>NC_133417.1:74288750-74895000 GCF_049350105.2 Macaca mulatta | reverse complement strand
TTTTCCTCTAAGAACTGGAACAAGACAAGGATGCCCACTCTCACCACTCTTTTCCAACACAGAACTGGAAGTCTTAGCCAGAGTATTTCGGCAAGAGAAATAATGGGCATCCAAATGGAAAAGGAGGAAATCAAATTGTCCCTATTTGCAAATGACCTGACTTTACATATAGAAAATCCTAAAAGCTTTGCCAAGAAACTTTTAGAACTGATAAGCAAATTCAGTAAAGCTGCAGGATACAAAATTAACATAGAAAAATCAGTAGTGTTTCTATACGTCAATAATAAACTAGCAGAAAAATAAATCAAGGAAAAAACTCATTTACAACAGCTACCAAAAAAAAAAAAAACCTAGGAACAAGTTTAACCAAGGAAGTAAAAGCTCCTACAATGAAAACTATAAAACACTGATGAAAGAAATTGAAGACATCACCAAAGAACGGACAGACATCTCATGTCATGGATTGGAAGAATACTGTGAAAATGATCACACTACCAAAAGTGATCTAACAATGCAATCCTTATCAATACCAATGACATTCTTCACAGAGATAGAAAAAGAGATAGAAAAATTCACATAGTATGGAACCACAAAACATCCTGAATAGCCAAAGCAATCCTGAGCAAAAAAAAAGAAAAAAGAAAAAAGCTGGAGGCATCATACTTCCTGACATCAAAATATACTACAAAGCTATATTAATCAAAATAACATGGTACTGGCATAAAAAACAGACACAGGCTGGGCTCATGCCTGTAATCCTAACACTTTGGGACGCTGAGGCGGGCGGATCATGAGGTCAGCAGATCAAGACCATCCTGGCTAACACAGTGAAACTGCATCTCTACTAAAAATAAAAAAAAAAAATTAGCTAGGCATGGTGGCAGGCCCCTGTAGTCCCAGCTACTCAGGAGGCTGAGGCAGGAGAATGGCATGAACCCGGGAGGTGGAGCTTGCAGTGAGCCAAGATTGTGCCACTGCACTCCAGCCTAGGCAACGGAACAAGACTCCGTCTCAAAAAAGAAAAAAAAAAAAAAAGACACAAAGACAAATGGAACAGAATAGAGAACACAGAAATAAATACACATATTTACAGCCAACTGATTTTCTTTTTTTTTTTTTTTTTTTTTTTTTTTTTTTTTTGAGACGGAGTCTCACGCTGTTGCCCAGGCTGGAGTGCAGTGGCGCGATCTCGGCTCACTGCAAGCTCCGCCTCCCGGGTTCCCGCCATTCTCCTGCCTCAGCCTCCTGAGTAGCTGGGACTACAGGCGCCCGCCACCGCGCCCGGCTAATTTTTTGTATTTTTAGTAGAGACGGGGTTTCACTGTGGTCTCGATCTCCTGACCTTGTGATCCGCCCGCCTCGGCCTCCCAAAGTGCTGGGATTACAGGCTTGAGCCACCACGCCCAGCCCAACTGATTTTCAACAAAGGTACCAAAAACATTCAGTGCTGGGGAAAAGACAGTCTCTTCAGTAAATGATGTTAGGAAAACTAAGTATCTATAAGCAGAAAACTGAAACTAGACCCTTATCTCTCAACATATACAAAAATCAAATCAAAAAGGATTAAAGACTTTCTAATACCTCAAACTATGAGATTACTAGAAGAAAACACTGTGGAAATGCTTAAGGCATTGGTCTGAGTAAAGATTTTTGTGTGTACAACATCAAAAGTACAAGCAACAAAAGCAAAAATAGATAAATGGGGTTATATCAGCTAGAAAGCTTTTGTACAGCAAAGAAAATCAACAGAGTGAAGAGACAACCTACAGTATGAGAGAAAATATTTGCAAACTATCCATGCAACGAAGGATTAATAACTAGAATACAGAAGAAACGAACAATTTAATAGCAGAAAATAATCCAATTTGAAAATGGACAAATTATCTGACAAGTCATTTCTCAAAAAAGACATATAAATGGCCAACAGGCATATGAAAAAAAAAAAAAGGTCAACATGATTAATCATATGGGCAATACAAATCAAAACCACAACGAGATATCATCCATCTCACCCCAGTTAAAATAGCTATTATCAAAAAGAAAACAATCACAGATGCTGGCAAGGATGTAGAGAAAGGGCATGCTTGTATACTACTGGAAGGAATGTAAATTAGTATAGCAACTATGAAAAACAGTATGGAGGTTCCTCAGAAAAGTAAAAATAGATCTACTAAATGACCCAGCAATCCAAGTGCTGCATATATATTCAAAAGAAAAGAAATGAGTATATTGAAGAGCTAGCTGCGTGTCCATGTTTATTGTTATCACAATAGTGAAGATACCACCCTAAATTTCCATCAACAGATGAATAAAGAAAATGTGGTAGGTGGCTGTGTGTATAGAATGGAACATTATTTAGTCATAAAAAGAGTGAAATCCTGTCATTTACAGCAACAAGGATGGAATTGGAAGTCATTATGTTAAGTGAAATAAGGTAGGCACAGAAAGACAAATATCACTTTTTCTTACTCGTGTATGGGAATTTAAAAAGTGAATCCTGTGAAAATAAAGAGCAAAATGATGGTTACCAGACTCTGGGAATGGTTGGGGAGGAGGAGATGAAGAGAGGTTGGTTAATGGGTACAAACATACAGTTATAGAAGGAATAGGGTTTGATAGTACAGTTGGGTAACGATAGTTAACAATAATTGATTATGTATTTAAAAATAACTAAAAGATTTGAAACCTTCCTAACACAAAGAAATGATAAATGTTTGAGGTGACAGACATCCTAATTACCCTGATTTGATCATTACACACTGTATTCATGTATCAAAATATCACATGTGCCTCATAAGTACATACAGTTATTATGTACAAATTTTTTTAATATTAAAATTTTTAAAAAGAATGAAGAATATCTCCACACACTGCATGGTAGGATCCCCTGGATATGACATTAAGTGAAAAAGCAAGGTAGGGAAAGTGTACATATATGTTACCTAAGAAAAGTATACACTTACCTAAGAAAGGGACTCTAGGAAAAATTAAATATTTTATATTTAAATATAATATACATAATTATATATATTTATATAAGAAGATATATTCATATCTCCAGCCCTACTTCTTATATAAATGGTAGCACACAAACATATATGTATTTGCTTATACTGTTAAAAGGATAAATCACAAATTAAGCTGTATTATTAAATAAAACAACTCCTTCCATCTATAACAATAAAAGTCAACCAAATCCTGCAATGTGGCAGCTCTCGGCTCAGACTCTCCTACTTTCCAAGGGAAATCTTAATGTATGCGGTCTGTGGACAGATGCTGTTCTTATCTACCCAGTAGCTATTGTCCTTTCTGATAATAACAGGCCTCAATTTTTGTTGACAAAAAATCACTCCTTCACCACCCTTTTCAATTCATATGATTTAGGTGGGACTGACTATACAACCAGGCAAGAGCGGTAGAGTCACAGCAAGGATTTTTGTTGTGTCTACTGGAAAAGCAGTGTTTTCAGTCTGTTTTTTAAAAATAAAAAAAT
Source organism: Macaca mulatta (assembly GCF_049350105.2). Taxonomy (NCBI): domain Eukaryota; kingdom Metazoa; phylum Chordata; class Mammalia; order Primates; family Cercopithecidae; genus Macaca; species Macaca mulatta. The sequence goes on along the minus strand of NC_133417.1, from coordinate 74,891,507 downwards.
AAAACTTTTCCAGACACTCAGAATATCACTTCTATCCTGTGCCTGAAGCAATGAACCAACCATCAGGTCTATTAATTCTTATTTTGCAATTGATCTCATATCTATCCCTTCCTATGTATAGGCTACTAACTGTGTGTGGGGGTGGGGGTGTGGGGGCGTGGGGGGAGCATACTCTCCTCGATTTGCTTTAAATATGAATAGTAAAGAGCATACAAAACTTGTTGATTAACAGCCCTTGTTCCACAATTACTACTGTATAACCTCAAATTTACTTAATCTCTCTTAGCCTAGGCATCTGTAACTGGGATAATACCTATCTCATGGATGTGTCAAGACAAAATGCAATATACATAACATATTATCACAGTCCTGAGTACACAGTTAACATACAAAAATATGTTTCATCCTCATCATGCTCAACCCCCAAAATTCATACTCTTGGACCCAGACTAAAAATAGAGGAAAAATTTTACGTACACAGTGTTTATTATAGTTAAAATTAGGAAAAAAAACCCTATAGTCCACTTGTGGGTGAATGATTAAGCAAACTGTAGAATAAAAATGATGACAGCAATAGCCAACATTTATGTAATGCTTATTATGTACCATTCTATTCTAAGCATTTTAAATGTACTAGTACATTTGACCCTCCCAACCCTATGATGTAATCTAAAAATTCCTTTGTAACAATGTGAAAACTGAGGCAGAGAGAAGTTAAGTAAATTACTCCAGGCAATGGAGTGTGACTGAGATATAAACCCAGTCAGGCTCCAGAGTCCATGCTCGCAACCACTACACTACACTGTTTCCCCAAAGAAGTATACAGACTTTAATAGTTACAAGAAGCTTTCAATAATAATGTAGGGAAATTCTTACACTAAAATATCAGGTAAAAAGGCATGGCATAAAATTGTGCTATACAGTATAATCAGTAGTGTACATTATTTGGATAGTGGGACCAGGGATAAAATTGTTCCTTCTTGATGCTTTTCTGTACTGTATAAATTTTACAATTAAAATCTAATATGTCTAATAACAGAAAGTAATTCCCAAATAAATTCTTATTCTTTATTAAGTACTTGAACTCTCACTGGGAACGTAATTCTGTTGCATTTCAGCTATACCTATCTGACAAACCTGACAAACCTTACTGGATCAAGGTTATAATCTAACACCTTGACTCCTACACCTAGATGGCTAGTAAAACTAAATAAAGGTGGGGGAGAGGATAATGATCAAGAAAGAAGGATGAAAGGAAATGCAGAAGTAATACTGCCTCTTCATGTAGGAAACTTGATAACTACAGAAAGGCATTAAACAGACAAGTACTAATCACAGTAGAAATCTGTTGCATTCAGAGAGAAAAGTTTTTGTACTTAAACTACCTAATAATGTACTATATTTGATTAGAGGATTTATAATATACTGTATGTTATAAATTGGAAATATTTTGTATGTTAAGCTTCTACATTAGAATTTTTGTCATATACAAAGATATAGACACAATAAAAAGAAGCAACTACAGTAGTTTCCCCATATCTAGAATTTCACTTTCCATGGTTTCAGTTACTTGTGGTCAACCATGGTCAGAAAATATTAAACGGAAAATTTCAGAAATAAACAGTTCAACAATTTTAAACTATGCACCATTTTGAGCACCGTGATGAAATCTCATACTGTCCCATTTGGTCCTGTCCAGGATGTGAATCATCCCTTTGTCCAGAATATCCATCTCTGTTATCAGATCAACTGCTGTAATATCCCAATGACTGTGTTCCAGTAACCCTTATTTTACTTAATAATGGCCCCAAAGTATAAGAGCAGTGATGCTGGCATACCGTTGTAATTGTTCTATTTTATTATCGTGTTGCTAATCTCTTACTGTGCTTAATTTATAAACTTTATCATGTATAGGAAAAAACAGTATATATGGGGTTTGATACTACCCATGGTTAGTTTCAGCCATCCTCTGGGGGCCTTGGAACAGATCCCCGGTGATAAGGAGACACTACTATACAAATTATTTACGTTCTTACAACACAGATGTGAAATAAGACCAAAAAAAAGGGGAATTTGACAAATGAGGGAGAGGATCTAGCTAAGGTTAAATTGTATCAGTATGCTGCCAAGTATTAATAGTACTTCAGGTATAGGCCCTGCTTCGTGTGTTAATAATACTATAAGTACAAAATGTGACGTGTAAATAGTCATCAAAAGCAGAACAACACGTTTGCAAGTTTTATCTTCAGCAGTGGGTGAAAATGGGGTCTCAAATAGGCTTTTTGGGGTCAGATATCTTTGGAAAGAGACTGCTATAAATAAAGGGAATACAGAATCAGTGTGATCCGGAATCCTAGTGGTGTGGCCATGGCCAACATAAACAAATGAAATGCCCATAAATCTTTATTGCCTCACCTGTCACCACTGCAGCATGCAAGAACCGAGACTGGGAGAAAGTAGAGCTCATTATCCTGAAGACTTCTGTGAACTGCCTCTGTTTGCTAGCAATCATATTTGCCTGATCCCTCAATTGTTCTTCCTGTGCCCTGGCTACTGCCAAAAGAGGTCAAACCTTCCAAAAATTAGGACATGGAGTCAATAACTTTGCACTTATGACATTCAAATCTATGATCTTGACCATAACTGAGCTGTAAGCATTGTTTATCAATATTTATAGTCAGCTTTCATGACCAATGTCTCCCACTCTCCTCAGCAATTCCAAACTTCAGGTCACATTCTTTTTCACCCAGAAGAACTCACCTTTTACCTAACCCCTGAAAACTAAAGCAATCAAAGGTGATCTGCCTGAGCTTCCCATTTCCCTTAAAGCCAGTGGAACTTACCTCTATCTCCATCCATTCTTTCCTCCTTCCCTCCAGTTTCCTCAGAGGATAAGGTGACCATTCTCTTATTCAAGGCAATACCACCCAGTCTGCTCTGGGTACGTTGCTTAATTGATTCCTCAGAAAATTGTTTTTGTTTTGTCTCACTTGTGAGTGGGAAGTAGCAAATAAAAACAATTTCTTAAAGTATTAATTAAGCTTTTTTTCTTAGTTCTTAAAATTGCAAACATACTGACATGGATGAACTAAAACTATACATCAGACTAGTTACATCACCTCACAAAAACAGGACTGCTCCTAAGTAACTTCAGAGCACAAAACTTTGACTATATACCTTTGGTGGGATGCAATGAGGACAAAATAATCTGGAAAAAATTTAAAATTTGCTATACTTTTTAAACATTTTTTAAAATTTAAGAAATTTTAAAGTTTTATTCAATAATTTCACTGTTTAACATAGTACTGAGTTTGATATTTTGAAGCCATTTTCTTTATTTTATGGGAAGGTAATTTTCTTAGGTATGATGTACTGTGATTGTGTAAGAGAAGACTCTCAATCCTAAGGCATGCATGTTAAAAATACTTTAGCAGTAAGGTCTGCAACTTACTTCATTTAACAGAGAGAAAGCAAGAGAACATATACAGAACAATGTTAACAAGGTGATGGTTATATTAGTATATGGGTGTTCACAAGACTATTTTGTCAGCTTTTCTCTACGTTTGGAATTTTTCATTAAAAAATAGCATTGTAAAACCTCATTTTGGTAAAAAGTACATTTATATGCATATGTTCTTAGAAAAAGTCTTGTAAGGATACAACCTAGGTTAGGAAATTTGGTAGTAAAAATATATTATTTCTTATTTTTTATTATTTGTGTTTTCTAAATTTTAATAAAAATTTAGTGCTTTTGTTATAATAAATTAACTTTATACACTGCAATAATGCATATTAAGTATTTAATTCAAGATTACAGGCTAAATATCTGCTTTTGTCCCTCATTCTTTTTAAAAACAATCCCACTGAAATAAAGATAGAAAAGAAATGAAGAAATATTCCCACAGAATATAGAAAAAGGATGAAGTGGTAGGTGAGAATTTCACCAGCAAATAGGAGATGTCAATAACATTTCTGAAAGACTGGAGAAGATAGAGGCATGATGACAGAGAAAAGATATGTGATATCAGAAAGTTAAAGAAAAGCAAGAATTGATCTATCCATTAGAATGTCAACTCTGCTCAGAATCAGCACATGAGGCAGAAGACAGGAGCCATAAGTATAAAATGACTCTGAAAACAGAATAATTATTTGAAGGACTGTATGTAGACTTCACTACATAGCACCCCAATTCCTTCCCCAACTCTGACTAAACAGAGCATTCAGGGGGCTTGGCATTTACCTCACAGAAAAAACAGATCATCCACAACAACAAAAACCAGCCTATTCTTATCCAAAGAAACTCAACAAGAAGCTTAGAGAAAACTGGGGCTTCTAATGTGAATGTTAGCATCTGGGCGCTCCAACCTAGAGTGATCAGCCCTTCTCCCATCCCTAATCCAAATCTGATAGTCAACACACCTTACCCATGTACACAGACTAGAGACAATTATTAGGATCAAACCTCTTTACACCTCAGTAAAATGAACCCACATGAGCTACCCAGACCACCTCTCCAGGACAATCAGGAATCATCAGGCAAATGAGGAAAACTAACAACATGAAAGACTAACATAAGTTTTTCAAGCAATTTAGAAGGATAAAGGATAATTTAGAGAGAGAAACAGATAAAGAAAAAAAAAGAAACACCCTAAACTCATTCAGAAAGATTTTTAGAGAAAATTCTATACAGATGGTAAGAACAAGATACTGGAGAGAGGAAATCTATATGTGTATAAAACAAAAACAACAAATGATATAAAAGATAAAACACATTACAAAATTAAAAGATCAGTCTTGGAGATCCAATATCCAATTACGAGTCCCAAAAAAGAATAAAATGTTAAGAAGGAAAGTATTGCTGTATAACAAAATACCCTCATGCTCAGTGGCTTAAAAAGAATTATCTCCAACAGTTTCTGAGGGCCAGGCATCTGGGAGCAGCTTAGTGGTGTGGTTCTGGCTAAGGAGCTCTCCTGAAATTACTATCAAACCTGCAGTCATTTAAAGGCTTAACTGGCACCAGATGCAGTGGCTCACACCTGTAATCCTGGACTTTGGGAGGCCGAGGCAGAAGGATTGCTTTGAGGCCAGGAGTTTGAGGCCAGCCTGAACAATACAGAGAGACTTTGTCTCTTTAGTTAAAAAAAAAAAAAAAATTTTTTTTTAAGAAAAAAATAACAAAATTAAATAAAGGCTTAACTGGGACAGGAAGTTTCACAACCAAGCTCACTCACATGACTGCTGGGGAAAGAAGCCTCAGTTCCTCACTCACATGGGCCTCCACAGGGATACTCATGCCATGGCAGCTGGCTTCCACCAGAATGAGTAATCCGAGAGAGAGAGAAAGTAACAAAGACAGAAGCCGTAATGTCTTTCATTACCTAATATGAGAAATGATATACCTTCACTTCTGCCATATTCTATAGGTCATGCACATCAATGTAGGAGAAGACTACACAGGGCATCAGGACCAGGAGATAGAGATCATTCAGAAGAACCATCTTGGAGGATGACTATACCAGTTATCAAAAAAAAAAAAAAAATCATGGGAAAAAAAATCTCATAGTTTCAGAGATATGAATCTTCAGACTGAAAAGGCTCATTAAGCACTAAGGAGGATGGGAAAAAAACTCTTAGATACAAATGATAAAACTTCAGATCTCTAAGGATCAGATAATCACAAATTTGTCACAGGAAAGGAAAAAATGCTCACCTACAAAGGTGTAAGAATTAGATTACCACCAGACTTTTTATCAAATGAATGGTAGAAGACAAAGAGGCAATGCCTTCAGTTGTAAATTTGTGACAGAATATGTTTATCAACCTGGAATTCTACATCCATCTAAATGAACAATCAAGTGTGAGAGTAGACTAAAGTCCCTTCCAGAAATAATCAGGTGGTTGAGCTACCAAACGTCATTATTAAGATTTGAGCTAGGCACGGTGGTGCATGACTATAGTCCCAGATACTAGGTAGGCTGAGGTGGGAGAATCGCTTGAGCTCAGTAGTTCAAATCCAGCCTGGGTAAGATAGCAATGCCTTATCTCTTAAAGAAGAAAAAAATTAAAAAAAAAAAAAAAAAATATATATATATATATATATACACACACACTTGAATTGGCACCCCAATAAAACAAGATTTCAAAAAGAGATGACATTAATATGCAAGAAACTCTATTATCAATCCCAAAAGGGGAAAATCCTCAGGTAATGGCTGTAGGGCATGCCTGAAGAACAAATGGACCAGATTGGAAAAGAATTCCATGCAAAAGACAGTATGATTGAGTAGGAAGAATAACAGAGATATCATAAAGGCACACTGGTTCTTGCTACAATAAAATTTTAAAAATAAAATTTAAAAAGACAGTTCGGGAACTTCAGGGAAAACAAAAGGCAACATAACAAAGTCATGGTTCATATAGAAACAAATAAAAGGTCGTATGGGTTTAGCAATCAAGGGACTGGAAGAAAAGAGCTATGTACTAAAGATAGTCTCTTTGAAGGGGTCCAGGAGTTGGGCCACCAGACTCAAAAATAGTCAATGGTTCTAGCCTTGTACTCAATAGCATTTAAAAAGTCATACTAATACAAACTCTTCATTGTTTTTAAGAGTCAACCTTCACATGGAAGACATTAATGTGACTGCAAAACAGAATGTCAGCAACCTTGACAATTTAAAAGTTAAAAAGTATCTGAAAAAACGCAGGAGGTAGAAGACGAAAGGAAGGATGGGGTGCTTATTAGTTCATTTTATATGAAGCAGTATCAAGATACTGACTACTGCAGATAGAACAATACATAAATATTATAATTATATTAAACATGTAAAAAAATGAAAATAAAATTATCAATTTTTGGAAAGAAGAGAGAAAGGGAAAGTAGTGTCAATAAACTAAACCCTCTTCTTTCATATGATAAAGTCAACTGATGCTAGGTAAATTTCATAAACAGAATTTCAGTACAGGTTAAGTATCCCTTATCTGAAATGCTTGGGACCATTAGTGTTTCAGATTTCAGATTTTTTTCAGACTTCAGAATATTTACATAGACATAATGAGATATCTTGGGGATGGGACCCAAGTCTAAACACAAAATTCATTTATGTTTCATATACACTTTATACATACAGGCTATGGTGATTTTACACAACCTTTTTTTTTTTTGCTCTTGTCACCCAGGCTGCAGTGCAATGGCACTATCTCGGCTCACTGAAACCTGTCTCCTGGTTCAAGCAATTCTCCTGCCTCAGCCTCCCATGTAGCTGGGATTACAGGTATGCACCACCACGCCCAGCTAATTTTTTTGTATTTTTAGTAGAGATGGGTTTCACCATGTTGGTCAGGCTGGTCTCAAACTCCTGACCTCAAGTGATCTACCCACCTCGGCCTCCCAAAGTGCTGGGATTACAGATATGAACGACCGCACCCAGGCTTATGCAACATTTTACATAATTTTGTAAATGAAATATAGTTTTGACTGCAACCCATCACAAGAGGTCAAGTGTGAAACTTTCCACTTGTGGCATCATGCCACGGCTATATGCCAATCAACTGGAAAACCTAAAAGAAATGGATAAATTGGCATTTGGGCTTTCAGACCTGTAACAATGGCCTCTTGGGGGTTTTTGGCCTTCAGCCTCAGATCGGGTGCTGTACTTTCAGCTTCTCCAGTTTTGAGGGTTTTAGACTTGGAATGAACCATGGTACTAGCTTTTCTCATCCCCCAGCTTGCAGATGGCCGATCATGGGATGTCACCTTTGTAATTATGTAAGCCAATTCTCCCTAGTAAACTCCCTTTCATATATACATATCCTACCATTTCTGTCCCTCTGGAAAAACCTAATAGAGATTTTGAACTTCACAGCTCTCTAGTAACAGACCCAAATGAAAAGGAAATCAACAAGTTGCCAGAAAAGAAATACAAAAGGTGAATCTTAAGTCAAAAACTTTCCACATGTGGCATCATGCCACCAGTGGAAAGTCAAAGCTCAGAAAGTTTTGGATTTTGGCACATTTTAGATTTCAGATTTTCAGATTAGGGGTGCTCAATCTGTATTCTTTCTGTCAAAGTTATATCTTGAATATTAACTATACTTGATGGTTTAGAACCCATTAGGCTAAATTTGAATTGATCTCTACAAATTTCTTCAGGAAGTTGGTTATGTGTTTAGGTGCACAAAAATGCATGAAAATGTACATGCATGCTCGAATGCATATATATGTGTGTATTTTAACTAAATGCATGACTTTATTTTCTTTCTGCATTTTCTAAAAATTAAAGAAAAAATTTGCTGGAATGCAAGAAATAGTCAGGGAAGGGAATATCTGGTTAACTAAAGACTGACACTAAGATTTAATCTATTTCTCCAACGTGTGTAAAAGGCTACTATCATACAGAAACATGGTATCCTCTCTCACTGTATAAATTCTAATGCTAATCTTAATGGAAATGAGAAGTTCACCTGATTTTAAGAAATAATGAAGGGGTACCAGAAAGAGGCACTAGAAGCATCTGAAACTATTTGAAGGATTTTAAGATAATTTCAAAGAAAAAGATCAAGATAAGTAAATATATATTGATGGATCTCACAAATCTAAGAGACCATTTAACAGAAGAGAACAAAAGGAGCATACTATATTGCTACCATCAGGAAGAACTTCCTAACAATTATAGCTACTAACAACAGAATGGACTGTCTATAATAAAAGTCTGATCTTCCATCACTATATTACTTAAATAAAGACCAAATAAACACTAGAAATAATAAGTCTGTAATGTTTTAAATTAGTAAAAGATTGGACTACATCATCCCTAAAGTAGTAAGTATAATTATGAGAGTTCTAAACTAATAACTTTGACTTACCAACATCCATTGCAGTTTCCATAAAGCTTTTCTGTCGTGAAGCAAACTCTGCAAGCAATTTCTGCTGCCTCTCTCTAGCCTTCTGTCGCCTAGATTAAACAGAAATAAAGTTTTAAGTATCAGATGTCCTTAAGACCTAGCTACTATATTTCAAGAGTATATAATGTATGCAAATGTATATATGTATATCTTTAGGTGCACAAAAATGCATGAAAATGTACATGCATGCTTGAATGCTATATATGTGTGTATTTTAACTAAATGCATGACTTTATTTTCTTTCCACATTTTCTAAAAATTAAAGAAAAAATTTGCTGGAATGCAAGAAATAGTCAAGGAAGGGAATATCCTGGTTAACCCCTGGCACACAGTTGAGAACAATCCATTTTTTGTATTATGTATTAAACTTCTTCTAATATTTGATTGTCCTTAAAAGGATTCTAATTTTAAAAGGTTACAAACTCACTGGTTTAATAAAAATAAAAGCCAAGATGTACTTTAAAATGTGAAATAATAATTAAGGTAGATAGAATATTTGGATTTCCAACAACACAAGTTCCTAAGTATATGTCAGAAGGCAGCAAGCACAAGAATAGTCTTTTTTAGCAAGAGACTAACAATTTAACCCCAGGCACAAATAACAGTAAACTGATTGCTAGAAGAAGCTATGATGTTTAGATATAAACAAAGCCTAAAAGATAAGAACAGTCATATTTACTGTTACCCTAAGAACAGGTCTCTCCTAACAGAGAATGAACAGAAGCCAGTAAGTTTCCCAGTTTCTACTAGGACATATTTCAAGTTTGGTTTATTTTGTATAAAGTAAAGGAATGTGAAGGAGTCTCAAACACAACATAAGACAAAACTGTATTACAAAGCCCTAAATATTCCCTTAGATTAATTCACTATATTATATTTATTATGTATGCCTTATCTACTTCCAAAGAATATTTTAATTGCAACTGGTTGCCAAAAAAAAAAAAAAAATTCCACCAATACATGTTACCATAACATAGGAATAGGAAAATAAGTCAAAGGCAACAGGTTTCTTCAGATTATGTGACGCTAACAATACCAGTAAGCATAAAGTTTCACTCCCAGCAAGGAAAGGTTAAATTAGTAATTTAAACAAGAAGTGAAGGAGAGGAAGAAGAAGAAGAAAAGAAAGGTTAGAAAAGGTAAATTATATGTTAGTTCATGGAAGAGATAAACTTTTTACTTGAACAAAACTCAAAGAGGAGCTGATGTTCTCTGTGTCATACCCATAATACAGAAGAAAAATGAGAACATAATGGACAAAGTATACTACAGCAGTTTTTTTAATGACCATTTATTATGTCTATACAGTATAGAAGTCAAAGCATTATGTTAAACTGAGAGTCTATGCAATCATTGTTATGGGAAACCTAAAAGTATTTTTCTATTAATCTGATCTGATTCAAGGATATAACATATAAAATTCAGAAGAATGAAATACAGTAATTTTTAAATTATCCACACATTTGCTCCCATCAAATTGGTGGGGATAATCAGGAGCAACTATAAAGTCAAGTTCTGTGGTCCACTTTACCATGAGAAGTTACATATTTTTGACAATAATATTCAAAAAATTGTTAACACTCCTTTTCTAACATTTACAGATAATTTAGGATCCACATAAAAAACTCGCCTTATTATTTTATAACAACAATTCTTTTATACTGTTTTTGAGCCAAAATGTTATTATCCAGGTTGATCACTCACCTTATTCACCAAAGTTAACTCTCAATGATGACGGCCATTTCAAAAAATTAAATCTACCCGTCCCCTCTCTTCCCTTTCTGAACATGTCCTAGCATGGAGTGTCAGGACTCGACAGCCTGGCACAGGAGGGCATTTGTGTGGTAAAATTTTAGTTAAATATGTGTAATTTTTTGACTAAAAAGTTAAATATATGTATCTACATAGAGAGAGAGAGAGTTATAGGTGTCAGGTATCTCACTGTGGAAGAAGGGAGTTACAGAGTTACAAATATGGAAAGAGAGAAAACAAGAATGACTCCTAGAGTGATAGATTGGAACGGAAAGTATCAGAGTGAACTCACAGTTTTCAGTACATAAAGGTAGACATAAAACTAAATATAAATTTCTCCCTTCCTCTCTCTCACTACCTTCCAAAATAAACACAGACTTACAAAGAAACACACACACAATTTTCCCCAGCTCTGTCCTAAGAGGACCTGAGACAGCTATACTTCATTAGAATAAACACATGGACTGGGGTTTCTAAATACCATTCTCTCTTAAAAGCAACCAGGACACCTCGGAGCAATGGCTGACTCCAAGTACAGGATAAGCCTGCAACATCTTTTTTTTTTTTTTTTTTTTGAGATAGAGTCTCACTCTATTGCCAAGGCTGGAGTGCAGTGGCGTGATCTAGGGTCACTGTAACCTCTGCCTCCTGGGTTCAAGCGATCCTCGTGCTTCAGCCTCCTGAGTAGATGGGATTACAGGAACGCGCCACCATGCCCGACTAATTTTTGTATTGTTAGTAGAGACAGGGTTTCACCACATTGGCCAGGCTGATCTCGAACTCCTGAGCTCAGGTCATCTGCCCATCTCAGCCTCCCAAAGTGCTGGGATTACAGGTGTGAGCCACCACCTGGCCAAGCCTGGAACATCTTATTGCCCCAGAAAATAAGAATATGCTCAAAGAATGATGGGGACAGATCAACAGGACCCAGAAACCAGCTTGACGTGACTCCTAGTGGCCAAATCTGTAATAATTTGAGCACCAAAATTAATAACAAGCATATGAGATTATAACCCATAAAATAAAATAGGAACCCATGAGTCCATACTGATAAAAATGAATGAATATAAAGTTGATATGGATTGGGATATTACAATATCTCAAAGTATCTCTCCACAAATTATGTATTAATTGTAAAGTGGGGTGGGAAAGGTAATTTGACTGTGAAGAAGTCTGGCAGACATGGTCAAAGTAAATCACCAGTGATGAAACAAACTGAAATCATATAACACCTTATGGGATACAATGAAAACAAAACAGCAACACTTCATTGACATTCCTGCCAAAGTTGTATAAACTGAGTCAAAATATAAAGGGAAAACAGAGAATCCCAAATTAAGAGATATTCTACAATGTTACTACTGCTTCATAATCTTTAAAAGTGCCAAGGTCATGAAAATAAAAACTTCTATATTGAAGGAGAACAAAGAGGCATGACAATTAAGTGCAAGGAGTGATTATGAACTGGATCTTTCTGCTATAAGAAATATTAGTGGCTGGGCACAGTGCCTCATGCCTGTAATCCCAGCACTTTCGGATGCCAAGGCGGGTGGATCACAAGGTCAGGAGTTCAAGACCAGCTTGGCCAACATGGTGAAACCCTGTCTCTACTAAAAATACAAAAATTAGCCTGGCGTAGTGGCAGGCGCCTGTAATCGCAGCTACTCGGGAGGCTGAGGCAGAGAATTGCTTGAACCTGGGAGGCAGAGGTTGCAGTGAGTCGAGATCACGCCACTGCTTTCCAGCCTGGGTGACAGAGCGAGACTCTGTCTCAAAACAGAAAAAAAAAGAAACAAAGAAAGAAAAGAAATATTATTGGGGGCTAGGAGAAGTGGCTCATGCCTGTAATCACACCACTTTGTGGAGCTGAGGCGGGAGGATCACTTGAGCCCAGGAGTTTGAGACCAGCCTGGGTAACATAGCAAGACCTCATCTCTACAACTGATTTTTTAAAATTAGCCAGGCATGGTGGCACACACCTGTAGTACCAGCTATTCAAGAGGCTGAGGCGGGAGAATCACTTGAGCCTAGGAGGTCAAGGCAGAAGTGAGCCGTGATCATGCCACTACACTCCAGCCTGAGTGACAGAGCATGACCCTGTCTCTAAAAAAAAAGAAAAGAAAAAAGGAGAAGAGAAGAGAGGCGAGGGGAGGGGAGGGGAGGGGAGACGAGACAGACGAGACGAGCCATTACTGGGACAACTATCAAAACTTGGGATCTAAAGATTTAATCATACTCAAATATCATATTGATTTGCTAATTCTCATAGTTGAGGGTACAAAGAACTTCCTGAACCATTTATGTACGTTTAAGATTCCTTCAAAATAAAAAGCTTTTTAAAATTAAATCCATCCTCAAAGGACAAATATTTGCCACAATGGAAGAAATGGAAGCAAAGAAAAATGTGCTCTAGATGCTCAAAGCATTCTAAGTGACCTCCAAAAATGTTTTGAGCAACAATAGCAGTGACAGACTACATTTTTGGTCTTCTGAATCACTACTTTGCAAATCTGTAAGTTTTGCCATGCTTCTTTAATTAATGCCACTCACTCTACAGCTCACCTTTAAACATGTACACTTACAATTAGAATACGTATGTCCATAGAATGTACTTTTTAAAATCTATTAAACATAAGAAAACCTCAAATGTAACTGTTTGACACTAGTATTAGAGTGCATTTCTATAGCAGGTTTCTATACTAACCAGAAATGGAATGTCATTGTTGTGAATGTTTTCTTAATCGAGATTATTACTTTTCTAAATGGGCATAAATGTAAATAAAGGCCATTAACAAAGAACATACACAAGTTCTGGCAGATTCAGTATAACTCAAAAATTTTCCATTAACTCCTGAGGCAAAGACATTAAAGCTGCATTTTATTACAACCATCTAATGTTTTCTGCTTACATCTTGTTTTCTATGAAGTTAATCTATTATGAAAGTGATACTGAGTTTGTCTAAAGGTGAGGTACTTGGAAATGGATCCTCATTTATTGTTCATAAACAAATGGAAGTGTTTATGAACGGTTCTGCCTTTATTATGAAAATCCAAAACAAAACCAAAGGAAAGACAAATGTGAGAAGCATGGTGAGATCCAAATAGTCATCTTAATCCTTAGCTGTCCACTACAAATTAGTTTCAAGTACTTGTCAATACCATCATTGTTCAAAGGAAACAAAATCTATCACAAAGAAAGCCTTTAAAATTTTTAGAATATTATTTATTACAGTAGCATCAGGGCCTTTGTAAAAGTAGCATCTAAACTATGTCCTCTAGTATCACATTATTAGTAATAATTACCAAAAAAAACAGATTTTGATTCACTGTTTATCTTCTTTCAAAATAAAAGGATATACTATTACATAACAGAAAGAAGGATCTGACCACTAAGAGAGACCACTAATTGACAAAAATAACAATCTTACCTCATTTTCAACCTTCTAATTTTGTCAGTAGATTTATTACATTCTAGGCTATTACTAATTCAAACTTAATGACTGGTCATCTAAATTATATGTTACTGAATGTCCTTTCTCCCATGGAAACAAATTTTTAGTTAGTTCTTTATAACTCCTATTTAGGAATTCTCCTAAATTCTTAATCTACCGTAGGCTTTTGCATATATTAATATAAATTTTTTATAACAAACTTTTTTTTTTTTTTGAGATGGAGTCTCACTCTGTCGCTAGGCAGGAGTGCCGTGGCGTGATCTCAGCTCACTGCAACCTCCGCCTCCCAGCTTCAAGCAATTCTCCTGCCTCAGCCTCCCTAGTAGCTGGGACTACAGGCACACGCCACCACGCCCAGCTATTTTTTATATTTTTAGTAAAGATGGGGTTTCACCATGTTGGCCAGGATGGTCTTAATCTCCTGACCTCGTGATCCACCCGCCTCGACCTCCCAACAAACTTTTAATTACATCAAAGATGTAGTATAACTATGTATGTGACTAAAATTGCTCCTTATACAGGTACCAAAGGATGACCTCCTAACTAATAAATCAAACAGGATGGCCAATCTTATTGAACTCCTGTAGCACTTAACAATTTTGATAAGTTTCTTGCTTTCTGAACTTCCTCTTGTGACTTCTCTAAAGCCACTCACCCCAGTTTTTCTCTTACTCTGCTCAGCCATCCATTTATCAGTCACCTTTGTAGGTACCCTTTCCTCAGTCATTCCCTTTAATGTTTTTCCCTTGAGTTCTATATTCAGTCTTCTCATTTTCTCACTGTACACTTTCTCCCATATACAAGGATTCTACTATTACCTATGTGCTCATATCTGTATCTCTAAGAATTCTCCCCTAAATCTTAAACCCTATATCTGACTGGACATCTTCACCTGGGTATCCCTCTTAAACTTAGTAGTGTCCAGAACTGAACAGATCAGTTTTACTACTGAGCCTGAGACCCCTCCTATACTCCATTATCTTGGTAAAAGGAACATTATCCAAGTCAGAAATCAGGGCACCATTCATGACATCTCCCTCATTTCTCACATCAAGCTGATTACCGAGTCTAACAACTTGTACCTGCTAAATATATCATATACATCTCCTCCTCTCTTTATTATCATCACTGTCTTAGTTCAGACCCTTATCACACCTGCCCCACTAGATGACTAAGTAGCTTGCTCTCCCAATTTCCAGTCTTACCCCACTCTAATCCACCCGCATGTAATTATCCTATATATATACACACATATATATACATATATATACACACACACACATATATGTTTTTGTTTTTGTTTTTTGAGTCAGAGTCTCACTCTGTCATCCAGGCTGGAGTGCAGTGGCACAATCTCGGCTCACTGCAAGCTCCGCCTCCTGGGTTCACACCATTCTCCTGCCTCAGCCTCCAGAGTAGCTGGGACTACAGGCGCCCACCACTATGCCCAGCCAATTTTTTGTATTTTTAGTAGAGACGGGGTTTCACCGTGTTAGCCAGGATGGTCTCAATCTCCTGACCTCGTGATCCGCCCGCCTCAGCCTCCCAAAGTGCTGGGATTACAGGCGCGAGCCACCGCGCACAGTTCTATCCTATATATTATTCCTCACTTAAAATCCTTCCAGTTTCCCTGTAACCATTTATACCCTGTGCCAGTTAATTATATGCAGTTACCCTCTTAGCCTTATGTCCTGCTACTCCCATTAACACTCTGTGTACCCGATATAGTACCTGTTACACTATGTTAACACTACTAACAAACTATCTGTTTACCAGTCTGTCTCTCCATTATAGTATCAATTCCTCGAGGTCAGGAAGTCCAACACCGGACACAGATATGTCTAGAAAAGTGCTGGACTGACACCCAGTGAGTGAGAAATGGATCAATCGAGTAAGATCCATCTTAGGCTTGCTTCCACTGATCATTTAACCCATAACTGCCTATATTTAATTTTAAAAGTAAGAAGATGAAATTATCCAGAAAATACCTCTAAAGTACACTTCAAACTGCTAAATGATGTATTAGTCATACCGCTCACAACAGTAGTCCAAATAACTCTGTTGATAATGATTTTTACCTATATAAAAGAGATCGAGATGATCAAGGTCCTAGGTTCTTAAATTAAGATAATATTGATGTGATCTCTTTGGACCCTCCCTAAGGGGAAATGTGTACCCTTCCCCTATAATTGTTGCTTTGGTAGACAAATTTGTCTTAAATAATAAAGAAATTAAAACAACGAATATTATTTATAACCTCAGAGAAGTGAGCAATGACTATCTTGAATTTGATCTGAAATCCTTTTTTTTAATGTCCTGGGTCTTTTAGCCTATGTACACTCATTAAAAGGCATGTTCTTTTTTTTTTTTTTTTTCTGTAATAAACACTGAACCCTTTCCAAGAGTTTGACAATTATGCTGAGTTTCACTCTCTCAAGATTCACCTTGTCATGTTTATGACAGTAGGGTCAGCAATGTTGACAAGGCTCTTGGGAAACAATTGGTGACAATGCACAGTAACACAACTCTTCTGGCAAACAATGTACCACTGAAAAAAAGAACCATACTATGCTCATAGTCCTTGACCCACAAACCCCACATAACATAGTATATATCTTGAGATTTTTTTTTAAATCCTATTCTTTTTTTTTCAAGAAAGTCAAAAGATGAAAAAAAGTTTATAAATATAATTTTAACAACAAATTATAAGCAACCTAAAGATCCAAAAGCTAGAAGCATAAGTTAGTCAGAATGTGTTTTAAAACATCACTTTTTAAAAATCAGCAATCATATATTAATAAAGATTAGAAAAGACCAAAAGAAACTAAAGCAGTTGGATTTTTATTTTGAGAAATGTTTAAATTTTTTTTATTCTCATTTAAAGTTGAACAGTTCAACTTTAACAGTAAGAGAATTATTAGATCCTTACAGCAATAAAAGCAGTAGCAATTTTTCCAAAGAGACATATAGATTTAAGGTAGTAATTTTACGGTGGGGTCAGAAAGTCTCACCTGTCCGTCAATAAACTCAATATATCACATGTACAAGCACTGACCATGCTCCATTCCACTTACATTACATCAGCTATGACTGTTGCTATTAAACATCCAAGTGATAATCCTCAAATGACCAAAAGGAAAAAAATACCAATTTTTCAACTATACACACGTTTAAAACATTAAAAATAAAAATTACCTTTCTTCTTTGTCCAATGTTTTCTTCTCTGCTGCAGTGACTTTTTTAGGTGGTACAGGAGGGGTCACTTTTCTACATATCTCTTCAATGATGCGTTTGTTCATTCTACTTTGCGACGCAGCTTTTAGTAAAATTCTTTCCACTGCAGTTATACCATCTCCATGACTGTATTTAGGAATTTCTGGTTGGATTAAAATTTCTATGTCATCAAGCCAAGGAGGATAGTAGGAGTTTTGTTTTCCTGAGAGTTTGTGATGAAGTTTAATTAGCAAAGACAATATGCTTTCTTTAATTTCCAAAATGGCTGTAGTTAACTGTGGAGCTGAGCCAGGAGCAGACCATTTACTTGAAGTTTTGGGACGAACCACCTGATTTGCTTCACTGCTACTGCGATTGATGATTTCCTGAAATTTCTTTCTACGTTCTGCTACTAAACTGAAAACTTGAGCTGTACCAGAATTCTACCATTAAAAAAGAGAAACAAAGAAAAATCAAGAGAAGTTATTTAGCATCATTTTAAAAACATACTAGTACTACATTTTCCAAAGGGAATGCTCAGTTTCATAAAAAGATTTATTCAACAGATTTGCTCTTTAAATAATTCTGTCCCTTGACCTATCTCTCTCAAATATATTTAATCCCACTCAATCTGGAAAGACTTATAAGGAGATCATCAGCAGTAACACCTCCTTTTCAACCTCCCGAAAACAGACAAAACTTACGTAGTATCTACAGCCATATTAAAGAGAATCATAAACTAAATTATTCATTAGTTTAAAGGAGGAAAGGCTGTTCTGGTCAGCATTCATGAGGAATAGGGTACTCTTTAGTAACTTCTGGAAGACTGCTACAGTTTCCAGTTAAGAAAATTATAAATTCGTTTTTCAAAAAATTTTCTAAGCTAACAAACATGAACTAGTAATTAATTTCACTTTTAAGGAAATTTAAAGTTTGAAAATTCTAACATAAATGCTTAAAGTTACTAAACTGAAATATAAGGATGAAAAAAATCAAACTGATGTTTCATATTTTAATATGAAATTTAATTTGTTTTATTAAATTTTAATATGAAATTAAAACTGTGATTTGTGATTTGTTTTTTATTTGTTTTTGGTTTGTCGGTCAAGGACTATGATTTGTTTTCTGAACAGTTTTTTTTTTTTTAACTAAGTATTTTCCTCATTAATTTAAATTCTAAAAAGCTTTTTTGCTAAAGCAATCAAACTGCACCAGGGCTCTTAGAAAACATCTTTTAATTAAAATATGAATCAGTTTAATGAACTTATTTTTTAAAAGCAAGCATAGAAAGAATGCTCTAATATCAGATGAGCTTTTGTGAGTCAAATGACAGTATATACTATTTTTTAACATCGAAGCTGTTTTTTAAAGTACTCTGCCAGCATTAGAGGCAAAAGCCTCTTTAGAGGTTCCAGTTTTTGCTTACAGCGAAAATATGTTGTCAAAGACCAAGAAAGCTCCTACAAATAGACTCTACTATAAGAAATGTCTGATTCAATGTTCTCTACTGACAAAAATCTAGGCTGGGAAGACTAAAACTGCTTAAGTTTAGTTACTTAAAATGTCATTTCAAGATTTTTCATTACTGCTTTTTAAAAATTAACTTACATGCAATGAGAGCACTGATTTTCAAAATGAGTCCAAAGCCAGAACATACAGAATTTAAGACTTCATAGGCTTAGTTTATCAAAGTTAATTAATTGCCATAGAAGCAAAAAAAAGTTATTTGCAAATGAGCATGCTGCTAGCAATTAAATTTATTTTAATTTAGAAAATATCCAAGTCATTTTTAAGAAGTTAGTAGTATGGTGGCAATGCTAAATGTAAAGAGACTCAAATATGCTACCTATAATTGGTCCAAAATACTTCGAACACTAATAAGAAAATACTCAGTGTTATTTTTAAGCTCAATATAAATGTTCTTTAATATTAAGCTTAAATCACTTTGTCAAAAAAAAAAAACCACACACAAATCCAAGAAACTTTCTTTTAAATTTAACCATATTAATTAAACACCTATACACACACAAATACTTCAAAGCAGTTTTTCCCCATTTCCAGTTAAAGCCATGTTGCTAGTTAATGCAAATATCATACACATCTACCTCTCTTTGAAGAACTTTAGGCCGTCGTGAACTCTGGCAGATTAAGGGAAAAAGACTGATAAGGTAGAAGTTGCATAGATATATCAGAGGAAATAAAAAACAATTTAAAGTTATCTGCAACCACTTTTTTTTTTCTTTTGGATATCATAGGAACAGTATATCCCAACATAACATACATAACATAAAGCTTTTCCTTATTTTCTTTCTTACGTTTACACTTACTTGAAAGGAACCCAAGTTATCAGAGCTAGTACTTGCAGGTGAGTCTCTCTTCACTTCAGGCGCAGTCTCTGGAACTCTTACTCTAACATAGTTTATAAAGTGTCGCATGTTTGACACTAAGTTACTGCCAGGAAACCAACTGTCATGACAACGTTCTGGTCCACCCACGGATGCCTTAAAAAAAAAAAAAAAAAAAAGAATATCAAATCTTGCCACGTCAGGTCCAAGGTACAAAGGAGATGTAACAAGCCCCCAAAAATCATCCATTGCCTATCATAATCCTGGATCCTTTACTGTCTCATCCACAAATTATAGAGTGAATAAATTTGAATAAAACCAAATTCAAACAAAAAATGTAGTAATAAATTACTCAATACCAATATGGGTAAGTCTGATGGAATCAGCTAAACATCTGACTTAAAATACATTTTTAAATACATTTTTCAATCTAGAATACTGAACATTACAGAATATTCATCCTCACCCATTAGTAATACAAATAATGCTAATTTGGACTAATTTGGAGGAAACTGAAAAATCCTTCAACCAAAGGTATGACCTAATCATAGAGGAATCTTTATAACCTTTTAACATCTATGAAAGAACATATGTTGATTCAACTTGGACTACAAAGAACTACAAAGTGGTTTCTTTAACTTGTTTTTTGCAATTATTATGTTGTGTTACATTTTGTCATTTAGGAGGGAAGAGAGGAGGAGAATCTTACACATTAGTGAAACTAATTTGTAGTAACAATTGCTTTTATGGACACAATACTTCTAAAGTCCTGAAACAAATTAACAACTTTCACTCTTAAGTACTTTAAACATTCTCCCATATAACAATATTCATGCCATTACCTTAAAACCTTTACAGAAAGAATTTGCTACTCAAAAATAATCCCTAATCAAATTATTAGAATTTTTGGAGCTAAGCCCTAACTTCAGTTTTACTGATTATTTATTGATTACTGGTAATTTTTTGCCAATAATCAATATTCTTAGCATAACACCAAAAATGCATTAAACACTTTTATTAATTTTTGTGATAGGAATTATAAATTTCAAATTCAGTAATTCCATAATAGAATTTAATGCATCAATTAAGGCCCTAAAAAACTGTACGTATTTGAAGATCCCAAAGGGCCTTTTCCAGTAGTTCTTTAAAAGATCTTATGAGTCTGATGAAAACATAAATATACCTCAAGATGAATCCATAAATACACTTTACTAAGGCATGTCATAACTAGCAAAAGTATAACATGTCTGGTTTGGCAACAATTGGTTGGAGCCAGATAGGGACTGCCTATCTAAAAATTTTAAATTACAAAAAACTACTTACCTCTTCATCTGGTTCTTCTTCAGCAGAATTTTCGAGTCCTAATTCAATCAGATACAAAACCATGCAGAGTACATGTTCTGACAGATTTTGATGATCCATCAAAATCTTTAAAAAGGGAAGAAAATGCCTCATAATTACTTTTTTCCACAAAATGTATTTCATTTAGAGATCCAAAAATATTTTACTGTTATAGACGAAAAGTACTTTAAGTAATATCTAGAAATACCAGTTCACAAATTTTCTAAAGGTTATGTCAGAGAGTCCACTAAAATAAATTCATATGAATATAAGTATTTAATAAAATAAATTAATAAGAATATTTTTATATCCTAATTTGCTGACACTCTTCTCTTGATGACAAGGCCATCAGATAAATAAGTTTACTAAATAGGATAATTCAAGCAAATGTGTTTAGCACAGCACCTGGCATATAACTGGAAGCACAATAAATGTTTATGGTGCATTAATGTTCTTAAAAACATGTCTCTGAAATTAAAGTTCTGAGCCTCTGAGTATTTTGAGTAGCTATATTCATATGTATGTCAGTGTGTGATTTACATGTAGGAGAAAGGTAGAAGGAATTCAAGCGGTTAGTAAAGAGGCTTCTCTGAAGAAAATTTGATAAATCTGACCTATGGATTACTCAATGCAAACCTTATGCATCTTACACAGGGTTTCTGGGCTACCTACATCAATCACTCATTCACTATGATATAACAGACCACTAACCAGAAGATATCTAAAATACGACAAGTAACAAAATGGCCTGGCAGCTATCATCTTGTCCTCATTATAAAAGTCAACTGGCCAAATGATGGAAAGGACAAAAGGAAGAAATTCTGTAGGGAATGGCAGTTTTAATTGTGGGCAAGATAGCAGAGAGCAAAAAAGAGGACAGGATAAGCTGAGCCTCACAGAAGCTGCCCAAATGGCTGAGGCGACTTGGAAAGGAGGTCTTAATCGCTTAAGACCTAATCTACTACAACTAAAGAATAGAGAGACTTTCAAGTCACTGACTCTTCTCATGTTTTTCTGACTATTGAGAGGGCTTCTCTGTTCATCTGTTGTGTGGCACAATGAAGAGCACAGGCATTCAAAACCTTTTAAAAACCAGATTTTTAAACAAATTTCTGTCTATTCCTAGTTGACCTTCAGCAACAGACTCTGGTCTTAGTTTTCTTATCTCTAAAGTTGAAATTATAGAGCCCCTCCTAGCACTTTCACTTGTCCCATCTCCATCCAAAAAAAAAACCAAAAATAAGAAAGAAAAATAAAAATGGAATTAAAGCCCAGAATTGTTGTAAGGATTGCATGGGTTAATATCTGTCATTTGCTTTGTGTAGTGTCTAGCAATGTGTGTTCAACAAATAGTGAGTGAGTGGTGCCAACGATGTGAGGAGCAGAAGCAGCAGCAGGAGGAGACTGAAGGCTGGGAGACCACAGAAGTCATCCCTTCTGATCCACTATGTTATGGAGAGAAAACCAAGGCCCAGCCACACAACCAGTTAGCTAGTGTAAGCAACACTAGAACGCAGACCTCAGACTCCCAGGCCACTGACTATCATTACTATACTATCTCCTCCTGATAAATAAAACATTACCAGCTAAATTCAATTAAATTTTGACTTCAAAGCTTGTGGCATTACAGCTTTAACTGAATAACTTAAGAGCTAAGGAGGAAAAAAATCCCTCTATTAGGTACTTCCAAAAAAAAAAAAAGAAAGAAAGAAAAATGATGTTTCCAGGCAGTTTTATTTTGACACTAAACACGTCAGAGGATAAAGGTGGTTTACTAAAATTGATTTTTAGAAAGTTGACTTGCCAACGTAATGTCAATGGAGAATTTTATTATTAGTAGTAGTAGTAAAATCAAGAAAGCTATTTTAAAGTTGAGATTTCAAGAGTTCATTTATGATAGTCTTGTAACAACTAAAACATTGTCTTATTTTTCATAAAATACTATTTGTACATTTAGCATACGAAAACATTGAAACATATAACTTGAAAGAGCATAATAATTTGCCATAAGGCTTCCTTAAATTTTCATGAATTATTTGTCACTTATTAATTATTACTTATAACAGTACTTAGCTTCCCCATCTGAACTAGTTATTTAACCTCTAAAACTCAATTTCATATCTGAAAAAGGAGAATAACAACAGAACTTTCACTCATAAGGATTTTTGCTAGCTTAAGCAAAATAACGTCTACAAGTATATATAAAGCATTTCAAACAAAATCTGGCACTAAGTAAACATTCGAAGACTGTCCATTATTTGTAAAACAAATACAAATATCTTTTCAGTACAAAAAGATATTCTACATTTTTTAATAAAGAAAAAGAACATTTTAAATCAATTACTGAATAACCCTCTTGGAAGTTAATGAAAATAAACCACCCAAGGTGTTTTTTGAGGCACCTGTCCAAAATCATAACAGGAAAACTTTAGAAACAAGTACAATGAAAAATTGGTCATGGGTGGAGTTGAAAGAAAAGTATAGAAATTTAAAAGTATTATTTCATTATAAGATTAAGAAAAAAACTAAAATTCCTACCTAACTAAATATATACTTTCTTAAACAATGTGTTAAATGATTGTACATAGTAATTGGAAATTTGTGTAACAAATATTCTTATTTTTCTTTGAATTTCTCTTAACTTTTAATTTTTCAAATTATAACTAGGAAGAGGAACAAGAGGTTTTCTTTGTATCTACCTGCATAACATTTATCATGTCTATATAGTTATTTTCTTTTTTCTTTCATCTTTCTTTCCTCCACCCCCGAGATGGAGTCCTACTATGTCACCCAGGCTGGAGTGCAGTGGCACGATCTGGGGTCACTGCAACCTGCACCTCCCAGGTTCAAGCAATTCTCCTGCCTCGGCCTCCCGAGAAGTTGGGATTACAGGCGCCCACCACCATACCCATCTAATTTTTGTAGTTTTAGTAGAGACACGGTTTCACCATGTTGGCCAGGCTGGTCTCGAACTCCTGACCTCGAGATCTGCCCACCTTAGCCTCCCAAAGTGCCGGGATTACAGGCATAAGCCACTGCACCCAGACTTTTTTCATCTTTCATGCAGATGAGATTATAAAAATCCCTATTATATACACACATACATACTATACAATATTATGTTTCATACAAGTTTTTGAGTACACAATTAATGTTAGTCAAATAAATCTGTTTTACGTGAGAAGATCCCAAAATAAAACAAATTTTAGATAACAAGAAAGTAAATGCATCATCTTGTGAGTTCCTAAGATGTTTATCAAAAACAATTTTTGATCTTGCCACATAGAAACCACACTCAAATCCTTCCACGTCACTTTCCTGATTAGAGGAAAAAAGCAAAAAGAACCACCCCAACCTAAGATTCACTGGCTCACATAACTGCCATTCTAGTTTTGTCATTTTAGTGGGTTCTGATGGTTGTTTGGTCCCTGTAGCTCATTCTACACCTCTTGTAGTTCCATGGTATTTCACTTATTGTTCTGCAGAAGCCATAAATACATATTTTTATCTGTAGCTAGATAAGATAAATAGTTTCTCACAAAGAATGCTGTAGCTATTCTGTTATATTCAACTTGGATTTCAAATATATGTGATTATAACATATCTTCATACATCTTAAATGTATAAACACACTTTGCTTTATAAGTGGTACTTTTATATAAATATTATCCTAAAGGATTATTATTTGAAAATAAATTCTAAACTTAGTCTTTCTATTCAAATTACTACTGTACCTTGTAAAGCAGAGTGAATAGCACAATGTGTAAAGTTTTACAGTGCAAAAGTCTCATGAGACCTTTATAGCTAGGATGGAGTGATGTCCTTTTCTTATAGGGAGGCCAGGGATTTCCAGGAAATTTTCCGCTCTGTTTTAAACTGTAAAAAAAAAACAAAACTAGAATTAGATGATAGCCTCAAAATCAAACTGTGGTTTAAATGTAATTTATAGACACCAATTTCTGCCACAATGTTTTATGCAGTGCTATTTTTAATCAAATTGCTTAAAATGCCAAAGAGGTTTCTATTCTCTATACAATGAACATTACTATTTCTTTTCCTAATGGCTAAAAATGAGTAAAGAGAGCTAAGCTGAATATTAAAAAATATATAAACTTTAAAGTGCTAACAAAGAGAAATGAACAGAAAGAATACAGATGAAGTACTCAGCAAAGAAATTTCCAGCTGTAACAATTAAGCAAAATAGATGACCTGAAAATTCTCCCACTACCAATGGTTGGAAAAGCTGGATAAAATAAATATAATCTTTTGAATGCATATTTGAGCTCACACACAAAAAGTGGAATTCTCCAGTTACCACAAAAAAGAAGGAATTAGTGACAAGCACTAACACTGTGCCAGTTGTTATAAAGTCCTTGAGCAAACAGATCACAAGGTGTGTTGGGCTCACACAAGACTCAGAGACAGAACTGAGATCCCACCTAAAGCTAAGACCCTTGAAAGGCTTTACCCTCATTGAAAGAATAACTCACAAGGAGAATGAATTAGCTTGTCTGTCTCTTCTGGGATGTAAGAACAACAAGTTCCCCAAGAAGATAATTATGAACTTGTATGCAAATACAGTAGGCCCCTCTTATCTTCAGGGAACATGTTCCAAAGCCCCCAGTAGATGCCTGAAAATAAGGATAGTACCAAACTCTCTATATACTATGTTTTCCTACACATACATACCTATGATAAAGGTTAATTTATAAATTAGACACAATAAGAGACTAACAACAGTAAGTGATAACAGAATAATTACAACAATATACTGTAATAGAAATTAGGTGAATGTGTACATGCTTTCTCTCTCAAAATACCTTATGTATAGTAGTCCCCCTTATACCTAGTTTCACTTTCCACAGTTTCAGTTACCCATGGTCAACCACGGTCAGAAAATATTCAATGAAAATCTCCAGAAATAATTCATACGTTTCAGTTGTATGCCATTCAGATTATTGTTACAATTCTTCTATTTTACCTTTAGTTATTACTGTTTATCTCTAATTAGTATTATCTATCTAATACTATGATAAAGTAAGCTTTATCATAGGTATGTATTGTAGGAGAAAAACATAGTAGATATAGGGTTGGATACCATCCCTCATTTCAAGCATCTACTGTGGGTCTTGGAACATGTCCCAAGGATAAGAGGGGGACCACTGTACTATACTCACTCTTGTTCTTCTTGTGATGATGTGAGATGATAAAATGCCTACGTGATGAGATGAAGTGAAGTGAATGATGGTAAGCACTGTGACATGGCATCAGGCTACTAATGACCTTCTGACAATATGTCATCAGAAGGAGGAACATCTGCTTCAGGTGATCTTGAATCATCAGGCCATGACAATGTGATGGCTGGATGTCAGGAGCAGACAATGTCAATAACTAACAAGCAAGTAGTATATACAGCATGGTACACTGGACTAAGGAACAATTCATATTCCAGGTGGGACAGAGCAGGATGGCACAATAATTCATCACCCTGCTTACAATGGCATATAATTTAAAATTTATAAGTTATTTATTTCTGGAATTTTCCATTTAATATTTTTGGACAGCCATTGGCTATAGGTAACTATGCTCTTAGAAATTCAGAAGCCATTAAAAATCATAACAGAAAAATTTAAAGCCTAAACTATATAGAAAAAGTTGTGGGCCACAACCAAAGTAGTGCTTAGAAGGAAATACATAGCCTTAAAATCCATATGTTTGTGAAAAAATCAACAACTAAGCATCCAAATTATAGTTAATAATAATGTATATTTCAAAATAGCTAGAAGAACTGTAATGTTCCCAACATAAAAAAAAAGATAAATGTTTGAGATGATGAATATCCCAATTTCCCTGATTTGATCATTACACACTGTACACATGTATGAAACTATCAGAGAAGTATCTTCAAATACTGTGTAAAAGGTAATATTAAGGCTAAGATATATCAATTAAAAATATTTTTAAAATATATAACAATAAAAATTAAATAGGAGTAATTAAAAATGAAAACCAAATGCACTAAAACAACAACAACAATAACTGAGTATCCAAGAAAAGGAACAAAGACAATCCAAACTAAATTGCAAGAAGACAATAATGGCCTGGCATAGTGGCTCACATCTGTAATCCCAGCACTCTGGAAGGCCAAGGCAAGCAGATCGCTTTGAGCTCAGTAGTTCAAGACCAGCCTGGGCAGCATGGTGAAACTCTGTCTCTACAAAAAATACAAAAATTAGCCAAGCATGGTGATGCACCCCTGTAATCCCAGCTACTCAGGAAGTTGAGGTGGGAGGATCGCTTGAGCCCAGCAGTTAAAGGCTACAGTGAGCCAAGATTGCACCACTACACATCAGCCTGGAAGACAGAGTGAGACTGTCTCAAAAAAGGGAAAAAAAAAAAGGCCTGGCATGAGGGCTCACACCTGTAATCCCAGCACTCTGGGAGACTGAGGAGGGAGGATCACGAGGTCAGGAGATCGAGGCCATCCTGGCTAACATGGTGAAGCCCCATCTCTCCTAAAAAAAAATACAAAAAAATTAGCTGGGCGTGCTGGCAGGTGCCTGTAGTCCCAGCTATTCAGGAGGCTGAGGCAGGAGAATGGTGTAAACCTGGGAGGCGGAGATTGCAGTGAGCAGAGATCGCACCACTGCACTCCAGCCTGGGCGACAGGGTGAGACTCCAACTCAAAAAAAAAAAAAAAAAAGATAATAAGTAATACAGAAAAAAAAGAATGAAATAGAAAATGAGGGTGGGAGGAGAGAGACAATCAAAAGTTGGTTCTTAGAAAGCATAATAAAACTGATCATCATCTGCTATGACACCTAATTCAAAATAAGAAATAGCAAACACACATAAATAACAGGAATAAAAACACAGGGAAGTTTTTTTAATCATTAAGTATAAACTTAAAGATTTCTTAGAAAAATACAACTTAGCAATTTTTTTTCAAGAAATAACCTAAGCAAGCCTATAACCTTTAAAGAAAGTGAATGTGTAGTTTTAAGCTATCCACAAAAAAAGAAAAGATTGTATGAGGCCCAGGTTGTTGAACAGGCAAGGTCCATTAAAACTCAAAGAAACACCACATGAATAAGAATGAAGTTGGACCACTACCTCACAGCATACATAAACACTAACTCAAAATCGATCAGAGAATTTGATGTAAAAGCTTCAGCTGTAGTTTTATATTTTTAAGCATAAAACTCTTTGAGAAAAACACAGGTTTAGCTATTTGTGACCTTGATTTAGGCAACAGACAGGAAAATTAAATTAATTTAGGCGACAAACAGAAAAATTAAAGAAAAAAACTGGAATTCATCAAAATTTAAAACATTTGTGACTCAAAGAACACTTTCAAATAAGTGAAAAAGACAATCCACAGAATGGCGGAAAACATGCACAGACGGGGCGCCATAGTTCATGCCTGTAATCCCAACACTTTGGGAGGCTGAGCGGGCAGATCACTTAAGCCGCAGAGATCAAACCAGCCTGGGCAACACATGTAGAGACCCCATCTCTACAAAAAATTCAAAAATTAGTCATGTGTGGTGGCACATGCCTATAGTCCCAGCTACTCGGGAGGCCACTCAGGATCACCTGAGCCTGGAGAGGCTCAAAGCTGCAGAGAATTGTGATCATGCCACCAGTCTGAGCAACAGAGTGACATTGTCTTAAAAAAAAAAAAAAAAGGAGAAAGAAATGAAAACATTTGCAAATCATATACCTGATAAGTCTAGTATTCAGAAAATATAAAGAGGTCTTAAAACTCAATAATAAAAAGTGCAATTAAAAAATAAACAAAATTGACAGCACCTGGTACCTTTACAACTGGAGGTGGGAAGGCAGGGGGTTAAAATAAGGAGGATTGGATGAAAACTGCCTTTCCACCATTGAAACAGAATTTTGGCTACAGAACTCATCTCTGGGGAGGATAAAATAGCAAGTACAACTGAGGGTATAAGGAGGAAAGATTAAAGTCGTCATATGCATATTTGACTCAGAGTCCCTAGGCCTGTCTCCCAGTCGGTTCACGGAATAATAGCAGCCATACCATTACCTCTGGGCAGTATCTCAGGATACTTCCCTGAGGAATCTGACCAGGCCAAAAAGAAAGATCTAATACAAGTGTTTCTCAACAAACCTGCCTACCCAAATCACCCTATATTAAAATTCAGAATCTACAAGTTCCAACAATGCACTCAAGAGCTCTTAATAACAAGCAGTCAACATTGTCAGACATCTGGGGAATGCCTCTAACTCGAAAGCTAGAGACTGAACAATAGAAAATGCACCTTAGAGGAAACAAATACTATATAGAATGAAGAAAAAAAAATCTTAAAAATAAGAAAACTATCATTAATATATCAGAGAAATAAGCTGTACCTATGATTATGAAGATGCTATAAAATTAACTTTGCAATTAAAAAAACTGGTTTCTGGGCCAGGCGCGGTGGCTGCTGCCTGCAATCCCAGCACTTTGGGAGGCCGAGGCAGGCGGATCACCTGAGGTCAGGAGTTCGAGACCAGCCTGACCAACATGGAGAAACTCCGTCTCTACTAAAAATACAAAATTAGCCGGGCATGGTAGACACATGCCTGTAATCCCAGCTACTTGGGAGGCTGAGGTGGAAGAATTGCTTGAATTCGGGAGGCAGAGGTTCCAGTGAGCCGAGATCGCGCCATTGCACTCCAGCCTGGGCAACAAAAGTGAAACTCTCTCAAAAAAATAAAAATAAATTAAAAATAAATTTAAAAATTAGTTTGTATATAATACTACAGTGACAACATATAAATGTAATTTTCAAAATGATCGCAATAGCCATGATGAAATACTTCAACTATTCTACTTCATTTAGCATTAAAAAAGCAATTTTTAATTTTACTTTGTCTCTTTGTTTGCTTTAAGCAGTAACCACTAAATATGTGGCACCTAGATTAATAAATTGTTGCAAAATAAAGGTTATACATTTGTTGAAGGCCTGAGTAATACATCATTTTGACTGCTCTTTTCAAAAGCATTAACAGAATAATGCAAAGGAAATGCTACATGACAGAAAAAAATTACTTAAGTGACTCACACCAACACGTAATTATTGACTAGTTTGAGACAAAAATGACATACATAAAACTCATACATCATACTTTCAAACATGGGGCAGCAGTCATTAACCTTCAAAATGGGAGACAGGAGGCAACAGAAATACAAGAAATTACATATTTTTTAAAATGTACTTTTCAGTTGAATTTAAAACAGATGCTTTACGAAATCATTTCTATCTTTGGAAATGGCCTAGCTCATAGTTCTAACAACACTGCCACTGTCAGACATATTTCACCAGGAACAGTGGTTCACATCTATAATCCTAGCACTATGGGAAGCTGAGACAGGAAGATCACTTGAGACTACGAGTTCAAGACTAGCCTGGGCAATATAGCAAGAACCCACCTCTACAAAAAACTTTTAAACAATCTAGCCAGGCATGGTGGTGCACCTGTAGTCCTAGCTACTCAGGAGGGTAAGATGGGAAGATCACTTGAGTCCAGAAGTTGGAAGTTGCAGTGGGCTATGATCACGCCACTGCACTCCAGCCTGGGTGACAAAGTGAGACCCTGTCTCAAAAACAAACAAAAAAAAACCAGACATATTTTCACTGACCTTCTCTGAGCCACAATGTCTTCATATATAAAATATAACACTGAAATGATGGTTTTCCAACTGTTGGTTTGCTTTGTTGTTGTTATCTCGTTTTTGTTTTCTTTTTAAGAGCTGAATGCCCACTCGGGGATATTTGGAAGGGAGAAAGGGAAGCAGGATGAGCCACTTCCACTCTCTTAAGCCTCTTCTTGTTGCCCAACCCTGTCTTCCAGTGAAGGCCCACAAGACACTTTTATAGAACCTGGACTAGATTTTAAAGGCCTTTTCCAGCAATAAGAGCCTAAAATTCTAAGCATCTAAGCATCACATAGAGCAAATGGCTTACTTTCACTTAAACTCTCAGCACAAAAACTTAAAGAAATCTACTTTTCATTCATTTAACAAATATTTACTGGTTGCCTTTAAAGTGCCTGGCACAGAGCTAAATTGTGAGAACACAAAAGTTTAAATTTATCTGACCATTTTTCATTTTAATTTGCAAGATGACCTCCAAAAGGTCATCTTGCAAATAAAAAAAGATCCCTCCCAGTATAATCAGTTAAGCCACTTTTTGTCCCTTAAAACTAAAAAGCAGATGAAAATAATCAATAGCAAACAAATCGGCCAGGCATGGTGGCTCATGCCTGTAATCCCAACACTTTGGGAGGCCGAGGTCGGCGGATTATCTGAGGTCAGGAGTTCAAGACCAGCCTGGAAAACATGGTGAAACCCCATCTCTATTAAAAATACAAAAGTTAGCTAGGCATGGTGGTGGGTGCCTGTAATCCCAGCTACTCAGGAGGCTGAGGCAGAAGAATCACTTGAGCTCAGGAGGCGGAGGTTGCAGTGAGCCGGGATCGTGCCACTGCACTCCAGCCTGGGTGACAGAATGAGACTCTGTCTCTATAAAATGAAATAAATTAAAATAAAATAAGATAAAATAAATAAAATAGCAAACAAATCCTAGAGTTTAGGGTTATCTTCCCACTTGTGCTGAAACAACAACTGAAACAGTCAATTGTACAGTCAAATATACAACAAATAAAAGACACTGCATAAAGGAAGCAGGTATTATTGTTTCACATACAAAATAAATCACAAAAATTTTAAGTTTTACATAATTATGTAACCAATGCATTTCTTTTTTTTTTTTTTTTTTTTTTTTTTTTTTTTTTTTGAGGTAGAGTCTCACTCTGTCTCCC
Organism: Macaca mulatta; assembly: GCF_049350105.2. Taxonomy (NCBI): domain Eukaryota; kingdom Metazoa; phylum Chordata; class Mammalia; order Primates; family Cercopithecidae; genus Macaca; species Macaca mulatta. Next base: position 74,859,664 of record NC_133417.1, on the reverse strand, counting down.
AGGCTGGAGAGTGGCATGATCTCAGCTCACTGCAAGCTCCACCTCCCGCGTTCATGCCATTCTCCCGCCTCAGCCTCCTGAGTAGCTGAGACTACAGGTGCCCACCACCACGCCCAGCTAATTTTGTTTTTGTATTTTTAGTAGAGACGGGGTTTCACCGTGTTAGCCAGGATGGTCTCAATCTCCTGACATAGCGATCTGCCCACCTGACCTCCCAAAATGCTGGGATTAGAGGTGTGAGCCACCGCGCCCAGCAGTAACCAATGCATTTCTGCAAGGATATGGTATTTATTTTACATACACAAAAGTTATCACACAAATAGGTTGCACATAAAATTTCAAAGAGTATTTTAAAAGATAATGGTTAAAAGGTTTTAGTCTAAAGCTAAAAAGTTTGTAATCTGCTATTACTGCTTTGAGTACATTATTTCTTTTAAAACATAGATTTTCAAACTGCTAAGAAACATCACAGTGGTTCAGAAATGTTTCTGTTTTGTTTTACTGTGAAACAGGGGTCTCATTCTGTTTACAGGCTAGAATCCACTGGCATGATCACAGCTTACTGCAGCCTTGACCTCCCAGGCTCAAGCAATTCTCCTGCCTCAGCCTCCCGAATAGCTGGGACTACAGGCATGCACCACCAGGCCCAGCTAATTTTTGTATCTTTTGAAAAGATGGGGTTTCACCATGTTCCCCAGGCTGGTCTTGAACGCCTAGGCTCAAGTGATCCACCTGCCTTGGCCTTCTGAAAACTGCTAGGATTACAGATGTGAGTCACTGTACCCAGCCTGTTCAGAAATATTTCTAAGAAGCTATAAAGAAATTGTACAAGAACTCAAAAGCCAAATAGAGGAAACAAGAGAATGAGGGAAAATAGAGAACAAAATAAGAAAGTGAAAAAACTGATAAAAACAGCTTTGGGAATATGGTTTTATCTGACTATGTGAAATGGTTATAAATCAAAATATGATACAGATCTAAACGATATAAAACAGATCCCAAAACACAGGATACTTGGAAACAGAAAAAGTATATCTATGTATCAATATGGGTCTAAACCAGGTTTCTCAACCTAGGCACTAACGACATTAAGGGAATTCTTGGTAGAGGTGGTAGAACTGGCCTTTACTAGATGTCAGTGGCAACCCTACTAGTCTTCAGACAACGCCAAATATCATCCCTACTTAAGAACCACTGTTCTAAATGAAAGAAATAAACTGCTCAGAGCTAAAAGTTTGCTAAGTGAAAAATAAAACAATTATATTTTCCTTACAGAGTACCTGGCATATAACAAGCATTCAATAAATGTGTACTGTTAAATAAAATTTCCCCTTTAAAACTGATTGCATTATTTAATGATTCCTTCAAAGCTTTGAAAGTTTCAGCCCAATCTCAGTCCAAATTTCTAGTAACTACAAAGTAAAAGAGAATAAAATTTACTTCTTATACATTCAAAACAACTAACCGTCACCACTACCCTGAAAAAAAGGCAGAGTCATTTAAGACCGGTGTTTATGAAGTCTCAGTTAGGTTTTCCATGCAAATACTTCTTCCCAATTTTCTTCATTTTTCAATTTTTCAACAGGAATTACTCAAATTTATTTATTCAACAAATATATTATGAATACCTACTAAGTGCCAGCATTGAGATAAGTATTAAAGATGTAGAAGAGATACAGAGATAAAAATATCTTCCCTCAAGGAGCTAAGAGTTTAGTAAGACTACAAGCAAATTTTTACAAAACTACATGAAAAGCAGAAAAAGAGGGAGTTAAGAAACCAGAGAAAGAGAACCTCAGTCTAATTTCTCCAAGGGTTTAGAGAAAGGGAGAGAGAGATGCTGATGGCTGAACTGGGTTGTTGTTGTCGTTGTTGACTCAAAGATTGTTTTGGTTTTGTTTGGGGGGAGGAAGCAAATTAAAATTCCACATTAAAAACTTTCTTCAGATATTTGTCTGTGATAGATATTTCTATTACTGCAAAGTCTTGGCAAAAGAGAAGTTTCACTTTGATAGTTATCTGGGTAAGTATTAATACTTTCTCAAAATCAAGGACATTTGCATCATTTAAACTTGCTTTTTAAATGTTTAGCTGTAGGAAAGCACAAGTAAAAGATGATATCCTGTGATATTCAGCAATATAATATTAACTATTAAGGTTTTAAAAGAGGTGGAAATAATACATTTACAACAGTCTACAATTTACAATAACATACAAAATTGAATTCTGCATTTAAAAGATATCTTTCAAAATGTTTGTCTTCTGCAGGCATCAATACTGTAAACTATTTTGTTAAATATTTACAAGTAAAATTCATTTTGCTTTGGCTATTTTCCCAGTTGTCACGAACACAGAAATATGTTCACTTATTACAGACACCCATTACCATCTCTGATGTCAGAGAATTCTCTTAACTTGTGCCTCCTCTACTGGTTCAAAAGTAGAACAACACAAAACCAAGCCTTTAATTCCACTGATGAAACAGCAACTAAGTAAGTTTCTGTTTTTTAAATTTAGTGATCATGTTCTAAATCTATCACATTAACATCAAATTTTGGATAAAGATCTTAACATAAATCTCTGAGAGATTATTATTTAAACCTTAAATTATTATTCGCATCTCTAAAGAATGGACATATACTTTAATGAGAGCATATCATATCTGTGTTATAATTGAAATTTTTCCATATAAATATACTCTGTTATGATGCTAATCAATTTGATGGACTTACAATGCAGTATATCTGTCCATTGCAGACTGCACATCTCTACGGTAAACTGTTCGAAGAATGACCATGACGGGGTCAAACTCTTGATCCCAGACTTCAGCTATTATTCAAAAGAAAGTAGAAACATTGACTTCTCAGAAATAAAATCAATATTTATTGACTTCTTACATTTGTTAAGTATAGTTTACATTTGAAAGACAGAACAATTTAATCTGATTATAGTATTTGCCTTAAGAAGCTTGATGCCATGATTACTTTTCTAAGTCAAAAATCACAATTTCATCATCAGGAATGTTCTCTTGAGTTCAGCAAGCACTAAAGAACAAAAGTTTTGTAATACAACAATGCCTCACCAGAAAAGTTTACTTCATTGTTGTTGTTGTTTTCTGCAGGGTGCCAATTAGAAAGAAACACAGCACATTAAGACCTTTGAGTGTACTTAAAGGCAAGTAGGGTATGTCTCACACCTGCAGTCCCAACTACCTGGGAGGCTTAGGCAGGAGGCTCATCTGAACCCAGGAGTTGGAGGCCAGTCCAGGCAACAAAGCCAGACCTCATTTCCCTTCCGAAAAAAGTATTTAAAAAAAAAAAAAAGTGCTTAAAAGTAAAAGCATGAAAACTAGATTTAAAGATTAATGAGGCTGGACACGGTGCCTCATGCCTGTAATCCCAGCACTTTGGGAGTCTGAGGTGGGCAGATCACTTGAGGTCAGGAGTTTGAGACAAGCCTGGCCATCATGGTGAAACCCTGTCTCTACTAAAAATACAAAAATTAGCCAGGCCTGGTGGCACACACCTGTAATCCCAGCTACTTGGGTGGCTGAGGCAGGAGAAACACTTGAACCCAGGAGACAAAGGTTGTAGTGAGCCAAGATCACGCCACTGCACACCAGCCTGAGCAACAGAGACCTACTTTATAAGTCTTTTTTGTTTATAAAAGATTTTCTGCTCCTTTGCTAAAACGGATCACTTGTCTCCTTATCTTCGGCATAATTAGGAACCACTATCCTGTGTGTGGAATGTGTACAACTGATGGTTCACAAGATGATTTTAAGTATTAAGTATATAAAACTTTTCATTTTAATAATTATGTAATTATTTTTAAATGTATATTAGAAAATTGTAAGTTGCAAATAAAATTCATGACACCTCACTAATAATCATGCTTAGGATGAGGCAAGGTTTTTTTTAAGTTAACTCATTTTTTAAAAATACTGAAATACTAAGTATATTTCAGTAGAGCGGATATTTAGATGTGGCAAAAATCTAAAGGATGGACTGAGATAATAATTTTAGAAACCACTGACTTAAAAGAATCTCCATACTAGATTAAGTTTTTTTCTTTCATTCTTTCTAGCAAAATTCTTAACATTTGAAAACATGATGAGAAGCTTAAGCTTCTCCCTACCCATCCACTATAATTACAACTTTCTAGCACAAGACACTGTTAACCATTGTTAACCACTGTCCCTAGTTTCCTGTAACAAGCTATTCATCTTAAAGTATCAGAAGTATGACTTAAAAATCTGAAAACAGTCCTTCACAAAGACCTTCATTAGTATTTCTAGAATCATTTATCTTTTTTTTTTTTTTTTTTTTTTTTGAGACAGATTCTCGCTCTGTCGTCCAGGTTGGAATACAGTGGCGCGATCTTGGCTCACTGCAAGCTCCACCTCCCGGGTTCATGCCATTCTCCTGCCTCAGCCTCCCGAGCAGCTGGGACTACAGGAGCCCGCCACCACGCCCGGCTAATTTTTTGTATTTTTAGTAGAGAATGGGTTTCACCATGTTATCCAGGATGGTCTCGATCTCCTGACCTCGTGATCCACCCGCCTCAGCCTCCCAAAGTGCTGGGATTACAAGCGTGAGCCACTGTGCCCGGCCGCGATCGTCCTTCTCTTTAAACTCTATTATTCTGCACAATTAACATGCCAAAGCTTTTATTAGAATTGCACAACCTTAGCAATGGAAGAAAACTTTAGTGATTAATTAGTCCAGTGGGCTTCAAACAGTGTTCCATGGAGCTGAATTACCACAGATGTATAACAGGGGTCACTTTAGGAGCAAGTGGATAGCAGGACAGAGGAGAAGCTAAGTTCAACTACCCATACCCACTTTAACAGGAGTAGGCCAGCTTTTGTTGGTTTTATATTAATATAACAAATTCACTTGAGGGTTAGTCCCCAAAACCAGAGGCTTGTTTCAACCACTTTTTAAAAGTTTAAAAACTTATTTTATAGATAAGAAGCCAAACCCAAAGATAAAAAACTGGCTGGACACGGCGGTTCACATCTGTAATCCCAGCACTTTGGGAGGCTGAGGCAGGAGGACTGCTTAAACCCAATAGTCGAGACCAGCCTGGGCAACACAGCAAGGCCCTGTCTCTACAAAACACACGAAAATTAGTCAGCATGGTGGTGGGTGCCTATGGTCCCAGCTACTGGGGAAGCTGAGGTGGCAGGATCGCTTGAGCCCAGTAGGTCAAGGGTGCAGTGAGCTGTGATGGCGCCACTGCACTCTAGCCTGAGTGACAAACACAGCTCACTGCACTCTAGCCTGAGTGACAAAGTGAGGTTCTGTCTCCAGAAAAAAAAACAAAAAAACAAAACAACTGATTTCCTAAACCACACAACTAGCAAATATAATTCATACGGTATTTAAATATGACAATTTGCTAGCTTTAATGTCCGAATGCCCAGTATTCCATCTCAGCATTGTTCAGAACAATCATCTAAAGAGCTTGTTTTAAAAAGCAGATTCCCAGATTTCACCCACAGAGATTCTGATGACAGCAGACAGGAGATGAGACACAGGAACCTGCATTCTTAATGAGGAGCGCAAGTGAGTCTGACAGAGATGTAATCCTCACATCACACTTTTATAAGTCCTGCACTACACCACTCCACTCCCAAATTCATCTAATTTTACACACAAAATATCCTCTACACTAAAAACATACTGTGCTTTTCTTTCATGGAATACTTTCCAACCAGAGACTCTGGATTTTCTTGCTCCTTGTGAATTCCCTGAAAAATCCCAAATAAGGCTTTTCTGTTCTGCTTTGCCAAACACACACAGCACAGTACGTATTATTTACAACTTCAAAATGGGCATTGGTTTTTCATTTAGACAATGTGTTGAGGGAGGCAAGAAGCACGTAACTGTTACTTCCTTCAAAATTTTAACTTAGAGAAGTGAAAATCTGAAAGTCAAACAAAAAAGACTGTGTAAATCAAAACCTCACTTACCTCTGGCTCCTGTCAAGCATGTCAACTGTAAATCTAGGGGGGGAAACCTTAGAAAACCAATCACCCACTTAAGGAAAACGTTCTGTGCATTTAACATAGGTTCAAAATGTAAGTAAGTGCTATCAGCATTCTATGTGGACTTTTTTTTTAAGATGGAGTTTCACTCTTGTTGACCAGGTTAGAGCTGCAATAGCGGCTCACTGTAACCTCCATCTCCTGGATTCAAGTGATTCTCCTGCTTCAGCCTCCCGAGTAGCTGGGATTACAGTCACCTGCCACCATGGCTGGCTAATTTTTTTGTATTTTTAGTAGAGACGGGTTTCATCACGTTGGCCAGGATGGTGTCGAACTCCTGACCTCAGGTGATCCACCCACCTCGGCCTCCCAAAGTGCTGGGATTACAGGCACAAGCCACCGCGCCCAGCCTATACAGACCTTAGTTTGAACTATTTCAAGTTAAAATTTGGGTCATGAGGATTGTTTTGCTGTTTCAAAATCAAATTTGGAGAGTAAATACATTCAAAATATTTTTAAATATACATTTTGTTTTATAGTTTCTGGTTCACTTATGGTTATGATCACTTATAAAAATGAATTAGAGTTCAAATATAAATTTCCTTTATAGTTTAGAGTCATCTAAGAAGTCTTAGTGTAACATAAAGCTATAGATTTCTAAGTAATTGAAAGCAGTATCACTGTTTACCAGTAAAGACATACATTTATAACAAAATGGAGAAAAGAAAACCAAAGGTTGAAGGAACAAAAGGTAAACACTTTCTTTTAATACACAGAAGAATTCACCATTCAAGAACTGATATTTGAAAGAGTTCATTTATGTATATAAACATACCTTTGGGAGTATACATGCCTTGTTGCATAGAACCTCCAGGTTCAAAAACAGGAGCCTTAAAATCAGCTACAGCTGATAAAACTGATTCAAAGCTGTAACTGCCTGGAATAATGCCACTTTTGGGATTAGGATTTTCTGGAATATGATATATATGTCAAGAAAAAATATTAGCAACAAAAAGCCAGATTTATAGCCTTTCCAAGGTACTCTAGTTTCTCATTTTGCTGAAGTAGGCAAATAGTAATTGGCTGTAATATACAGAGCTGGCCACAAGAGGGCTATATAATACAACAGTTCAATAATAACTTTTTAATTGTGATTTTTGAAAATATGTTTAATCTAGGAGCCTACTAATAAATTGTATGCTGTAGTAGTTCCCAGGTATATTTTCCCCGAAATAAATTTAAAAATTTCAGAAAATGACTGAAAAATTTCTAAAAATGTGTCTTCATTTTCATCATTTTGTAAATAACTTTTCCTTAAAAAACAGAAAGAACTTGCGAAAAATTAGCAGATTTTTATAGCAAAGATTGTTTTTCCAAAAAACACAAAATTTCACCCCCAAAGAAAAAAATGGTAAGCAAATTTAAGCAAAGAGGCTAACCAAAAAGATTCTCTCCTCACATTACACAAATCTTTAAAATTCAAAATACAGAGATCGTTTTTACTCTATAATAAACTGATGCATAGTTCATAATGACTGAAGGAACTCATCAGACAATATCAAATTGATGCTGCTTACAAAAATCAAGGTTGTCAAATAGGCATTCTAATAGGACTTATTTCACAAAACAAAAATTTTAGCCAATTCTTCCAAACATAGTCATAAGATATACAAATACTAAATTTAGCCAGAATTTTTATCACAAAATTACTTGATAATCTTGTGTAAAATTTTATTAACAATAACTTAAAAAGATAATCAGATACTCACTGTACGTTCAGTCGTATACAAAGAACCACAGGTTCCCTGTTTGTAAACAATAATCTACAAACAAAAATGCTTTAAGACCAAATTCTACAGAAAAACCCTCAAAATGTTTAAAATCCTGGTAATAATAATCTTAAGGTGTACCTTTAACTGTTCGCCATGAATTGCATCCTGGCTACACAGACAAAATAGACCTAGCTGCCTTTTACAAAACGTTCAGTAATGTTGTCCTAGAAGGTTAAATGCTGGGGTGGCCAAAGCCATCAATCTGTCCTGAAATCTACTCTAAAGTCCAAGAAGAGTTCCCCAAGAGGTAATAATAGGAGGTTTAAAAAAAAAAAAAAAAAAAACAGTCACCAGCACTGAATACACACTTGAGCAAACAACTGGCATTCTTCTTTTTCTGTTATTTTTCAACTTTGAAAAACAATTAATCAAAAAATTGATAAACCATTAATCATAAAAATTACTTATTTTAGATCCTGCAACTAACAGAAACTAAAATTTTAAAAGGATATGAGGTCCAGCAATGAACTGTGTGTCCTGTCATTCATACACAGCTGGGCTACCATCTCCGCCCTGAGAATCTCATCATCAGACATTCCTAAAATTATTAAAAACAGAATTAACAAATCTGAGTATACATAAATTATAAAGAAAAAAATTACCACATTTTTCATTAAGCTGTTTTACCAACTACAGGATGTTTCAAATTAAAGAGTAAAGAAGCAATGCTCCAAACATAACTGTAGTTTAACTGCTATTTGCAGTTCCCTTAAGCAAAGGATATTTTAAGGATATTCTAAAAGGTATACCTATAGTACAACATACAAGAGTTTGAAACATTCTTTAAATTTATCTACATCCTTTCCTTTTTTCCCTAAGCCAGTTCTACTACAGGGATGGGGAGAAAGGGAGGAAAACAGTTAATACCTAAGTATTAGTATCAGTGAGTTTTACCTAAATGTAAACGAAGACTCAAAAGAATCACAAGAAATGTAAGAGCGCCTTCTAACATCGACCTCTCATGCTCTGCATCAAGTACTGTATTTTGATGTTGTGATGCCATTGTCAACAAATCCACTACCTTAAATCTACAAGAAGAAATATTTGAAACATATTTTTATAAATTAAAACAAAATTAACTGGACACTTCCTAATATCTGTCTTAATAAAATTATGCCTACCTTTCGAAGACGGATGAAATAAAATAATCTGGGTCAAGTCTAGAAGCACAAACCTTTAAAAGAAAACAAAATGCTTTATTTCTCAATATTCAGTTTTCCTTCTTCTATTAATCATGTTTTTCTATACTTTTTGTTTTTTGTTTTGTTTTGTTTTTTGAGAGAGTCTTACTCTGTCACCCAAGCTGGTGCAATCTCAGCTCACTGCAACCTCCACCTCTGCCTCCCAGGCTCAAGCTATTCTCAGCCCTCAGTCTCCCAAGTAACTGGGATTACAGGCGTGTGCCACCACAGCTGCCTAATTTTTGTGTTTTTAGTAGAGACAGGGTTTCAACCTGTTGGCAAGGCTGGTCTCAAACTCCTGGCCTCAAGTGATCTGCCTGCCTTGGCCTCCCAAAGTGCTGGGATTACAGGCGTGAGCCACCACGCCTGGCCATGATTTTTATTTTCTGTATGTTATAATGTTTTGACATCTTGAGGGGCCTTACAGGCCTGAAGACAGATACTCCCTCCCAGAGCCAGCTAATTCCTAAACATAATAAACAACTTACTTGGGAACATGCCCATCATGAAAGCCAATCATTGTCTTTATCTAACTCTCATACATCAACCTAGTATTTCCCCTGCTCTAAATCAATCCAGGGCCAGGTACCACAGAGTCAGGTTCAGCCCCTATGCCTCAAAGCCTGCTGGAATTATTCAAACTAGCCAATCCTGCCTTGCCTTGCTTTTCCTGTAGAAACCCCAATAAAGGCTCTTGCCTAGGCTCTCCCCTCACTCCTTTCTGCCTCTTGACCAAAACCTGGTGCTTTCCTTGTAGTCTTGTGTTGGGTGGTATGCCTCTTCTCCTGGGAAATGTAAGTAATAAATTATTCTTTCAGTGGCATCGGCCTCTCCATGTCATCTCTCAGTCACCTCTATAAATTAAAATCCCTTGGGTACAAATGAGACACTTCTAAAGTATATCTGCATTATCTAGTTGGCTTACCTGTAACAGGTAAATGTCAGGATCAATCATGGAATTACAAAAATGAGACTGGACATAGGTCATGGCTTGTCCTTTGATTTGTAGACCATTTCTTACCCACATATTGCTGTGGATTTCAGCAAGACTTGCCTAATAAAAGTAAATTGGACAAAGAATAAATTATCTAAACTCAATCTTTACAAAATATTATAAATAACCATTTCAAAATATTTAATGATGTAATCATAGTATGAGCCCGATATTCTGTCCAATGTTAATCAGTTGAAATATACACTTCTACATTTTTTTAACAATAATTATGTTTTTACATAGCCACTTTTTTTTTTTTTTTTTTTTGAGACGGAGTCTCGCTCTGTCACCCAGGCTGGAGTACAGTGGCGGGATCTCAGCTCACTGCAAGCTCCGCCTCCCGGGTTCGCGCCATTCTCCTGCCTCAGCCTCCCGAGTAGCTGGGACTACAGGCACCCGCCACCTCGCCTGGCTAATTTTTTGTATTTTTTAGTAGAGATGGGGTTTCACCGTGTTAGCCAGCATGGTCTCAATCTCCTGACCTCGTGATCCGCCCATCTCGGCCTCCCAAAGTGCTGGGATTACAGGCTTGAGCCACCGCACCCGGCCATAGCCACTTTTTTAGTTTAAACATGAGTTGGTTTTCCATGTTGGCCTCTGGATACATTTATAATGACTTTCACTGACATCTTTCATAAGAAATCAATGCTTATGTTTCACTCTATTTCTCCCTTAAGAAAACTCTAAGTAACAACAACAATCCTAATATACATGTTTAAAGAAAGACACTTGGAATAAGCATAAAATAAAACCAATTGTTCAAAGTCAATGAATACATTCTACATCTTTAATTCACCCTAACTCAAACCTATACTACTAATTTTCCAAATATTGGAGGTTAGAATAAATGTTCTCACTATATCAGTATTCAATTCTTCATGTATTTATGTCCAGTGTCAACTAAAACTAAGCAGTCATAATTTTTTTTTTTTTTTTTTGAGACAGAGTCTCACTCTGTCACCAGATTGGAGTGTAGTGGCGTGATCTCGGCTCACTGCAACCTCTGTCTCCCAGGTTCAAGCAATTCTCCTGCCTCAGCCTCCCGAGTAGCTGGGACTACAGGCACATGCCACCACGCCCAGCTAATTTTTGTATATTCAGTAGAGACAAGGTTTCACTATGTTGGCCAGGATGGCCTCAATCTCTTGACCTCGTCATCTGCCCGCCTTGGCCTCCCAAAGTGCTGGGATTACACACGTGAGCCACCGCTCCCAGCTTCAAGCAGTCATAATTTTATCTGTTTCCTAACACCCAGAGTTCAGGTTCAATAATATTATAATTAACAAATCTAAAATTGCCAGGAAAAAAAAATTGAAGTGCATGTATATAAAAAGCTGGCCTGCCAAATTACAGTGTTGGTATTAAAAGAAATCACAGTGCTTATCTAAGCTAATTCTTCTCTCTTCTTTCTCCTCACATTATACAGATAGGGAAATTAAGAATCAAGGAGGTGAATTACCCTAAACTTTGTGGAAAATAAAACAGTGGTAGCACCAAGGCTAGAATCTTTCGGATCTCCTGACTCCCAAAACAGTGCTATATAGTATGTTAAATACCACCCCATAAGTAAATATCATGAAAAGAATTCCTGGAAAAAGTAAAACTAAAAAGTAAATCTCATAAAATGAAAAAATACCTAAACATAATCTGGCAAAAACACAATAACAACTTTTTTTAAAAAGTTTTCAAACATCTCAGCTATAATAACAATGAAAGGCAAATAAATAAAGGAAGAATCTCCTAAACAAGGAATCCACTTCAAAAGTTTTTAAATGCCTGAATACATACTTGAATTTGGAGTGGGTGAATCATTAGTTTCATTAACATTTCCTGATCTGGTAAAACAGAATCCAAATCTAGTTCTTGACATTTCACAGCCTAAAATTATAATAAAAAAGTTACTAATTCAATTCTTATTTCTGAAAATTAAAAAAAAAAAGAACAGAACTCTTTAATGACAGTCTTACCTTACTCAAAAACATAGCATAGTAACGATGTAGTGGCAGATGAAAAGTGACTTGGTTAGGTGCTGGCTGGAATAAACAAACAAAATCCATAAGTCAAAGACTATTTTACAGAAATTTTAAGATGGTTGTAAAATGTTTAAACCATACTCTCACCTGGATTTATTCCTATACTTTAAATTCAAAACTTAACATTTTAGAAGATGCAGATTCTAAAATCACTACAGATAAAATTATCCCATTTTAAACACTTAAGCATAAGTTTCTTAAAGGCAGAAATCGTATTCTACTCAACTTTGAATCCTCTGAAGCATCCAGCACAGATTAATATTTCCTAAATTCACTTTAGCCAAAGTAAATAATCATTATTAAAACAAGGCATGGAATGGATTTCAGCTACAGAGACCATTTGGGACTCTTCAAACGCATGTATACCAAATATCATGACAGTAATAAGAGTAACGGTCACACATAACATTCATTGAACACTTACTATGTGCCAGTCACCATGCTAAGCACTTTATTCACATTATCACATTTAATCCTCAGAAGAATGCTATGGAGTAGGAACTACTAACATTCTCATTCTACAAGTAGCAAAATTCAAACTTAGAAAACTTAAGTAACTTCCTAAAATTCAAAAGTAGTGAACCGGGGAGCTAATCTGGACTCCACTGTCATATTCAAAACGGTAAGAAGACTCTGACCAAATCCCTAAACAGAGGTATAAATGCAGGGCATCGTTAGATTCCTTCACCAGTTGGATAAGATGCTTCCAATCAGTACCAAACAACCAGCCTCCATACAAAACTTCGTAAAAAATATGTGAATGACGTTACGCATTCCTGTAAATATTACAAAAACTGTATTTTAAATCTGTGAATCCCATGGATCACAAAATCACTACAGGGCAGGGCAAAAATATACCACAGCTGTCCTTCTTAAACAAATGAGTTAAAAACTAAAAAGGTGTTGTTTGCTTTTAATGCTTTTTAAGTTCTTAGTAAATATTCTCTTGTTAAAAATTTTTATACTGGACATTCAGATAATTATGCTAATGTCATATCATTATAGAGGTTATAAGGAGTCTAAATATGTCACCATCCCTGAAATAATTATTTTTTTCAAAACCAATAAGATAATAACATCCTCCTCAATATGTAAAGGCTACAAAAATGTGTTCTAACAAATAAAAGTTTGCCCTCCATAAAAAGAAAGGAAATGATAACAATGTTCTGTAACATGAATAAACCTTGGGGACATTATGCTAAGTAAAATAAGCCAGTCACAAAAAGACAGTAACTATATGATTCCACTTATATGAGGTTCTTAGAGCAGCCAAATTCATAGAGATACAAAGTAGAATGGTGGTTGCCAGAAGCTGGGGGAAGAGGAAATGGGGAGTAGCTATAATGAGTATAGTTTCAGTTTTACAAGACAAAAAAGTTATGGAGATTGGCTGCACAACAATACAAATACACATAACACTACTGAACTGTACACTTAAAAATGATTAACATAGTGAATTTTATGTTTTATGTGTATTTTGCCACAATTAAAAATAAAATTTTTAAAAGTCTGCTCTCCATTACCATAATCATCTTAGTAACATATTCTACACTAACTAGCTAAGTCAGAATCTCTCTCTATTTCCTTTGAGGCATTAAGCAGACTGGGTAAGTGCAGACTCTTTTTTTTTTTTTTTTTTTTTTAAATAGACAGGGTCTTACTCTGTGGCCCAGGCTGGAGTATGGTGGCATGATCACAGCTAGCTGCAACCTCCACCTCCAGGGCTCAAGTCATCCTCCCTGCTTGGCCTCCTAAGTAGCTGGGACTACAGACACACACCACCATGCCTGGTTAATTTGTGTATTTTTTGGTAGAGACAGGGTTTTTGCCACGTTGCCCAGACTGCTCTCGAACTTCTGGGCTCACGCAATCTGCCCACTTCAGCTTCCCAAAGTGTTGTTATAGACGTGAATCACCATGCCCAGCCTAAATGCAGACTCGTTTTTTGAGTCTCGCACTGTCCCCCAGGCTGGAGTATAGCGGCGCAATCTCAGCTCACTGCAACCTCTGCCTCCCGGGTTCAAGCAATTCTCCTGCCTCAGCCTCCTGAGTAGCTGGGACTACAGGCGTATACTGCCACACCCGGCTAATTTTTGTAATTTTAGTAGAGATGGGGTTTCACCATGTTGCCCAGGCTGGTCTCAAACTCCTAACCTCAAGTGATCCACCTGTCTCAGCCTCCCCAAGTGCTGGGACCACAGGTGTGAGCCACTGTGCCTGCGCCCTAAGTGCAGAATCCTGTCTCTGCCACCTACCTGTAAAACTGGGCAAGTTGCCTCTCTGTGCCTAAGCTGTCTGGTCCTTAGAGTAGGAATAATAAAGAGTTGGGCAGCTGCGAGAAATAAGTAAAACAGCACAGCACCCAGTACATATTGCTATTAACTAGTAAGCCATGAACTCTATTTTATCTTTCAGGGCTTTAGCATATCCTATATTCACATTCTCCATAATGTTAAAGTCCATATTCCTTCCTTGTCTAATATCACAGACTAGCTACTTGATAAGCGCTTCTTCTATTCCTATATATACTGATAGTCCTTGGATTCCATTCTTCACTCTATAGTCTTCTCATTATATGTGAATTTATCCAGATACACAGCTTCAGCTGCTAACTCTACCCAGTTGACTCCCAAATCTCAGCAGAAATCTAACTCCTGAACTCCAAATCTCACTTTCAGGTGTCTACTGAACATCAATACTTAATATTCCATGGGACTACAAATACAGTGTGTTCAAACCAAACTCAGTAACTTTGCCATAAAACTCAATCCTCCTTAATAATTCTTCTCCAGATTCCCAGTAATTTAAATATGAAATGTAGACTTCCTCCTTCTCACAAGCCTCCTATATTTGATGAGGTATCAAATTATGTTTACTTATTTTTTAAATAATCTCTTAAATCCACTTTCTTCTTTCTGTCTACACTGCACCTAACTAACCTTAGCTCAGGCACTCAACACCTAGTGCCTAGGTTTCAGTGATAACTGCTACTTCTACTATTATCTTCCATAAAACACCTTTTGTGGTGTCTGCCTAGCTCACAAGCTTCCCATCTTCTCAGAATGTCTCTCCCTTCCCCACTCTCTGCCACCTCAACCACACACAGAGATTGGGGCCTGACAGTCAAGTTTATAATAGCCATATTTGACTGGAGGCAGGGCAGGGGACATCTGACCCAGCCTGACCAATGATTTTCTCTCTTAAAAAATTGGAACTGGGATTCAGGGACATTCATAGACAATCTGGGAGTATGCCTGAAATGGTAACATTAGGCAACTATAAGAAGGCAGTATTTCACCACATGGACAAAGTACGGGAAGGGAAGAAAAAATGAGGCACACACACACAGGGCAAAGCAAAGGCAAGTGACAAGAGCTCCTATTCAGATTTTCAGTCCATCCCTGAGGTCCAGGTGCCCTAACCCTGAGACACCCCTATGTATTAATAATAAATGACTGCTTCTTTAACTCAGGCTGCTTTAAATTATTTTTCCCCTTGCATTAAAAGAATCTTGACTAACATATCTTCTATTACCCGCTATATGCTGCCAGAAGGTGGTCTTACTTAAACATTAATTTAATCTTGAACTTCTTCCACTCACAATCTTTTAATGACTCCCTATGGTTTTAGCCTCCTGATAACCTTCCAACTCCTGAGAAGAAACAGCTTACCTCTCCAGCCTCATCTGTCACACAAATTCATGCACCATAGGTACTGCCCCTAACTTACTAAGCTTCTGTGCCTTTGTATATACACTATTCCCTCTGCCCCAAATGTTATATATCCCTTCTCCCATTGGATTAATGTATCTTTAAGACTGCTCGGTTGACACTTCTACTAAGAAGCTTTTCTTGGGTTCTTCAGGCTAAGTCAGGTGCTCCCTTTTATCCTCCTACATGGCACCTGGTCACAACTTTACAGAAGCACAGGAATCAAATTAACCATATACTTGTCTTCCACTTCCTTAAGTTAGGGACTGTTTTACCACTATATCCCCTATGTTTACAACATAGTAAACATTCAATAAATGTTTGCTATATGAATGCATGTTCTACTTTCCTCTTACCAGAGGACTCTAGCCAAACCCACTCTGCTACAAACTCACAATTGTTGCCCTACATGATATTCATATTTTTAAGAACTCTTAAATGGCCTATCTTATAGGAAAATGTATTCCATCCCCTGTTTCTGTATGATTGATTTGGCTTACTTCAGTTCAAAACATATTATTGGCCAGGCACAATGGCTCACATCTGTAATCTCAACACTTTGGGAGGATGGAAGAAGAACTAATGTTTATCACACATGTAATATGTGCCTCTTAGTCAATCCTCACTGGTTAATGTTACCAACTTCAACAGATGAGGAAATGGGCTCAGCAGGGTTAAAAAAAAAAAAAAAAGTAAAAATATATTAAAAATTAAACCTAAAAAAATCTATCCAAGGCCACATAGCTAGTTAAATTATGGCAGAGTCACAATTTACACTCAAATCTGCCTGACGTTAAAGCTCTTTCCACTGCCAACAACCAATATAGTTAAAACACTACCAGACAAGGAGTTCCAAAATGTGGACTGTGGACCCAGAAGTACCATAATTTGCTACATAACAATAGGCAAGTCATTTAATATCTCTGCATCTCCACTTCCCAATGACAAAAAAAAGGAGGAATAATAAAACCTTTAAGCACCATATAAAAACATGACATGGGCCAGGCACAGTGGCTCGCGGCTGTCATCCCAGAACTTTGGGAGGTCAAGGTGGGTGGATCACCTGAGGTCAGAAGTTCGAGACGAGCCTCATCGACACAGTGAAACCCCATCTCTACTAAAAATACAAAAATTAGCTAGGCATGGTGACACAAGCCTGTAGTCCCAGTTACTCGGGAGACTGAGGCAGGAGAATCGCTTGAACCCAGAAGGTGGAGGCAGCAATGAGCCGAGATTGTGCCACTGCACCCCAGCCTGGGCAACAAGAGCAAAAACTCCATCTCAAAAATAAATAAATAAATAAATAACATATTATTTGATTCCTTAAGTTCTATACTTAATTTCTACTCTTTTAAGAATCCATTTAAATTTTTTAGAACATTCAATATCTTCCTAAAAATATTTCTGTGTGAAAAACAAATACACTATTTCCTAGAGTTCAGCTGCTCTGTATGTCATACATGATTCTAACTGTCCTTCACTATACTCCTGATTCCAAGCATGATTAATTTAAATATTATTTTCTTTTGTATAATTTTCCCCCAGTTCAATCTTACTGCTGCCTTAGTGATGCTACTATTTCAACAATAACTCCTGAAGTTTCAAACACCAAAGAAAGCTGGATTGAGAAAAGCTTCAGTTAAAGCTCCAGCTGAGGGACTGACCCTGGACAGGTTGAAGAAGGAGGGAAGCAGGCTGGAAGTGGGATGGAGCTCCATGAAGGCTGGAGAATATTCTCTCTGAACACTGACCTATTACCATTTATGTAAACAGAATTTAAGCCTAAAGACCAACAATTACACAAAGCAAAGAATCAAGATGAGCTGGTCAGGGCAGAATCAAAATCCAAATGGACAAAATCCAGGTTGAAGGCTAAGAGCTGACACAAGTGTTGGGGGAGGGGTAATGAGGGGTAAAGAAAAATTAATTCAGGAAAGGAGGGATTAGAATTAAAGATAACAAAGGGTTCTTCCCTTCCTAAACCATTCCTAAAGCCACTGGAAGGTAAAGAGAGGGAGCATGGTAAAATAAGCATCTAAAGGTTAGGAAACTGAAAGGGAAGTCAGAGCTCAGACTGAGGAGGGCAACTGTTGGGGGTAATCGAGGGGTTGAGATGTCAGGGGTTGCTCAGGCATAGGGGGTGTGGCCTAGCACAGGGCATCAGACATGGACAGAGTCAAAGGGGACCCACACAGCAGGGCAGCCCAGTGTAGAGCATCAGAGCCAATCTGGGTGAGGAGGGCCTCCAAATGGGGAATCACAGCCTGACTGAGGTAAGGAGGGCAACAATACAGGGGGCCAGCCTGGAATAGGGAATCAAAATCCAGGCTGGGTAAGGAGATTATCCACATGTGCAAAGAGCCCAGCAGGAGGCATCAGAGCCAAGGCAGAATGAGGAGGACATCCAAAAACAGGAAGAGCCTGGTGCGGGAATTTCAAGCACAAAGAGGGTGAACAGGGCTTCTCCACAGAAGGGCAGTCCAAAGTGGGGAGTCAGAGCCCAGGCAGGATGAGGAGGGTGTCCACGTGTGGGAAAAGGGGTACTAGGATGAGGACTCAGAGTCAAAGCAGGGAAAAGAGGCATCCATGCAGGGGAAAGAGAGGCAACTGAGATGAGAGTCACTTCTCATATTTATATGTGAGATTGGTCATAAATAAATATGTATTTATAGATAAGTAAACATATAAAAGATAATGGAAGCCAGGTTTTCCACTACTGAAGAAAACTAGAATAAATCCTACAGTGTTAAACTTGAATTAAAAATATCAGTTTGAACTCACAGATTTCACTGTAGACAAAAAAATAAATATAGATGCAAATATGTATATGTACTTACATACATACACCCCTCTGTTCACTGTGAAGTCCTGGGAGCAGTGATACGCCAATAGCAATGAGCACATGTAGCACCTAGATTTTTCTAAATATTGTTCCACACTAAAAGTAACCAGGGATCCATAAAGAAATGACTGATTCCAGGAATGGATGGGGAAACTATGAGTCTGAAACATCCTGATGGGCCAGAAAACATGGAAGTTCTCAAAAAATGATGGGACAAGCAGAAACTAAGCTTAAAGGGGCTCTCACTGGCCAAATCTGAAGCAATTTGAGCATCAAATAATGACAGAAATAGCTTATAACCCATTGAATAAAATAGAAACTATGAATCTCTAGAGACAAAAATAAATGAATGAATTAAAAACTGGATCACAAAATACTTTATTAATTACATGAGAAAAAGGGTAATTTTATGATGAAAGAGTCTAGCAGGTACCACCCTAATCAAGTGATCAAAGGGAACATCATCAGTAATAGAACACAAATCACAAACCACCAGATAGGATGCGATGAAAAGACTACAACATCACTTCTGTAATATTCCTGAAAATGATACATAATCTGAATCTAATCATGAAACAAACTCAAACTGAGAGGCATTCTTCAAAATGTCACTGTCCTGGCCAGGAACAGTGACTCACACCGGTAATCCCAGCACTTTGGGAGGCTGAGGCGGGTGAATCAACTGAGGTCAGGAGTTCCAGACCAGCCTGGCCAACATGGTGAAACCCTGTCCCTACTAAAAATATTAAAAAATCAGCTGGTGCAGTGGCACGCACCTGTAATCCCAGCTACTCAGGAGGCTGGGACAGGAGAATTGCTTGAACCTGGGAGGCAGAGGTTGCAGTGAACGGAGATCGCACTCCAGCCTGGGCAACAGAGTGAGACTCTGTCTCAAAAAAAAAAAAAAGTCACTGTCCTAAAATGCAAAGAAAGACTGGGAAAATGTCTCAGAAGGAGATTAGAGACATGATAACAAAATGCAAAATGCAATTCTGAACCAGATCCTTTTTCTATAAAAGATATCATGGGACAACTGATAAAACATAAATGAGTTATAAGAATTAAATGTTAATAATATATTAATGATTTTTATAGTTGCATTCTGGCTATATAAGAAAATATCCTTGTTTGTAGGAAACACTTAAATGCATGGGGGTAGTGAGGCATCAAGTCAACAACTGAACTCTCAAATGGTTCAAGAATAGAAAGTTCTTTGTCCACTCAACTTTCCAATAGATTTGTGATTGTGTCAAAAATTTTTAAAACAGAAAGGGAAAAAAACACACATACACACAAGAGATAAAATTTGCCTACCCTCCACATATACACAAACACACAGCAATGTTCTGTGTGCCCAGGGTTCAGAAACCAGACGAAGTGGGGGTGAGCTATCTGAAACATGGTCTTTCTTTTGCATATGGCATATTCTGACCCTGCTTCATAAGAGGAATAGAAGGAGCTTCTGATGGTAAACTTGGCTGACTAATAAAAGCAATTACTTGTTCAATTCATACATACCAAGTCCTGTGCCAGCTCTTCTCATTATTAACAATAATCACCTTTGTTCAAGCCCATCTTTTCCTACTCTGACAAGCAGAACACTGTCCAATTAATAGAGTTGTGATACCCTTTTCATTAATCTCCCCTATCCTATTCACACTTGCATTGTCACTTTTATATATTCAACTGAAACTAATTTTCACTCAATAAGAAATAATGAAACATATATACTTCATAATGGAAAAACAAATCATGCCACTCTTCTCTAGGAAATAAGCAGACATATTAGTGTGCTCCAGAATTTCCTAAATGTCAAAGAACTAAAGAATTAGTCTCCCCTTTGGGTTTCTCTTTTTCAAAGCCTAATACGTTCATTACTTCTCCCCTCTCCTATGAAAAGGTATTATTTTCAACATTAAATGAAATCTAACACTTTTCTTAAATGTCTTTACATACATCAGAAAATATACATACCTCATCTACGAAGTTAATAGCATCAAACCAGTCTTGAAGAGCTTCAAGGCAATATCTAACAACATTTCGGGTATATTCTTGAGTTTCCTAAAATAGTAAGTTATATATAATAAATGTATAATATATAAACATATATTTTCAACATTAAATTATATGTAATACATAATCATTATATGCATTGTATATACATAAAATGGTAAAATGTAAACATTTTCAATATTATATTTGCCATTTCAAGAAACTGTCCCTTCATAACCAACCAGTGACAAATATGAAAATTTAAAAAGTCGATATGCTTCCTTTTTTACAATATGTTTCTAAAAATGAATGAAAGCTGAAATAGATTTTAAATAGATTTAAATCAGACTCCATTTCAGGAGACCCCCCCCCCCACCAATTTATTATAAATTCCCTAATGTCATTGTTTAATGGGTACACAGCTTCTTTGTGGCTGATGAAAAAGTATGGGACATGGACAGTAGCGAGAGTTGTACAACACTGTAAATGTACTTCAAGTCACTGAATTTCACAGCTAAAAATAGTTAGTGGTAAATGTTACGTATATTTTACACAATTAAAAAGAAAGGGCAGAGCATATGCGGACTGTAAGTAACCTGTGAATACCTTGACTTACAACAGAATTAGGGAAAAGACATGATGTGTGTGCCACTTGAAGTAAGAGTACTGTAAAACACAACTACAATGTTTTGTGGTAAAACGGATCCACCAAAATAGGTGAGTTCCAAATTAAACAGAAATAGAAATAATGATAGGCTTGCTCACCAAAAACAACAACAACAACAACAACAACAGGCAAAGGATTTAAAAAGACATTTCTTCCAAGAAAATACACAAATGACCAATAAGCACAATCAAAGATGCTCAACATCATAGGAAAATGCAAATCAAAGCCACAATGAGATACCACTTCACACCAACTAGAGAGGCCATAATTTTAAAAAAGGAAACAAAGTGTTAGGAAGGATGCAGAGAAATTGGAATCCTCATATACTGCTGATAAGACTGTAAAATGGTACAGCTGCTTTGATAAATTGTTTGCAGCTGGGCACAGTGTCTCACGTCTATAATGGCAACACTTTGGGAGGCCAAGTCAGAAGCATCAATTGAGGCCAGGAGTTCAAAACTAGCTGGGACACAGCAAGTCTCTGTCTCTGCGAAAAAAATTTAAAAATTAGTCAAGAGTGGTGGCATGCATGTATAGTCCTATCTACTTGGGAGGGAGGCTGAGGTAAAAGGGCTGCTTGAGCCCAGGAGTTTAAGGATGCAATGAGGTATGATCACGCTACTGCACTCCAGCCTGGGCAACAGAGTGAGGCCCTATCTCAAAAAGAAAAAAAAAAAGTTTGGCAGTTCTTTGGTAAGTTAAATATAGGGTTACCATACAACCAAGTAATTCCACTCCTATGTGTATTTCCAGAGAATTGAAAACATATGTTCACACAAAAAATGTACATAAATATTCACAGAAGTATTATTCATAGCAGCCAAAAAGTGGAATCAACCCAAATATCTATCAACTAATGAAAGGACAAATGAAATGTTGTATATCCATATGATGAAATATTACTCAGATAGAAAAAGGAATGAAGTACTGAGACATGCTACAACACAGCTGAACCTTGAAAGCATTACATTAAGTGAAAGAAGCCAGACACAAAAGGCCACATATTACAGGATTCCATTTATATGAAATGTGCAGACTAGGCAGATTTATAAAGACTGAAAGTAGATTAGTGATTTCCAAGAGATGAGGGGAGGTTGGAATTGGGAGGTATGCAATTTCTTTTGGGGGTGATAGAAATACTCTGGAATTAGATAGTGGTAGTAGTGGTAAACTTTGTGAATACACTGTAAACCACTGAATAGTATATACTTTAAAATGGTTAAATGGTGAATTTTATTTAAGTTAAAAAAAGATATTTTGGGGTATCAATGTATAATGTGTAAGTACAGAAAGCATCAAAGCCACGTGGGTTAAACTCATCAGCTACCTATGTAAATGATATAAACATGCCTTTTTAAAAAGCTGAAAGTCTCACATTCATTCTTGACTTCTCCTTCACCTTACTCATCTCCATGTCATGTCAATTCTTGCTTGATATTATCATATAGCTTCATGCCTATTTCCATTGCCACAATACAGACCAAAATCACTTACCTGGTCACCTTACTAACATTCTCATCCTGTTTTAATCTATGCTATATGAGATTTATATTTATAAAATATTATTTTATACATTCTATTCCACACCTCTCACTGAAAACAAATTAATGGCACTTATAAGTTTTCATAAATAATCTGTCATAACCAAACTAAAGCAGCAGGTAATTCACAGATAAATAAACTTTTAAAACCAAATGTTCTCCTATTTCATCAAGCATTTGGGCAATGGGGTACCATTACAGGCTCTTAGTGCAAATGTAAACTGGTACCACCTTCTGGAGAACAATTTGACAAGTAGGTACTAAGAGTCTTAAAACAGTGACCAGTTAATTCCATTCATAAATACAGCATATTTCATAATCATGTTCTGATTGTCTCTCTCCTATCTTCCCACTACTACCACTCCCCAACCCCCAAAAAAGTCAGTATGCATGCTAACTTAGTAGTTTTATGACCTTGAGCAAATTACTTAAATTTTATGAGTCTCAGTTTCTCCACATGTAAAAACGAGCATAATACAACCTACTTCCCAGTACTGTCCTGAAGAGGCAAGTGAAATGATGTACATAAAATGCTCTGTATCAAAGGTTAACACTATGTGTGACAAGTAATTAAGTGCTCCAAAGAGTCAAGACCACATTAATCTTTTATCAAGTCTATAGTACCCTATAGTTGCCACCGGATGAAGATTTTGCAGTTTAATTTTCTCCTTAGAAAGCAAGTATCAGTAAAATTCTAGAAACGTGTCATCCTCTTATCCAATCTTCATGTCATTAGTTAATTAGCATTAAAAGTATGATGCTGTACTGACTATCTCAGTAGTATTACTTTTTTTAACTAGCCCTTAATGTTTTCAAGAATCAAATAGCATTCAATGCAATCATACAAAGACAGTAATTTATCAAGTGAAGTTTCCTTTTAAATTACTTAATCCTTAAGTTTTATATTTTACAGTAGAAAATTTAAACAGAGAAATAACATTTTTTTTCCTATAAACAATAGTGTTTCTTCTAGTTTATACTTCTAAACCCTGACAGCACTGCAGCTAAAAAGCTTTGGACATTCTTGCTTAAAAAACAACTATAGCAAAGTGATAAAGAACATTGGTTTTTAAATCAGATGAATTTGCTTTCAAATTCAGTGTCTACTTATAGTATGTGAACTTAAGCAAGTTATTTAACCTCTGAAAGAACAGAATGATGCCATGTACTTTATAGGAGATACAATGAAGGTTAGATAAGAATATATGAAAAGTGCCTAGAACAATGTCTCACATAGTGTAAGTGTTCACCAAGAGAATGTCTTATCTAGGAACCAGATGCTCCTATAACTGAGAAGTTACTCTCTGATACTGCCAGGACAACAGGAGCCTGTTTTCTCTCTGTTCTCTTTATTTCATAGATTAGGAGAACCATACTGCATTGTAATTCTAGCCTTCAAAGCTGAAATATGAACTACTGCCCAGAAACAATAATTTTTCATTATCAAAGAGATAAACATAACCTCAGCCTCATAATTCAAATTCATCTTTAACACAGTAGTCAGAATAATCTTCTTAAAATATTGATCTTTTTATATCAATATCATATCAACCCACTTTACTGAGTATCTTCTGTTGGCTTACATACATGACATGGCATTCTTCTGATTTTTCTCTTCTCTCTATCCTTAATATCTAAATGTCAGTTTTTTCTTCGGGGTTCACATCTCTCTTCTCCCTATTTAATCTCATTCCATCCCTTGGTGATAAATATATTCTATATGTCGAAGGGTCTAGAATGTATAACCTCAGTCCAGACTTACTTTTTGAGCATGAGACTCATATATCCAACTGTCTATTCTCTATTTCTACTTGGACATTTCACGGGCATCTCAAACTTAACCTATTTAAAGCTAATTCTGATCTCTCTAAACTTGACATTCTCTCAGTCTTTACTACCTTTGTAAATAGCACTTCCATACACAGTAACTCAAAAGTCTCTCTCTCTCATCAATAATGTACAATCCATCACCAAGCCTGTAGATGCTACCTCAAAAATACATCTTGAATATCCAAAATACACTTTGAATATATATATATCAAATATATATGCTACCTGAATTTCATGTTCAGACTACTGTCATAGCATCTGTTAGTTGACAAATAATAACTACATTTATTTATGGGGTACAATGTGATGTTTCCAGATATATATATGTGTATATATATATCTGTATATATGTGTATATATATATGTGTATATATATACACATATATATACACACACACACAAGGATTGTGGGATGAGTATATCAAGCTAATTAACATATCCATCACCTCAGACACTTATCATTTTTTGTAGTGAGAGCATTAAAAACCTATTCCTTTAGCAATTCTGAAATGTAAAATACATTATTATTAACTACAGTCACCATGCTGTGCAATAGATTTCAGAAAGTTATTCCTCCTCTCTAGCTAAAACTTTGTATCCTTTAGTCAAAATCTCCCCATTTCCCACTCCCTCAGCCCCAGCTTCTGGAAACCATCATTCTACTCTCTACTGCTATAAGTTCAACTTTTTTAGATTCTACATACAAGTGAGATCAATTTATCGTAGCATCTTAATTGGTCTATTTACTCCTGGCCTTGCTGCTTCCCACCCACGCTACTCCTGCTCAAATCCAGTCTTCTCCAGGAACAGAATGATCTTTTAAGGGTAAATCTGATCACATTAAACCCTTGCTTAAAAATCTTCAGTGGTTTCTCCTTAAAATTGAATCCAAGAGTCCTTAACATGATCTGCGAATATCTGCAATAATAATCTGATCTCTGCTTCTCTCTCCAACTCCACCTTGTTTACTCTGTGGTTCCAGCCACAAATTCCTTAAAAAGACCAATCACGGCTGGGCGCAGTGGCTCACGCCTGTAATCCCAGCACTTTGGGAGGCCGACACGGGCGGATCATGAGGTCAGGAGATCGAGACCATTCTGGCTAACACGGTGAAACCCTGTCTCTACTAAAAAAAATACAAAAAATTAGCCAGGCGTCATGGCAGGCGCCTGTAGTCCCAGCTCCTCGGGAGGTTGAGACAGAAGAAGGGCGTAAACCCCGAGAGGTGGAGTTTGCAGTGAGCTGAGATCATGCCACTGCACTCCAGCCTGGGAGACAGAGCGAGACTCCGTCTCAAAAAAAAAAAAAAAAAGGACCAATCACTTTCCTACCGAAGGTAGGCTATTCCCTCTAATCTCCCGCGCGACTACCACTAACCCCAATTTAACCTTCACAGAGATAGGCCCTTCATATTCTCTCTTCATAAAGACATTCTCTGATACTCAAATCATCAGTCCTCATACTCATTACTCTCCCTCATAACAACCTGTTATTTTCCCAAAAAGCACTTTACGAAAGCTTGTGAAGTAAACAGATGTGTTTACTTACTCAAGGTTTATCTCACCCATGAGAGCAAGAACTGTATCTATTTGGTTCAGTACCAAAAATTTAAGCATCTAAATAATGTCTGGCATATATTTTTTGAATAAATGAACAAACAAACCTCATATTATATGACAGTTTCTTGATAAATGCTACAGTGGAAATTAAACAAGGTACATTATGAAAACAACCTGACTGGAGGAATAAATGAGTAGATTATATATCTGAGTCTTCAGAATATTTGAAGAAAACTTTAAAATTTCAAAGAGTTAATATTAATTGTTCTTCATTTTGGTTAGAATCACTACCCAGGTCCCACTGCATAGCTAGTGAATCAAAACCTCTGACAGTGGGGCTCATGCATACATATTTTTTAAGCTTCCAAGATAACTCTCATGCAAGAAAAACACTGAGCCAACAAAAGAGAATGAAAGAGTGTATGCCAAAGAGAGAGACTAGCTTGAACAAAAGCACAGGAATCAAGAAAGGACACTGCACGTTGAGGAATAATAATCAATCCAATAAAGGTACGGAGGGAGAGGTGATATAAGAAGATGAATTATAGGCTAAGGTGGGCAGTTCACCTGAGGTCAGGAGTTTAAGACAAGTCTATGCAACATGATGAAACCCTGTCTTTACTAAAAATACAAAAATTAGCCAGGCATGGTGGTGCACATCTGTAATCCTAGCTACTTGGGAGGCTGAGACAGAAGAATCACTTGAACCAAGGAGGCAGAGGTTGCAGTGAGCTGAGATCGCACCATTGCACTCCAGTATGGGCGACAGTGAGTGAGACTCCATCTCAAAAAATAAAAAATAAAAGATAATGAATTATGAGAGCCAAGTTGAGGGCAACCTGTGGAGAATTTTAAATGTCTCTAGAAGAAAAATAGATGTTATCCTATAAAGTGATGAGAACTTGAATGATTTTTAAGTAAAGGAGAGGGAGATTTATAGAGCTTAGAAAAGTAAGTTTGGTATTGAGCTAGGTCACAGTAGAAAGAGTCTAGAAATAGGAAAACCAGTTAAGAAGTTACCTTAATAATCCACATTTTTAAAATACATTAATAATCCATATTTTTAAAATACAGAGAAATAAAGGAAAAAAGCAGGAGAGGAATATTTCTGGAATGAAAGAAAGATTCTTAGTATCTGATTACAGGTTGAACACAACTAGTACAGCAAGGGAAGAAAGTTTTCAGAATGGACAATTAAGTAATCTAAGATACCATTAAATGACAATAAGGGCACAAAAGGAAATATTGTATGGACAGATAGTTTTTAAAAGTTAATTCAGAACCTGAGAAAATTCATGTACCTACAAGGGGATCTACATTAATAATCAGACCTGTTAGAAATTTGAACCGGACCAACATGGTGAAACCCTGTCTCTACTAAAAATACAAAAATTAGCCAAGTGTGCTGGTGCACACCTGTAATCCCAGCTACTCAGGAGGTTCAGGCAGGAGAATTGCTTAAACCTGGGAGATGGAGGTTGCAGTAAGCGGAGATGGCGCCACTGCACTCCAGCCTGGGCGACAGAGAGAGACTCCCTCTAAAAAAAGAAAAAAAGAAATTTGAATCTATTAAGACTGTAACAAGGTTGTGAGTCATCTGCATTTAGGGAATGGTTGAACTAACAAAACACAGTATAAATCTACTTAAAGAAACACATACGTTTAAGTGGTAGATGGAAGAGAGCTTCACAATAACAAAGAGCAAGATTTACTGTCCATTTCTCTTTCACTTTGTTTTTAAAAGGTCAGTAAACAGACTGAGAAATTCAAATATTTTTAAATGAGCTGACCAAGTCACCCAAGTAAAAAAGAGGCAGAGCCAAAACTAGAACCCAGGGCTTCAAAATATGTCTACTACAAAATCTTGTCCAGCATGATTACTGGTACAGGACAATAGGCTGGAACTGCATGGTGTCCATATATCAAAATTTTAGTCAAGTCTTCAGTTTAATAGGGTCAGGGATTCCATTTGTCTGGATTGCCCAAAGTTTCTGGAGACCCATCAAACCAATGCTTATAATAGTATATATTATAATATACATTATATAACAATCACTGGAAGGTTTTTGAAATTTATACTTGTTTTGTCCTTGGAATCTTGAAAGTGTAACATTGAGGACTATCCTACTCCTTGAAAGATAAGAAGCATTAGGTAACTGATAATAAATGAAACAATAAAGATGAATGTGGAGACTAATGAAGTTCCAAAGACTGTTCACAATAGCAATAGGCTGGAAAAATCTGATAATAATGAATTCCAAACTGCCTAAGAATGAAAATTACTGTCTCGGGTCAATTTTCATAAAGTTGAATTCAATTTGAAACAAAATTAAACATTACACATTATATACAAATGAACAAACCAATATTTTTCACAAGTCTTTTTCTTAAATAAACACAGAAATTAACAAAAATATTTCCAACATACCCTAACTTTACAATGTGATAAAAGCCCCCACATTGGCTGTGCACAGGCCTCAAGTTCAGCAGCAAAGGCAGCATAGTAGGTCTGAGACTCAAATTCCACATGCTCATTTAGTTCTCGCTTGTTTAAGTTCATACCTTGCAAAAATTAAAGCAGATATAAACTTTGTCAAGTGGAAGCACACATTCATATTAAATATCAAGTACAACAGTTCCCAGTCCCAAACACATTTATGCACACAAACGGCATTACTGACACAGTACATACAGAAGCAAATGACTAAAAATGAAACAATCTAGTCCTTTCAGAATTTTTTACAAACTAAGTTTTCTTAGAAACATGTTATGAATTGTCTCATGTAACAAACTGAATATCTTTTAATAAGAAAGTCAAAAAAATTAAATTTTTTTTTTTTTGAGACGGAGTCTCGCTCTGTCGCCCAGGCTGGAGTGCAGTGACCGGATCTCGGCTCACTGCAAGCTCCGCCTCCCGGGTTCACACCATTCTCCTGCCTCAGCCTCCCGAGTAGCTGGGACTACAGGCGCCCGCCAATACGCCCGGCTATTTTTTTGTTTTTTAGTAGAGACGGGGTTTCACTGTGTTAGACAGGATGGTCTCTATCTCCTGACCTCGTGATCCACCCGTCTTGGCCTCCCAGTGCTGGGATTACAGGCGTGAGCCACTGAAAAAAATTTTAATTGATCTTACTTGAAAGTTTTATGTGTTATGAATCTTTCTCAGAGAATAGATTTCACATTTCTAGATTAATGGTTACAAATGCTTCAAAGCCAGGCACAGTGGCTAATCCTGGTAATCCCAGCACTTTGGGAGGCTGAGGCAAATGGATTGGTTGAGCCCAGGAGTTCTAGACCAGCCTGGGCAACATAGTGAGACTCTGTCTCTACTAAAAATAAAAAAATTAAGTTAAATTTTTTAAATGCTTAAAAAAGTTATACTCCCGTTTCTTTTTCAATCATTTGACACTTTTCCTAATTCCTTGGTATGTTTTATGAACAATTTATTAGAGTACTTACAAATACCAATTAAAATAATGAGATATTTCATATGTAGTCTGAATGATATGCTATTATATTTTAATTGATGCTTAATAATTTAGCATTAGGAATTTTGTAAACCAAAAAATTAACAAAGGTACCAGTAAAATTCATACCTTGAAAGAAAGATACAAAGTTCATCCATGTAACTAACAAACCGTGATCCTCCAAAAATCTCTTGGCCACACTTTGATGAGAAAGAATATTAATAAAATCACTAACAAGAGGCCAATAAGTGTTATTCTTCAGTAATGCTTCTCCACAGTTCACTACCACATGTAAACTATTTTCTTCATCTAAAAAAAGACATACAAAACCCAAAAATGTCATAAGATTTTTTTAAAAGCTTAACAAATAATACAGAATACATACACTTTAGAATCAGATATACCTAAATTCAAACCCCAGCCTTCCATTTAATACCTATATGGCTTTAGGCACAATATTTACACTCTCTGAATCAATTTCCTCATCTATAAAGTGGAAAATAAAAACATCCATCTTAAAATAATTACATGAAGCATTAACAAAAAGTACTTAGCACATCATTATAGTAAGTATTACCATATGTCCAATATATGACATGATACTGAAGTAGCTGTATGTTTATAAAACCTTATTTTCTTGATTCTAATGATATAATGCAATATTTTCTGATCCAATCAATAAAAAATTTTTACCCCTAGATTAATCTCATTTCATCTTATCAATCAAATCTGTATGATTTCAAGAGACATACATTTAATTCCTTTCTTCTATTCAAAGAATACATCAATACAATTTTTAGCGAACAGTATTTCAAAGATAAAAGAAAAAACACATTTTAAAAAAAGAAAAACACACACACACACCAACTTCTTAAGCTGTGGAAAAAAAGTAGTTTAAATACATCGTTGGGGGTGGTGGGGGGATAGGCTTGTACAAAATATTTAGCATTAAAAATTATTAGTATATATGTATTAGCTCACTTTAACCTATTCCAACTTCACTGACTCACTGGACTAGGAAGTTTCCATTCCCATTGTAAAGCATATTAATACCCATAATACATGGAATGCTCAAGGCTCGTAGCTCATTCCCTGTACACAAGCTGGGGTGTATGGTTACCCAGAGTCAATTTTTGTTTCTATTTATGCTAATTGTTCTTTTTTTCATAATTACACAATTTAGATCAAAAGTATATGAACTAATGACATGTGAAAGCACAGAGAGGTATTACAGAAACTGAATCATATGCTTTTGAGAGACAATAAAATAAAAACAAGTGCCAGGAAAAAAAGCTAAAAAACCTTGGGACAGAAAAATCATAAAACCTGTAAGTATATTTTATACTCAGATTGCTTTATATTCTAACTCTATTTTAAAGAGATTAAAATTAGAATCCACAGATGATGCTTCATAGATGTGCTATTTATAAAAAAGATGAACGAGAACTCCAGTCAAGGAAACCATATCCTGAAAATACTTTGCCCAAAGTTAAAAGCCTGGAGAATGAACACGCAGTTCTGTGTTTTAAGTTACAATACAATGTTTAAGGTATATATATATTTTTTCAAAGATGGGGGTCTCACTATGTTGCCCATGCTGGACTCAAACTCCTGGGTTCAAGCATTCCTCCCACCTCAGCCTCCTCAGCAGCTGGGATTACAGGTGTGTGCCGCCAAACCCAGCTCATACCATTTTTTTAAATGAGTCCTCACTTTAACCAACTTATTCAACTACCTACCTACCTGTCATACTCATCAGTCAGGAAGGCCTCTACTGCACTTTTTAATTTCCACACATTAAACTTAGGTTTCAGTCCACACAATTATTTTGCCAAATATTAAATAAGTTTAACAATGTCTAAGAACAGGGCCTACTGAAGTTAAGTACACTCTCTTTCAGTACTTCTCAATGGACAAGGGAGGGTCTAACTCAATGAGGAAGTAAGGATTAGGGGCTTCTTACAAATTATTTATACTAACCCCTGAGATTCTGAAAAGCACCCCCATGACTGACAACTACAGTTCCACTTCTGAGCTAGTGAGCCATTGATATTGATGCGACAGTGCTAAGGAATGTTGGGATTTTTTTTAAGTTAAAAATTGAGAATCACTGTTGTATATAATTGAAACCAGAGGATGAATAAGCAGAATATAATTCATCAAACTCACTATTTTCCTGACATTGCTTAAATACTACTGTTCTTGTGAAAAACGCCTTGGAATCATTAATGAAATAAAATGATTAGGACTTCTATTTTTACTCAAACTGGTACTTTCCTCATTACAGATATAAAGAGCAATGATTCAGTGTTAAATTAAATTCACTCATCAACAAATATTTATTGAGCACCTACTAAGGGTCAGGTTTTCAACTAATCTCTGAGAATAAAGTAGTAAATAAATCAAGATTTAGATGATCTCTGTCTTCATGGAGATTAATACCTAAGAAGGCAGAGTGTGATAAGGGCTGTAACGGGAAAAGTACAGGGAGTCATAAGAACAAATAGGCCGGGCGCGGTGGCTCAAGCCTGTAATCCCAGCACTTTCGGAGGCCGAGACGGGCGGATCACGAGGTCAGGAGATCGAGACCATCCTGGCTAACACGGTGAAACCCCGTCTCTACTAAAAAATACAAAAAACTAGCCGGGTGAGGTGGCGGGCGCCTGTCGTCCCAGCTACTCAGGAGGCTGAGGCAGGAGAATGGCATGAACCCGGGAGGCAGAGCTTGCAGTGAGCTGAGATCTGGTCACTGCACTCCAGCCTGGGCGACAGAGCGAGACTCCGTCTCAAAAAAAAAAAAAAAAAAGAACAAATAAAGCTAGACTACAATTCAAGAAAAGACTTGGCTGGGCATAGTGGCTCACACCTGTAATCCCAGCACTTTGGGAGGCCGAGGTGGGCAGATCACCTGAAGTCAGGAGTTCGAGACCAGCCTGGCCAATGTGGTGAAACCCCCACCTCTACTAAAAACACAAAAATTAGCTGGGCATAGTGGCGGGCACCTGTAATCCCAATTACTCGGGAGGCTGAGACAGGAGAATTGCTTGAACCTGGGAGGCGGAGGGTGCACTGAACCGAGATTGTGCCACTGCACTCCAGCCTAAGTGACAGAGCAAGACTCCGTCTCAAAAAAAAAAAGACTCTCCTGAGGAAGTGAAGATTAAACTGAGGCCTATAAAATAAAGCAGGAATTAGGATTAGCCAGATAAACTAGTGATGGTGGAGTAGATGGTGCTATAGGTAGAAGGAGCAGTACATAAGAAAAGGTTAGAATCACTTGAAGAAAGAATGCAGAGGATGCATGGTACAAATGAGGTTACAGGGTCTTATAAACCAGCATCCGAACTTTAGCGTTCACATGAAGAGAATGGAAAGCCACTAGGGGGTTTTAGGAGAGGAACATTATAAGAAGTGTAATATAAAAAGTGACTGAAGGAGAGTGACAACAACAAGAGATGAGAGGCTTAGAGATGGCCATGGCTTGAACTGTGGTGGTGGCAAAAAGATGCAGTGATGAAGAGGCTATGTAAAGATATTCAAAAGATTTGAAGGACAGTTGGTAACGTCTGCTATATCTGCATGGAGTAAAAAGAAGTCAAAGACAACTCCTAGGTTTTTAGGCTGCACAACTGTTTAGAATGGTTAGACACTGGAATCAAAATACACATTCACGTGCTCATGTACATACACACACACACAGGATAATGTAAAAGAAGTCAGATTAATGGAGTAATAATGAGTCTTTGCTGTGAACATTGTGTGTTTGGGGTGTTTATAGACATCCAAACAATATAGTTCAATAAGTAGCTTGATATGCAGGGAGGAAAGGCAATCTGGGATTATGAGCATCTACAGACATTCCCATGTCATGCAACACATGGTTTTAGATTCCACTTTACAAAGAGTGTTTCAAAAGACAAATTCTAACATAAATTCTGGGACATGAAAAATTATGAGCTATGTTTGGAACCACAAAGCATACGGTATAATATTGAATATAAAAAAGTAAAAGTATAAGGTAGGAATCACGTACTACTATAAGGCTGTTTCCCTTTAGTCTTCAGCTATTGCTGTGGCCAAGCAAATTCTCATTGTATCAGCTCCTGTATTTATTAAAAGTATAGATAAAATTTTAAAATATCATTTAACAACAATTCAAGCCAAGGCTAGATAGAGGCTGCTAAAAAATAAAAAGAAAGTACAGAGATCCTGTTGTAGTATCTGTGGCTAGTTATGGGTAGTTCAGTATAGTTAAGGTTTATTCTAATACTTACTGTAAAAATGGGAAAAGCTTATGATACTTTTAGAAAAGCAGTAAATATATATCATAATATCTTATGCTACTACTGAAAGAGGAAAAAATAGTATGGCAAAGTTTGCAGACTTCTAAAGATAGTTTTAGACCTTGGCTGGAAATAATGTAATTTACTGCTAAAAAAAAAAAATTATATTTAAAGATCTCAACAATCTTTATTTCAGCTTGTTGAAAATTCAATTTATATAAGAATTTCCAGAAAAGACTAACTGCATTAGAAGCATATGTAAAAAGCAACTGATATCATATAATATCATTTCAGAAAAATATGGGAAAAGTGTGAAAAGCAGAGCCACGAGGACAAAGTGCTAAGAAACACCATTATTGATAGGATAAGTAGAGAAGAGTGCTGGGCCACAGAAAGAGAATCAACAGTGTGAAATGCGACTGAAAATCAAGTAAGGTAAAGTTTAAACTATGACCACTGGCTTCCTCAACATGTAGTTTACAAAAAGGGTAAACCACATAATTTATCATATAAACTGGGACACTTTTGAGCGTAAAAGAAATTGTATTAATAACTACATCAGACTAACAGGCACAACTTAAGGCTATTCTCGGAAAACTAGGACATATGGCTACATGAGTCATGGACAATTTTGTAGACAGCAATTTCAATAGAACAATGGGAGTGAACACTAGAATGAGGTAGGTTAATGAGTGACTTGTAGGTAAGGATATGAATATAAAAACTGAGGAAAGCTACTATTTAAAAAAAAAAAAAAATGGGAGGCAGATTTAAGACTCATCTTGTTCCCAAACATTCTCCCTTAAAGGCCAAATGCAAACTGTATGTAATAAGCACAGCTAAATCACCTGGTGAAGACAATGGACTCCAGATTCTTTTAAAACAGGTACTTCTAAATTTTGTTTTCTCGATTATGAATTTAAAACATTTTGCTGCGAAGACTTCATGACTAAAACACCAAAAGTAATGGCAACATAAGCCAAAATTGACAAATGGGATCTAATTAAACTAAAGAGCTTCTGCATAGCAAAAGAAACTATTATCAGAGTGAGCGGGCAACCTACAGAATGGGAGAAAATTTTTGCAATCTAGCCATTTGGCAAAGGGCTAATATGTAGAATCCACAAAAAACTTAAACAAATTTACAATAAAAAAACAACCCCATCAAAAAGTGGGCAAAGGATATGAATAGACACTTCTCAAAAGAAGACATTTATGCAGCCAACAAACATACGAAAAAATGCTCATCATCACTGGTCATTAGAGAAATGCAAATCAAAACCACAATGAGATACCATCTCATACCAGTTAGAATGGCAATCATTAAAAAGTCAGCAACAACAGACGCTGGAGAAGATGTGGAGAAATAGGAATGCTTTTACACTGTTGGTGGGAGTGTAAATTAGTTCAACCATTGTGGAAGACAGTGTGGCGATTCCTCAAGGATCTAGAACTAGAAATACCATTTGACCCAGCAATCCCATTACTGGGTATATACCCAAAGGGTTATATATCATGCTACAATAAAGACACACGCACATGTATGTTTACTGTGGCACTGTTCACAATAGCAAAGACTTGGAACCAACCCAAATGACCATCAATGATGAACTGGATAAAGAAAATGTGGCACATATACACCATGGAATACTATGCAGCCATAAAAAAAGATGAGTTCACGTCCTTTGCAGGGACATGGATGAAGCTGGAAACTATCATTCTCAGCAAATTATCACAAGGACAGAAAACCAAACAATGCATGTTCTCACTCATAAGTGGGAGTTGAACAATGAGAACACATGGACACAGGGAGGGGGACATCACACACCAGGGCCTATTGGAGGACAGGGGGCAGGGGGTGGGGGGAGGAATGGCATTAGGAGAAATACCTAATGTAGATGACAGGTTGATGGGTGCAGCAAACCACCATGGCACATGTATCCCTATGTAACGAACCTGCACATTCTGTACATGTACCCCAGAACTTAAAGTATAATTAAAAAGTAAATAAATAAATAAAACACTATTTTTGTGAAAAGTCTTTCTTTAAATATATAATTCCATATAAGA
Source organism: Macaca mulatta (assembly GCF_049350105.2). Lineage (NCBI taxonomy): Eukaryota > Metazoa > Chordata > Mammalia > Primates > Cercopithecidae > Macaca > Macaca mulatta. Next base: position 74,823,671 of record NC_133417.1, on the reverse strand, counting down.
ACATCATTCATACAGCTGAATGACAGCAGACACTATTTCAAAAATGAAAAAAGAAAAAGCAATATATGTAGATAAATCTCTAGGAAAGAAAAGGTCATGTTACATGAAGTTAGTAAAACTATAACATAAAGCAGCTTTTAAATTTTCCTTTAAAAAGTAAAGAAGTAGGCCAGGCATGGTGGCTCAGGCCTGTAATCCCAGCACTTTGGGAGGCCAAGGCAGGTGGATCACCTGAGGTCAGGAGTTCAAGACCAGCCTGGACAACGTGGTGAAACCCCATCTCTACTAAAAATACAAAAAATTAGCTGGGCGTGGTGGCAGGCACCTGTAGTCTCAGCTACTTGGGAGGCTGAGGCAGAAGAATCACTTGAACCCGGAAGGTGGAGGATGCAGTGAGCCGAGATCACACCATTGCACTCCAGCCTAGGCAACAAGAGTGAAACTCCATCTTAAAAAAAAAAAAAAAAGTAAAGAAGTATATTGTTAATGTAAATAATGTATTATGCTCCCACTATACCTACAATGGGAAGACAGACTCACAAAGTAGGTAAGAAAGAGTACAGCCTTTGAAGTTAGACAACCTGGCTTACTACTCAGAGCTGTAAGATCACAGATCATTGACTTCAACTCCCTATGCCTCAGCTGCCTCATCTATAAAATGGAGATGACAGTATCTTCAAAGAATTATTGATGGTTAAATGACATAATGCATATAAAGTACTGAGAAAAGAGTCTAGCATATAGTTGAGTACTCTAGAGATGGTAGCTATCATAATTAGCTAGCTATTATATATAATGCATTATGCCTTGCACTGAGTTCATATCAATTTTCAGGACATGGTGTCACACCTGAGAACAGACAGATTATCAGTATAAGGAGAAAACAGGAGCTGATATGCACAAAGAGGCCAAGAGTGGAACAAAGCAAGGCTCAACTACAAGATTTCTCCTCCTCAGAGAATGGAGAGGTCCTAAGATTTAATTAATCTGAGGTATTGTTTGTCATTATTTTTAAAGTTTAGCTCCTAGTGCCAACAAGTAAAGACACATCCTATCAAAGTGGGACTGGCTGTGTCAAGGTTAAGAATACTAAGAGTTCTGACATTAGGAGCCATGAAATCCTTCTTAACTGTCATTTGCTAGCTATATAACCTATGGCAAATTGCTTAATTTTCCTAAACCTCAATGTACTCATCTCTAAAGCATGGATAATAATAATGCCAATCTCAGAGACTTGCTCAGAAACTCAATTGAAACAATATATAAATAGCATCCAACAAAGTACCAGGTACATAGAAAATATTTAAATACTTATATTATTGGCCAGGCATGGTGTCTCATACCTATAATCCCAGCACTTTGGGTGGCTGAGGCAGATGGATCACCTGAGGTCAGGAGTTCAAGACTAGCCTGGGCACCATGGCAAAACCTCATCTCTACTAAAAATACAAAAATTAGCCAGACTTGGTGACGCGCACCTTTGTAATCCCAGCTACTCAGGAGGCTAAGACAGAACTGCTTGAACTGAACCCAGGAGGCGGAGGTTGCAGTGAGCCAAGATCACACCACTGCACTCCAGCCTAGGGGACAGAGCAAGACTCTGTCTCAAAAATAATAATAATTATTATATATATATTTATATATGTGTATGTGTATATATATATATATAATTTAAGGGAGGTAAAGTTAAGATGAATAACCATAGAGACATGAGAACAGGAAGAGATACAGAAACATTATGGTAGGCTGAAGAGTATCAACCACATAGTGGGCACGAAAGAAAAATATAAAGTTCTAACTAACGGAGTAGAAAAAAGGCAAGATTCATCCCAATTTTTAAGTTATAAAATATAAGCATTTAAAAATAAGACTGATAGCAGCAAATTTATGATTAAAAAATAGAAATATGTCTAATAAGGAAATGACTAAATAAATTATGGTATAGCCATGATATTAACACCTACACTTATTAAAATGCATGTTTTTGACATGTACACTATGGCAACTTTTTTAAAAGTATTTATTGTATCTATAAGTATAGTCATCACACAAAAAGAAAAGAAATATAGCAAAGTGCTAACAACAGGTGTTTGTAAATAACAAAACTACAAGTGCTTTTAACTTTTTCTTGAAACTTCACTGGAAATTTTCAAAAATGTCTGCAACAAATATGTATTATTTTATAATTTTTTAAACATAAGGTCTTTTCAAGACTAGTTATACAAAGTTCACTAATACTAAACTATTAATACTATCATTAGTAATTAGTAATATTACTAACTATACGAAGTACACTAATAATACTAGAATAATAATACTGATAATAATAGAACTAGTGAATATAATTCTGAGTTACCTTGTAGCTCACTTTTAATAAGGCAACTTTCCATCATGTATAATAGCACAGTGACCATAATATCCAGCAGCTGACATTCTTCTGTTACCTGTCTGGCTAGCTCCTCATTGCTGAACAACTGAACACTAATATGCACAATTCTGTTAGACATTGTGTCTGATTCATGACTTTTCTTCAGTGTTTTCATAATGAAAGCATAATGCTGAACAAAAGTTTTTGTAAAAGCAACCTGTAAACATTTTAATAGAAAGGAAAAAACACATTAGTTTTAATTTTTAATTTAAAATCATTTTTAATATATCATATTAACATTTTACATCTTTACTAATTTATAATAATGTCCAAGGTAACAAAAAAAAAATCTCAATGATGAGGTAGTCTTTCACTTTTTGGGAACATTTGCAAAATATTTTGATGGTTAAAGAAAAAAAACCTTTTTTTTTCCCCAAGATGGAGTCTTGCTCTATTGCCCAAGCCTGAGTGCAGTGGCATGATCTCGGCTCACTGCAACCTCCGCCTCCCAGGTTCAAGCAATTCTCCTGCCTCAGCCTCCCAAGTAGCTGGGATTACAGGCATGCACCATCACGCCCAGTTAATTTTTGTATTCTTAGTAGAGATGGGGTTTCACCATGTTGGCCAGGATGGTCTCAAACTCTTGGCCTTGTGATCTGCCCGCCTCGGCCTCCCAAAGTGCTGGGATTACAGGTGTGAGCCTGGCCCCGTTAAAAAAAATTTTAATAGACATTTTAAATTATTAAAGTTGTAAAGCAATAATAAATGCTGTGGTTTAAGAATACAAGATATACTAAGTCTCAGCTACAAACTATTGCAGAGGATTTAACATAACTAAGTAAGTGAGTCAATGTGATTACTTCAAAACAAATATCTTCTCCTATTTGATCTGAAAGCTGACCACTAATTTGACTAAACGATCTGCAGGATTATTTATTTTTACTTTTTACTTTTTTTTTTTTTTGGAGACCAAGTCTCACTCTGTCACCCAGGCTGGAGTGCAGTGATGCAATCCTGGCTCACTGCAACCTCCGCCTTCCAGGTTCAAGCCATTCTCCTGCCTCAGTCTCCCAAGTAGCTGGGATTACAGGCACATGCCACCATGCCCAGCTAATTTTTGTATTTTTAGTAGAGATGGGGTTTCATCATGTTGGCCAGGCTGATCTCAAACTCCAGACCTCTGGTGATCTGCCCGCCTCGGGCTCCCAAAGTGCTGGGATTATAGGCATGAGCCACTGCGCCCAGCCATATTTATTTTTACTGTTATTTGCAGATATAAAGACACACAAAACAATGACACTATTAAAGTGTCTCTCCTAACCTACACCATAAAAATTACAGCATGCTTTATTTTCTTTTCATAAACTGAGCTTTGTCACTCTGCCATAACCATATGATGGTAACAGGTGCGTTCTAACCCCCTAGGTCTAGAAACTTCACCTATCAACATTTTTATATGAGTCAATAACTGTTCTCTGTTTATCAGCAGTCACCAGACACTATTCAATCCATGCTTTTCCCAGCCTGATCTCACAATCTAAATTCAAATGCCCCCATTAAACATTCTCAAAGCACCTTGTACTCTTCTTCAGAGGATTTAGAACAATTTGTAACTACATATTTATTTCTGCAAAATAAAAATTGTGGTTTCAATGTTTGCTTCCCAGCATTCCCTCCAGACCAAGTTCCATGCAGAAAAGCAATCTTTTGGAACTCTGCTGAGTAATGCTGCTTTGCCACAAAGTTAACACACTGTTGGCTGGACGCGGTGGCTCACGCCTGTAATCCCAGCACTTCGGGAGGCCGAGGTGGGTGCATCACGAGGTCAGGAAATCGAGACCATCCCGGCTAATAAGGTGAATCCCCGTCTCTACTAAAAATACAAAAAAAATTAGCCGGGCATGGTGGCGAGCGCCTGTAGCCCCAGCTACTCTGGAGGCTGAGGCAGGAGAATGGCGTGAACCCAGGAGGCAGAGCTTGCAGTGAGCCGAGATCACACCACTGCACTCGAGCCTAGGCAACAGAGCGAGACTCCATGTCAAAAACAAAAAAAAAGCTAAGACACTGTGCCTTTTGTGCAGAACCTGTGTTAGCAAGAGAAGAAACTAATGCTTGTTTATAGTGTTATATCAACCCTCACCTGAGATATATATCAAAAAAAGATTTAATAATGAAAGGCAAAGAAAGAAAAGCAAAGTTCAGAAAAGCAGAAAAATATATAGATACCTTATACTCTTGATCGGGAAGCATGTTGAGTAAGAAAGTTACCATCTTTTGAGGGAATTCATATTTTATAGTCCAAAATAATAGTTCTTCTAGGAAGCTTTTATGTTTCAAAACATCCATTATGGATTGATCTGCATAAGAAAAATGAAATTTATCAGTTAATGATTGAAGTTGCTCATCTCATTTAAACCTTACTATAACTAATAACCCATAAACCATAAAACGTGAATGTATCTAAAAATTAAAAATATCCTTAAGTGCAATAATATTGACAAGCTAGATTTCTATAATGTACATACTATATAAATAAGAAAAAATTTAATGCGTATATTTTAATATAAAGCAGTAAGTGGAAAAATGAATGGGGGAAACGGATGCCCTTTTTAAATAAAGGTATTCAATGGAAGATAGCATTATCTACTGGAAAGTCTAAGGCCAAGTGCCACTTCTCGAGGGCCAGTCTGTCTCTTCCAAAGCTCTGCATCCTTGCCAAGCTTATTCAACAGAAGATCTCAAGAAGTATATGAGGAACTAGGTATTTTGAATACTTTCACTGTTTCTTTCTCTCACTAATTTCTTCCCCTGCAAATGAACTAGAAAATTAAGACTATTAATCTTTGTCAGAGGAAATGATCTTAAGTTACTGCTCTGGATCATCAGCTCTACCACAAAGACATCAAGAGGATACAAGAAGTATCAATTATGAATGTATTGGCTCTAGTGACACTGCTTAAGCAGGGGCTAAACTTAGATGAGAGACTGGAAAAAACAGTATCTAACACACATTAAAATCCTCAGGTCCAGCCCTAACTACATCACTGTTCAAGGTGTCTTGCAGGATAACCTTGTAGAGTTTTTTCAGTTAACAGTACCCTACGCCAGCTTTATACTTCTTCTAGTATTGAATAATGTGTTCATACCACATCTCCCCAGGTAGTGGGTCTAAATGAGTAACAATAAGCTCAGTATGTCATCACTTTCTTTATAAAACATTGTGTTTACTAAGACTTGAATCAGTCCTTTAGATATAACTGTAACATAGTTTTTTCATTAATAACTAAAGAAAAAACGGGGCCGGGCGCGGTGGCTCAAGCCTGTAATCCCAGCACTTTGGTAGGCCGAGACGGGTGGATCACGAGGTCAGAAGATCGAGACCATCCTGGCTAATACGGTGAAACCCCGTCTCTACTAAAAAAATACAAAAAACTAGCCGGGCGAGGTGGCGGGCGCCTGTAGTCCCAGCTACTCGGGAGGCTGAGGCAGGAGAATGGCGTGAACCCGGGAGGCGGGGCTTGCAGTGAGCTGAGATCCGGCCACTGCACTCCAGCCTGGGCGACAGAGCAAGACTCCGTCTCAAAAAAAAAAAAAAAAGAAAGAAAGAAAAAACGGCACCAAAATATCCTATATATCCTGAAGATATTATGATTTTAACCACAGAGAGGCAAAAATGTCTTCCAACTCCCTAATTCCATTTCAGTGGTGACATAAGTGATAAATAGGAGTGGTTAACATACAAAGACAAGTACACTATAACACTATACATCTGGTTTTTTTTGTTTTTTCCTTAAGAGTCAGGGTCTCACTCTGGAGGCTAGAGTGCAGTGGCGTAATCATAGCTCACTGCAGCCTCAAACTCCTCAGCTCGAGTGATCCTCCCACCTTACCCTCCCAAATAGCTAGGACTATAGGGGTACAAGACCACACCCTGCTAATTTATTTTTTATTTTTTGAAGAGACAAGGTCTTGCTATGTTGTCCAGGCTACATTTCTTTATTATTAGCAATTAAGTAATTATTTTCAAAACTCAGAATTTTCTACTTATAAAACAGAAATATATTCCTCCTGAAACAGATCATTTCCAGGGCATGACAATGATTTAAAAACAAAAACAAGCCAAGATTGCAAGAAATGAGGTAAAATACAGTAAAAAGAACTCACTGACAGATTCAAAGACAAAAAGTAATAAAAACAGGGCTCAAGAGATTCAGGTAGCAGGAATTTAAGATTTGTAACTAAAAATTATAATATAGGCTTGGCACAGTGGCCCACACCTTAATCCCAGCACTTTGGGAGGCTGAGGTGGGCAGATAGATGGCTTGAGCTCAGGAATTTGAGACCAGCCTAGGCAACATGGCAAAACCCTGTCTCTAAAAAACATAGGAAAATCAGCCAGGTGGGGTGGCATGTGCCTGTAGTCCCAACTACTCCGGAGGTTGAGACAGGAGAATTGGATCGCTTGAGCCCGGGGGGCAGAAGTTGCAGTGAACCAAGATCATGCCATTGATCATTCTAGCCTGGGTAACACAGTAAGACCCTGTCCTGAAAAAAAATAAATTATAATCCACCGCACACTGCTGTACCTAATTTAATTCTCACAATTCACTTAACACAATGTGACTGATAATTTCACAGACTACCAAAATAAAAGCTCTCATTGGTAAGTGCTTCTTAAAAGCATTTACAAAGCTGAACAAAACTAGTACTATTAATCACAGAATTCACAGTTTTGACTCTGCAAGCCTGTATTAGGCAAATGAAAAGCCTGAAGCCATCATAATTAACTGTCAAGCACTTAAAAGAAAATATACATTAACAATGTTTTAAATCAATTAAACAACCTGAATATACCAGGAAAGCTGTGGCTTCTGCTAAAATGAAAATAGTTGCAGTTATGTAGAATTCAATATTTTTATCTGCAGACCAAAAAAACTCCAGCAATGTCTTCTTTGTTGCTCTTAAAATAGGTGATGTCAGTCTCCCAAGATGTTAAAGCACATGTTATATTGTGTAATATTATGAAAATGTAGTTAGAAATGCTTCTATTAGTTATGTTTGACTATCTTTAAATCTTGACATGACTTTTAACAATGTGTAAACTACCTTAAGTCGAATTGTAAAAAAGAGATTTTTGAAGAATCACTATGCACTGTAAATGCATCACTAAAGCAAAGGTTTTAATAATCTTGGAATCTTGGCCATGTAGTTAAAACCCTCAAGGCCTCAGTTTCTTCACCCTTAAAATGCAGGTTTAGAGAACAAGCAGTGATGAGGTTAGCATAGTGTCTGGCCTCTTTCTTACCATTACATATTTTCTTCTCAGTGCACTTTTCAAGCTGTTGAACAAAATTCTTACAAAAATTGAGCCATTCCCTAAACTTCAGATATCTTCAAAATAAGGTCAGTTTTTGAAAACACCTGGCGTTCTAATTCACAAAGCCATTCCTTCCATGTACATACTTAAACTGAAAATGATAACTGATGAAGTCTTAAATCTCTGTACTATTTCTTACCATTAGAGGAAAGAAGAGAAGGCACTCAATCCAAACACACATGTGAAAAAAGTTCAGGTATTTAAAAACAAAGAAAAAATACTTCAACTTAAGTCTGCATAAAAAGTATCTTCAGCCAGAGAGTGACCGGGCTGAAGGAAAACAATGACTTCTTACACCATAGCAGGTATTTTCTGGGCACCCCTAAAGCTTAAACTCAACTATGTGCTTAACAATCTCTAACTAAGATGTGTCACAAGGACTCAGTTTAATATCTGATAAGTTAAAGAGCCAGATGGCCATATGGGTTCCTAATTTCCTTCAGACATACAGGTTCTCTGCTGAGCCAGAAGAAAGGAGAACATATGTGTATGTGTGCATCCTGGACTGCAGATCAAATTCCATACCCTTTCCTAGCAACTCCCAAGTTAAATGCAGCAGCATAGTAACTGAGACTTAGAAAAGGAACCTGCAACTCAAAGTGCCTGCATGTTCTACCTTTCTAGGCAGTCCTAAATATTTCACAAGATACACTTAATTAAGAGCAGAAGTAAGAAATTTCTTTTCATTGGCTGGGTGTGGTGGCTCACGCCTGTAATTCCAGCACTTTGGGAGGCCGAGTCGGGAGGATCACGAGGTCAGGAGATCGAGATCATCCTAGCTAACACAGTGAAACCCCGTCTCTACTAAAAATACAAAAAAATTAGCTGGGCGTGATGGCGGGCGCCTGTAGTCCCAGCTGCTGGGGAGGCTGAGGCAGGAGAATGGCGTGAACCTGGGAGGCAGAGCTTGCAGTGAGCCAAGATCGCACCACGGCACTCCAGCCTGGGTGACACAGCAAGACTCCGTCTCCAAAATAAAAAGAAATTTCTTTTCATCAAAATAACATTTTAGCCGCTGGAGACTTTTTTTTTTTTTTTTTTTTTTTTTTGGAGGCAGAGTCTCGCTCTGTCACCCAGGCTGGAGTGCAGTGGCCAGATCTCAGCTCACTGCAAGCTCCGCCTCCCGGGTTCACGCCATTCTCCTGCCTCAGCCTCCCCAGTAGCTGGGACTACAGGCGCCCGCCACCTCGGCCGGCTAGTTTTTTGTATTTTTTTTAGTAGAGACGGGGTTTCATCGTGTTAGCCAGGATGGTCTCGGCCTCCCAAAGTGCTGGGATTACAGGCTTGAGCCACCGCGCCCGGCCTGGAGACTTTTTAAACCAACCACACCTTAAGATATGGAAATCCCTGGCAAAAATCCAAAGCACAGACTTGTCAACTAATTACAAGTATTCTAGAAAAGCTTTTAGTGACAGTCAAGTAAACATTGTGGTTAAAAGCTTAGGCTCTGGGAGATGAATTAAGGATCTACCTCTCATTAGCCATAATCTCTAACATGTCCAACACATACAAAAGATTCAATAAATATTACTCATTATTATTACTAATCTAGTCCCTCACTACAAAGCATATCTATAATACTTTCTCCCCTTGAGTAAACACGTGAGTCCCTACTGAGCCTTCATTACGTGTTAAGTACTATTTACTCATTCCCATTGTGTGTGTGGGTGTCTGTCTGTCTCTGTCTCTCTCTCACCATGTCATCTCCCTTGTCTTTTTTCACTCTAGAAATTGCACACCCCAGATTATAAAAGGAACTAGGCCAAACTACAAATTCACACAAAAAACACTGGAGCCAAATCAATCAACCAATGAAAAGACCTCCTTTTGGGGGGGACTCAAATATGATAATGCATATTTTATGATGAAAATAATGAACAAAACCCAATAGTAATCCCTTAACAATACTTTCTCCAAGACTTACTAGATAAATCTAATAACATAAGTCTCCCTTTAAACAGCTTTGATGTCAATATGGTTAGCCCATCAAGTATTTTTAGTGATTAGGCATTTTTTAGAAGCATTTTATTCAAGGAAAAAAAATAAATAAATAAAAATAAAAATACCTTTGGTGCCACTGCTTAGTTTTACCCTCTTTCTCTTGCCCAGACCTTGACTACCATCCTGATCATCCTGAAGGAAAATAAAATTAGCATTATACACAGTCACATTCATAAATTGATACACTTTATAAATGTGCTACAAATTACATTAAACACACAATATATGCATACTTACATACTACTAATCAACATCTATGTATTTGCTATAATATGTATTTCAGTGTTAATTTTGATTTTAAAATATAGTGAAATATCCCTAATATTAAAACACAAGAGTTCTTAATCTCTGCTTCTAACGGAAGACTCTTAAACACCCCAAAATGCCAAGATTAAAGATTTTCCTAACCTTATAAATTAACATCAAATGCACAAAGAAACTAAAGAGTGGAATAAGAGAGATTATTATAGGAAAGTAGGAGAGAAGAGGAGAGGACAAAAACAATGAATAGAGGAAAGGCTTTCAAGAGTCTAAGAAAAAATGAGTTCAAGAAATCAAATTTTGAAAAATAAACACAACATATTAGAAGTTGGAGTTGAGAGTTCAAAATAATAATAAAAACAAATTAAAATATGCTTAGAAAAAAAAATCCAAAAAGGAAATACAGACATTTCTGCTCAATGTGATATATACATACATATATCCTAGAAAAACCTCACACTAAAAATAACACGGCTTATGGGGTAAAAAAAGGGTAAGGGGCGGACACTCACAACCTATTCAAGTTTGTAACCAGAGAAGTAACAAAAGCAGTAATTGGTGCCTGGGAAGATCATTCGCAGGCCCAGGCAAACATCTTGTGGTGGTTTAAGGCTATATCAGAGCATGTTAACACTGTACAACAGAGTAAGAAAGCCAGCCAGCTATGACAATGCAGAGGGAAGAGGAGCAAAGGGAGCCTCCCTCTGGTAAAACCAAGGTAAAAGTAGCAGTGCACCTCTTGAGAAGGAAGCCCCAGGTATAGGTGCTCATTTCTAATTTTCTTAGTATAGTGCTGAAAAGGCTCCTGCTGTCTTTGCAGCAGAGCTCAGAGTTTTTTACTCTCCAGCTAAAGGTTATGATTCTACCCCACTATCCCAGCTCTCCTAAACCAAGGATGTTACATATGAATCCACAACTTCCACATTATACTGACATATTTTCCCTGTTTTCCAAACACATATGAACCAACCAATATTATAAAGAGGTGTGGTAGTATTTGGCAAATAGTCAGTTGTGCTAACAATGGTGTTGGTGGCAGGTGAGAATTATAATATAAGTTCCAAAATACTTTTCTCAATTAGCATCCATCACATTTCCAAAGCAGAAAAGTAGCCTCAGCTTCATGCTGGAGCTCTACACACTGGTGCAGCTTCCTTGGCCTAAATGTAATAGCCTTAACTTAGGTTTCTGTGAAGTGCAGCATCAATCCTCAGGGCCATTCTCTGGGGTTTTCCAGAGCTGCCACTTAGCTCAGTCATTCAGCATTTACTGGGCCCGTCAATATGTCTTCCCTGTTAATCTCTACCTTTGCCAGGCCTCTCTGGCCATCCACCTGGCAACAGAACTGACAGTCAAACTACAATCTCCTCCTCCTCTGCCACTCTCAGCTGCTGCTGGAGAAATTAACGAGAAAGAAATATGAAGCCTTAAAAGACAAAAAACAGACACAGGAATGTAAAAGCATACTACAGGGCTCACAGGGTTCTGAAATTTAAGATTTCAGTTAATAGCCATTTATGAAACTTGTTCTCTAAGACCTGAGAGAAAAGGCAAACTTGGAAAAACATGTTATGTCCCAGATGAGGATTATTTCATAATTTCAAATATAAGCTTCCTATGAAAAGAGCATCCTTGATCAAGTGATAGTCATGGCAATATGAAGTTTTGTAAGTTTCCTGACCTTACATACTTACAGGACAAGTAGAATTAGACAAGCAGAGGAGGGCAAAGTATGCCAAGAAGAGAATACAGCATAAGCAAAGGCAAAAGACAAAAGTCTGAAAACACGGACCACTGAGTTGGCCTTAACATCATGTTAGATATCAAATACAGCTAGGAAGGGAGATTATCTGCATCTGAGCTGGTGGGAAAATGGGTACTCTTATATACCAATGGGGAGAATATACAGTAGTAAAATTTCCCTGAATGGCAATTGGGTAATCTTTGGAACAGAAATTCCAGTTCTAGGAATTTAACCCAAAGAAATAATCAGACAAGTGAATTGGGACTATATGCATACCTATTCATCACAATGTTATTTATAATGGCCAAAAAAAAAAAAAGGTCTTTGGTTTCCAACAGAAGATGATTAGGTAAATAAATAAAAGCACACCTGGGGCCGGGTGCGGTGGCTCAAGCCTGTAATCCCAGCACTTTGGGAGGCCGAGATGGACAGATCATGAGGTCAAGAGATCGAGACCATCCTGGCTAACACGGTGAAACCCCGTTTCTACTAAAAAATACAAAAAACTAGCCGGGCGAGGTGGCGGGCGCCTGTAGTCCCAGCTACTCGGGAGGCTGAGGCAGGAGAATGGCGTGAACCCGGGAGACGGAGCTTGCAGTGAGCCGAGATCCGGCCACTGCACTCCAGCCTGGGCGACAGAGCGAGACTCCATCTCAAAAAAATCATAACATAACATAACATAACATAACATAACATAACATAACATAACAGCACAACTGTACCATATAAAGAAAAACAATGCTGGAGCTCTATATTCATTGTGACCAGATGTTCAAAAACTATTATTATAAATGAGAAAAGCATGCTATTTAAAATAGCATATGCAGTATGAAATTACTTAAGTATTGATAATATTCACAAATAAAATCTGTTAGTATATTCCTTCTTATAGATGTTCAAAACTATCATTAATGAGAAAAGCAAGTAATACAGGAGTATATACGGCATGAAACCATTAAAATACAACATACATAAAATCTATTAGAATGTCAGACATTATAAAGTCATAATACAGGACTGTGCGCAGTGGCTCACGCCTGCAATCCCAGCACTTTGGGAGGCTGAGGCGGTGGATCACCTGAGGTAAGGAGTTCGAGATCAGCCCAACCAGTATGTTGAAACCCCGTCTCTACTAAAAATACAAAAATTAGCTGGGCGTAGTGGCAGGCACCTATAATCCTGGCTACTCAGGAGGCTGCCGCTGGAGAATTGCTTGAACCTGGGAGGCAGAGGTTGCAGTGAGCCGAGATCACACCACTGCACTCCAGCCTGGGCGACAGAACGAGACTCCATTTCAAAAATAAGTAAGTAAATAAATAAATAAAGTCATAACACAGATGAAAAAGAAAAAGAAAAAACTGCCGGGCGCAGTGGCTCATGCCTGTAATCCCAGCACTTTGGGAGGCCAAGGCAGGCAGATCACCTGAGGTCGGGAGTTTGAGACCAGCCTGACCAATATGGGGAAACCCCATCTCTACTAAAAATACAAAATTAGCTGGGTGTGGTGGCACATGCCTGTAATCCCCGCTACTCGGGAGGCTGAGACAGGAGAATAGCTTGAACCCGGGAGAAGTAAGTTGCAGTGAGCTGAGATTGTGCCATTGCACTCCAGCCTGGGCAACAAGAGTGAAACTCCATCTCAAAAAAAAAAGAGAAAGAACAAGAAAAAATTTTAAAAATAAAGAATGTCAGATGTTTACAGTTAGTCACCACTAAGTGATAGAGATTTAGGTAATATCTTTTTGTTAATATTTATTTTCTATTTATTCAACAATAAATACGGATTGCAGTTTTAAGTTAATAAACATGTTTTTAAAATACAAGTCTGATTTCCAATACTACTTGCTCCAACAGTAATAGATTACTATATTATCAGTTATAAGTTTTATATTTTTATTTTTAGAAAGTACAATACTGTTAACAAACAGAAATAACTCCCAACAGTGGGGAATTCAAGCATTAAGGAAAATGAAAACGAAACAGTTATCATAACCACAATTTCCCATTCCTCCAAATTCATGATGTGGAGCTGAGGTTCATTTGTACCTGAGGAAGCAGTACAGGACCCTAAGAGAAGATGATGATCCAACTGACGAGAGGAAATAAATCAAATACAATCTCAACCCAGACAGCATTTGTACAGCCCTCAGGAACTTTTCAGACCTTAAATAGTCCCTGAGCAGGGAAGTAGGCACTATTGCTACATGTGTTTCAGGCACAAAATATGGACACAGGTCCAAACCGTTTTGGAAAAGAAATAAGAAGACATGAGACAAGAAAATCCAAGAAAAACAGATTCAAACTCCCAATCTGCTAAATCTACAGATGGTTTCTCAACCTAAATTAACCTTTCTTTTTTTGATGGATTTTCTAGACAGATGAAAAAAATGTGAGCTTCATAAAAAGAAGTCAGGTAAATTCAAAGGTGGTTACAACAATACTCAAAGAATATTAATACAGACTACACAGGGCTAGAAGGAATATTTAATATGTCACCTTATAAAAATGAAAGCCAAAGATCTTAAAAGACTAGAACGATAAGATGAAACTTGAAGATTTATGTAAGCCTCTATAATCAGACTACTTTAAATCAGCTTCACAAGTATAACACTAGAAGGGAGTTCTAACATGTCAGCTGTAAGCTGGGGCCCAGGGGGAAATGCTGGGCATTCTGTTTGACCTCTGTGGCTCCTGCCAAAAATTTAGGATAGCTGCTAAAAAAATAACAAAAAGCTTTGGACCTTAATGAAGACATGGTATGCTTATCAAAAGATGTCCCATCACTGGCACTGAATCGGGACATAGATTTTAAAAGAAAATGAATTTACTAGATAGTGAAAAGAAAGAACTATGCACAACAGAGAATATTTAAAAGTAAATATTTAAAACAGTGTCATATGGAAATAAAAATCTTTCTAGAGGGTAAAACAAGAAATATGCAAAAGTTACAATATTTAACACAATACTGAGAAGATTTTAATAATTAGAGCTATCAAGGGAATAAGTTGCTTCATAAACTAGGTAAGCTCCCTACGATTGGCAGTGTTTATGGAAAGGCCTACCAACTGTGAGGAATGTTACAAATCAATTCCTGCACTAGAAAAGAAATACATTAAATATTTCTAAGGCCTTTCCTACCAACAGTTTATGTGATTCCCTGCCCTACCCTCACCATAACGTAATTTATGATACCAAATTAAATTTAAACCTTATGCCTCCAAAAGTAAAATTAACTTTTTTTCTTTTTTATTTTATTATTTTTTATTTTTTTGAGACAGAGTCTTGCTCTGTCGCCCAGGCTGGAGTGCAGTGGCCCGATCTCGGCTCACTGCAACCTCTGCCTCCCAGATTCAAGCGATTCTCCTGCCTCAGCCACCCAAGTTGCTGGGACTACAAGCGCGTGCCATTACACGGGGCTAATTTTTGTATTTTTAGTAGAGACGGGGTTTCACCATATTGGCCAGGCTGATCTCAAACTCCTGACCTAGTGATCCGCCTGCCTCGGCCTCCCAAAGTTCTGGAATTACAGGCATCAGCCACCACACCCAGCCTTTTTTCTTTTACCTATTCACTTATGAAAAGTATCTCTGATTTTTTATTTCAATTGTCCTACTTTTGCTGTTATTTTTGGAAAGCTGTCATTCACTTGGATTGTGTCTTGAATAAAGACAAGAATATTCAAAGTATATCTACACAGTAACTTATTTTATTTTGCAAAGTGATTATTTCTCAATTATGTAACAGTATGCAGGAAAAAAAGATAAAAGTAAACAAGCAAAATTTATAAACACTGATCATCTTTGGATGGGAGGGCTAAATGTAAACGTTTTCTTTTCAGGTTTTTTTTGCTTGTTTTTTTTGAGACAGGGTCTCCTTCTGTCACCCAGGCTGGAGTGCAGTGGCACAATGTTAGTTTACTGCAAGCTCCGCCTCCCAGGTTCAAGTGATTCTCTTGCCTCAGCCTCCCGAGTAGCTAGGATTACAGGCATGCGCCACCATGCCTGGCTAATTTTGTATTTTTAGTAGAAATGGGGTTTCTCCATGTTAGGTTGGTCTCGAACTCTCAACCTCAGGTGATCCACCCGCCTCAGCCTCCCAAAGTGCTGGGATTACAGGCATGAGCTACCTCGCCCAGCCAAAACATCTTTTAATTGTTACAATTCCTACTCTACAGTAGTAATTAAAATGTCATTGTCTACTTATTCTCATGCTATCTTCCTTTATATATAATATCTTAAATTACAAGAATAAAATTATGTAAAGGGTTTGCTTAATAATCCCATGAGCCTATAAGGTAATGTGTAGAAATTCTAATCCTGAAGCCACATCTAGCTCTTCATTATATTTCAAATATAAATACTAGAGCAAATATGTAATTTGTGCCTATAGTTCCAAATAAAACGCAACATGACATGAAAAGCCATTTAAAAAAAAATTATTTTTAAATGGCATAAAATAGTTATTTATTCAAGAACATCTATATCTAAGTACTCTTCCTCTATCATCCTATTTCCATCTATCTTATCCCTTCATCTATTTTTACCTTAATCTATTCTATATTAATTCTTGTATTTTGACCATTTTAATATATGTTTAAAAATACTTTAAGAACAAAAGTAAAAGCAAATTTTAAATAATAATCATATTCATTTTTAAAGGGGTTGATGGGAATTCTTATCTTTCTCTCCAAATAAATCACACAAACTCAATTAACATTGTTTTTGCTTATGATGCCTAGCCACCAACTGAATTTTTATTCCATGTAGGCCATGAGTCCTAATAAAATAATGTTTTGCATTAATAAATAAAAAACAAACCAGATTAAAACAGGATATACAACCCAAAAAAGAGACTAGCAGAAGAGTCACAGTAGTTTTATAGCCTCATTAGTAATTAAATTCAAAAATATATTTTGTTCTTTAACCTACAATGAATACTAGTAAAATTTCAGTATATTTTCTTTTGCTTTACAAAGTTAAAAGTCAACTCTCAGCCGGGCACAGTGGCTCACGCCTGTAATACCAGCACTTTGGGAGGCCAGGGCGGATCATGACGTCAGGAGATCGAGACCATCCTGGCTAACACGGTGAAACCCCGTCTCTACTAATGATACAAAAAATTAGCCAGGCATGGTGGCGGGCACCTGTAGTTAGGAGGCTGAGGCGGGAGAATGGCCTGAACCTGGGAGGCGGAGCTTGCAGTAAGCGGAGATCGCGTCACTGCACTCCAGACTGGGCGACAGCACAAGACACCGTCTCAAACAAAAAAAGCCAACTCTCCAAAATACCTTACAGGCTGAGCACAGTGGCTCACACCTCTAATCCCAGCACTTTGGGAGGCCAAGGTGGGTGAATCACCTGAGGTCAGGAGTTCAACACCAGCCTGGCTAACATGGCAAAACCCCCATCTCTACTAAAAATACAAAAATTATCTGAGTGTGGTGGCATGCACCTGTAGTCCCAGCTACTAGGGACGCTGAGACAGGAGAATCGCTCGAACCCGGGAAGCAGAGGTTCAGTGAGCCAAGATCATGCCACTACACTCCAGCCTGGGCGACAGAATTAAGACTCTGTCTCGAAATAAAATTAAAATAAAATAAAATAAAATAAAATAAAACAAAATACCTTACAATGTAAATATAAGCTTTTATTCTCTTGATGTACAATAGTAACTATTCTACTTAAGGAAAGCTTTGATTTTCATTAAAAATCTGTAATAGCCATTACTGGCTAAAATGACATGACTTTACCAGTTGTAGTTTTTCCCAAGAGATAGTGCCACTAAAATAGATAGAAAATTTATAAGAAATTATTGGTACATTATTTAGCTATTATCACTACCCACTATTGGATTATCAACTGAATCCAGGGAAAAGAATGGCTAATGTCATATCCTGGTTGTGGAAGTTTTAAAACATGTTTACAAATTCTTTGACGTTCTTCCCATCAAGAGGTGGGATCTATATCACCTCCCACTGAATCTGGACATATTTTAGCAACTCTTTTATAACTAAAAAGGATGAAGTGACACCATGTAACTTCCAAGACTAGCTCAGAAAAGGCTCTACAGCTTCTACTCTTGGGCTGTTGGCCTGGGAGAAGTCAGTACTATGTAAGATGTCCAACTTGAGACCACCATGCTGGAGAAACCACGTTATCATACTGATCAACAACCAGCTGAGTTCCCAGTGGATGGCCAGCATCAACTATCAGCCCTGTGAGTGAGCCATCTTAGATCTACATCTCATTGTGAAGCCCTCAGATGACTATGGCTGCAGCCAACAACTAACTGCAACCACATATGATAACCTAAGTGAGAACTGCCCAGGTGCCATTCTCACGTTCCTATGTCATAAAATTGTGAGCAAAATAAAATCGTAATGTTAAGACATAAAGCTTTGGGCAAATTTGCTGCATAGCAATAGTAATGACAATCATGGTTTATCCACTTTATAGAAAGAACACTTACACCAGCAGATAGAAGCACTAGTGCCCAATTTCAACTCCACCACTAACTAGATGGCATTTACTAGCCTGAGTGAATCAGTTAATTCTATGGAATTCAGTTTTCTCATCCATAAATAAGACAAGATGAATTATATGGTCCCTTTATAGCTCAAGCATTCATATTTTTATAACCCTTGAATTGCTTGACACTAATTTTCATTTCGTTTTTGTTTATCACATGACTTATCTTTTTTTTTTTTTTTTTTTTGACACGGAGTCTCGCTCTGTCATCCAGGCTGAAGAGCAGTGGTGCGATCTCAGCTCTGAAACCTCTGCCTCCCAGGTTTCAAGGGGTTATCCTGTCTCAGCATCCTGAGTAGCTGGGATTACATGCATGTGCCAGCAAGCCCAGCTAATTTTTGTATTTTCAGTAGAGATGGGATTATCGCACCCAGCCGACTTTTCTAACTCAAGACTTGACAATAAGTTTAAAACCATAAAGCAAAACCTTTATATATATACACATATATGTATATATGAGTGTGTGCGTGTGTGTGTGTATTTGCCAGACTTGGTGGTGCACGCCTGTAGTCCCAGCTACTCAGGAGGCTGAGGTAAAAGGATTGCTTGAGCCCAGGAGGTGGAGGCTGCAGTGAGCCACGATGGTACACCACTGCAGTGAGCCATGATGGTACCACTGCACTCTAGCCTGAGAGACAGAGCAAGACCCTATCTCAAAAAAAAAAAAAAAAAAAAAAAATACAGTAGATACTTTGGCTAAACAACTCTACTTCAAATTCTTAAGTTTTCAAATGCCTAAACGACCCCATTTTTATCCCTTTGGAAAATGTGATCAATATATAAACTATAAAAAGTTTAGCTTTCTGGGGCGGTGCATGGTGGCTCACGCCTGTAATCCCAGCACTTTGGGAGGTCGAGGTGGGCAGATCACCTGAGGTCAGGAGTTCAAGACCAACCTGACCAACATGGAGAAACCCCATCTCCACCAAAAATACAAAACTAGCCAGGCGTGGTTGTGCACGCCTGTAATCCCAGCTACTCGGGAGGCTGAGGCAGGAGAATCGCTTGAACCCAGGAGGCAGAGGTTGTGGTGAGCCAAGATCACGCCACTGCACTCCAGCCTAGGCAACTAGAGCGAAACTCCATCTCAAAAAAAAAAAAAAAAAGCTTTCCTTTTTTATTTGTTTTATTTTTTTTTTTGGTAGAGACAGGGTCTCACCATCTTGCCCAGGCTGGTCAAGCAATCCTCCCACCTCAGCATCCCAAAGTGCTGGGATTACAGGCATGAGCCACCATGCCTGGCCAAATATTTTTAGACTACAAAAAAATATAATCAACCTAAATGTCCATCAATGGTAAACTGCATAAAGAAAATGTGGTACATATACACCATGGAATACTACATAGCCATAAAAAAGGACAAGATCATGGCCTCTGCAGGAACATGGATGGAGCAGGAGGCCATCATCCTTAGCAAACTAACACAGGAACAGAAAACCAAATACTGCATATTCTCACTTTAAGTGGGAGATAAACTATAAGAAAATATGGACACAAAGAGGGGAACAACAGATACTGAGGCCTACTTGAAGATGAAGGTGGGAGGAGAGAGAGGATCAGAAAAAAATAACTGTTGGGTACGAGGCTTAGTACCTGGGTGATGAAATATAAATAATCTGTACAACAAACCCCTGTGACACAAGTTTACCTATATAACAAACCTGCACATGTACCTCTGAACGTAAAAGTTAAAAAAGAAAAAAAAATTCTTTTTTTAAATCAACGGCCAGGTAAGGCTGGTCACGTATATAATCCCAGCACTTTGGTAGGCCAATGCAGGTGGATCACCTGAGGTCAGAAGTTCGAGACCAGCCTGACCAACATGGCAAAACCCCGTCTCTACTAAAAATACAAAAATTAGCCAGGCATGGTGGCAGGTGCCTGTCATTCCAGCTACTCAGGAGGCTGAGGCAAGAGAATTGCTTAATACAGGAGGTGGAGGTCGCAGTGAGCCAAGATCTCACCATTGTACTCCAGCCTGGGCGACAAGAGTGAAACTCCATCTCAAAAAAAAAAAAAAAATTTTCAATAAATGAAAAGTTTAATAAATGTATGATTTAAAGGTCAAAGAGGCTGGGCACGGTGGCTCCTGCCTATAATCCCAGCACTTCGGGAGGCCCAGGCAGGCAGATCACTTGAGGTCAGGTGTTCAAGACCAGCCTGGCCAACATGGTGAAACCCCGTCTCTACTAAAAATACAAAAACAATTAGCCAGGAGTGGTGGACGGCACCTGTAATCCCAGCTACTCAGGAGGCTGAGGCAGGAGAATCACTTGAACCCAGGAGGCAGAGGCTGCAGTGAGCCAAGATCACGCCACTGCACTCCAGCCTGGGCAACGCAGCAAGACTCTATCTCAAAAAAATAAACAAATAAATAAAGGTCAAAGAGTCTCAGCTACTTAAATGTATCAAATATACATCACATGCTTTAAAAGTAAATCTTCTCAGCTATAACAAAAACAATGCATTATGAGAGACTAGGGGTTGAAATAAAGTATTTTAAAGTCGTTGACATCAAAAAGTATTTACCATGATATTCACACAGAGACATGATCATAATTAAGGAACAAATGGTTACATCAAGCATACTATACACAGAAGTTGCTGAAACAGAATCTAAGAGGAATGAACATGGATGAAGCAGGAGGTCATCATCCTTAGCCAACTAATGCAGGAACAGAAAACCAAGTACCATATATTCTCACTTTAAGTGGGAGATAAATGATGAGAAAATTATGGACACAAAGGGAGAAACAACAGACCCCACTGGGGCCTGCTTGAGGATGGAGGTGGGAAACAGAAGTGAGGACCTAAAACTAAAAAGGACAGATTAGAAGCAACAGTAATGAACAAAAAAGTGGCAATATTTCAAATTATCTGATATCATCCTAGAAATTACTTCTAGAAGAGATTCAAAAGCCCCTCAATACACACACGTGCACACACGAACACACACACACACACACAAGGATGTCCTTCTAGCACCCAACCATAAAATATAATGTTGTTGCAATGCAGTTGTGTACGATGGAAGTCTCCACGGGAAATTCAAATGCTAATCTGGAAAGTTTAGGCCAAGATAAAAATGAATGTTACTTCTTTCCTAGACAGAGGAGAAAGCATCTATGTTGAAGATCAGCTTTTTACATATCCAGAAATAAAATTCAATTCATGAAAATAAAGTAAAATTGTTGGCAAGCCTGTTGGATACGTAATGCTAGACATGCTAAAATAATATGATGGTTCTAACCTACCACATAAATACAAACTTAAGACCACAGATTTTTGTTGTTCTAAATCAAGTCAAGATGCTTATTTTAACAAAGTGCTCTGAACAATGACCAAACCATTTCATTATGCAACAGCTGTCTAAAGTTCCTACTGGCTACAGATAGAAGACTCCCACCCAGGTGGCTTTAGCTAAAGAAGTGCCCATTCATTCATCCATTCATATTCAACTCCTAATCCAAGAACTCGCCTTTTAATAAAAGGCCATTTCACCTCCCCACAAAATGCCCTTAAAGCAGAAAAACAGTTTCAAACTACATGTCTATTATCAATTACTTCCTTCTTTGGCATACGAAGAATTAGCATTCTTACTCCCACCATTCCCCTCCCCTATCTTCAAAATGGAATTATTACAGTTTAGTTAAAATAATAATGTTTACATGTTTTTTGAAAGTCTATTTTAAATATCAGAAAGTTTTTCCCATTTGTCATTATAACAATATGATTCTCAGAAGTTATTTTGTTACAAAACAAAAGCAAAATTTATAAGCTAACCATTTACATAATTTTTTTAATGACTATTTTATTTCTTTAACACACATATAGTGTTTACAATATGCTGGGCACTAGGGCTCTAAGTGCTTACATATATTAACTCATTCAATCCTCATAATATTCTCATGAAATAAGTACTATTATTATCTCCATTTCACAGATGAGGAAATTTAGACATGAAGAAGTTAAGACATTTGCCCAAGGTCACACTACTAATAGGTAAAGGAGCCACAATTCAAACCCAGGCAGTCTAATTCCAGAGTCAAACTCCTACACAGCATAATAAACTGCCTCTCCAATCTGATGAAAATTCTTGAAAATTACCCGAAATGAGACTCCACAAAATGTAACATTTTGTGAAAGCCTTTTTAGAGAGGAAAATCTGTAAAATTTAAATTTTATGGTATTAAATCAATTACAAGACTTCCATAACAGAAGCCATCCCTTTAAAAGGAGTATATTTGGCTTAGTTCACATTATATTATCAACTCAAAATGAATTTCCAAAAGAAAAAAATACATATGTTTAAATGTAATTTTATTTTTTAGATTTTAATAATTAAATGTATTAGAAATATAAAATTTAAATTGTATAAGCAACAAGATTATAAGTAAATATATGTAACAGCAATTTTTCTCTTATAAATTATGTAATAAAATATAGAAATATAATAATGATTTATTACTCATATTAATAAAAACTATAAAAATTGAAATTTCAAATCGATGGTCTTTTTCCCAGCACATAATTTAAAAACAATCCTTGACAAGTAAAATGTAACTTTATTATGAGACTAGAAAAACAGTTTCATTTCATAGTCTTTTAATAAATTATCCTAAACTTAGCAAAATTTTCAAAAATAATTTCATTGTACATATGAAAACTATATGGGTAAATTTGGGGATAGCTTCTGAGGAGAAATCTCTACCTCTTTCTACCCACTTTTAAACTGTGAAAAAGAAAAATGAATTATAAAGAAGAAGTAAAAATCTAGTTATAGACCTTGTTCTGTCACTAAGTAATTGTGTGATCTAGGCTTCCCAGAAGCCATTCTCGGCTTCAGTGTCCTTGTCTATAGAATTAAAAACTTAAACTACATAATGCTTACAAATCTATATAGTTTTAGAACTATAAAAAAGTAAAATTATAAAAAAGTATAAAATTATAAAATTATAAAAAAGTATAAAATTATACTTTTTAAAAAGTTTTGAACTTTAAATCTCACCTCATCTGAAGAATCTACTTGTCCCAAAGTTCCTGTTGCACCTACAAAACCTTTGGAGGAGAAGAAAAATAGTTGTCCTTCATAGTTGCTACATATTGCTTTATTTTCAAATTATTCTGAGAAATACAAATATCAAAAGGCCAAGTTTTGTTATGTTAGGACACTTCATTCTAACAGTTATCTTAGCAAAGTCCAACGTTTATCTTTTTTATTTATTTATTTATTTTTTTGAGACGGGAGTCTCGCTCTGTCTCCCAGGCTGGAGTACAGTGGCGCAATCTCACCTCACTGCAATCTCCACTTCTCAGATTCAAGCGATTCTCCTGCCTCAGCTTCCCAAGTAGCTGGGTTTACAGGCGCCTGCCACCATGCCCAGCTAATTTTTGTATTTTAGTAAAGACGGGGTTTCACCATGTTCGCCAGGCTGGTCTCAAAACTCCCAACCTCAGGCTCAGGTGATCCACCCACCTTGGCCTGCCAAACTGCTGAGATTATAGGCATGACCCTCCGTACCCAGCCTCCAACATTTATCTTAAATAAGTTTGGACCAAATAGGTTGATACTTCAATAGGAATGATCCAGTGAAAACTAAGATTTAATACAGTGATTACAAATGGTGTTTCAGAAGGATCTCTTTTTAGTTTTAAACCATAGTTTACTAAAATATTGAGGGAGTAAAGTTCTGGGCTACTCTTGAATAGCAACTGTACATTTTTCATGAGTTAGAACCAGAACCTTAATAAGCTAATCAAATTCCATTTAAGAAAAATGCATTCTCTTCTTTGGTCAATCTATTCTTTTTTGCCTCTAAATTTTTACTACTTTTATTATTTTTCTTAAAAAGAGTAATACTGTTTTGGCTCAAAATAATTTTTTCAATAATGAGTAAAGTTTGAGAGGTTTTTTTGCTTTTAACACAGAAAAGTTACTACTGTTCAAATTAAATATTTAGACAAACCTTGAACTGCCAGAGAACTAGTACCAGCAGATGGTTCCTGCACACCATATACAAGCTTATCCTCAGGATATGTAAGTCCAGAGCTCTTTAAAGCTATAAGGTACTTTTCATGACTTTTCTTTACACAAGCATTTTCTCCAAGACCTAATGAAAACAAACTTCAAATCAGAAAAAAATATTCCATTCAAAATCTCAGTATGGTCTTTTCATTAACTAATATCTATAAATAGGTGAATATTCTAATGGAGTGGGAGCCCTAGAATGAATAATATAAGATAGCTTCAGATAACATTTTTGTGCTTATGTTTAGCACTAACAATCCCAGAATACACAGTGAAATAACGAAATCTATAAAGTAGGTGAGCATCTAAAATATCCAAGGGAATGTGGGGCACAAAAATTAGTAAGACATGATCCTAGCTTTCAAGGAACCTGAAAATTACAGTAAAGAAAGTCAGAAAGTTAATATGGTAGATAATAATTATGTAGCAGAATTCACATTTGGTTTGACAGTCTGTGCTCTCGTAATACCAAGCATGCAGTTATCCAAAGCAGAGTGCTTGGGAAGGGCGTATGAAATGTTTTGTATAACAATATACCATTCAACAATTCCAAGTTTTGGAACTTAAAACTGTGTATTAGAAAATCCTAGGCCATACAACCCAAAAACTTAAAATATCAAAAGTGAAAACATAGACATGATGGTTGTTACTGTTAAAGAAAGGAGATCACTTAGCAGCCTTGTGTTTAAAGAAAGAGAGGTAGGGCTGGGCATGGTGGCTCACACCTGTGATCCCAGCACTTTGGGAGGCCAAGGCAGGCAGATCACCTGAGGTCAAGACTCAAGACCAGCCTGGCCAACGTGGTAAAACCCTGTCTCTAAAAAAATACAAAAATTAGCTCGGTGTGATGGCGGGTACCTGTAATCCCAGCTACTTGGGAGGCTGAGGCAAGAGAATCGCTTGAACCCAGGAGGCAGAGGTTGCAGTGGGCCGAGATCATGCCACTGCACTCCAGCCTGGGTGACAGAGCAAGACTCCGTCTCAAAAAAAAAAAAAAAAGAGAGGTAGAGCATAATTATCTTATATCGCACCAAAAGTTAGGAGACCTGGGTTCTAGTACCAACTCCAACATAAATTAATTGTGAGGTTTAAACAGGCTATTTCATTTATCTGGGGCTCAATTTCCTCATCCATAAAACAAGAAGTTCTCTAAATAACTTCCAGCTTTAGCATTCTATGAAAATTCTACAATTTACCTTTAAGTTCTAAAAGACTCAATTTCTTATCATTATAGTAATGTATGTAAACTATAAATTTCTTCTAACATTTTACTCACCAGAAGTCAGATCTTTGTAGTTTTGTTGGTTTGTCAAAACCTGAGTAAGAACAGACCGCATTGCTCCTCCCATTTTAGTTAGGTCTTCTAAAAAGGAAATTTGAGGTTCCAAAAGTTGAAGGACCTTGTTAAGGTCCTTTTCTGATGGTCCATCAGCTGCTAAAATAAAAAAAGAAAAAAAATCAAATAAGGGTAATTTTCTTTAAAATATCTTACTGAAAATAACAGTATTCTTTTTAAATTACAATGGCTTAAATTATAGTATTTTATAATCAAAAAAGTCAATACAACAACTCTGTTTAGAAAATTGGTATCTGCCCAGCACCTAGCCAAGCAAGGGTAGACTTGTTCAGGAATTCAGTCCTTTGGAAAAAAGTAGATGGAAAAACACAGATGACCTCCTAAGGTATAAAGTACTTAATTTGTGTAACAAGAATCTGAATACAAAAAATTAGCCGAGTGTGGTGGTGCGCGCCTGTAGTCCCAGCTACTCAGGAGTCTGAGGCAGGAGAATGGCTTAAGTCTGGAGGTGAAGGTTGCAGTGAACCGAGATCATGCCACTGTACTCCAGCTTGGGCGACAGAGTGATACCATGTCTCAAAAACAAAAAAAAAAAAGTAGCAGCATTCGATCTGTGGGCCCTATACTTCCACATATATAAATGTCATCATGAGATCATTTCAAAAAAAGATAATATTTAAGAAAAAGTTTAGATCACATCCTAAAATAAAACAAGATACAATTCAAATACATTGAGAGTAGTATAAGACTATTAGGACAAAATTATGTCAAATTTAAACCTGTATAACAAATAACCTATCCCCTATAATATTCCAAAAATACAGATACATGTTAGCTGAAGGGCAAGCAACTAAAATGAAAGATAACTTTTCATAAACATGAATAACTATTAAAAACAAAAAACAGGCAAATAGAGATGGAAAGAAAGAAAAGAAGCTTGGACAACAACTGAAAAAGAATATTAAAGATGAAAAATATAGAGAGGTTTTACAGAAGCCGAGGTCTAAAAGGAAGGAAATAAAGAGATTTATAGCTTAACCATAATTGTTTTTAAAACAAAAACAAACAAATGAATAAAACCACACCTATAAAAGAGGTAATGGAGAACCTGTGTGCCCAGGAAAGGGGATGTCCATTTCATTCAACATTTATTCAGAATCTCAAAACCTACTTTCTCAGTGTAAAGCGAATGTCATATATTATCCAACTTTATATTCTCCCCAGTGACTTATATATTAATATAACAGATGTTTACTGTTCGCTGTAGGTTTTCAAGGGCTCTGAAACAAATTCTAATACAGATCTAAGGATTATAGGATGAATGAGAAACAGAATTGAAAGAAATTGGGAAACCACAAGATCTCTGAGCTTTCATTACCTTGGATTGGTTATTGCAAGTCTTTTCTTTAATTTCTTTAATTTTAAACAGTAATTTCTACACACAAAAAGCTGAATTTTGGCTGGGCACGGTGGCTCACGCCTGTAATCCCAGCACTTTGGGAGGCCAAGGTGGTGGATCACCTTGTGAGACCAGCTTGGCAACACGGTAAAACTCCACCTCTACTAAAAATACAAAAACTCAGCCAGGCATGGTGGCAGGCGCCTGTAATCCCAGCTATTTGGGAGGCTGAGGCAGGAGAATCACTCGAACCCGGGAGGTGGAGGTTGCGGTGAGCTGACATCACAACACTGCACTCCAGCCTGGGCAATAAGAGCGAAACTCCGTCTCAAAAAAAAAAAAAAAAAAAAAAAGGCAGAATTTTTTTTGCACAGACAGAAATTAATGCTGAGCAGAAGTAGTAATATAAGGAAGAAACTTCCATGAACCTACATTCATGCAGGTCATCTTTAGATAAAAAATGCTTCCATTTTTCCCTTCATATTTTCAGATAACAGATAATTAAAAAGCTATGGACCTATGTTGTCTATGTTTTACAACTGTTATGTCAACAAAAATATAACACACTTTCGTGTGAAGTACTCTTGGATTAAACTAATGATAAGCTTTAAGGTTCTTATAACAAATAATTTCTATTTCTAAAATAGGACACCTGTAATACAAAACATAAATTCCCAAAAAAGTCTGCTAACTAGTATATAAGAAATAATGCAGAAGGCTATTTCAATAACCCAGCTAGTAACTGGTTCCTTCATTCCGAAGAGACAGTAATTTGGAACCAAATCAAAATAATATTTTTCTCTATATATTCTTTTTTCTTTTCTTTTTTTTTCTGGGGGGCGGGGTGGGGCACAGGGTCTCACTCTGTCACCCAGACTGGAGTGCAGCGATGTAATCATAGCTCACTGCAGTCTTGAACTCCTGAGCTCAAAGGATCCTCCTGCCTCAGTCTCCCAAGTAGCTAGGACTACAGGCACGTGCCACCACCACACCTAGCTAACTTTTAAAAATGTTTGCAAAGACAGGGTCTCTATGTTGCCTAGCTGGTCTTGAACTCCTGGCTTCAAGCAATCCTCCTGCCTCAGCTCCCCAAAGTGCTGGGATTACAGGTATGAACCACCATGCCCAGCTTATTTTTCTGTATTTTAAGATATATTCTCTGTTAAGTAGAAGTACTTAACAAAGGATTGTATGTTTTTGTTTAAAATGTACAAATAAGGAAGTATAATGGTTTGCTCACAATAAAGATAACAAGACAGTTTTAGAAATGAGGATATTATATAACATACCCCTACACTTTAAGGATGGAGATAGAAGATGAAAATGTATGCCACAGTTTCAAAATGAATATAAAGTTATTTATAGTACTAAATAATTTTAAAACTCTAAAAATAATGCAAAATGTAATCTCTTATAGAAAAGAAATGCAGGTTATCATTAGAAAGGTAAAAAAATCATAAAAAGTTAATAAATTTGATTCATACTACTAATGAATATCTATAATTCACAATGTCAGACTGAGAACTTTTAATAGATACCTAAATCCAAATATTTACCTAACTGAAGTATGTTAATCAAGACTGTGATTAAATCTTAAAAAGTTAGAAGAACACCTGTAATTTATTTTCTCTTTTAAATATTAACATGATGATTACACACCCATATATTCTACCAGTAATCTGGAAGTCAGCAATTTGACCCTATCATAAGTTATTATATAATATACATGGAGAAAAAATATATACAGACCTCTAAAAAAAAGGTGATAAAACATTTTATCTTCTAAAATCTAAGTTAAATTCAAACATTTCCAGGAATTCTCAATTCTGATTTATCATATTATTGTAAATAAAGCCACATTAACCCCACAAAATGGTTACTTCCTCATCTGCAAAAGCTCAAATAAGTTTGATCAAAAACATTTATGACCCCAGAAGCAGAAAGCACGAAACTAGGTCAACTACAACGTATCTATAAGGTTATCTAATTTATCTTTAGTGTGTTTCTATTCAGTCCATATAGTCATCTCTTTTTTTTTTTTTTTTTTTTGAGACGGAGTCTTGCTCTGTCACCCAGGCTGGAGTGCAGTGGCCGGATCTCAGCTCACTGCAAGCTCCGCCTCCCGGGTTTACGCCGTTCTCCTGCCTCAGCCTCCCGAGTAGCTGGGACTACAGGCGCCCGCCACCTTGCCCGGCTATTTTTTTTGTATTTTTTAGTAGAGACGGGGTTTCACCGTGTTAGCCGGGATCGTCTCTCGATCTCCTGACCTCGTGATCCGCCCGTCTCGGCCTCCCAAAGTGCTGGGATTACAGGCTTGAGCCACCGCGCCCGGCAGTCATCTCTTTTTAAATGTTAAGCAAAAAAAATGATATCTGAAAAAATTCACCTCATAATTAATGCTAAAACTTCGTAAATTTATAATTTAAAAAGAGTACTAATAAGAAGTAGATTAAAACATACCTGGTTCATTATAGCCTTCTCTTAAGTACTGAATAAGACAAAATATAAATCTTGGAAGAACAAATTCAGACATCATCAGTAAGTCTTTAGGGACACAGGGAATATTTGAACTTGATTTAATTTGATGCCTTTTGCAAAACCTGTAATACGAAAAAGAAAAAAATTAACAGTAATGTCTAATCAGTTAAAAATATATTATTTATATTTACAATATTCATAAATAGAATACAGGCCAGTAAATCCTTCTTTATGATTTTTAAGGTACCAGGTTAAAAGAATGTAATTTTAATCAGTGTTTATATAAAAATGGCACTCAGGTATATTTTTCCCAAGAAAAGACCATACTATTAATAGTTAAATTCCAACTAGAATACAAAAAGAAACTCTCATTACAGAGCACATTTTTTAACTGAAATTTATTCCTTTCAAGTACCACTTTATGACCTCCACTCTTTTAAACCATTAAGTACAAGTTGATCACTTCCAAAGCATCTACATTTTTCCTATTTCTAACTTATTGCATTAATGAATAGGTAAGTGATACAAAAACTTGAAGTTTATTTTAAAAGCTTTTATGTTTAAGTGTATACATTCCTTCTAATCTTGTTTATATTCATTCTATTTTTCTTTTTCTTTTTCTTTTTGAGGAGTCTTAGTCTGTTGCCCAGGCTGGAGTGCAATGGCACAATCTAGGCTCACTGCAACCTCTGCTTCCCAGGTTCAAGCAATTCTCCCACCTCAGTCTCCCAAGTAGCTGGGACCACAGGTGTGCACCACCTCACCAGCTAAGTTTTTTTATTTTTAGTAGAGACGAGGTTTCACCATGTTGGTTGGCCAGGCTGGTCTTGAACTCCTGACCTCAGATGATCCGCCCACCTCAGCTCCACAAAGCACTGGGATTACAGGCCACTGCGCCTGGCCTATATTCATTTTCAAGTGTGATTGGTATGCTCGAGCAAAAATGAAGTAAACTATTCTTTTTTTTTTTTTTTTTCCCTTAAAGACAGGGTCTCGCTTTGCCACCCACATGCATCCTGGAAGTCCTGAGCTCAAGCAATCCTCCCACCTCAACCTCAGGCATGCACCACTATGCCTGGCTAATTTTTTTTATTTTTACTTTTTGTAGAGACAGGGTCTTGCTACATTGCCAAGGCTGAAGTACAACTCTTGGCCTCTAGCAATCCTCCAGCCTTGACTTCCCAAAGTACTGGGATTGTGAGCCACTGTGCTCCACCCTGAAGAAAACTATTCTATAGTCAATATCCAAATAATCACAAATAAGTTATTCTGTGACCAAACATATAGTTACCACACTAAACATGTAAAATGCCTAGAAATAAGTAGAAAGGAAGAGAAGCTATTTAAGCTGTAAAATATAAAAGATCTGAATGAACAGAGAAAAACCATATTCCTAAACAGAAAAATTGATTTTTTTTTTTTAAAAGACAGTTTTGGCCAGGCACGGTGGCTCACGCCTGTAATCTCGGCACTCTGGGAGGCAGAAGCTGGTGCATCACCTGAGGTCAGGAGTTTGAGACCAGCCTGGTCAACAGGGTGAAACGCTGTCTCTACTAAAAATACAAAAATTAGCCAGGCATAGTGGCATGTGCCTGTAGTCCCAGCTACTCGGGAGGCTGAGGCAGGAGAATCGCTTGAACCCAGGAGGCAGAGGTTGCAGTGAGCCAAGACCATGTGACTGCACTCCAGCCTGGGTGACTGAGTGATGCTCTGTCTCAAAATGATGATGATGATAATAATAATAATAATAATAATAAAAGACAGTTTCCCCCAGACTTAATGCCATTAGATTTACATCCCAATGGAATTAATCACAAACTAATTCTAAAGTTCAAATGGAAGAGCATATTTGTGAAAAATACTATTAAAGCCTTAAAAAAAAAAAAAAAAAAGGTTAATGATAATGAACTAGACCTTAAAGCACAGTACAAAATTATTTTAATTAAAATTCTGTGGTAATGTGCCAACATCAATGGACCACAATGGGCCAGGCATGGTGGCTCATGCCTGTAATCCCAGCATGCTGGGAGGCCAAGGCAGAAGGATCACATGAGGCCAGGAGTTCAAAACCAGCCTAGGTGACATACCAAGACCCAGTCTACCAAAAAAACTTAAATAATTTAAAATGAACAACAATGAAGTCCAGAAAAAGAATATACAAATTTGTGATGAATGTGACATCTCAAATCAATATGGTGGGAAGAAGACTTAATAAACTACGTTAGGACAAAATTTACTGTTATTTAAATGCAGGAAGCAAATTTGATTCCTATCTTATACTATATACAAAATATATTCCATATACATTAAAAATCAAATGTAAGCAATGGAGCCTGGAAGATAATTAACTATTTTCCTACATTATCTCAGAATATAGAAAGCCTAAGTTAAGACTTAAAACCAAAAGCCACAAAAGAAAGAAAAGAAACTGACTATGTAAATCAAAAGTTTCTACACAGAAGACAGTAACAAACTGGAAAAAATATTTATAATATATAAATGAGATAAAAGATTAATATCTATGACTACAAACACTCAAAAATGGATAAGAAAAATAAAACAATTCAATAGAAAAATCAAGCAAGGTCATGAACAATTCACAAAACAAGTACCAAAGAGCTAATAAACAAATGGAAAGATGTTCCAGTTTTCTCTAATAAAGCAATGAATTTTATTAAAACAAAAAATGAATAACTGGAGAAACCATTTTGTGGTATCTAGTGAAATAACTGACTTATGCAATGGAGCCATTAGAGAAAAGCTTGAGGGGAAATTTTCATTACAGTTACTTACAGTTCATTACAGTTCTTTGGTTCATTATAGTTAATTTTATTAGGTGTGGTAACAATACTGTGGTTAAATAAGAAAAAGATCTGACTATCACATCCTTATCAATCTGCTGGGCGAGGTGGCTCACACCCGTAATCCCAACACTTTAGGAAGCTGAGGCAAGTGGACTGCTTGAGGTCAGGAGTTCGAGACCAGCCTGGCCAACATGGTGAAGCCCTGTCTCTGCTAAAATATCAAAAAAATTAGCTGGGCATGGTGGCACACGCCTGTAGTCCTAGCTACTCAGGAGGCTGAGGCAGGAGAATCACTTGAACCTGGGAGGCAGAGGTTGCAGTGAGCCAAGATCGTGCCACTGCACTCAAGCCTGGGTGACAGAGCAAGACTCCATCTCAAAAAAAAAAAAAAAAATCAATCTTAGTATCATCAGAGGTTTAAAAACAAAACAAAACAAAACAAAAAAGCAGAGACACTGTGATGTGAGTAAAGCACACAACACCATTTATGAAATGTACTTATCAAACAAATTGAACTTGAATGACACCATGTCTCCAGAACTAACATTCATTTACAAGAAGTATGGGAGATAAAGGAACATGTTAAATGACACCACAAAAAAAGCAAATAAACAAATGGAGAATGTGAGACATTATACAGTACAACTGACCCAGTTTCTGTAACCTGTCAGTGACAGAGGGGAATAAAGGGGTATGAGGGCTACTCTAGGTTAAAAAGAGGCTTGAGACACCCAATAAGCACATGCAATATGTAAACCAATTCTAACAAACCGACTCTGAAAGGAATTTTTGGAAGGCATTTTTTAGTCTTTCACAAAGGAAATTCCTTTCTGGGGGAATCTTATTATAAACTGGGTACTAGTTCATTACAGTTGATTTTATTAGTGTGATAATGCAATTGTGGTTATACAAGAAAATGTTCATGTTTATTTGATGATACAGGAATTATTTTATGTGGGTGTGACAATAACAGCACTGTGATTATCACTAAAAAGTGAATTCCTGGCTGGGTGCAGTGGCTCATGCCTGTAATCCCAGTACTTTGGGAGGCCAAGGCAGGCAGATCACTTGATGTCAGGAGTTCAAGACCAGCCTGGCCAATACAGCAAAGCCCTGTTTCTACTAAAAACACAAAACTTAGACAGGCGTGGTGGTGTGCACAAGAATCACTTGAATCCAGGAGGTGGAGACTGCAGTGAGCTGAGATCATGCGCCACTTCACTCCAGCCTGGATAACAGAATAAGACTGTGTCTTAAATAAAAATAAAAAATAAAAAAAAAGTAAATTCCCTGTCTTTTAGACAGAGATAGGGACTTACAGATGAAATGCTCTAATATATGGGACCTTCAAAATAATCTGGAGAGATAAAGGGAAGTAGATGGGAGTATACCAAGAGCAGCTCTGAATTGCTACTTGTTGAAACTGAGAGATACATGAGGTTTCATTATGTTATGTTCATGAAACAGAATATGGATCGATATCGAAGTCAATGAAGTACTCTCTTCTGATGTTTAAGGGATTCATTTAAAAGATTGTAATTTAAATTTGTCTTTCAGTCAAAAATGATAACAAGGGATTTTTCCCCTAATAAAAAGATCCTACTAGTTAGGCTCATTGTGCTGACTGCTTTTATATATGTTTTAAATTTTCTATACTAAAAAACTAAAAATCTTAAAAAGAAAAAAAAATTCCCTGCTCTTTAAAGATGAATGCTGAAGGATGTCTGTGTAAAATAACATGATTTGGGGGACTTGTTTTAAAATACTTCCGAGAAAGGGAAAAAAGAGCAGTTGAAGCGAATGTGGCTAAAATCTTTAAAAATGTTGAGTCTGCATGATTAGCACAGGAAGGTTCAACGCCCTGTTTTTGCATATGTTTGGAAATTTTCATAATGTAAAAAGTTTTTCATCTTGCAGATCAGGAAAGATTCACTTTACTAATTCATTGAAAGCATGTTCAGAAATTTTTGTTGTACACATGAAGTGTAAACAGGTCGAGTTTTTGCTGGCACTTGACCATATCTATTAAAATTTTAAATGTTCATAACACAAGCTTAGCATTTCTATTTCTATGAATTTATTATACAGAAATACTCTGAAATATACTTACAAAGATGTTCATTATACCTCCATTTAGAATATAAAAAAGTTTAAAATGCATGCATTTAATCATAGAAGAAAAGTAAAACAAACTATGGCAGATCCATAACATACTTTGATTTTAACAAAAATGAGGTGGAATAATAAGTGCTAAAGTATAATTATATCTAAGATAAATGAAGTGAGAAATGAATTATATAGAAGTATATACATTTAATCTCTTCTATAAATACAATTTTAGAGAAGGGGAAAGAAACATTAATATATAAAAGAAGAAAAATATTTTCAGAAATATATACCAAACTTTGTAGAAATTAACTGAGAGTGTGATATGTTATACTTTCACTTACAATGTTAATTCTACCTATAATGTTTGAATTTTATATAACAAACATACGTACAACCTTGTAATCAAAAGGAAAAATTTAAGCCAAAAACAAAAAATAAGTTATGCCATATATTTGGTTTTAGTTCCACAATTTAAAACATCATTGGGGCCGGGCGCGGTGGCTCAAGCCTGTAATCCCAGCACTTTGGGAGGCCGAGACGGGCGGATCACGAGGCCAGGAGATCGAGAGACGATCCCGGCTAACACGGTGAAACCCCGTCTCTACTAAAAAATACAAAAAAAATAGCCGGGCGAGGTGGCGGGCGCCTGTAGTCCCAGCTACTCGGGAGGCTGAGGCAGGAGAACGGCGTAAACCCGGGAGGCGGAGCTTGCAGTGAGCTGAGATCCGGCCACTGCACTCCAGCCTGGGTGACACAGCAAGACTCCGTCTCAAAAAAAAAAAAAAAAAAAAATCATTGGTATTCTTTTTTGCTTCAAGGACCCTTTTGAGAATCTAATGAAAGTTACAACTCTTAAGAAAATACATACATAAATGCAAAATAAAAGTTAGCATGTTCACACTCTGCTGAAGTCTATCTACCCTTAAGGTAGGGCTTTTAATTGTTAGGTCAGCAGATGACAGAGCAGAGAGACGGATTTTCCTCGGTCCTCAAGGCAGACACACAGGCAGAGCCTGAGCAGCCTCCTCAGTTGCCTCTGTGTCCCATCCAAATACTATTTTCCATATCTGCCATATTATGATAAAGGGTAGGAAGCATCACACCTTAAGGTTCAAACCTTGATTTAAAAGAAAAAACGAATTTAAGAACTTCTTCCAGTCCAGGCACATTTGCTCACACCTGTAATCCCAGCACTTTGGGAGGCCGAGGTGGGCGACTGACTTGAGATCAGGAGTTCAAGACCAGCCTGGCCAACATGGTGAAACCCCATCTGCACTAAAATTATAAAAATTAGCCAGACATGGTGACATACACCTGTAATCCCAGCTATTCAGGAAGCTGAGGTAGAGAATCGCTTGAACTCAGGAGGCGGAGGTCGCAGTAAGCTGAGATCTCGCCACTGCACTCCAGCCTGGATGACAGAGCAAGACTTCATCTCAAAAGAAAAAACAACAACAACGACGAAAAACTTCTTCCAGCTGGGACACACAATATCTAAATAAAATCAAGTACACTTTTTTAAAGCTATATTTCCATAAAAGCTTTTTTTTTTTTTTTTTTTTTTTGAGACACAGTCTCAACTCTGTTGCCCAGGTTGGAGAAATCAAGTACCCTTTTTAAAAGCTATATTCACATAAAAGCTTTTTTTTCTTTTTTCTTTTCTTTGAGACACAGTCTCACTCTGTTGCCCACGCTGGAGTGCAGTGGCACAATACCGGCTCACTGCAACCCCCGCCTCCCAGGTTCAAGCAATTCTCCTGCATCAGCCTCCCAAGGAGCTGAGACTACAGGTGCCCGCCATCACACCCATCTAATTTTTTGTATTTTTAGTAGAGATGGGGTTTCGCCATGTTGGCCAGGCTGGTCTCAAACTCCTGACCTCACGTGATCCACCTGCCTTGGCCTCCCAAAGTGTTGGGATTACAGGCGTGAGCCACCGTGTCCTGCCTTTGTAAAAGCTTTTAAAGATAAAGGAGAACCTGGCCTGTGTGACAGATTAAAGAGCTAGCTGTGATCTAAGACAACTTAATTAAGAAGCCTGCAAGCATAAATGTGAAGGACAGAAAATGGATGAAACGAAAGCCAGGAGAGAAGAATAGGAAAACATAATTGGGCACAAAACTGAAGGATGTACTAAAAGAATTGACAGCTGGAAAGCAGAAAGAGAAAGGATTAGAAAGCACAGAAAGCTCTCCTTAGACACTTTGTGCAGGAAAGAAACCAATTCCAAAGAGCAACTGAGTAAAGAAAATCTGAACACAGTACCAAGTAGCTAAGCCAAAGGAACAGTAAGAATGGTCTAAGTAATTTCGAGACTGAGGTTACAGAAGTGTATTAGAAGACTGGAGATTAAAAACTTAATGGTCAAAAAAGTTAAAAAAAAAAATCATACTCTGGCAACTAGTTTGAGTACGGCAGAACTGTCCAATGTGGATGTAACATACTGTAAGGCTGACGAACAATACTGGTTTTTGTAATTCAGGCTGAGCATGGTGTGGGGGACTGACCATTTAACATAGCAGATGCTCAATAAAGACTTGATAATACTCAGTTTGAGGCAGGAAGATTGCCTGAGCCCAGGAATTCATGACCAGCTTGGGCAATATAGCATGACCCTGTCTCTTTAAAAAATCTTTTTTAAAATTACTATTAACATTTCATCAAGTCCTAGAAAAAGATTTGCTGGAACAAAGAATTAATTAACAGAACAAAAAAGAAATTTTTTTTTTTTTTGAGACAAAATCTCACTCTGTTGCCCAGGCTGGAGTGCCATGGCATGATCTCGGCTCACCGCAACCTCAGCCTCCCGGGTTCAAGCGATTCTCCTGCCACAGTGTCTGGAGTAGCTAGAATTACAGGCGTGTGCCATGATGCCTACCTAATGTTTTTTTTTTGTTTTCTTGGGTTTTTTTGAGACAGAGTCTCGCACTGTCGCCCAGGCTGGAGTGCAGTGGCGCAATCTTGTTTCACTGCAAGCTCCGGCTCCTGGGTTCATGCCATTCTCCTGCCTCAGCCTCCCAAGTAGCTGGAACTACAGGCACCCACCACCACACCCAGCTAATTTTTTTGTACTTTTTTTAGTAGAGACGGCGTTTCACTGTGTTAGCCAGGATGGTCTCGATGTCCTGACCTCATGATCCACCTGCCTCGGCCTCCCAAAGTGCTGGGATTACAGGCGTGAGCCACCGTGCCAGCCTTTTTTTTTGTATTTTTAGTACAGACAGGGTTTCACCATGTTGGCCAGGCTGGTCTCGAACTCCTGACCTCAAGTGATCTGCCTGCCTTGGCCTCCCAAAGTGCTGGGATTACAGGCGTGAGCCACTGCACCTAGCCAACAAAATTATTTTAAGGGCATCCAATTAAATAATAATCTGGGACCCATTTAATAATCCCAGTTGTTCAAATTTTTTTTGAAGAGCTACTACATGCCTGGAACCTAGGCCCTGGGAATATAGAGGCCTTGTCCTCATGGAGCTAACTTTCTGAGGGAGGAGGAAAGAGAGAAACAAGAAAATAAATATGGAAATATCTGATAGTAATAAATTCTACAAAATTATTTCTAGCCTGGGCAACACTGCAAAACCCCATCCCTACAAAAAATACAAACATTAGCCAGATGTGGTGGTGTGCACCTGTAATCCCAGCTACTCAGGAGGCTGACGTAGGAGGATCACTTGAACCTGGGTGCAGGAGGTTGCAGTAGAGATTGTCCCATTGTACTCCATTCTGGGTGACAGGGTAAGATTCTGTCTCAAAAAAAAAAAAAAGAAAAAGTATTTGACAGCACTATATATAAAAAGTATCCATGAGACTCCTTTAGATTGGGTTTGTCAGGGAAGGTCTTTCTGAAGAGGTGATATTTAGGCTACAGGCCAAAATGTCATGAAGGAGGTAGGCTAGACATGCAAAGCTCTGGGAGAGTTAAGGGAGAAAGTTTGCTATTTTTACTTTGTGTGTTTAGATTGTACCAATTCAACCATCAAGAAATTTACTTCATTTAGAACACCTAAATTGATCCTAAAATTCATGTCACTTCATCAGCAATGACTAAGCCTACAGGTAGAACCAATAAGTCAAGTAAGCTAACCAAAAGACACCAGTAAAATCAGTCAAAAGACCTGACAAATGAAACTGCATATAAACATGTATTAACAATCTCTCCCCAAATGAACAAGAGAGGGGCTTTCTAGACAACTGGTATAGCTCCAAATTAAAAATGAGGCAGGAAGTAATACATTCACATTAGCAGTTCAGAGGTCACAGATAACTTTCTTCAAGGAACCCAACAGATTTGCAAGATTAAGAAGGTTAAATAGTCCTTAGTGGGGAAGGATGTTACAGCAATAATAGAATGATCAAATAGAACTACAAAAATAGTAGACAAAATGACTTCTCTATATTTTGTTTGACATCATCTTTTTAAAATTTTTCACTGAAGCACACAGATAAAAAATTGCCTAAAAGGTAAGTATGCAACTCAACAAAATATCACTAAATGAACATACTCACGTAAACGCCAACGCCAATTCAAGATCAAGAAACACAACATTACCCCCCAGAAACTCTCCTTATGATTCTTCTGAAATCAAATTTAAATGACTAAAAGCAAACTTCCTGGACTGTGGGAGAAGTAGAGGAGAGAGGAAACAAAAGGGGGGGGCGGGTTCTGGTGCTCTCTTTGCAAGTTACTGATATTCGGTGGGGAGAAAGAGGGCAAGGAGAGGTCAACTCAAATAATGAAACCAAATTTTTCAAGAATTTGAAAAGTATGTGAGATAATAAGCTCCCCTACAGATGTTCTTTGGCAAGAACATGCTATTCTCAACTCACTACACACATTACACATTATTTTGCAAGAAATTACACACATACACATTATTCTGCATATAATTTTGGATTATTCCAAAATAATGGAGATTCCTGGAGAGTCATACCACCCCCCCCAATGTTAAACGCCCTGATGATATAATCTGTGCCCTTCATCTGGCAGGTGGGGAAATCTCAGAAACATTAAATGACATACCTAACTAAACTTTAACAAAATTATCAAAAGATATTTAGGATACAGGCCAAAATGACATAAAAGGCATACCATAAACATATATGATATCTACCTAAACAAATCTATATATTTAATATGATCCTGTGAAAATAACAGTAAGGAATAAACAAGCTGATTCTAAAGTTTATACGGAAGAATAAACAAGAATCGCTAAGAAAATTAAAAAAAAACAAGAGTAATAAAAGTCAAGTAGCTTTATCAGAGATGAAAACTTATTTTAAAGTTAAAATCATCAGAAGTATTGATTCCAGCCTTTAGGAAGCTAACATTCTATAGGACAGAAATAGACAATGACGATGAATACAATTAAGTAAACTACAAAGCAGAGAAAGGGAGATCAGAAATTCAGTTCCAAATTCACCTATACATATTCCTGGGCCATTTTCCTAGATATACATTTCTACATCTCTCATAGGAAGGACTAAAGTACAGCTCCATCCTATGTCTAAAACTGCTAGATAAATGGTAAGAACTAAAAGAAAAAACTTTAAATTCCATCTACATGGGTTTAAATAGTATTTAGTGGACCCTAAAGTACCAGAAAAGCAAAAAAAAATTTTATGAAAACTAAAAATTTTACATTACAGCATGCACATAAGATCAGAAAACTTGAAAGTAAAAATAGAGATGTTGTAAACCTATTAAACTATTAAGACAGTAAATATACATTGAAACCTTGAAGCAGAAACAAAACAGCATGGTAATGGTACATGAAAAATAATATGGGTCCAGAAATAGAACCAAATACATGTGGAATTTATAATAAAGGCAAAATTCAAATCTATGCAGAAAACAGGGCTTAATCAGAGAAATGATACTGAGATATTTAGGTAAACCAGTCAAGCTGGGGTAGGCGGGAGGATCTTCCTCACATCTTATACCTCGATAATAAATTCTTAACATATCAAAAAGGTAAATGTAAAATGTGAAATCGTTAGAGTGCTAGACCCAACTTGGTGTGGGAAGAGTTACTTAGTAATTGTGTAGAAGAGACAGTTTAAGTATGACAAAATCTAAAAGTCACTAGATTTTGCTTATTAATTAAACATAAAAGATTAATAAACATAAAATTAATAAACATAAAAATTGACAAGAAAAAATTTCTGTATAAAAATAAATGCCCATGGGCTTCTGTTTTTCTTTCTTTTTTTTTTTTTTTGAGACAGAGTCTTGCTCTGTCATCCAGGCTGGAGTGCAGTGGCACGATCTCAGCTCACTGCAACCTCCGCCTCTCGGGTTCCAACGATTCTCCTGCCTCAGGCTCCCGAGTAGCTGGGATTACAGGTGCCTGCCACTACGCCCAGCTAATTTTTGTATTTTTAGTAGAGACAGGGTTTCACCATGTCGGTCAGGCTGGTCTCGAACTCCTGACCTCGTGATCTGCCTGCCTTGGCCTCCCAAAGTGCTGGGCTTACGGGCATAAGTCACCACACCCGGCCGGCATTTGTTTTTGAAAAGACAAGTAGGAAAAAAGGTTTGCAACTCATAACTGGTCAAAGAGTTTGTGATGGTTAATATTGAATATCAACTTGATTGGATACAAAGTATTGTTCCCAGGTGTATCTGTGAGGGTGTTACCCAAGGAGATTAACATTTGAGTCAGTGGACTGGGAGAGGCAGACCTACCCTCAATCTGGGTGGACAACATCTAATAAGCTGCCAGAGCAGCTAGAAAAAAGCAGGCAGGAGAAGATGGAAGACCAGACTTGCTGAATCTTCCAGACTTCATCTTTCTCCTGTGGTGGATGCTTCCCGCCCTTGAACATCAGACACCAAGTTCTTCAGCTTTTGGACTCTTCGACTTACACTGGTGGTTTGCCAAGGGCTCTCGGGCCTGTGGCCACAGACTGAGGACTTTACAACAAACCGTTGGAAAGTCCCTACTTTCGAGGTTCTGGGACTCGGACTGATCCACCACTGGCTTCCTTGCTCCTCAACTTGCAGATGGCCTATCGTGGGACTTTACCTTGTGATCGTGTGAGTCAATTCTCCTTAATAAACTCCATCTCATATATTCATATATCCTATTAGTTCTGTCCCTCTAGAGAACCCTGACTAATACAGGGCTATTTTTCCTAAGACAATCCAAGAGAAAATGAGAAAAAGAAATACCAATCGTTCTTAAACATATGAAAAGATGCTCAAGTCAGTAAATAAACACATTAAAACTATACTGAGGAATAAAAACAAACAAACTCACACTGAGAAAAAACTTG
Source organism: Macaca mulatta (assembly GCF_049350105.2). Lineage (NCBI taxonomy): Eukaryota > Metazoa > Chordata > Mammalia > Primates > Cercopithecidae > Macaca > Macaca mulatta. Next base: position 74,782,000 of record NC_133417.1, on the reverse strand, counting down.
TCAAGATGGAGTAGCAAGGAGCAAATTTACTCCCTCATCTTAAACAATTAGAAAATTGGGGAGGATGCTGGGGGGGCATGGGCAGGTAATGTATGGAACAATGGTTTTCAAACATTAGACAATAGGCAGTGCAAGACTATGACCCTTAAGAGAAAAGAAAGAAAAAGGTGAGCCCCAGACCTACACCTACTGCTCAGAGGCACTTTCCAAACTGCAACAAAAGGGAGGTGGAACCCAAAGAGAGCCCTGTGGCCTCAGTGAGTTGAGAAAACAGAGATAGAACTCAGGGATGTTAAGGTAGCTAGAATTTGAAGGACTGAAAGGGAGCTCTGGAGACATGCAAACAGACCCCCTAAGTCTTTGGCTGAGTGGAATTTTGGCTCTCGTAAGTGGAAACACCCAAGGCGAGGGTAAAAACAATCACAAAGGAATGGGCAAAAGAATTACCAAGAATGACACAGAGCTGGGAACAGTTCATGTTCCCAACAGCGAGAATGGCGAAACCTCAAAATATATGGGAATCACGTAGAATCTTCTGAAGGGTACTGTACTACCAGTGCAGATAAATTCACTCAAGACTAAAGGTTGCTTTGAACCCACACTAATATAGCTTAAAGATAAGCCCTGAGTCCAAGTAACTTATCTGCACTGCAGAACAAAATCCAAACCTAAGGAATACAACTTAATCCACAATCAACAACATAAAGTGCAGAAATTCTGGCGCACAATCAATGTTTTCTAGGCATGCAAAAACAAACAAAAAACAAAAACAGAAAAATATCACCCATAACCAGCAGAAAAATTAACAGACATAGACCCAAAAGTGATGGAGATAATGAGACTAACAAACCTATTTTCCATATGTTCGAGAAAGGACAGAAACGAAAGCATAATGATGGAAATAGAAGATATAAAATAGAACTGTATCAAACTTGTAGATTAAAAAATAAGGCCAGGCGCAGTGGCTCACACCTGTAATCCCAGCACTTTGGGAGGCCAAGGCGGGCAGATCACAAGGTCGGGAGATCGAGAACATCTTGGTCAATGTGGTGAAACCCCGTCTCTACTAAAAAAATACAAAAATTAGTCGGTTGTGGTAGCGTGCCCCTGTAGTTCCAGCTACTCGGGAGCCTGAGGCAGAAAATCGCTTGAACCCAGGAGGCAGAGGTTGCAGTGAGCCAAGATCGCATCACTGCACTCCAGCCTGGGCAGTAAGAGTGAAACTCCGTCCCAAAAATAAATAAATAAATAAAATATCGGCAGTGAAGAATACACCAGATAATTAACAGTAGAATGACACTAGAAAAAACAGATCAATGAATTTAATGACAGAGCAATAAAAATTATCGAAAATAAAACACAGAGACTAGAAAAGTAAACAGAACCTCAGTGAACTGTGGGATAATAACAAGGTGGTATTGCATTATACTGGAATACCAAAAGAGAAGGAGGGGAGACAAAACAAATTATCTAAAGAATTAGTGGCTGAAATTTTTCCAAATTCATTAAAAATCTAAAATTGCATATCCAAAATACTCAAACCTCAAACAGAATAAATATTTTTTTAAGAGCCATGCTGAGGGCCGGGCGTGGTGTGTCACGCCTGTAATCCCAGCAGTTTGGGAAGCCGAGTCAGGTGGATCACCAGGTCAGGAGATCAAGACCATCCTGGCTGGCATGGTGAAACACCATCTCTACTAAAAATACAAAACATTAACCAGGCATGGTGGTGGTGGGGGCCTGTGGTCCCCACTATTCAGGAAGCTGAGGCAGGGGAATGGTGTGAACCCGGGAGGAGGAGTTTGCAGTGAAGCCGAGATTGCCTCACTGCACTCCAACCTGGACGACTGGGTGAGACTCCATCTCAAAAAAAAAAAAAAGCCATACTGAGGCACATGATAACTAAATAGCCGAAAACCAGTGATTAGGAGAAAATCATCAAAGTAACCAGAAGAAACTGACTGATTCATTATATACAAAGGAACAGATACAAATAACAGCAGACTTTTTGTAAAAAATTATGCAAGCCAGAACAAAACGGAGAGAGATTTAAAGTACTAAATGAAGCCAGGCACAGTGCCTCACAACTGTAATTTCAGCAATTTGCGAGGCCAAGGTGAGTGGCGCTTGACTTCAGGAGCTCAAGACCAGCCTGGCCAACATAGTGAAACCCCGTCTCTACTAAAAACACAAAAATTAGCTGGGCGTGGTAGAGGGTGCCTGTAATCCTAGCTACTCAGGAGGTTGAGGCAGGAGAAATCACTTGAAGCTGGGAGGCAAAAGTTGCAGTGAGCCGAGATCACACCATTGCATTCCAGCCTGGGTAACAGAGACTCCGTCCCAAAAATAAATAAATTTATTTCAAATAAAGTACTAAATGAAAAAGTTATATGCAAAGAAACAACATTGAAAATCTAGAATTCTTAACACACAGAGAAAATACCCTTCAAAACTGAGGAAAAATAAACTCTTCAAGCTGGCATGGTGACTGACACATACCTACAGTCCCAGCTACTTGGGAGGCCAAGACAGCCTAGAAAACATAGCAACACCCAGTCTCTTAAAAAATAAAAATAAAAGGCCGGGCGCGGTGGCTCAAGCCTGTAATCCCAGCACTTTGGGAGGCCGAGACGGGCGGATCACGAGGTCAGGAGATCGAGACCATCCTGGCTAACACCGTGAAACCCCATCTCTACTAAAAATACAAAAAACTAGCCGGGCGAGGTGGCGGGCGCCTGTAGTCCCAGCTACTCCGGAGGCTGAGGCAGGAGAATGGCGTGAACCCGGGAGGCGGAGCTTGCAGTGAGCTGCGATCCGGCCACTGCACTCCAGCCCGGGCTACAGAGCAAGACTCCGTCTCAAAAAAATAAAAATAAAAAAAAATAAAAAAAATAAAAATAAAAAGGCTTTTCAAACAAAAGCTGGGACAATTCATTGCCATCATACCTGGTGATAAGAAATATTAAAGGAAGTTTTTCAAGCAGCCTTATGAAAAGCCCACATGGTTAGAAAATGACCCTCTTGTCAACAGCCATGTGAGTAACCCATCTTAGAAGTCGATCCTCCAGTCCCAACCAAGCCTTTGGAAGAGGCAGGCGAATCATCTGAAGGGTCAGCAGTTTGAGACCAGCCTGGCCAATGTGGCGAAGCCCTGTCTCTACTAAAAATACAAAAATTAGCTGGGCATGGTGACACGTGCCTGTAAGTCCCAGCTACTCGGGAAGATGAGGCACAAGAATCACCTGAACCCAGGAGGCAGAGGTTACAGTGAGCCTAGATCGCACCACTGCACTCTAGCCTGTACGACAGAACAAGACTCCGTCTAAAAAAAAAAAAAAACTCACAATAAAATTATACTGGAAATCATTAACAAGATAGCTTTAAAAATTCCCCAAATTTAGAAATTAAATAAATAACATACCTCTAAATAACACACAGGTCAAAAAAGGAATAAAATTAGACTGAAACACCTTTTTTTCTACCTATCATATTTGCAAAGATCAAAAGTTTGATGACATACTTTGCTGGCCAGGTTGTAAAGTAATGGATACTCTCATACTGACGGAAGGAGTACAAACTAGCATATTATATATGAGAACAATTTGGCAAAAATTTATGAAAAGTATAAATTTACATCCATTTGACCCAATAATTAAATAGTGATTTAGAGCAGGATCTCTTAATTTTTCATCCTTTTCACCATACCCATGAAGACATTTTATCAAACCAAAGTCCAAGAAAGAATCTGCATATTATTTCCAGATGAGTCAACCTGGAGGAAGACGTAGTCTAGCCAAAGTAACAAAAATTCTGTAATTCCCATAATTTTCAATGGTTTCAAGAAACAATTAAAATTTCAAAATCAGCACTGATTCAAAAAATCCAGGCTGCATGGTCCTAAAACATTAAATGACAATGTTTTAATGAAATGACAATGTCATTCATTAAATGACAATGTTTTAATGAAAACGAGAAATCATCTTGGTTTAAGAATCTATTATATATAGTATTTTAATACCAGCATTAAGGATGAACCTTTTTAACCTCTTCCTAATCTCAACACGTAATCCCTTAAATACTCTCTATTGCTTTTTTTAGTCTTAAAAAAACAACCACCAGGAAACTTCTTTACCCTGAGATTTTATAACTATATTAGCTTGAATTAATTTCAGATTAGAAATAAGGTAATACAAAATACTTATCAATACTTTATGTTGTATTTCATAAGGTGGATAGTGGTACCCGAATGTCCATTGTACTGAAATTCTTTAAACTGTACATATACATTTTATAAACTCTCTCCTGTGTATGTAAGTTTATAACATAAAAAAAACTTAAGATTTATCAATATAGAAACAAGTTAAAACTCCCACTCAATATTATTCTAAATAAATCCTAGTAAGGCGTCACTTCCCACTTTCTCAATGACAAAAAAAGGGTTAACTCTAACTACCAGTGTTAAAGTTCCAGTTTACAAAAACCTAAACCTCTTTCTTTTAGAGTACCTAATTACAGGATGGGAAATTGAGTCCGTGATGAGAAATACAATTTCCAAAACCATGGTAATACATTAACAGTTTCAGAGACAAAGAAGAATATCTACCTTACAGGTTTTCTTCCTATTGTCATTAAAAAACTATTTGCCAATATATATTTCTGACTAGAATTCTTTTTTTTTTTTTTTTTTTTTTGAGGCGGAGTCTCACTCTGTCGCCCAGGCTGGAGTGCAGTGGCACGATCTCGGCTCACTGCAAGCTCCGCCTCCTGGGTTCATGCCATTCTCCTGCCTCAGCCTCCCGAGTAGCTGGGACTACAGGCGCCCACCACCGTGCCCAGCTAATTTTTTGTATTTTTTTTAGTAGAGACGGGGTTTCACCATGTTAGCCAAGATGGTCTCGATCTCCTGACCTCGTGATCCGCCCGCCTCGGCCTCCCAAAGTGCAGGGATTACAGGCGTGAGCCACCGCGCCTGGCCTAGAATTCTTTATATTATTAAGTATAATACATAGATAACATTCATAAACTTTTTTTTAATACTTTAAGTTCTGGGATACATGCGCAGAACGTGCAAGTTTTTTACATAGGTATACGTGTGCCATGGTGGTTTGCTGCAGTCACCAATCCATCATCTAGGTTTTAAGCCCTGCATGCATTACGTATTTGTCCTAATGCTCTAGCTCCCCTTGCCCCCCACCCCGACAGGCCCCAGTGTGTGATGTTCCCCTCCCTGTGTCCATGTGTTCTCACTGTTCAACTCCCATTTATGAGTGAGAACATGCGGTGTTTGGTTTGCCCAAAGAAGTTCCAAGACTAGAATTTTTAAACAGCTTTCTCTTCTTCTCTCCCTCATTCACTTCCACACACATATGCACATATAAACAACAAACACAAATGCATGCAGATTTAAAAAACAAACAAACAAACAAACAACTAAGTCCCTTTATAAAGAAAAAAAAGGGCCAGGCAGGATGGTTCACACCTATAATCCCAGCACTTTGGGAGGCTGAGGTGGATGGATCACCTGAGGTCAGAAGATCGAGACTGGCCTGGCCAACATGGTAAAACTCCATCTCTACTAAAAATACAAAAATTGCCAGGTGTGGTGACGTGTGCTTGTAGTCCCAGTGACTCGGGAGGCTGAGGCAGGAGAATCGCTTGAACCTGGGAGGCGGAGGCTGCAGTGAGCCAAGATTGTGCCACGGCACTCTAGCCTGAGCAACAGAGTGAGACTCTGCCTCAAAAAAAAAATAAAAAAGAAGAAGAGGAAGAAGAAAAAGAGGAAGAGCAAAAAGAAGGAGAAGGAAAATAAAGAAAAAGTATTTACATTACAAGAAAGAACCTATACATCTTTGTAATTGCCTGACAAAAAGACCCTGCTCATAGCTTATCATAACCTGGTAAAAGATAAACCAGTCATTACTAGACAAAACTGAAAGTTCTAAATAATTGTCTGCCTCCTGCCCAGCTCTTCTCCATGAACCCTATTCACCTGTTCCCATCCTGGGTTCCGTATTGCAGCTAAGGACAGCACCATTTACTCAAGCATTCATAAGTAACTATTCCCTCTCACCTTTCAAACTGGAATTCAAATAGTTACATGTTAGTTATATTTAGGCTATCATATGGTGTGTAAAGCCAAAACACAGCTATTTAAAAATTTACATTCATTCACTGTTTTGGTTCGAATGAGATCTCAAGTTAATTATTTAATTTAGTCATTATTCATACACACGTTTGCTAATTTTATTTGGTTGAGGAAAAAAAACATAAATTTCTATATCCATAAAAACCTATGGCTCTCTTAGAGGACTCCTTTTGGTTTTTTTTTTTTAGATGAAGTCTCACTCTGACACAGGCTGGAGTGAAGTAGTGCAATCTCAGTTCACTGCAACCTCCAACCCCTGGGTTCAAGTGATTCTCCTGCCTCTCAGCCTCCTGAATAGCTGGGATTACAGGCACCTGCCACCACGCCCAGCTAATTTTTTTTTTCCCGTATTTTTAGTAGAGACGGGGTTTCACCATGTTGGTTGACCTGGTCTCAAACCCCTGATCTCAAGTTATCTGCCCGCCTTGGCCTCCCAAAGTGCTGGGATTACAGGCGTGAGCCACCACGCCCGGCCTCAATTTGTTCCTAAAGAGCCAGACAGTATTTTCTACTTTGAGGGCCATGCAGTCTGGTGTAATTACTCAATTCTGTTTTTGTAGAGTGAAAGCCACCATAGGCAATAAGTAAATAAATTAGTGTGGTACATTCCAATAACATTTTATTTACCAAAACAAGTTGCCAACCCTTGGGGAATAGTTTGCCAACCTCACGTTCCAAAAGGATCCAAAAGGATGTAGAGCCATAGAAAAGAAAACACAAAAGCCTACCTAATCTCAGTTATCAAATTAATCCATTATTCCATTCATCTATTAATCAAATGAGGTCAGTGCTCCTAAATTGTGAAGAAAGTGTATAAAACAGAAATCTGAGTCACTGTTCCAAAGGTCTTAAGGTATATCTCAACTATAAAATGAAGAATTGGTAGTAAATGACCTCCAAATTATGCTCTAGCATTAAAATTCTATGTGCCCTTCTACAAATAGGCAGTCTAAATGCCCAGAGAGATTAAACTACATTGTCTTCTGATCATAAACAATTACCAGAAAAAAATAACCATGGAGGACAAAGTTGCAGGCATATGAAAACATCTCAAAAGATGTCTTCACGTAAATGGTTCAGCAGTAAGCAAAAGAGGGGTTCACATTTCAAACCAATATTTATTCAGTGCACACTCCAATTCAGAAGACCTGGGCCCCAGCTCTGTCACTTAACTTTTTTTTTTTTTTTTTTTGAGACGGAGCCTCTCTCTGTCACCAGGCTGGAGTGCAGTGGTGCGATCTCAGCTCACTGCAACCTCAGCTGCCCTGGTTCAAGTGATTCTCCTGCCTCAGCCTCCTGAGTCACTGGAACTACATGTGTGTGTAGTTAATTTTTGTATTTTTAGCTAATTTTTGTATTTTTAGTAGAGACGGGGCTTCACCATGTTGGCCAGGATGGTCTTGATCTCTTGACCGTGATCCGCTCGCCTCAGCCTCCCAAAGTTCTGGGATTATAGGCATGAGCTACCACGCCCAGCCAACTTCCTACTCATTGAGTAAGATTCTCTATTATTTTAACTTCTCCAAAAAGTGAAGACAAGAATATCTACCCCAAACACTGTTGTGTAGAAAAGGGGTTTGTAAAAAGTAACACAAAATAGAAAATTAGCATCTGGGTGCAAAGGCTCATGCCTGTAATCCCAATGCTTTGGGAGGCTGAGGAAGGCGCATCACTTGACTGAGCTCAGAAGTTTGAGACCAACCTGGGCAACATGGTAAAACCCTGTGTAAACAAAAAATACAAAAATTAGCCGGACACGGTGGGACACACCTGTGGTCCTAGCTACTCAGGAGGCTGAGCTGGGATAATCACTTGAGCTTAGGAGGTCAAGGCTGCAGTGAGCCAAGATTATGCCACTGCACTGTAGCCTGTGCAACAGAACAAGACCCTGTCTCAAAAAAAAAAAAAAAAGGAAAAGAAAATGAGCAAGATGGCAAATGTTAATAAAACCATATCAATAATTAAAACAAGTGTGAATAGTGTAAGCATACCTACTGAAAGACAAGGATTGTCAAAATGGATTTTTTAAAGCAAAATCCAAATTTAAGTTAAAAGTAGAATAGAAATGTAACCAAGTACCCACATTTTTCTAAGAAAAAGAAAATATTTTTTATGTTTTTCTCTTCTCCATGTTTCCCTGTTATCCATTTCCTACTTAGCCCTTTAAAATTAAATTATAACTTTTTACTTCCCCTTCACCTAACACTCCTTACAGGGCAAGTTCATCTAACTATGTGCTTAAAAGATCCAGAGCAGGACAGACGCGGTGGCCCATGCCTGTAATCCCACCACTTTGGGAGGAGGAGATGGGAGGATCCCTTGAATCAAGGAGTTGAAGACCAGCCTGGGCAATAAAGTAAGACTTCGTCTCTACAGAAACATTTTAAAATTGGCCAAGCATTGTGGCATGTGCCTCTAGTCCCAGCTACTTGGGAGGCTGAAGTGGGAGGACTGCTTGAGCCCAGGAGGGAGAGGTTGCAATAAGCCAATACCATGGTGCTGCACTCCAGCCTGGGTAAAAGAGCAAGACCCTGTCTCAAAAAAAAAAAAAAAGGGCCGGGCGCAGTGGTTCACACCGGTAATCCCAGCACTTTGGGAGGCTGAGGCGGGTGGATCACGAGGTCAGGAGATTGAGACCATCCTGGCTAACACAGTGAAACCCCATCTCTACTAAAAACAAAAAATTAGCCAGACGTGGTGGCAGGCGCCTGTAGTCCCAACTATTCGGGAGGCTGAGGCAGGAGAATAACGTGAACCAGGAAGGCAGAACTTGCAATGAGCCCTGATCGCACCACTGCACTCCAGCCTGAGTGACAGAGCAAGACTCCGTCTCCAAAAAAAAAAAAAGCTTTAGAACAGAACTCTCACCCACCAGGAGACTGCCTCAAGAGAAAACAGTTGACTTACAACCCAAAGGGTGTCCACTATGAAACTCTCTCCTCCTGGAAGGCTGCCTCAAGAGACAACAGTCCAGCTACAACCCAAAGTATGCCCACTACAAAACTCTCTCCTACTTGGAGGGTTTTCAGCCACTTTTACAACTTAATCCTGTCCACAAAGGTGTCAGCACTCATCAGCTCCTTCTCCCACTAGATAATGCACCAAGCTAGCATGCAGATCCCCATCTGCTTCCTTCCTCTCCTGCATGCCACTTACATTAGGCCCCCTTTTAAAAGTGCTCACTTTCTGCTCCAAAAGCAAAGCAGCATCCTTAAAGCAGGAAGCTTTCTTCCCCTAAGCTACCCTTGGAATAAAAAGTTAATTTATACCAGACCTTGTTCTTGTTAACTGGATTCTGCAAGCAGCAAACAACTGAATCTGCATTTTGATTAGAGAGAGGGATATACCATCCAAATTCTATCTGACTTAACAACATCTGACCAACTGTATTTAAAAAAAAAAAACAAGCTAAAAGTTCCTAATTTAAAAATCAGGCCAGGCACTGTGGCTCATGCCTGTAATTCCAACACTTTGGGAGGTCAAGGTGGGCGGATCACTTGAGGTCAGGAGTTCAAGACCAGCCTGGCAAAAATGGTGAAACCCCATCTCTTTTAAAAATAGAAAAACTAGCCAGGTGTGTGTGGAGGAAAAGTTAAATATTAAATTTGAAACTCAATTGAACGTGGACACAAACAATGGTCACCAAGTCCCAGAAGAGGTTGTGTGAGCCCCTTGAGGTGTTCATCCAGCACCATTTCGGAGAAATCTCTATTTCAATCTATTCCTATACATTAGTTATTGAAAATCGATGGACAATCACAAAAACAAGTTGACCTTGTTGTGTTCCTTAAGCCCAGTCATGCAGGGCACTCGTGACTGGGCCTCATGCCAAACAACTCATTACAAAAAAAGCTAGGGTCCCAGACTGCTCGGAAGCTTCATGAGAGACCTGTCCTCATCTGTAAATGGACAAGTGGCTGACTCTGGAGCCCAGGCTGTTGCTTGCAAGTCTGGTGAGTGTCCATATTCTGCAGCCCAGGCTGTTGGTGAGTGTCCGATTCTGGAGCCCAGGCCGACTCTGGAGCCCAGGGTGTTGCTTGCCAGTCTGGTGGTGAATCCTCCATAGTCTGGTGAGTGTAAATATATATGTATCTTTTCCCTTATCCCCTCCCCGTTGCAATTTGCTTATTATATCCATTTGCTTATATTATTTATTATATCTGCATTGCCATTTACATGGGATAAAGGTTGTTTACCCTTAAAGGGATTGTGTGTGTGTGTCTTTTCTTCTTCCCTTGCACATTTCCCACACAGAACAGTGTGGTAGTGGGCACCTGTAATCCCAGCTACTCGGGAGGCTGAGGCAGGAAAATCGATTGAACCCAGGAGGCAGAGGGTGAGCTGAGATCATGCCACTGCACTCCAGCCTGGGCAACAGAATGAGAGTCTTTGTCTCAAAAAAAAAAAAAAAAATTTAAAAACTTGACATTACATGTTTTCAAGAAGATCTACTCATATATGTAACAGGTGTGGGGTCCTTCCCCAAAAGGAGATAGTCCTCTCCCAAAAATAGAGCAGAAAGCAATAGACTTTCTGGGAGCACATACATGAAAGAAAGTTCACTTTGGTAACTGCCCTAAGTGAACTTAAATATAAAAAAGTAAATATAACTGTAATGTAGAAGTTAATATTGCACTGTAAATATGTGCATAATTTAAAAAGTTTAAAATCTTATTTAAGTAATTTGTTCTCTGCAAGAGCAGACAGGCAATACCACTTTTTCTTCTATCTGTTATAATCAAAGCACTAGTTAACCCTAAAGGAAAAAAAAAAACTATAATACTTTTATACTTACTTCAAAAATACTCTTTATTAACATAAGTAAATTAAATACAATCTGTATCTAAAACAAAAATAACGGGTCATTGTGTTAACCCCTTCATCTAAAGCAAACAAAAAACCAGATAAAATAAATGAACCAATGGTTTTCAAGATATTGGACATCAGGCAATGAAGGACAATAATCTGTGATAAATGGGAAGCAAGTGACATGGCAACAGGTGTCACAGCTTACTTCCTTGACACCTTCCAGGCCGCAGTAAAGGAAGGAGAATCAAAATGGGCCCAAACTCTGTGAAGTTGAGAAGACAGAAATAAGCATCTAGGAAAATCAATGCTGCTTATAGTTTACAGGACAGAGTACTAAAAAGTAAAGAATTTCACACAGAAATAATCCCAGAAATCTACACAGAGTGCTCCTGAGTATTCGACTATTTGCCAGAGTACTAATTAGCACATAAATGTGTGGAAACTACCAAAGGCCAGGGATAAAAACATTTGACAGGATGGGAAAACAGTACATGCTCACATATAAAGTTGAGAATGATGTCTGTTCGCATCAGCCAAACTGATGGAAAACTTGTAATTCAGGAGGCATTAGATAGATGACACAGGAGTATCTTTCCTCAGTGGTGGAGAATAATGAGCACCAGACTAAGCACTTCTTCAGACTCAACAGATCATAAAAGCAAGACCTAAAAGGATCAAACTGTTTCCACAAAAATTGTACACCAAAACAAAGTTTAAAAAATATTCATGGGCCGGGCACAATGGCTCATGCCTGTAATCCTAGCACTTTGGTAGGCCGAGATGGGCAGATCACGAGGCCAGGAGATCAAGATCATCCTGGCTAACATGATGAAACCCCGTCTCTACTAAAAAATACAAAAAACTAGCTGGGCGAGGTGGTGGGCGCCTGTAGTCCCAGCTACTCGGGAGGCTGAGGCAGGAGAATGGCGTAAACCCGGGAGGTGGAGCTTGCAGTGAGCTGAGATCCTGCCACTGCACTCCACCCTGGGTGACAGAATGAGACTCCGTCTCAAAAAAAAAAAAAAATATTCATGGGCCGGGCACGGTGGCTCATGCCTGTAATACCAGCACTTTGGGAGGTCGAGGTGGGTGGATCACAAGGTCAAGAGATCGAGATCATCCTGGCCAACATGGTGAAGTCCCGTCTCTACCAAAAATACAAAAATTAGCTGGGCGTGGTGGTGCACGCCTGTAGTCTCAGCTACTTGGGAGGCTGAGGCAGGAGAATCGCTTGAACCTGGGAGGTGGAGGCTGCAGTGAGCCGAGATGGCAACACTGCACTCCAGCCTGGCGACAGAGCGAGACTCCATCAAAAATAAATAAATGAATGAATTAATGAATGAATGAATAAAAATATTCATAAAAAGACAAAATTTCAAGCACCCAACAAGGTAGAACTCACAATATGAGGCATCCAGTATCTGGAACACAGCGAAGCTGGAAAACACAATCTGTAATGAATAGGATAATCAATAAATTGAAACTAACCCAGGCCGGGTGCAATGGTTCACGCCTGTAATCCCAGCATTTTAGGAAGCCGAGGAGGGCAGATCATCTGTGGTCAGGAGTTCGGGACCAGCCTGACCAATATGGTGAAACCTCGTCTCTACTAAAAATACAAAAATTAGCTGGGCTGTGGTGGCACACGCCTGTAATCTCAGCTACTCAGGAGGCTGAGGCAGGAGAATCACTTGAACCCAGGAGGCAAAGGTTGCAATGAGCCAAGATCGTGCCACTGCACTCCAGCGTGGGCAACAGAGGGAGACCCTGTCTCCAAAAAGAGAAAGTAACCCAGAACTAACATGTTAGAATTACTAGACAAGAACATTAAAAAGTTTTTATAACAGCATTCCATAGTTCAAAAGTTTAGTAGAGGCCGGACACAGTGGCTCACACTTGTAATCCCAGCACTTTGGGAGTCCAGGGCAGGCGGATCACTTGAGGTCAGGAGCTCAAGACCAGCCTGGCCAATGAAGTGAAACCCCGTCTCTACTAAAAATCAAAATAGGCCGGGCACGGTGGCTCACGCCTGTAATCCCAGCATTTTGGGAGGCCGAGGTGGGCAGATCACGAGGTAAGGAGACCGAGACCATCCTGGCTAACACAGTGAAACGCTGTCTCTACTAAAACTTCAAAAACTTAGCCGGGCACGGTGGTGGGCGCCTGTAGTCCCAGCTACTCGGGAGGCTGAGGCAGGAGAATGGCGTGAACCTGGGAGGCGGAGCTTGCAGCGAGCCAAGATCACGCCACTGCACTCCAGCCTGGGCAACACAGCGAGACTCCGTCTCAAAAAAAATCAAATCAAATCAAATCAAAATAAAATAAAATAAAATAAAACTTAGCCGGGCATGGTGGCAGGTGCCTGTAATCCCAGCTACACAGAGGCTGATGCAAGATAATCACTTGAACCCGGGAGGCAGAGGTTGCAGTGAGCCAAGATGGTGCCACTGCACTCCAGCCTGGGCAATGGAGCAACGCTCCATCTCAGAAAAAAAAAAAGTTAAGTAGATATATGGAAGATATAAAAATAGACCCAAATTGAAATTCTAGGGATTAAAATTGCAATGTCTGAAATAAAAAAATACACTGGATAGGAAAAACAGCAGAATAGATATAGCAGAAAAAAGATTAGAGGGCCCAAAGATCTGGCAATATAAACAAAAATAAAACAGAAAAAAAGACCCCAAAAAATGAAAAAAGCATCAGTGAGCTATATTTTAAGGAGGCTACTGTACATGTAATTTGAGTCCACAAAAGCGGGGTAGGGTAAAAAATATATAAAGAAATCACGCACTTTGCAGACGCCACCAAGTGCCGCTGGGCACCCAGTACTACCAGCCATGGTCAACCCCACCTTGTTCTTCAACATTACTGTCAATGGCTTGCCCTTGAGCCCCATCTTCTTTGAGCTGTTTGCAGATGAGGTTCCAAAGACAGCAGAAAACTTTTGTGCTCTGAGCACTGGAGAGAAAGGACTTGGTTACAAAGGTTCCAGCTTTCACAGAATTATTCCAGGGTTTATGTGTCAGGGTGGTGACTACACAGGCCATAATGGCACTGGCAACAAGTCAATCTACGGGGAGAAATTTGATGATGAGAACTTCATCCTGAAGCATACAGGTCCTGGCATCTTGTCCATGGCAAATGCTAGACCCAACACAAATGGTTCCCAGTTCTTCATCTGTACTGCCAAGACTGAATGGTTGGATGGCAAGTATGTGGTCTTTGGCAAGACGAAAGAAGGCATGAATATTGTGGAGGCCATGGAGCACTTTGGGTCCAGGAATGGCAAGACCAGCAAGAAGATCACCATTGCTGACTGTGGACAACTCTAAAAAGTTTGACCTGTTTTATCTTAACCACTGGACCATTCCTTCTGCAGCTCAGGAGAGCACCCTCCACCCCATCTGCTTGCAGTATCCTAGAATCTTTGTGCTCTCGCTGCAGTTCCCTTTGGGTTCCGTGTTTTCCTTGTTCCCTTCCATGCCTAGCTGAACTGCAGAGTTATGCTTATGATTATGGGAAAAAAAAAACTAAATAACAAAAAAAGAAAAAGAAATCATGCTCAAATTTGGTGAAAATTATAAACTCACAAGTCTAAGAAGTTCAACAAACCCAAAAAAGATTTATTTATTTTTTTTTTTTTTTTTTTTTTTTTTGAGACAGAGTCTCACGCTGTTGCCCAGGCTGGAGTGCAGTGGCGCGATCTCGGCTCACTGCAAGCTCCGCCTCCCGGGTTCCCGCCATTCTCCTGCCTCAGCCTCCTGAGTAGCTGGGACTACAGGCGCCCGCCACCGCGCCCGGCTAATTTTTTGTATTTTTAGTAGAGACGGGGTTTCACAGTGGTCTCGATCTCCTGACCTTGTGATCCGCCCGCCTCGGCCTCCCAAAGTGCTGGGATTACAGGCTTGAGCCACCGCGCCCGGCCCCAAAAAAGATTTTAAAAATTACATTGAGACATATCATAACCAAATTGCTCAGAACATGGATAAAGAAAAACTCTGAAAAACAGTCACAGAAAAAGGCACCGTAAGTACAGAGGAGCAAAGATAATGAGACTAGATTTCTCCTTGGAAACAATGCAAGCAAGAAGACACTGGAGCATCTTTACTCAAAGAGAAGCCTGGGCAATATAATGAGACCCCCCATCTCTATAAAAAACAAAAATTTTTAAAAATTAACCAGGCATGGTGGAACACACCTGTAACCTTAATTATTAAAAACCTGAAGGCCAAGCCCGGTGGCTCACGCCTGTAATCCCAGCACTTTGGGAGGCCAAGGCGGGCGGATCCCCTGAGGTCAGGAATTCGAGACCAGCCTCAACATGGAGAAACCCTGTCTCTACTGAAAATACAAAATTAGCCGGGCATGGTGATGCATGCCTGCAATCCCAGCTACTCGGGAGGTTGAGGCAGGAGAATTGCTTGAACCTGGGAGGCGGAGGTTGCGGTGAGCCGAGATCGCGCCATTGCACTCCAGCCTAGGCAACAAGAGCGAAACTCTGTCTCAAAAAAAAAAAGAAAAAAAAAAACCTGAGAGGCAGAGGCAGGTGGAACCTTTGAGCCAGGCGTGTGAGGTTACAGTGAGCTATGACTGTGCCACTGGACCCTAGCCTTGGAGACAGAGCGAGACCCTGTCTCTTAAAAAATAAATAGCAGCCGGGCGCGGTGGCTCACGCCTGTAATCCCTGCACTTTGGGAGGCCGAGACGGGCGGATCACGAGGTCAGGAGATCGAGACCATTCTGGCTAACATGGTGAAACCCCGTCTCTACTAAAAAAAAATACAAAAAACTAGTCGGGCGAGGTGGTGGGTACCTGTAGTCCCAGCTACTCGGGAGGCTGAGGCAGGAGAATGGCGTGAACCCGGGAGGCGGAGCTTGCAGTGAGCTGAGATCCGGCCACTGCACTCCAGCCTGGGCAACAGAGCAAGACTCTGTCTCCAAAAAAAAAAAAAATTGTAAATAAAATTTTAAAAAAAATTTAAGTACTAAAAGAAAAATGTCCACTTAGAATCCTATATCCAAAGAAATTATCTTTCAAAAACACAGGCAAAAAAGGGGCAAAATAATGACATTTTCAGACGTATAAAAAAAGGAAGAATACATCACTAGCAAACCCATACTGCAGAAAAGTAAAGGCCTTCAAGCAGAAAGAAATACTAGAAAAAATAGAAACTTACATAAAGAAACAAAGAGCACTGGAAATCGTAAGTAGATGGGTAAGATTTTTTAGTTATTATTTAAATCTCTTTAAAATTGTTGACTGTGTAAATAAAAATAACATTATATTCAGGGGTTTATT
This sequence comes from Macaca mulatta, assembly GCF_049350105.2. Classification (NCBI taxonomy): domain Eukaryota; kingdom Metazoa; phylum Chordata; class Mammalia; order Primates; family Cercopithecidae; genus Macaca; species Macaca mulatta. The sequence continues at coordinate 74,765,744 of NC_133417.1, read as the reverse complement.
AAATATATAAAAGTAAAATGTTTGACAACAATAGGATAATGGCTTAGAGGGAAATTTAAAAAGAAGCAAACTATTATAAGGTTTCTGTACTATACATAAAGTAGTATAAGTAGACTGTGATAATACTATAAACCATAAAGAGATCAGTAAAATAACAAAAGAATTACAGTTCATAAGCCAACAAAGAATAAATGGAAACATTTTTAAAGTCTGAAAAAGGCATAAAAGAGAGAAAAAGCAAACAAAGAACAGATGGGATAAACAGGAAACGATGGACTTAAATTTAATAATATCAATAACTGTTTTAAATGTAAATGGTCTAAGTACCATTGCCAGAGATTTGAAGACTGGATTTTAAAAAAGCAAGGCCAAACAAGATCAACTGCCAGTACACACACGCACACACACACACACACACGAAGAGTTTTCAAGAAAAGACACCAACAGTTTAAAAGAAAAAAAATTTGGCCAGGCATAGTAGCTCACGTCTATAATCTCAGCACTTTGAAAGGCCAAGGGGCCAGTGGATTGCATGAGTTCAGGAGTTTGAAACCAGCCTGGACAACTTGGCAAAACCCTTTCTCTATTAAAGAAAAAAAAAAAAAAATTGTCAGGTGTGGTGGCACACACCTATAGTCTCAGTTACTGAGGATGCTGAAGTGGGAGAATCACCTGAGCCCAGGAGGTCAAGACTGCAGTGAGCCAAGATTGTGCCACTGCACTCTAGCCTGAGTGACATGGTGAGATGCCGTCTCCAAAAAAAAACACTTCAAGATTTTTTGGGTTTTTTTTGAGACAGAGTCTTGCTCTGTCACCCAGGCTAGAGTGCAGTGGTGCAATCTCGGCTCACTGCAACCTCCGCCTGCCGGGTTCAAGCGATTCTCCTGCCTCAGCCTCCCAAGCAGCTGGGATTACAGGCACATGCCACCACGTCTGACTAATTTTTGTCTTTTTAGTAGAGACAGTATTTCACCATGTTGATCAGGCTGGTCTTGATCTCCTGACCTCGCGATCCGCCCACCTTGGCCTCCCAAAGTGCTGGGATTACAAGTGTGAACCACAGCACCCGGTCCCTAAAAAAAAAAGAGTTTTAAAAATACACGCTATGTTGACAATAATCAAAAGAAATATGGGTGATGACATTAATATCAGACAAAATAGACTAAAGAATAAGGAATATTGCCAGGGATAAAGAGGACATGATATAATGATTAAAAAGTTAACTCACCACAAAGACATAACAATCCTAAGTGCATACCTAACAACAGAACTCCAAAATGCAAGCAGCAAAAACTGACAACTGCAAGGAAAAAGAGACAAATCCACAATTATATTTGGAGACTTCAACACCATTCTCAGTAATGAAGAGAACAAGCAGACAGAAAATCAGTAAGAACATAGAAGACCTGAACAACAATATCAACCAACTTGCCAAATTGACATTTATAAAACACTACACCCCACAACAGAATAATAACCGCTTTTTTCTAGTGCACATGGAACATTCCAAGACAGACCACATTCTGAGCTATGAAAGAAACCTTAACTATTTTAAATAAATTGACATCATGTAAGTGTGCTATCTCACCATAATGGAATTAAATTAGAAATTACTGGCTGAGCACCATAGCTCACACTCGTACTCCCAGCATTCTTGGAGGCTGAGGCAGGTGGATCATTTGAGTCCAGCAGTTCAAGCCTAGCCTGTGCAACAAGGCAAAATACTGTCTCTACTAAAAATACAAAAATTATCTGGGCGTGGTGGTGTGCCTGTTGTCCCAGCCACTTGGCAGGCTGAGGCACAAGAATCACTTGAACCCGGGAGATGGAGGCTGGAGGCTGCAGTGAGCTGAGATGGTACACAACTGCATTCCAGCCTAGGTGACAGAGCAAGACCCCTGTCTCAAAAAAAAAAAAAAGAAGGAGAAGGAGAAGGAGAAGAAAATTACTAATATAGTCATAATCTTAAAAAAAAAAAACAAACTCAAAATTTCTTTCTTTTTTTTTTTTGAAATGGGGTCTCACTACGTCACCCAGACTGGAATGCAGTGGCGCCATCCTGGCTCACTGCAGCCTCTATATGACAGACTCAAGAAACCCTACTGCCTCAGCTTTCTGAGTAGCTGGGACTACAGGCACATGCCACCATGCCTGGCTCATTTTTCTACTTTTTATAAAGATGGGGTCTTACCATGTAGGCCAGGCTGGTCTCGAACTCCTGAGCTCAAGTGATTCACCACCCTCACCCTCCCAGAGCGCTGGGATTATAGGCAGAAGCCACCACTTCCAGCCTTAAAAAGCTCAAAACTTCTAAATGACCCATTGGCTAAAGAGAAGATCACAGAAAATAGAAGATATTTTGAACTACATAAAAATGAAAACATATCAAAAATGTGGGATGCCTGTACACTATGCTTAGAGGGAAATGTATTGCATTATATCCTATTAGAAAAGAAGACTACAAATCTAAGCTGCCACCTTAAGAAACCATAAAAAGACTAGAAAATTAAATTCAAACAAAACAAAGGAAGATAATAATGAAGAGCAGATATCAATGAAATTGAGAACAACAACAACAAAAAAATCAGTAAAACCAAAAGCTGGTTCCTTGAAAAAGTAAAAAAAAGTGATAAAGAAATGAAAAAGCCAGCCAGGCGCAATGGCTCACGCCTGTAATACCAGCACTTTGGGAGGCCGAGGTGGCAGATCACCTGAGGTCATCAGGAGTTAGAGACCAGCCTGGACAACATGGTGAAATGCCATCTCTACCAAAAAATACAAAAAAATTAGTTAGACACAGTGGTGCACACCTGTAGTCCCAGCTACTGGGGAGGCTGAGGAGGAAGAATTGCTTGAACCCAGGAGGCTGCAGTAAGCCACGACTGCACCGCTGCACTCCATACTGGCCGACAGAGTAAGACTCTGTCTCAAAAAATAAATAAATTAATTAATTAAATAAAATAAAATAAAGAGGAAAGGATATCACTACATACTTTACAGACATTGAGAAAATAAGGACAAATAGTACAAATTTCTCCTTATTTGTACCCATAAATTCAACAACTTAGATGAAATGGACAAACTTCATGAAAGATTCAAACTGTCAAAGCTCACACAAAGAAAAAAAAGTACTGAATAAATGACACAGGTCACTAAAGAAATTGAATATAGGGCCGGGTACGGTGGCTCACACCTGTAATCCCAGCACTTTGGGAGGCTGAGGTGGGTGGATCGCCTGAGTTCAAGACCAGCCTGGCCAATGTGGTGAAACCCTGTCTCTACTAAAAATACAAAAATTAGCCAGGCATGGTGGCAGGCGCCTGTAATCCCCGCTACTCAGGAAGCTGAGGCAGGAGAATCAATTGAACCCGGGAGGCTGAGGCTGCAGCGAGCCAAGGTCGCGCCATTGCACTCCAGCCTGGGCAAAAAGCACAAAACTCAGTCTCAAAAAAAAAGAAAAAAGAAAAGAAATTGAATATGTGAAAACCTTATTCAACAAATATTACAATTAAGTTAAAAAGCTTCCAACAACAAATATTCCAAACCTAGACTGTTTTACCCACAAACTCTATCAAGATATTTAAAGGAGGAATAATGTCATATTCTATACAAACTCTTACAAAATAAAGAGGAGGGTGTCCTTCCCGACTCATTTATGAAGCCAGCTTTACCCCGATACCAAAATCAGACATATTGCAAAAGAAGAAAAGTACAGTACAATATCCTTCTTGACTATAGATACAAAAATCCTCATGTCAAAATACAAGCAACTTAAATCCAGCAATCTATAAAAAGGATAATATATCATGACAATGTGGATTTTATCCCAGAAATGCAAGACTGCTTCAATATTCAATAATAATTCCATGTGTAATACTACATAGATGGTGTTACGGTTTGAATATGTGACCTCTCCAAAACTATGTTCATAACTGAATCCCCACTGTGGGGGTATTAAGAGGCAGGGCCTTTGGGGAAGTGATTAAGTCATTAGGGCTCTGCCCTCTCAGATGGATTAGTGCCTTATAAAAGGGCTGGAGAGAACTAGCTCAGGTCCCTTTTGCTTATCCACTCTTCTACCATATGAGGACACAAGATCTGCCCCTTTTGCCCTTTTCATCCCTTCCACCATGTGAGGATGCAGCAGAAGGCCCTCACCAGACCCCAAATATGAGTGCTTTGATCTTGGACTTTCCAGCCTTCAAACTGTAAGAAATAATTTATGTTCTTTATTACTCAGTCTCAAGTATTTTGTTATAATAGCACAGATGAACTAAGCCAGAAATTGATATGGAGAAGTGATGTTGTTGCTATAACAAATACCTGAAAATGTGGAACTGGGTAATAGGTAGAGGCTGGAGTAGTTTTGAAGTGAATGCTAGGAAAAGCTTAGATTGCCATAAAAGAAGCATTAAAGATAGTTCCAGTGAGGGCCCAAAGGAAGAATGAAATTTTGGTAGAAATATGAATAAAGGCCATTCTGATGATCTCTTAAGCAGAAATGAGGAATATCATATCAAAAAATGGAGGAAAGACCATTCTTTTTACAAAATGGCAAAAAACAAATTGGCTGAATTATATCCATGTCCTACTACTTTGTGAAAGGCAAAATTTAAGAGCTATAAACTAGGATATTTAGCAGAAAAAAATCTCTAAGCAAAGTGTTTAGGATATTGCATGGCTCCTCTTGGCTGCTTATAGTAAAATCCAAAGAGAGACAATGATGTGAAGATGAAATTTATAATCGAGAAAGACACAGAATGTAAAGATTTGGAAAATTCTCAACCAGGCCAGGTAAAGAATAAAAAAGTATGCTTAGGAGAAAAAAATCAAGGGCGTGGCCAAGGTGTGACTATTTCATCAAGACAATGGAAGAATGACCCTAAAAGCTATTGAGATCTTTGAGACAGCCATACCCATCACAGGCCCAGAATGCCGGGGCCTTGAGGGCAGAACTGTTTCAAGGGAGAGGTCCAGGGTACCTATGGAGCCTCAGGGCTTGCTGCACAGCACCAACTCAAGTCTCCGCTCCCTGCATTCCAATGCAGTGCCCCTTGCACCCCACCTGTAGTTCAAGTGGGCCCGGATGCTGCTAAGGCTGCCACTCCCAAAGGAACAAGCAGTAAGCAGCCTTCCCAAGTGTCCACATGTTGCTAAATTTCAAAGGATGTACCAGAGAGCCTAAGGCCCAGGCAGAGAACTGTCACAGGGCGAACTGTCACAGGGCAGGTCAGCAGCAGAGTCCACACAAGGGCAATGCCTAGTGGAGCCAGCGGTAGGGTCGGCAGGGGGCAGGTCCACCAGAGAGAGTCTCCACAAGGGCAACACCCAGTAGAGCTGTGGGGGCAGGGTTGGCCCCAAAACCCCAGAATCATAGTCACATAGTCACCAACCTGCAACTGTAGCCTAGGAGAGCCACAGGTACCTGATTCCAACTGGTAAAAGGTACAGTGTGGACTGCACCCAACAGAGGCTACAGGGGTGGAGCCACCAGGAGCCTTGTGACAGAGGAGGAGCACTGTCATCTCAGTCAGACACTGCCACTTTCAGTTCCAGCTTCCTTTCTAGTCTCATGCATTTCAAGGAAATAACTTCTCTGCTAACTACGAGCAGCCAGAAAGAGCAGACAGTAAAATACAGATAAGACACTCAGGCCCAGAGGGAGGTGGGGGGAAAGTCTCTAGGGTAACTGCCAAACTTCATGTTCATACAATAGGCCCCAGTAAAACAGTGGGTCTTAATAAGCACATTCCTTTCCCATCAGGTGAACTAAGATAGGGAAGCTAAAAGCAGACTCGGGGGTATGCCTGTAGTTGCAGAAAAATGTATGGGAAGACACACAACTCTCCTTCCCAGATAATCACAACAAAGAGACACAGAAGCAGTCCAAGCCTCTGATAAACTCTCCCACCCTGAATCCTTAAAAACTCTCAGTCTGTAAGACAGTGGGCCTAACTTGGCCAGAAGGCTCCCGTCAGGTTTGTTTTCTCTAAAATAAATCAGTCTTGACCGGCAAGCCAACTTTCATGTTTCTTTTTTTTTTTTTTTTTTTTGAGACAGAGTCTCGCTCTGTAGCCCGGGCTGGAGTGCAGTGGCCGGATCTCGGCTCACTGCAAGCTCCGTCTCCCGGGTTCACGCCATTCTCCTGCCTCAGCCTCCCGAGTAGCTGGGACTACAGGCGCCCGCCACCTCGGCCGGCTAGTTTTTTGTATTTTTTAGTAGAGACGGGGTTTCACGGTGTTCGCCAGGATGGTCTCGATCTCCTGACCTCGTGATCCACCCGTCTCGGCCTCCCAAAGTGCTGGGATTACAGGCTTGAGCCACCGCGCCCGGCCCACCTTTCATGTTTCTTTCCTCTTTCTTTAATTCTTACACCTTGAGGACCCAACCCCCAACACAGTGTGTCCAGAAAGCAAGACGATTATTCTCAAGCCTTAGGATTTAATGTTGTTTGCCTTACTGAGTTTTGCACTTACTTGGGATCGGTCACTCCTCTCTTCTTGCCTATTCCTCCCTTCATAATGAAAACATCTGTGCTTGCCTCTCTCACCATTGCAGTATATGTGTGTGTTAGTGTATGTGTGTGTTTTATCTGATGCATAATAGATGTACATAGTTTCTGAGTACATGTAATAATGTAATACGTTCATATAATTTGTAAAGATCAAATCAATGTACTTGGAATACCACCACCTTAAATATTTGTCTTTTTATGCTACAGCCATTCAAATTCTTCTCTTCTAGCTATTTTGTAATTTACAATGGATTATTGTAAACTACTGTTACCCTACTGATCTATATAACATTAGGTCTTATTTCTTCCATCAAACCATGTATTTGTACCCACCAATTAACTTATCTTTATCCCCCTCCTCCTTTCTACCCTTCCCTCTGGTAACCACCAATCTACTCTCTATCTTCATGAGATCCACTTTTTTAGCTCCCACACATGAGTGAAAACATGTGGTATCTGTCTTTCTGCCCTTGGCTTATTTCACTTAACATAATAACCTCCAGTCCCACCCACGTTGCTACAAATGACAAGATTTCATTTTTATGGCTGAATAATATTCCATTGTGCATATATACCACATTTTCTTTATCCATTCTTCCATTGGTGGGCATTTAAGTTGATTCCATATTTTGGCTACTCTGAATAGTGCTGCAATAAACATGGAACTTCACGTCTCTTTTTCATATACTGATTTCCCTTTTTTGTTGATATATACCCAGTAGTGGAATTACTACTATGGTGATCTATTTTTAGTTTTCTGAGGAATCTCCATACTGTTCTCCATAGTGGCATTACTATTAATAATTTACATTCCCACCAACAGTGTAGACAGTGTATTTTGAAAACAGGTAACTTGTTGGACTTCACAGGTTCACAGCTAGAGAGAAATCTGCCACAGGATGAAGCATATCTTTGAGTCTCACCATATCTGATTGAAATGATATTTAGATAAGACTCTCAAGTTTAGACTTTTGAGCTGGTGCTAGAACAAGTTAAGACTTCTGGGGCTACTGGAATGGAATGAATGTATTTGTAGGTGACAAGGACATAAATTTGTGCGGGCAAGGGGCAGAAGCAGAGCACCACAGTCTGAATGTGTGTCCCCTCCAAAATTCACATTGAAACTTAATCTCCATTGTGGTGGTATTAAGAGGCAGAAGTCTTTGGGGATGTGATTAAGTCCATTAGGGCTCTAACTTAAGCAAGTGCTGGAGGGAACTAGCTTAGGCCCCATTTGCCCTCTTCCCAGCTTCTGCCATGTGAGGATGCAATAAGAAAGCCTCACCAGACACACATACACACATACAAAGCCTTAATCTCGGACTTCCCAGCCTCCAGACTGGAAGAAATAAATTTCTGTTCTAAATTACTCAGTCTGGTATAATATCAGCACAGACTAAGATGGATGGCAATTTATGTATTCTACCATAAAGTATTCCATTGAATGATTAAACTACAGTTAACTAATCTCATTGTTTCCATTTTTCCCTGTTTCAGTGTTACAATGAATATACTTGAACATGTATCTTTCTGCAACCTCCTCATATTTAATGTGATGCCAGTCAACATCTTAACAGAAGTTTTCCAAACAACTTGACAAGCTCCTAAAATTCAAATGAAAACAGGGACCAAGAACAGCCAAAAATCCTTTTGAAGAGTAATAATACAGAAATCCTGCCATATCAAAATACATTTCAATGTTCTAAAAAAGTAGTATGGTATTGCTACAAGAGACATATCAATACAATAGAGAGCTTAGGATACACATAGGAGGTTTGGTATGTGATAGAGGTGACACTATAGATCAATGGAGAAAAAAAATATTCAATAAGTGAATCCTCATATTGAAAAAGATAAAATTAGATCTAATGATATGGTTTGGCTGTGTCCCCACCCAAAATCTCATCCTGAATTGTAATCCTCATAATCCCCATGTGTCAAGGGTAGGATGAGGTGAAGGTAACTGGATCATGGGGATAGTTTGCCCTATGTTGTTCTCATGATAGCGAGTGAGTTCTCACGAGATGTGATGGTTTTATAAGCATCTAGCATTTCCCCTGCTTGCTTCTTCTCCCTCCTGCTGCTGTGATGAGGTGCCTCCTACCATGATTATAAGTTTCCTGAGGCCTCCCCAGCCATGCTGAACTATGAGTCAATTAAACCTCTTTTCTTTATAAATCACCCAGTCTCTAGCAATTCTTTTTTCTTTTTTTTTTTTTTTTTTTTTTTTTTTTTTTTTTTTTTGAGACAGAGTTTTCCTCTTGTTGCCCAGACTGGAGTGCAATAGCATGATCTCAGCTTACCGCAACTTCTGCCTCCTGGGTTCAAGCGATTCTCTTGCCTCAGCCTCCCAAGTAGCTGGGATTACAGCCGTGTGCTACCACGCCTGGCTAATTTTGTATTTTTAGGAGAGACGGGGTTTCTCCATGTTGATCAGGCTGGTCTCGAACTCCCAACCTCAGGTGATCCACCTGCCTCGGCTTCCCAAAGTGCTGGAATTACAGGCGTGAGCCAACATGCCCAGCCAGGCAGTTCTTTATAGCAGTGTGAAAACAGACTAATACAGACCTCAATCTCATACTACATGTAAAAATAAATTCCAGATGGACAAAAGACCTAAGTGTACAATGAAAAACCTTAAATCTTTTAGTAGAAAACATATAAGCATTTTTTAAAACCAGAGTGAAGATTTCTTTAACAAAATAAAAATAATACAAACTGTAGAAGAAAAACTACATTTTTAATTTAAAATCGTTTACAACAAAATTATGTATTTCAAGGTAAAAAGACACAAACTAGAAGATGAAATCAGGTATTTATACAACCAAAGGATCAGCATCTAGAGTACGTACAGCATTCTTAAAACTCAGTAAAACAGAAAAACAAACAAAACAGGCAATATAAACCAGCAGTTCACCAGCGAAGATGCCCAAATGGCCCCAAAACATATGAAAAGATGTTCAACTTCACTACTCAAGAAAATATAAATTTTAAAAAGATGTCTGTCTCCAACAGATTGGTAAAATATTATAAATTTATATATACAACACCAAGTGTTTTTTGGTTTTTTTTTTTTTAAGTTCTGAAGTACATGTGCAGGATGTACAGGTCACATAGGTAAATGTTTGCTGTGGTGGTTTGGTGCACCTATCAACCCATCACCGAGGTATGAAGCCCAGCATGCATTAGCTATTTTTTCTGATGCTCTCCCTCTCCCTGTCCCCCACCCAACAGGCCCCAGTGTGTGTTGCTCCCCTCCCTGTGTCCACGTATTCTCATTAATACCAAGTTTCGATAAGCAGAAAAACAAGACCTCAAATTCCTGATGGGGCAGGCATGGTGGCCCATGCCTGTAATCCCGGCACCCTGGAAGGCTGAGGCGGGAAGATCACCTGAGGTCAGGAGTTCGAGACCAGCCTGGCCAATATGGTAAAACCCCGTCTCTACTAAAAATACAAAAATTAGCTGGGCATGGTGGCAGCCCTCTGTAATCCCAGCTACTCAGGAGGCTGAGGTAGAAGAATTGCTTGAATTCAGGAGGAGGAGGTTGCAGTGAGCCGAGATCGCACCACTGCACTTCAGCCTGGGGGACAGAGTGAATCTCCATCTCAAAAAAAAAAAAAAAATATATATATATATATATATATAAAAAATGTGGCACAAGAATTTCAGGAAAATGGTAACTTCTGGAGAGGGAAAGAGAAAGGAAGGGAGAGGTGGGTTGACCTTTCTTTGGGGTTTTGACTAAAAGCAGCTCTATAGCAAACATGGCAAAAGGTTAACATCTATTCATCTCAATGGTAAGTACAAAGGTATCTGTTATATTACTTTTGTAAATTTCTGTAAATTCAAATTGTTTCATAATTGAAAATAGTTTTAACTGAGTTTTGTAATGATTAAAAAATTAGGCCAGGTGTGGGGGTCACACCTGCAATCCCAGTACTACTTTGGGAGGCTGTGGCAGGTGAATTGCCTGAGGTCAGCAATTCCAGACCAGTCTGACCAATATGGTGAAACCCCAGCTCCACTAAAAATACAAAAAATTAGCCAGGCGTGGTGGCATGCGCCTGTAGTTCCAGCTACTCAGGAGGTTGAGGCAGGAGAATCGCTTGAACCCAGGAGGCAGAGGTTGCAGTGAGCCGAGATCACACCACTGCACTCCAGCCTGGTGACAGAGTGAGACTCCATCTCAAAACGAGCAAACAAACAAACAAAAAGATTATGAATATTTTAGGTGTAGTATTGGTATTGTGGTTTTGGGGGAGTTTTTTGTTTGTTTTTTGCTTTGTTTTCAAGAAATGAGGTCTCTTCATGTTGCTGAGGCTGGAGTGCAGTGACTATTCACAGGTCTGATCATAATGCACTGCAGCCTCTTACTCCCAGGCTCAAGCAATACTCCCATCTCAGCCTTGGGAATAGCTGGGACTATAGGTGTAAGCCACTATGCCTGACATTATTTTTTAATTGTGGTAAAATATAAATAACATAAAATTTACCATTTAAAACCATCTTAAATGTACAGTTTAGTGGCATTAAGTACATTCACATTGTTTTGCAACCATCACAACCATCGATCTCAAGGACGTTTTCATCTACCCAAACTGAAACTCTGTATCTGTTAAATAAACAAATAAATAAATAATTCCCCAGGCCGGGCATGGTGGCTCATGCCTGTAATCCCAGCACTTTGGGAGGCCGAGGCGGGCAGATCACGAGGTCAGGAGATCGAGACCATCCTGGCTAACGTGGTGAAACCCCGTCTCTACTAAAAATACAAAAAATTAGCTGGGCGTGGTGGCGGGCGCCTGTAGTCCCAGTTATTAGGGAGGCTGAGGCAGGAGAATGGCGTGAACCCAGGAGGTAGAGCTTGCAGTGAGCCAATATCGTGCCACTGCACTCCAGCCTGGGCAACAGAGTGAGACTCAAAAAAATAATAAATGCCAGAGTGAGTCTCAAATAAATAAATAAATAAATAACTCCCCAATCTTCCCTTCCCTTGGCCTCTGATAATCACTATTCTGCTTTCTGTCTGTATGAATTTGACTATTCCTGGCACTTCACATAAACAGAAGCATCTGTTCTTTTGTGATGGGCTTATTTCATTTGGCATAATGTCTCCAAGGTTTATCTACATTGTAACATTCTAACATGTCAGAATTTTATAGTTTTTAAGGCTAAATATTCCATTTATGGACACTCCACATATTGTGTATCCATTCATCCGCTGATGGACACTTGAGTTATGTTTTAGAGTTCACATCTATTTACTCAGATGCATACTCAAATATTTTCAAATTAAATTATAAGGCATCTGATATTTGCTTCAAAATAGTCCTGGCTGGGAAGAAAGAGCAGTGGGACGGGGAGATAACAAATGAAACAAGAGGCCGGGCGCGGTGTCTCACGCCTGTAATCCCAGCACTTTGGGAGGCCAAGGCAGGCGGATCACGAGGTCAGGAGATTGAGACCACGGTGAACCCCGTCTCTACTAAAAATACAAAAAAATTAGCCAGGCACGGTGGCGGTCGCCTGTAGTCCCAGCTACTCGGGAGGCTGAAGCAGGAGAATGGCGTGAACCCAAGAGGCAGAGCTTGCAGAGAGCCGAGATCACGCCACCGTACTCCAGCCTGGGTGACAGAGCGAGACTCTGTCTCAAAAAAAAAAAAAAAGAAACAAGATACCACTTTTCCTTATGAGAGCAGCAAAGATCGGAAACATTGATACCACCATATATACTGCCAGGATATGGGGAAACAAACTGTTTTATACATTGTTGGCAGGAATGTAAATTAATTTCTTTGGAGGGTTCTATCAAAGTTGAATTTGCACATTTCCTTCAACCAAAATATAACTTCTAGGAATTTATCCTCATACATAAGCTCACACACATATGAAGAAGCGTATACAAGAATACTTGCTGCAACAATGTTTACAATAGCCCAAGTCTGGAAACAATTTAAATGTCTATCAGTAGGGAACTGACTGCAAAAATCACAGTACATTACAAAAACATGGAAATACAATGAAATACTATTTAACTTCAAAAATGAAGCAGTTCAACTTTCGAGATAGTGTCCATAAATATGTTAAGGGGAAAAAAGCAAGATACTAAAGAGAGTAACACTATTCAACCAGACATTCACATGGTTCAATTTCTGGCTACCACAGATCAAAAAACCTAAAGACCTTCCACGACACAGGCCAGGCACCACACTCTGGCCCATGCCTATAATCCCAGCCCTTTGAGAGGCTGAGGCAGATGGACTGCTTGAAGCCAGGAGTTCAAGATCAGCCTGGCCAATGTGGTGAAATATCATCTCTACAAAAAAAACAAAAAAAAAATGTAGTTGGGTGTAGTGGTGTGTCCCTATAGTCCCAGCTACTTGGGAAGATGAGGTGGGAAATCACTTGAGCCTGGGAGGTAGAGGCTGCAGTGAGCTGTGATGTCACACCACTGCACTCAAGCCTGGGAGACACTGCGAGAACCTGTCTCTAAAAAAAAAAACTAGAAATGCTCGATAAAGTATAACTAATGTCTTTTAAATACATAAGTAAGCTCAAAAGAAAGGGAAATTTCTTACTGAGGGGTAGGATGGAGAAAGGCACCTTTACTTTTTACTTTATCCACTTATGTTTATGATATAATCAATGTGTATTACTTCAGAAATTAAAAAAAATGAAAGCACTCTGAAAAAAGCTGCTATGGATTTAATAATCAATACGACCTCACAAATAACTAAAGCAATGTAATCTGACAGCAACTTTTTGAGTATAGCAGCCACTTTTTTATCCAATTTAATTCAAAATTACTGACACCTACTAAGTACAAGAGACTGTGCTGGCCTCTGGCTAATAGCAAAATGAGGTCCTTATCTTTTAAGGAGCTTAGAATATGTGAGAAAGAACAAGCAAGGAGACAAAAATATCTGTAATATAGGACAGAACATGAAACTCCTCATTTTCTGCACCAAAATTTGAGAACTAAATGTTTAAAATCCCAGTTTCCGGTTAGTATCCCATCAACGCCCAAAACCAGCCAGTCAGACATTACAGTTGACCCTTGAACAACACTAGTTTGAACAGCAAGGGTTCCACTTATACAAGGATTTTTAAACCAAACATGGATCGAAAATACAGAATTCATGGGATCTGACACTCATATACATGAAGGGCAGACTTTTCTTACAAGCAGGATTTCAGTATACCCTGGAGAGTGGGTGGGAGGTGGGTATTCTGGAACCAGTCTCCAATGTATACCATATACTGAGGAACGAGTGCATTTTAGACTTTCCATTACAGGCTATTTTGTTTTGTTTCATTTTGTTTTGAGTTAATCCACCCATAAAGCTTTTTTTTTTTTCCAGATGGAGTTTCACTCTTGTTACTCAGGCTGGAGTGCAATGGCATGATCTTGGCTCACCGTAACCTCTGCCTCCCAGGCTCAAGCGATTCTCCTGTCTCAGCCTCCGGAGTAGCTGGGATTACAGGCATGTGCCACCATGCCCGGATAATTTTGAATTTTTAGTAGAGATGGGGTTTCTCCATGTTGGTCAGGCTGGTCTTGAACTCCCAACTTAAGGTGATCTGCCCACCTTGGCCTCCCAAAGTGCTGGGATTACAGGTGTGGGCCACCGCACCCAGCCCCCATGAAGCATTTCTGACAAGGACCGCATTGCATTTACTCACTAGTGGCAAAACTGTAGTTACATATACAGCTGTTTTGGTTTTTTTGTTTTTTTTTTTTCCTGAGACGGAGTCTCGCTCTGTCGCCCAGGCTGGAGTGCAGTAGCAAGATCTCAGCTCACTCCAAGCTCCACCTCCAAGGTTCATGCCATTCTCCTGCCTCAGCCTCCCGAATAGCTGGGACTACAAGCACCCACCACCACGCCCGGCTAATTTTTTGTATTTTTAGTAGAGACAGGGTTTCACCATGTTAGCCAGGATGGTCTTGATCTCCTGACCTTGTGATCCGCCCACCTTGGCCTCCCAAAGTGTGGGACTGCAGGTGTGAGCCACCGCGCCCGGCCACATACAGTTATTAGTACACAGTTTCCATAGCCTTTGTGATCTCATCCCACAAATGAATCCTCAATTGTTTTCTTCCTTTGGTTTGTATATCTGCTAATACTGCCACATTGATTATACCAATACTACTCAGTCAAAAATAACTAAATCCTCCCCATAGTTCTATAATTGCTAATTTGAAAATTAAATATAAATACAGCTGTGATGGATTCAAGATCCTTCTCCAACTCCAATCACTGAACATCCTACAGGCAACAGTCAGACACTTGTGAAAAGGATTATGGCACAGCAAGATGTATTCTCATTTACTAAGAGCACAAATACAGCAGAAGAAAAGGAATCCTTCCTCTAAAAGTGACTGACCATGAAATTTACAAACTTTTATGGCAGTTAGAATAAAAACCCCAAAATCAACACACATTCAATCTTCGGCAACCTAAACGGGTTTTTAAAATATCAAAAACTTAGAAAAGTTCAAACATTCTGTTCATGCCAGGGTAGTCCAGCTTTGCCCATGAGAACACTGTTATAGGCTGTTGATGATTTCCAGTTCTAAAGAGGTTCCACAGGCAGTCTTTTAGGTTGCAAAGCTGGTCAACATCACCTACGTCTCTTGAGGCAGTAAATTAGTTGTATAGCCCAGAAAAATTACTCTATCCAATCCAAGCAGTTATAAAAAATTCAGAATAATCACATGGCCACCATACTGTTTATTGTTCAATCTTGCCCTTTATGAAACTGGACATGGCAACTGCTGACACATATAGGCAATGGTTCTGGTTTCAGACAGAGATAATAATAAATCTTTAAATATTACGTATCAACTCATAGAGGGTTGCCAGACTGGGAAAATAATACTTACCTATGAGACACCAGTAAAAGCAAATACCATGAGGTTAGGATGTTGACTATCTATAGCCTGGATACCCTAAAACTGTATGAATACCTTCAAAGAAACTCACTGGCATATTTCTGGTAGTACACTGAAGCATCACAAGCAATCAAACTTGCATCTCATCCTCAATAATCTGATAATTACCACTGTATTCCAAAAGTCAGGAAAGAATCAATGTCATTTCCTACCTTCAGGTTCTCTGGAGGCTTTCCTAAATGCTAACGCAGTCCAAGAAATAAAAATGTCTAACTATCAGTAAAGGATTGCTCCAACTCCTGTTTTGATGTGCTTCTTTAAAACAAAAATAAACAAAAAAGTTTAAAAAGAAAGAAACGAAGGCCCAAATAAGAATAACATATTAAGTAAAAAAAAAAAAAAAAAAAGAAAAAAAAAGAAAAAAAAGATAAAACATAGAATTGAAAAGAAAAACCAGTAAGAATGCTATTTAGTAGAGGCAGTAAAGAGAAATGGTTGACTAGACCAGCTCTGGAGCCCTGGAGCCAGCATGCCTAGCTTACCGCCAATGCAATCTTGACCAAGTTTTTTTTTAACTCTGCCCTACTTCCCTCTTCTGTACAATGAAAATAATAAAAGTAAGAATCTCAGAGTCAAAGAATAAGTTAAATCACGTAAAACAGCTAGAATTTGGCCACTTTTAACCAATAAAAGTCCAAAATTTTACTACTACTCTGTTGATGAGGCTGTTGGAAAACAGGCAGTCTCATACAGTAATTAGTACTAAGCCTCAGGGGGGCAATTTGGAAAACACACGTTTGAGAATTTATCCCACTGACCCTCTTGACTAGGTGGGAAAAGACAGTTAATACCACGTTGTTAATTTTATACTGGAAAGTCAAATGCCCATGAAGAGACATTAAATCAAGAATGGCAAATTCACACACACACACACCAAAAAAATTTTAAAAAGAAATTAAAAAAAAGAATGGCAAATTCAAAACATGTAACACTATGCAACAGTTTTAAAAAAAAAAAATTGAATGACAACACTGACTTTTTAATAAGAAAAATACATCTAAGATAACTAAAAAATGCAAGATGTAAAATAGTGGAAAGTATGCAACCCTTTGCACAAAGAGACTGAAAAACTAGGAAACATCCTTGCTTGTTCTGCACTAAGAGAAACTAAGCAGGAAGGAACTGGACAGATGGAAGACTAGATGGGAGAAAAATTTCCAACTCTGTGTGTGTGTATCTGCTTTATTAGCTATATATTTTATCTATTCAAATATAAAATTTTTAAAAGTACTTTTAAAGTGTCAGAGATACAGTTCAAGAACTCAAATGTTGGCCGGGCGCAGTGGCTCACGCCTGTAATCCCAGCACTTGTGAGGCCAAGGCAGGCAGATCACCTGAGGTCGGGAATTCGTGACTAGCCTGACCGACATGGAGAAACCCTGTCTCTACTAAAAAAAAAAAAAAAAAATACAAAATTAGCCGGGCGTGGTGGTGCATGACTGTAATCCCAGCTACTTGGGAGGCTGAGGCAGGAGAATCGCTTGAACCCAGGGGGCGGAGGTTGCGGTGAGCCGAGATCGCGCCATTGCATTCCAGCCTGGGCAACAAGAGCGAAACTCCATCTTTAAAAAATAAATAAATAAATAAATAAAAACTCAAATGTTAGCTGCAATTATGTTATTATTATTAGCAAAATCAAAATACCTTCTTTCTGAAGACTTTTTCTTACTCCCTCTGGACAGAAACCTCCTCTCCCTCCTCTAGTTACCAAGTTATTGTTTAAGGAATTTATTACTTTCTACTCCAGTGCAAGTAGAGTAAGGGGTTGGTCAATGTTTCATTCATTTTTAATATCCAAGAAGCCTTGCTTGCACATAGTAGGTACAAACATTTTGGAGTAACAGTAACCTTACAAGTACTCCCAAAAAAAAGGTGACCATTTATAAAAAGATTGTACTCTGTCATTAATCCTAAGACCTGAAAATTGAAGAAGTTTAATAACTGCTAGCAACTAGTAGTTGCTAATATTCTTTCAACTACTGCCTATCCAAAATCGCCCCTTTCACTTTTTCCTTTTTTCTCAGACTGTCCCTGACATTGACATCACGTTCCAAGCCAAGACTCTACATGTACTAACTCTCTAACTCACTGCAAACTCTGAAATGTCTTCTCTCATAAGTCCCAACATCTGATGTATCGCTCCTGTCAAAAGGGCATTTGTTGTCTCCTCTTAGATGTTCACATATCAGTGAGTGAATAAAGTGCCCTTAACTGGAGAAGACCTAACACTTGATTCCTAGTTCGCTCAGTATTTTGTTCGTTCTCCTGGTACGGCGGGTATTCTGTAACGGACTGCTCAGTAGCCCAATTCTAAATGTCATCCCAGCATACCAAATACTCCACTGACAGCTCAACAGTCACTTTTCATGCAGGCCCCTCCCCTTCCCTCCTCCCTCAACCCTCAAGAGCTCCTTCTCTCATACTGACAGACACACTGGCAGTTCAGAAGACCTTTTCCTCAAGCGTCCTTCCCTGCACGTACAAGACCACCTCCCCAGCTCTCATCATCCCGCGAGCCAATACAGTCCCCAATAACAACCCCTCCCAGCCAATCCAAATCACAACCTAAGTCTCTTCCCAAGAACCAGGCTTTATAGCCTTTCCCAACAAGTACACACTTGACAGCTCGACACGAGCTTCCCCAAAAATCCTTTCCCCCTCACTCCCCTCCTAACCCATACACTGGCTCTTTTCTCGCTATCATTTACCCACCCTGGCTTCCCCATAATTCACAGCCCGGTTTCCTAAACATGCTCTACGCTCTCCTCTCCCTGCTTTCTGCTCCCCACCCCCTTTCCACCGCTGACAGCTCAGTCACCTCCATCCCCCTGTGGCTGCACCCTCCCCCGCACCCTCCCCTTGACAGCTCAAGAGTGGGCTCCCGGTGCCCCGCTCCAGGCCCTCCCGCGACGTCCCCGGCCCAGGGTCGCCTCGCCCGCGGGGACGGCTCCACTCACCCGCTCTCCCGCATCACGTTGCTGTCCCCACAGTCGCAGGCGCCCCCGGCCTGGCTACGGAACATGTTGAAGTCGTGTCCGGTGTGGTCGCCCTGGTGGAAGCACTCGGCGCACAGCGACATGCAGGGCGAGATGCCGCACGTCCGGCAGCGGTAGGCCACGAAGTTGGCTGTCCAGACCAGGCCGCAGAGCGCCGCGGGATCGTAGGCCCGCACCGCCGCGCAGAACTCGTCGTAGCCGCCGCCGCCCGCCAGAAGGCACTTACACCACTCCAAGGCCTCCTCCTCGGCGGCCCCCGGACCGCCCCCGCCTCCGGCCGCCGCCGCGTCCTCGCCGCCGGCAGCCGCGGCCAGCGGCCGCTCGGCGCTCAGCACCCGCTCCAGCAGCGCCTGCAGCTCCTCAGCACCTGCGCGGTTGTCCGGCCGGCTGAGGGCCGCCTTGAGGTGCGCGGCGGTGGCCGCCTTGTCTAGGGCCAGCCCCGACGCGGGCAGCTCGGGCTGTGACGGCTGCTGGCCCCCGACGGCCGCCGCGGCCGCCGCCGCCATGATGAGAGCTCAGAATTTGGAGAGTCCAGGGCCAGCGGCTCCTCCAGGGAGAGTGAGGGAGTAGACTGCTGCGATTGCTCGGCCCGCCCAACTCTCGCGATACCCGGAGCGTCCGCGCTCCTCCGCCCGCGGCCCCGCCCCTGCACACGCCCCCTCGGGCTGCAGAGCCTTCTCCCCGCCCTCCCGCCTGGGTTCCTCCGGACCAAGCTAGGCTCCCAACTTTCTAAGTTAAGAGCTACTGAAATAAAGGACTCACCTTATAGGAAGTCTTTAATAAAGGCAATTATTTCTTTATTTGCATAGACTACAGGAATTATTCACATCATCTTTCAGATGTACTTTAGGCATCTGCATTTTGTGTAAGATGTACATTCCTATTGTTATCAAAGTCCAGCGGGCGACAGAGTGAGACCCCAACTTAAGGAAAACAAAAACTGTAGGAAGAGCAATCCAAAGAAAAACAGAAGGCCGGGCTCAGTGGCTCACACCTGTAATCCCAGCACTTTGGGAGGCCGAGGCAGGCGGATTACTTGAGGTCAGGAGTTTGAGATGAGCCTGGCTGACATGGTGAAACCCTGTCTCTAGTGAAAATACAAAAATTAGCCAGGCGTGGTGGCGCACGCCTGTAATACCAGCTACTCGGGAGGCTGAGGTAGGAGAATCGCTTGAACCCAGGAGGCAGAGGTTGTAGTGAGCCAAGATCACGTCACTGCACTCCAGCCTGGGAGACAAAGCGAGACTCCGTCTCAAAAAACAACAACAACATCAAAGAAGAACAGGGGTGTTTCCAATCCATAACCGTGTGTTTGAAATGAATGAAACATAATTAAGACAGGTTATTTTACAGTCTTGGTCTTCTACATTAGTTAAGTATGTCACGATCATCATATAACAGTGATAAGTTAAATTTGCTCAATAATTTTATGAATCACTAAATTATAAACTAAATAAAACTTTATGTATTAACTTTACATGCTAAAACTTTGAATGCTTTAACTCATTTGATTTCATAACAGAAAATTTTGAATTCTACCATTCCTAGGAAGAAGCAGCCTCAGACACTTCTCTACTTCGTCATCATCCATTCACTCTTTTTCTTCTTCCTTTAATAATGCAAAGAGGTGTCCATCCACAGGCTTAAATACAGTCCTGCAATCCTTTTACTTAACCACTGGATCCTGCCTTCTCAGGATCCCAACTCTATCCAATATCCTCTTGTATTTTTAACACCTCTCTTTCTATTAGCTCAATTCTTGTCAGAATTTGTCTCCTCCTGTCTTAAAAATAGTTGAAAAAACAATAAAGCTTCCCCCATTACTAAGCATCAACCATTCTCTTCTTTTCGTAGGCCGCCTTTCTCTTTCTCTTTTCTTTTTCTTTTTTTTTTTTTTTTTTGAGACAGGGTCTCACTGTCAACCAGGCTGGAGTGCACTGGTGCAATTTCAGATCACTGGAAGCTTTGCATCCCGGGTTCAAGCGATTTTCCCACCCCAGCCACCGGAGCAGCTGGGACCACAGGCTCGCGCCATCACACCCAGCTAATTTTTGTATTTTTAGTAGATACAGGGTCTCCTTACGTTGCCCAGGCTGGTCTCAAACTCCGGTCTCAAGCGATCCGCCCATCTCGGCCTCCCAAAATGCTGGGATTACAGGAGTGAGCCACCGCGTCCGGGGCCACGTTTAATTGTTCATATTTACTCTTTCTTCTTTCTAAACTTCCATTCGCTCCACAATCTGCTACAACTTGGTTTCTGCTCCTACTTTATGAAGCCCGACCTCTTTCCAGTATTTGACACCGCTACCTATTCTTTCGTTTCCACTCTTTTTTTTTTTTTTTTTTTTCTGAGACGGAGTCTTGCTCTGTCGCCCAGGCTGGAGTGCACGGCACGATCTCGGCTCACTGCAAGCTCCGCCTCCCGGGTTCACGCCATTCTCCTGCCTCAACCTCCCGAGTAGCTGGGACTACAGGAGCCCGCCACCGCGCCCGGCTAATTTTTTTGTATTTTTAGTAGAGATAGGGTTTCACCGTGTTAGCCAGGATGGTCTAGATCTCCTGACCTCGTGATTCGCCTGCCTCGGCCTCCCAAAGTGCTGGGATTACAGGCGTGAGCCACCGCGCCCGGCCCATCCGCTATCTCTTCTTTGGGTTTCTTTGACATCACCACTTCTGTGAGAATTGCAAGTGACACAAATGACCTAAAAATTGAGAAACAAAGTTACAATAAAGTAAGGCATGAGAATGGCGAAGGAGGTAAAGATGAATGGAGATCGCTACTTTTTGAGCCGAGACTTGGGAAACAAGAAGAGTCACTCTGGGCCATACAACAAAGTGACTGTGACTTTCTCTTCCGCATCCCTTTCACTCTTTCCCCATCCTTTGAGGGCCCGCAGGTACTCATGGCAAACTAGAGGGTAACGAGCAGGCGATAGGCGGCGAGGACTGGCCGTGGGTCAGCGAGTAGCGCAGGCTTTGCAGGTGGAGGGGATGGGGTAATGAGGCCCCCAGGTGGCCAGCGGAACCCCGGCTCAGGACAAAAGTTGCAGCTCGGCGCCGGGCCGCTGGGCGGCGAACGCGTGCGCGCTTGCGGGCTGGCGCTTCCGGCCCCGGCCGAGGTGCGGGTCGCCCCAAGAGGTGTGTTGTCGTGGCGCGAGGGATCCTGGGGCTGCTCCAGCCACGCGCCGCCGCCGTCTCCTGGGGTGGTGTGGGTTACCCGGGAGGTGGGTCAGAGGCTCGTCCCGTGCCCTGCGTCCCGGCTCTCCTTAGGGCGCGTCTTCGGGTCCGGCCAGCGGTTCTGAAAAAGGGGAGAAGGTTGGGGGTAGGGAGGAAACAAAATCCCAGTTCAATAGATTTCTCCGCAGATCCTGTGCCTGCAAACCCTACGAGTCCATACTTTAAAACAAAATGAAGAAATTAAGGCTTAAGGAACTAGAGAGTCGCCTGCAACAAGTGGATGGATTCGAAAAGCCCAAGCTACTTCTAGAACAGTATCCTACCAGGCCGCACATTGCAGGTAGGGCGGCTGGTTCACCACGCCCCTGCTTTCGGCGTTAGTCCAGTCTACTCTGTGATAAAAATAGAACAGTTATTTGGATACAGATAATGTCTAGAGAAATTTTGCCCCAAGATCACCTAGTTAGGTCTTCCTTGACACTGCAGCTCACAGCACGCCCTCCACACACACACTCACTATCGTTTTACTGTCTGGTTTTCTGCATATCCCTTAACACTGCCAAACAGTATTTTTAATGTGTTTTTTTCTCTTCTCACATTATAATCTCTTTGAGGACAAGGAATTTGTTAGTCTCGTTCATACTTGAGTTCCCAGTGCCTAGAAGAGTCGCTGGTACTATTTAGGAGCTCAGTAAACATTTACTAAATAAGGATCAATTTCCTATTGCTACTAATTGCCTAGGCGAGGATTCTTGTGCTATACTCTGCCCTAGAAATGAATACCAGAGTTGATAGTGGAAGGATAGTTTAACAAAATCAGAGTATGTGCTGTATAAAGATGAGCATGCATATTAATTTTAACAGATTTTCTGAGTATTAGTGTTGTTGCTTCATGCCAGACACTGATACTGGGAGTACAAGAGAGAATACAGGAAAACATATATTTATGTTACCGAAGTCATTGGGAAGCCTTAGGGGAAAAAAATTTATTATTATTATTTTTTGAGATGGAGGTCTTACTCTGTCACCCAGGCTAAAGTGCAGTGGCATGATCACGGCAACTGCAGCCTTGACCTCCAGGACTCAAGTAATCCTCCTACCTAAGCCTCCTGAGTAGCTGGGACTACAGGCATGCACCATCACGCTGGCTAATATTTTTTATTTTTTGTAGAGACAGGGTCTTGCTATGTTGCCCAAGATGGTCTCAAACTCCTGGGCTGAAGTGATCCTCCCACCTTGGCCTCAAGAAGTGCTGAGATTACAGGCATGAGCCACTGAGCCTGGCCCCTTAGGAAAATTAATTTTCTGAGAGTACCTGCAAGGAGGAGTTTTTTCCAGTTCCAAAATAGTTGTTTCTAAGCTGCCAGTAAAAGTCAAGGAGGACACGTGTGTATTTACACTTAACTCCAAGATACTGTCATAATTCCAACCAAAAATTCACACAAAACTACTGTGTCTAGGTTAAGACCAGTTTTCTCAAATAATGACTTACTAGGTTTTTTTAGTGGAATCCAATTTAAAATATAATAACAATCTGGCCAAGTATGGTGGCTCATCCCTATAATCCCAGCACTTTGGGAAACCAAGGCAAGAGGATGACTTGAGGCCAGGAGTTCAAGATCAGCCTGGGCAACACAGTGAGACCCCGGCTCTTAAAAATAAATAAATAAATTAGCCGGGTGTAGTAGTATGCGCCTATAGTCCCAGCCGCTGTTACTAAGGCAGGAGAATTGCTTGAGCCCTGGAGTTTCAGGCTGCAGTGAGCTCTGATCCCACCACTGCACCCCAGCCTGGGTTATAGAGATAGACCCATCTCTGAAAAAAACAACAACAAAAAAACCTCTGGATCCTTGGGTATCAATGGCCAGCAGTCCTTGCTGGGTTCAGATATCTTCAGGGAAATGTCAGTGGTGGTGGTATTCATGTTTAACCTTCAGTATATCTAACACCCAGTAGTTCTATTATCAGGTCTCATTTGTAGATTATGAATATATATATGTCTGTAGACCATGAGTTTATGTGTCTAAAGGCTACATTGCAGAGCTTATGGTGCTTGTGTTCTGGTGACAAACTTGCTACAGCAAAGTTCTGTGGTTGGGTGCAGTGGCTCATGTCTGTAATCCCAACACTTTGGGAGGCTGGGGTGGGAAAAATCGCTTAAGCCCTGGAGTTCGAGACCAGCGTGGCAATATAGTGAGAACCTGTCTGTGTTTAAAAAAAAAAAAAGAAAAAAAGGTTTTGTGTCTTTGTGATGCTAATGCTTGTTTGATAGTGGTTTCTAGTCTTATAGATTTCACAGATAAGTAAAATTTCAAAACAATTTAGGAAACTGATACAGAGTTGCTAAATTTATGTTGACAAGAAAGGATTTTTTTAAAACCTATTTACTCTTAATGTTCTTTCAAAAAAATATTTCAGCATCAAAGAAAGAACCAATATGAGTGTATGGCAATGTTCTTAACAATCTGAGGAAAAACTAAACGTTTTGACTTTTTTTTCCATTTTACATCAGAGACTGGTCACAGTTTTGTCATTCTTGGCATTGCTAGCAGAGACTATTTTTTGAGAACCACTGGTGGGTATTAGCTTCCTTTATGGTGCCTCTTACTACATACCAAATTATTACACCTTATCTTTTAAAAAAATAATCTGGAATGGCATTTAGGGGAAGACTGAGTAATGCACAAATAAGATTTTAGTCATCAGCTTGCTTACTTATTCTCTAATTTTTTTTTTATTTTTTAGCATGTATGCTCTATACAATCCATAACACGTATGATGACATTGAAAATAAAGTCGTTGCAGATCTAGGATGTGGTTGTGGAGTACTTAGCATTGGAACTGCAATGTTAGGAGCAGGGTACGTAATGCAATATATACTATTTGGGTATTGGGTGGCTTTAATAAGGAGCATCAATGGGATTAACTGAATTATATTTATGAGACTCCACAGAATGAGATACAGGGAGCAAAAATCTGATACTGAATACATTTTGAACCGGCAGAAGATCTAAACAAACTACAAAATATAAATAAAAATGGTAAAAGCAGCAGTTCCTTTTATACAAACCTGAGTTTCCAACCCCTGCCAGGTTTGGAAATTATGCTATTGAAAAGCAACACTTGACCAGGCACAGTGGCTCACGCCTGTAATCTCAACACTTTGGGAGGCCAAAGTGGGCAGATTACTTGAGCCCAGGAGTTTGAGACCAGCCTGGGCAACATGGTGGAACCCCATGTCTACAAAAATACAAAAATTAGCTGGATGTGGTCCCAGCTACTTGGGAGGCTGAGGTGGGAGGATTGCTTGAGCCTGGGAGGTCGAGGCTGCAGTGCAAGATGGCATCACTACACTCACCTGGGTAGCACAGCAAGATCCTGTCTGAAAAAAAAAAAAAAAGAAGAAGAAGAAAACACTCACTCTTACTTTGCTAATTGGGTTAGAAAGATACATGATTAAAAAGAAAAAAGCTAATTTTGGTTTTGTTTTTCCTTGGGAGCTATAAATCGCCACTCTTTGTGTGTGTTTTGTATTTATAGGTTGTGTGTTGGATTTGACATAGATGAAGATGCATTGGAAATATTTAATAGGAATGTGGAAGAGTTTGAGTTAACAAATATTGACATGGTTCAATGTGATGTGTGCTTATTATCTAACAGAATGTCCAAGTCATTCGATACAGTGATTATGAATCCTCCCTTTGGGACCAAAAATAATAAAGGTTTGTAACAAGAATCGGGTATATTGGTATATTTATAGAAAAGATTTTAAAGCTATTTTTAAGGCCAGGCGCAGTGGCTCAGGCATGTAATACCAGTGCTTTGGGAGGCTGATACAGGAGGATCTTTTGGGGCCAAGAGTTGGTAGCCATCCTGGGCAACATAGTTAGACCCTGCCTCTACACACACACACAAAAAAAAATTTTAATTTGCCAAGTGCGGTGGTGTGCCTATGGTCCTAGCTACTCAGAAGACTGAGGTGGGAGGATCACCTGAGCTCAGGTATTGAAGGCTGCCATGAGCTATGAATGTGCCACTGCACTTCAGTCTTGGTAACAGCAAGACCCTGTCTAGAAAAAATAAAACAAAAATAAAAACCCTTTTTATCACTGACTGTTTGGGCTAAGTGATTTTATCACTCTTCATTAAATAAACCAAGGCTAAGTGATTTTATTACTCTTCATTAAGTAAACCAATCTCTTACCTGTGTAATTCTTATAATTTAAATTCCAATTTGTTTAGTGCATGGCTAAGAAATTGAGTTTTTCAACTTTTGTTTTTACAGATTTGTATTAAGTAAACAAAGATAGTCATGTCATTTATTGTATATCTCCCATTTGCTTTCAGGAATAATTTGCCTAACCTTTATGAATGAATATGAAACATATAAAGAATTTTATACTTTTAGAACCTGTTTTTTAATGTCTTAACACACCCAAGGGTTTCTACATGTGCCCACCAGTAACAGTGACTCACTGTGGCTGTTAATTTTGTGGGTACTGTGGGCAAGGAAGTTAGGAAGTCAGTGAGGGTAGGAAAAAACATGCATAGTTTAAAAAGTACCCTGCCCCCACCAAGAGGATTCTGAATACTACTCTACGCGTTTCCTTCTCCCCTTTTTGAAAGTCATTAATGTTGGAATATAATACTAAATTTTTTACTTTATCCTTATTTAACCAAGACAGTGAAATTCTGGTTTTATCCTACCAACCTTAAAATAATATTTTGATAGTTTATTTGTACCCTTATTGCTGAAAGATTTCAAGGTGGCTATTTTGAAGTTTGGAAGAAAATGTTTCTAAATCCTACTAACTTAATCTTCTATTTTGATAAGAGGTAAATAGGAGGTTTTTTTCTACTCTTCACAGGGACAGATATGGCTTTTCTAAAGACTGCTTTGGAAATGGCAAGAACAGCAGTATATTCCTTACACAAATCCTCAACTAGAGAAGTAAGTTCAAATCATCTGATACTCTGTGGCATTTATTTTTAAATTCATGACAGTGTTTTTAGGATTTGCTGTGAATACTAGATAGCACAATATCTATTTCTCCTGACCTTTTTGACATATGAAACTTAGAACTAAATTTTCTGCTTAACCAGCTAGCATCTGATTGGCCTTTTTCTGAGCTATAAGACTTCTTTCCTCAAAGATTTTTTCAGACAGGAACTGTTGCCAGAAGAGATACTATAACTCAGGAGTAGAGAAGTGTGTTGTAACTAGGATTATGGTATGTTTTGGTTTATGAGTAAGTCTTAGTTGATCCCTTTTGCCCCATTGTCCCCGTGTGGCCTGATGTACTTAAGGGAGGCAATAAGGCCAGGTTTTCAGAACACTGAGCCTGGAGCTAAACAGATCTGAGTTCAGAAATCAGCTATTCTATTATTACTTTTGCAGCATGTAACACACGGAGAGGTGTATAAGTTGTATTCCAGGAAACTGGGGGGAAGGGCAGTACATTTTTTTAGTGTCAGTATAACACGGTGGTTAGGAACGGAGATTCTGAAGCCAGACCAGAATTTCTGGGTTCAGATCCAAGCTCTGCTGCCTCCCAGCATTATCTTGGTCAAGGTAATTGAGCTTCATCATCAAGGTAATTGAGCTTTTTGTCATCTGTACTATCCTCACCTGTATTCTAAGTGTAAGGGACTAAGAGTACCCAATAATTCATAAGAATTGTGAGGATTACATGAGTTAATATTTACAAAGCACTTAGATCAGTGTCTGACATGTGTAACTGCTATGTGCTAGCTACTGTTATTTAAATCATACATGTATTCAAAGATTTTAAAGTGATTTTGTAGGAAAAATAGTTAATTCATGTAAATACAGTGTATAAGAACTCAGTTGGAAATAATACATTCTAGTTACATGGTAATCTGATAACCTTTTAAAAAGCATAAAATATAACAGCTAAAAAGAACTATACTGCTAACAAGTAGTGGTACATGTAGGCAAGCAACAGGACACAACATAGCTAGTAAATAAATCCTCACTATATATGAAAGCAAACACCAGTTAAACATTGGTATCCAAACGTGTGTCCCCAAGAACACCCTCAGGTTTGATGATTCACTAGGAAATCTCATAGGACTCAGCATATAGTCTTATTCATGGCTATGATGTATTACAGTGAAAAGATAGAGAGCAAAATCAGCAAAGAGAAAGGTGCATTAGGCAGAGAATGGGGGAAACCAGGAGCAAGCTTCCCGAGTCTTCTGCCAGTGGAATAACACAGGACACACTTAATTTTCCCAGAATGAATTATTGATAACACACGTGAAACATTGCCAACCAGGGAAGCTCATTAGAGACTCAGTGCCCAGGGCTTTTATTAGGGACTGATCATGTAGGCAATTCCCTTTCTGACACATACCCAAATTCTAGACTCCTAGTAGGAAAACAGGTGTTCAGCATAAACAGTGTTAGGCACAGTGAGACACTATTATTAAGGGAGTAGGGAGTGGGAACCTTCCCAAAATCTAAGTTCCTAATCTCCAGCCAAGGGCCAAACTTGTAAGCAGGCCTTTCTAAGGATAAGCAGCCAGGCCTGCTGTGAACTCTTTTCTGCACAGCTTGGCATAACATGAATTTTTTTTTTAATTATACTTTAAGTTCTAGGGAACATGTGCATAACATGCAGGTTACATAGGGATACATGTGCCATGTTGGTTTGCTGCACCCATCACATTAGTTATTTCTCCTAATGCTCTCTCTCCCCCAGCCCCCCACCCCCTAGCAGGCCCCGGTGTGTGATGTTCCCCTCCCTGTGTCCATGTGTTCTCATTGTTCAACTCCCACTTACGAGTGAGAACATGTGGTGTTTGGTTTTCTGTCCTTGTGATAGTTTGCTGAGAATGATGGTTTCCAGCTTCATCCATGTCCCTGGAAAGGACATGAACTCATCCTTTTTTATGGCTGCATAGTATTCCATGGTGTATATGTGCCACACTTTCTTAATCCAGTCTATTATTGATGGACATTTGGGTTGGTTCCAAGTCTTTGTTATTGTGAATAGTGCCGCAGTAAACACGTGTGCATGTGTCTTTATGGTAGCATGATTTATAACCCTTTGGGTGTATACCCAGTAATGGGATTGCTGGGTCAAATGATATTTCTAGTTCTAGATCCTTGAGGAATCGCCACACTGTCTTCCACAATGGTTGAACTAATTTACACTCCCACCAACAGTGTAAAAGTGTTCCTATTTCTCCACATTCTCTCCAACATCTGTTGTTTCCTGACTTTTTAATGATCGCCATTCTGACTGGTGTGAGATGGTGTTTCATTGTGGTTTTGATTTGCATTTCTCTGATGACCAGTGATGATAAGCATTTTTTTCATGTGTCTGTTGGCTGCCTAAATGTCTTCTTTTGGGAAGTGTCTGTTCATATCCTTTGCCCACTTTTTGATGGGTTTTTTTTTTTCTTGTAAATTTGTTTCAGTTCTTTGTAGATTCTGGATATTAGCCCGGTGTCAGATGGATAGATTGCAAAAATTTTCTCCCATTCTGTAGGTTGCCTGGTTACTCTGATGATAGTTTTCTTTTGCTGTGCAGAAGCTCTTTAGTTTAATTAGATCCCAATTTGTCAGTTTTGGCTTTTGTTGCCATTGCTTTTGGTGTTTTACTCATGAAATCTTTGCCCATGCCTATGTCCTGAATGGTATCGCCTACATTTTCTTCTAGAGCTTTTATGGTTTTGGGTCTTACATTTAAGTCTTTAATCCATCTTGAGTTAATGTTTGTATAAGGTGTAAGGAATGGATCCAATTTCAGCTTTCTACATATGGCTAGCCAGTTTTCCCAGCACCACTTATTAAATAGGGAATCCTTTTCCCTTTGCTTTTGTCAGGTTTGTCAAAGATCAGATGGTTGTAGATGTGTGGTGTCATTTCTGAGGCCTGTGTTCTGTTCCATTGGTCTATATATGTTTTGGTACCAGTACCATGCTATTTTGGTTACTGTAGCCTTGTATCATTTGAAGTCAGGTAGCATGGTGCCTCCAGCTTTGTTCTTTTTGCTTAGGATTGTCTTGGCTATGTGGGCTCTTTTGGTTCCATATGAAATGTAAAGTAGTTTTTTCCAATTCTGTGAAGAAAGTCAGTGGTAGCTTGATGGGGATAGCATTAAATCTATAAATTATCTTGGGCAGTATGGCCATTTTCACGATATGGTGCTCTACACTTTCAGAGAAACTTCTCTAGTGACGAACTATAGAAATGATCCCTGAAAGTATAGTCTTGGCATAACATAGATTTATAAAACTCAGTTTTACTGCATGAACTGAATTGCCCATGTACACAGATCTCTGCCAAATGGTTTCTAGGATACCTAGCTGTATAAATGAAATAATGCTACAGAAACCATATGAGAACATTAGACATCTTTGATAGATTTCTGAAATAGTCATGCATCCTTTAACAACAGGGATATGTTCTGACAAATGTATTCTGAGAAATGCATCCTGAGGTGATTTCACCATTGTGCAGACATAGAGTGGACCACTGAGGCTCTGTGGTTAGTCTATTGTTCCTAGGCTACAAACCTGTCAACCTGTTACTGTATTGAATACTACAGGTAACTGTAACACAATGGTATTTTTTTAAATCTAAACATATATAAATACCAAGAAGGTAATGTGTTGTGCTATGATGTCAAGATAGCAACATCACTAGGCAATAGCAATTTTTCAGCTCCATTTATAATTTTATGGGACTACCGAAATATATGCAGTCCCTAGATAACCCCAAATGGCATTATATGGTGCATGAGTAGCTTTCTATCACTTGGATTTATTGTATGATTTGGTTCAGATTGTTAAATATATTGAAATTGATTTCTTACTTTCAGACTACTATCCATTCAATTGAAATTTTTATAAGGGTCTAGATTCTAATGAAATTTTAAGCTTAAAAACTCAATATCAATTATTAGTAAAAAGCAATTTTAAAAAATCATTAAAAATCAGCTCATAACAACATATTGTTTATGTTCAGCATGTTCAAAAGAAAGCTGCAGAATGGAAAATCAAGATAGATATTATAGCAGGTAAGACAAATCTCAATCCTAATATCCAAAAGGGCCAACATGCATTCGCCCAACCAAAACTTTCATGCAGGTGCTGAGAAGATCTACTATAAAGTATGCTTTGCAGTGTGGCAAAATGTGCATGATTGGTAATAGATTGGAAATGGAGTAAAAGCAGAGTGATCACTTCGCTTAAGACTGTCCTAATTTATGCAATTTACTGAAAATTTCTAATAGCACTCAGGTATTTGGTCACTCCAGACTCAGGCGGAACACTGTATAGCAGCACAATGGCTAAAAACATGGGCTTGGGGCCAGGCATGGTGGCTCACGCCTGTAATCCCAGCACTTTGGGAGGCGGAGGTGGGCAGATCACCTGAGGTTTAGAGTTCGAGACCAGCCTGGCCAACATGCTGAAACCCCATCTCTACTAAAACTACAAAAAATTAGCCAGGCATGGTAGCGCACACCTGCAATCTCAGCTACTTGGGAGACTGAGGTGGGAGAACCGCTTGAGTCCCAGAGGCAGAGGTTGCAGTCAGCCGAGATTGTGCCACTGTTCTTCAGCCTGGATGACAGAGGAGACTCAGTCTCAAAAAACAAAAACAAAAACAAAACAAACAAACAAAAACGTGGGCTTGGATTTGGTCAGATCTTGGTTTGAAATTCATTCATGGAAAATGCTATCAGATTATTTCCAGATAATCTTTCTTTTTTTTTTTTTTTGGGAGACAGAGCCTTGCTCTGTTACCTAGGTTGGAGTGCAGTGGCAACCTCCACCTGCCGGGTTCAAGCGATGCTCTTGCTTCAGTCTCCCGAATAGCTGGAACTACAGGCGTGCACTACCATGTCCGGCTAATTTTTTTATCTTTAGTAGAGACAGGGTTTCACCACATTGGCCAGGCTGGTCTTGAACTCCTGACCTCAGATGATCCTCCAGTCTCTGCCTCCCAAAGTGCTGGGATTACAGGTGTGAGCAACCGAGCCTGGCCTCTAATTCCATTCTCTAATTGCCCCTGGAATCAAATAACATTTATCTTTTTCTTCTAAATATCAACACTATGAGTAAATCATGTTTAATACATTTTTATTACTAAATTGAGTAATAGTCACAAACATCAAAACAGGAAAAGCATATAACTAGAAGCTAATTATAATCTAAGCCCAAAATAAGAGTGCAATAAGGGAACATGTTTTTTCACAATAGACAATGAATTGCCACTGTAGTGTTAAACATACACCTGGATATATTACTGTTCATAATAATAATGTAACATATACATCTGTTCATCTTGCTGTTATTTTCAGTGTTGCATTACTTAGACAGTTTTAGGGGTGTTTTTTCTGTTTTTGTTTTTTGAGATGGAGTCTCCCTCTGTTGCCCAGGCTGGAGTGCAGCAGCACGATCTTGGCTCACTGCAACCTCCACCTCCTGGGTTCAAGGGATTCTTCTCCTGGCTCAGCCTTCACAAGTGGGTGGGACTACAGGCGCACCACCACACCCAGCTTTTTTCTAATTATTTTTGGTAGAAACGAGGTTTCACCATGTTGGCCAGGCTGCTCTTGAACTCTTCACCTCAGCTCATCTGCCCGCCTTGGCCTCCCAAAGTGCTGGGATTAGAGGCGTGAACCACCACACCCGGCCAGTTTTAGGTATTATATGCAGTATGGAACACCTTAGAACAGTCCCAGTAGTATACCGAGCCAGAGCCTTGCTCCTCCAAATGTTGTCCTCAGACCATCAGCATTAAAATCCCTGGGATTTCCTTGTTAGAAATAAAGAATTTCAGGCCGGGCGTGGTGGCTCACGTCTGTAATCCCAGCACTTTGGGAGGCTGAGGCGGGCAGATCACAGGTCAGGAGATCAAGACCATCCTGGCTAACACAGTGAAATTCTGTGTCTATTAAAAAATACAAAAAAATTAGCCAGGCATGGTGGTGAGCACCTGTAGTCCCAGCTACTCTGGAGGCTGAGGCAGGAGAATGGCATGAACCTGGGAGGTGGAGCTTGCAGTGAGCCCAGATTGCGCCACTGCACTCCAGCCTGGGCGATAGAGCGAGACTCCATCTCAAAAAAAAAAAAAAAAATTTCAGGCTCCACCCAGACCTACTGAATTAGAATCTGCATTTCAACAAGATCCCCAGGTGATTTGATTGCACATTAAAACTTGAAAGCTGTGACATACAGGAATAGACTACTGCCATCCCTCTAAAATAGATCAGTAGTAAAGAGTTTGGAGAATCTACATTATTCTTTAGAAGGAAGAAATATGAAAAACTAGTTTTCGTTTTAGAACTTAGGAGGAAAATGGGTACTTACTACAATTATTAAACTCTGGGTAAGAAAATTTTGAAATAAGCATGGTTATTATGAGATTAAGTTAGCTACAGACCATTAGGAAATTAAAAATAGAAAGGTGCCATCCTTTTCATAGGATTTACTTTTTGGTCCACTTTTTATCCTTCTAAACTCTTCACTTGTAACCTCAAATTTCAGTATAAATGGCCATAATAACAGAAATGCCAAGCTGCCATGGCCAATGCTGGGAATATAGCAAGTCACTACTTGGATAAGTTAAAGGTTCTAAAATGTTCAGTTTACCAGCACTTAATACTTGTCTTAGTTTTTTTTTGTTGTTGTTGTTGTTTAGTCAAGGGTGGTAAATGCTTGGAAATATAATTTTATCCTTAGGTGGCTTTTGTTTTACAGAGCTTCGATATGACCTGCCAGCATCATACAAGTTTCATAAAAAGAAATCAGTAAGTCTCTTGATTTTGGCTGGTCTACATTCGGTATTGAAAAGTTTTCTGGGCCGGACGTGGTGGCTCATGCCTGTAATCCCAGCTACTCGGGAGGCTGAGGCAAGAGAATCGCTTGAACTCAGGAGGCGGAGGTTGCAGTGAGCTGAGATTGCCCCACTACACTTCAGCCTGTGCAACAGAGTGAGAGTCAGTCTCAAAAAAGAAAAAGGAAAAAAAAAGAAAAGCTTTATGACAAGTAATTATTTCTAGTGTTATCAACTTTCCTGTGTAAATATAGAAAGACAGCCTAGGAGACACCATAAATGGCCTGTGGGAAGGGCCCATGGTCAACAGCTAATATTCTAGTTCTTTATTAAATGCTCTGGGTACAAAAAGAAAAAAAAAAAAACTGTTTTTGCTCTTTTCATATAGCATATATTTTATTAGTTTGTACTAATACATTCTCATATTACAAAGGCAATTTAATGGAAGAATCTTCCTTTTGATATTTGAACATCTGAAATAACACAAACAGAACTATACATTCAAAGAAATCTCATTTGCATAACAAAAAGACAAGTTAAACAACAACAAAAAATTTTTCCTTTCTCACAGGTGGACATTGAAGTGGACCTAATTCGGTTTTCCTTTTAAAAGCCCCCGCAAACAAAAGTAGTTTAAAACCTATTTAAAATGAATAAAAAAATTGGTTTACTAAACTACTGGTCTCCAGCACCATTTTCTGTTTTCTGTTGTTTGGATGCAGGTTCTTCTTTGTCTGTTTCTTCTCTTGCTCTTTTCACAGGTCCTATAACGTAACAATTAATTTTTGTTAAATTCAACGTAAGTACTGCTCTATTTTAATACTGAGTACAATTACTAATAATGATACTGTTGAAAAAGATGCAACAACTTCCTTGCACCAATGAGAAAAGGCTTTTCTCTTAGTACAGACCTGACCTCTAGATTCATCTTCCAAATATCCTGTCCCTGACTTATACAACAGCATAACCAAGGTAAATCATAATAATCCAAGACTGGCACTTATCCAGAAGTTGAAAAGCCAAATCCCTATTCTCTGGCAAATCATTTATTTATGGAAGTACAAATTTTCTCATGAAACTACCAAAGGACTTAGGAAAAAACTTACCAGTTGCACCATTTTCATCATGTTCATCATCACTAGCAAATTTCGTTTTCTTGCCCTGAAACTGTACTTTTCCTTTACCAGACCCAGGCTGGGCAGCTTTATTACCCTTTCCTTTTCCTTTAAATCTACGACCTGTAGAGACACAATTGAGCACTCTGTAAAGAATTTTTTTTTAAGTCTCTTGTCAATGTTTTTGAACACTGATTAAAGTTTTTGCTCAAGTAAATGGGTTCAACAACCAAACTGTTAAAGAAAAATCAGAATAAATGACCTTTTGACTTCCATTTGTTTAGGGATTCCTGTTGGTCTTCTATTATTTTTTTCAGTGCTTCTTTTTCCACCTCTCCTTCTAGTACTTCCCAAGTCACTTCTTTGTTCCTTAATTGTAGGTTACCGTTATTTGCATCTTTGGCTTTACCCAAAGCTTCCTTGGCTTTTTCTTTAAATAGAATTATCCCCTATATCAGAGACAGAAAACAAAAGCCATACCCTTAGTTTTTTAGTCCCACAATTAATTTCTTTGTTCAAAGTAATTTTTTCTACCCTGCAAACCTTCCATGCCTTTACCAGTTTCAATGAACTTTACTGAACAGTAGAAAAGGAATGCTACAGAAGTAAAACTGCAATAATCAATATGAACAGTTATTCATAGTATAATTCAGAAACTATCCGACATCACATATAGTGACAATAACAACAAAGTAAACGATCAAGTAGAAACTAGTATAATTCAGAAAATATCAGACATCACATCTAGTGACAATAACAACAAATGATCAAGTAGAAACTAATAAACACAATTTTAAAAATTGCTTTCTACTAATTTTGTCTAAGTTTCTACAGATTTTCAAACTGACTGCTAAAAAGCATAGGAATGTTTCCAAACCTCTTTTGCTCCTCTGACGAAGTCTATCCATTTTATTTCACCATGATTTGAGAAAAGTATGTGTAAATCTTCTCTACAGGTCTGATCATCTAAATCACCTGAAAATTTCAGCAAGCATCCAATCTTTTCTTCTAGAGATTTCTATAAAAATATACAAAGCGATCAAAAAGTTTCTTAAAAGCAACAACAGACCATAAATGACTGACACCACATTATAGCTATACAAGAGCCTAGAAACCAAAATGCTATTTTAAAGTAGTTTCTCTTGCCTAGGCAGCAAGAGCGAAACTCCATCTCAAAAAAATAATAATAATAAATAAATAAAGCAGTTTCATAGTGTTGGTGTTTTCCTTTGTCATCCTTTATCCCAAAATGGCTTTCAATATTATTTGATCTCTTATACAACTGGCATTTAGTTATAAACTACATAAAATCTGGTTATTAAACTATCTTGGAAAATAATTCCAGGCAGTATTTATCATACTTTAAAAATTTTTTAGGCCAGTTGCAGTGGCTCATGCCTGTAATCCTAGCACTTTGGGAGGCCGAGGTAGGCGGATCACAAGGTCAGGAGATGGAGACCATCCTGGCTAACATGGTGAAACCCCGTCTCTACTAAAAAAAAATATACAAAAAATTAGCTGGGCATAGTGGCGGGTGCCTGTAGTCGCAGCTACTCAGGAGTCTGAGGCAGGAGAATGGGGTGAACCCAGGAGACGGAGCTTGCAGTGAGCCCAGATCGCGCCACTACACTCCAGCCTGGGCGACAAAGCAAGACGTCTCAAAAAAAGAAAAAAAAAATTTTTTTTTAAAGAGTCATTATTATTTTCCCCAAATAAAAAATTTTACCTGTAACTTTCTAAATGGAAATACACATCACTATCTTATTAAGTCAAAAATAGCTGGGCGCGGTGGCTCAAGCCTGTAATCCCAGCACTTTGGGAGGCCAAGACGGGCGGATCACGAGGTCAGGAGATCGAGACCATCCTGGCTAACACGGTGAAACCCCGTCTCTACTAAAAAATACAAAAAATTAGCCGGGCGAGGTGGCGGGCGCCTGTAGTCCCAGCTACTTGGGAGGCCGAGGCAGGAGAAGGGCGTGAACCCGGGAGGCGGAGCTTGCAGTGAGCTGAGATCTGGCCACTGCACTCCAGCCTGGGCAACAGAGCGAGACTCTGTCTCAAAAAAAAAAAAAAAAGTATTAATCTATGATTAGAATCTTTAGAAGTTATAGGAGGACATTTTCTCATAAACATAAGTTCTAGGCATAAATGAACTTTTTCTGAATATTTCAAAATATATTTTCCTGTGTTTTATTATATTCTTTATTTTTAGACAGGGTCTCACTCTGTCACCCAGGCTGGAGTGCAGTGGCATGATCTTGGTTCACTGCAACCTCCACTTCCTGGGTTCAAGTGATTCTCCTGCCTCAGCCTCCCGAGTAGCTGGCATTACAGGCATACACCACCACGCCTGGCTAATTTCTGTATTTTTAGTAGAGGCGGGATTTCACCATATTGGCCAGGCTGGTCTCGAACTCCCAACCTCAGGTGATCCACCCACCTTGGCCTCCTAAAGTGCTGGGAATACAGGCGTGGGCCACTGCACCCGGCCTTTTCGTATTTTAGAACATATTTCCTATCCTTAGTGTTCTCTTTTCCCTCAATATAATACCTGTGCAATGACAACTATAGATAGCTTTGCTTACATATTTTCTTGAAAAAGTCCTCAGACTTAAAAGCTATTCATTTAACTATGAATTACAGATATACTAGATAGCAGTAATATATACTTACCATTTCAGCATCTTCTTCTAACTTTTGTTTTGCTTCTTGCTCTCTACAAATAAAAATATCATAATTATAACATACTTCCATTTACTATATAAGAAAATTAAGTCCTAATAAAGTTAACCAATCATGATCACTAAACTTACTTAACCAAAGCCAGAAGTCCTTAGGTTTTTTTGATCGTCCAATGCTAGACTGCAATGCAATTTGGCCCCGAAATTGTCAAGGCAGCTTAAGATCGCAATGTTTCACTAGCAAAGAGAAAGGTCTACTGCCACTATTTCAGAGCTCACCAACTATATTTCTGTCAGAGCATTAAGGAATTCAAAGTATGTCATGATTAGTTCAACATACTTACTGTTTAGCTCTTAATTTAGCTTCCACTTTGTTTTGTTTTCTTTCTTCATTTTTTTTGGCAAAGTAATCATCCCTAAAGAACACACAGTACAGAGGCTAAGTTCACGAGAACAAAGTTAAGACCGCAGATTATTTTGAATAACTTAAGCCATGGCACAGCAATAAATGTTGCATACATTTACTATCAACATAATCATCAACTAAAAATCCAAAATATGCCAAGGAAGTTACTCTCATGTTGTTTTAAATAACAGCTTTACTAAGGAAAAATTCCATGTGCCACAAAATTCACTCTTTTAAAGTGTACCTTGAATGTTTTTTTAGTATATTCAGTTGTACAACCATCACTACTAATTTCAGAACATTTTCATGACCCCAAAAAGAAACCCCCTATCCATTAGCAACTTCATGTTGATTTTCATTTATCATTCATGTATAGGGGGAAAAAAGTGTATCAGAAGTCATGCAAATAATATTGCAGTTTTCTATAGTGTTAATTCCACAAAAGGAGAAAATTCTAAAATCCCCAAGATCCAAGAATAACAGCAATTATGAAAACCATGTTAAGTAATTTTTGAGGAATTAACACTGATACTATGACTGACACTATGACTGTGATCCATCACAGTGCATCTCTAAGTCAATCAGGTTTAGTATATACCATTTAGAAGACCGTAATGCACTAAAATACTAAAAATATTGGCCTTTCAGGGGATGCTACTTCCATGCTCCTTACCCTAGCGTGTCAATTCCATATAACTAAAAGGCCAGGAGAAACATCAGCAAAAAGACTTACTTGAAAAGTATTAGCAGGTCTGTTTCTTTGTACTTCTGGTCAGGGGTCTCTACAAACTTCTTAGCAGATTCAATGCTATCAAACACAACAAAAATTGATCCCTATAAAAAGGAAGGAAAATATTTTTTAAGTTATTTCCCATATATTCTAAAACTACAAAAAGTCTGTATTATCATACCTTAAATGCTTTATGCAATGTTCTTCTCATCTGAATATTTAGTACTTGACCTTTATCTTCTAACCATTCTTTTATGTCATCAAGAGTTGCATCAGTTGGGAAGCCTTTCTGTGAAGAGTGGGAAGTAATGTACAAATAACAAATAATGACTTCTCAGATAAACAATTGGAGAGAATTTGATTCATTTTATCTTGAAATGAACACGGGATATACCTATCTATCTCTATTTATCTTTGTTAATCACTTAACAGCCTTGTTTAGGAGCCACTACTCTCCAGTGCAATAAAAGTGATTCATCTGGTATTTGCTTCAAAATAATTCAGTTGAGGCAAAAATAAAACAAGATGATTTGCATGTTCTGTTAATAACTAGTAAAGCTGGTGATGGTACATTATTGAATCTATTTATATACATCTGAAATTTTCCATAATAAAAAAACTATTTAAAAATATGCTAAAGAAAATTGCAATCAAGTTTAGCTGCTGATAAGAACAGCTAACATGCAGTTGGTGCTTAGAATATGTCAAAGATTTGATCCAATGGTGTATTTTTTTTTTCATTTAATTCTCACAACAGTTCTACAAGGTAGAAAATATCCACGTTTATGAAGATAAAACTTAGGACCAGGCATGGTGGCTCACACCTGTAATCCCAGCACTTTGGGAGGTCAAGGTGATTGAATTACTTGCACCCAGGAGATTGACACCAGCCTGGGCAACACAGGGAGACCCCTGTCTCTACAAAAAATGTTTAGCCACATGTGGTAGCATGCGCCTGTAGTCCCAGCTACTCAGGAGGCTGAGGTGGGAGGATCACTTGAGCCCAGGTGGTCAAGACTGCAGTGGACCATGATCAAACCACTGCATTCCAACATGAGCAACAGGATGAGATTCTGTCTCAAAAACAAAACAAAAAGAAACTTAGGTTAAGAATATTACAAAAGGACATAAAGTAATTAGTGAGGCTGTGATTCCTGAGCCCTTATTCTTCCGTACTTTACTTTCTAAATAAATGTAAGATGTTTAAGTGCATCACAGGCCCACTTACAATATAAACAGATCTGTTTTTTACATCATTTTTATACTCATCAGTCACTTCAGGTAGGGGTTTGCTTGGAGACCTTCTGATTTTAGTTTTATCTTCACTGATTTCCATGAGTTCTGCCTTGGATTTGCTCAATGCTTCCACAATTACATTAAAGTCTGTTGTTAGACGGTTCAACCTGAAGAGTACATATAAAAATGTAAGACTCAGCAGTAGCACTCACTGTAAACAGAAAACCTAAAGATTATTTTTAAAAGCTTGTTACCTGTTGAATTTTATCATTATCTCCAAAGGTACCCAGCCTTCATCCAGTTTTATCTGTTCCTTTAGAAACTTGTCCCGTGGCAAATTGAAGTCGCCAAAATAATACTGTGAGATAATTACAATGTATTTCAGAATACTGTATAATATGAACTCTAATCCTGACATTACTCTACAGTACCAAGTTCTGTTATTTAAAAATACATGTCAGGCCAGGCGCGGTGGCTCAAGCCTGTAATCCCAGCACTTTGGGAGGCCGAGACGGGCGGATCACGAGGTCAGGAGATCGAGACCATCCTGGCTGACACGGTGAAACCCCGTCTCTACTAAAAAATACAAAAAACTAGCCGGGCAAGGTGGCGGGTACCTGTAGTCCCAGCTACTGGGGAGGCTGAGGCAGGAGAATGGCGTGAACCCGGGAGGCGGAGCTTGCAGTGAGCTGAGATCCGGCCACTGCACTCCAGCCTGGGCGACAGAGCGAGACTCCGTCTCAAAAAAAAAAAAAAAAAAAAAAAAAATACATGTCATAAGTTACAAAAGGCAATAAACATTTTCCCCAAATATATGATAATAAAATGTTTACAATACAAATTAGCAAAAAGATAAAACTAAAATGTCAATTATTAAAATAGTGTAAGTAACAGATATGTCAATAGACTAGAAAACCTTAAAGAAAAATATATTTAAAGATTATATGAAAAGCCTCTTGCAAATCAGTGTGTAAAGAATAGATGGTTAAATAAAAAGAACTGGAATAAATTGATTAATCACTCAATTTTTATTTTTATTTTTCTTTATTTTTATTTTTTGACAGAGAGTCTCACTCTCTCGCTCAGGCTGGAGTGCAGTGGCATGAACTCGGCTCACTGCAACCTCCACTTCCCAGGTTCAAGTGATTCTCCTGCCTCAGCCTCCTAAGTAGCTGGGATTACAGGCATATGCCACCACGCCCAGCGAATTTTTGTTATTTTTAGTAGAGACCCAGGGTTTCACCATGTTGGCCTTGAACTCCTGATCTCAAGTGACCTGTCTACCTCGGCCTCCCACAGTGCTGGGACTGCAGGCATGAGTCACCACACCTGGCCTTCTAATTTTTTTAAATTAAAAAATAAGGGACAGGGGCCAGGCATGGTGGTGCACACCTGTGATCCCTGCACTTTGGGAGGTCAAGATAGAGACCACCCTGGCCAAGATGGTGAAACCACATCTCTACTAAAAATACAAA
Source organism: Macaca mulatta (assembly GCF_049350105.2). Lineage (NCBI taxonomy): Eukaryota > Metazoa > Chordata > Mammalia > Primates > Cercopithecidae > Macaca > Macaca mulatta. Next base: position 74,724,643 of record NC_133417.1, on the reverse strand, counting down.
AATTAGCTGGGCGTAGTGGCGCACACCTGTAGTCTCAGCTACTCAGGAGGCTGGGGCAGGAAAATCGCTTGAACCCAGGAGGAGGAGGTTGCAGTGAGCCAAGATCATGCCACTGTACTCCAGCCTGACAAAAGAGTGAGACTCCATCTCAAAAAAAAAAAAAAGTTGGCGGGGGGTTGCGGGGGTCAGGAGTGCTGGTTCATGCCTAATCCCAGCACTTTAGGAGGCTGAGGTGGGTGCATCGCTTGAGTCTAGGAGTTCAAGACCAGTCTGGGCAACATGGCAAGACCCCATCTCTACCCAAAAAATAAAAAAATAAAAAAAAAAAAAAAGGCCAGGCATGGGTGGTACGTGTCTCTAGTCCCAGCGCAGGAAGCTGAAGTGGGAGGATTGCTTAAGCCTGGCGGGTTGAAGCTGCAATGAGGCATAACTGTGCCACTGTACTCCAGCCTTGGAAACAGAGTAAGACGTTGCCTCAAAAAAACAAAAAATTAAACATTTATCAAATTTAACCATAGAGGTACTCTCAATATACACGCAAAGGAAAAACCCAAGTATGACTATTTGGAATGCCAGAAGTAACAAAAAAAGTAAAAGACAAATTTGTCAAGAATTCTTAAAAAGAAGAAGGGTAAAAAGAGAACACCCTAATAGAAAATAGTTAAAAGGTATTTTATTGGCCTCGCATGGTGGCCCAAGCCCATAATCCCAGCACTTTGGGAGGCTGAGGCAGGTCAATTTCTTGAGGCCAGAAGTTTGAGACCAGACTGGCCAATGTGGTGAAACCCTGACTCTACTAAAAATACAAAAAATAGCTGCACATGGTGGTGCACACCTGTAATCCCAACTACTCAAGTGGCTGAGGCACAAGACTAGTTTGAACTCAGGAGGTGGAGGTTGCAGTGAGCCAAGATCACTGCCACTATACTCCAGTCTGAGCGGAAAGCAATACTGTCTCTCTGTCTTAAATAAAAAAAATTAAAAAAAAAAAAAAAGACACTTTATTTTTCGGAGGTCGGGTCTTGCTTTGTTGCCCAGACTGGAGTGCAGTGGTGCAACCATAGCTCACTGCAGCCTGAAACTCCTGGGCTCAATTGATCTTCCACCTCAGCCTTCCAAGTAACTAGGACAACAGGCACATGCCACCATGCCCAGCTAACGATTTTTTTAAAAATTATAAAAAATAGGCCAAACGCAGTAGGCTCATGCCTATAATCCCAGCACTTTGGGAGGCCAAAGCAGGCGGATCACTTGAGGTCAGAAGTTCAAAACCAGCATGACCAACATGGTGAAACCCCGTCTCCACTAAAAATACAAAAATTAGCCGGACATGGTGGTGTGCACCTATAATCCCAGATACTTGGGAGGCTGAGGAATTGCGTGAACCTGGAAGGTGGAGGTTGCGGTGAGCTAAAATCACACCACGGCACTCTGCACTCCAGCCTGGGAGATAAGAATAAGACTCCATCTCAAAAAATAAATAAATAAACTACTATAAACTAAAAAAAGTCCAACTTCATTTCATTATTAATCAAAGAAATACAATTTAAAGCAATGAGACAGCATTTTTCATCTAACAAACTGGCTTAGATTAGGAAAAAAACCAAGACTACCTAGTATTGACTTGAACACAGAGAACTAGCCATGCAGGTAAGATGTAAATTGACAATTACCAGTGTTTTTTTAAATGTGCATAATCCTTGAGCCAGTATGGCTCCTTCTAAGAATTTTACCTTGAAAAAAATCAATAATAAAAATGTTTACTAAGATTTATATACAAGAATATTTGTCAAAGAATGATTACAGCTAAAAAAATTAGAAGGATCCTTCGTTTTATTTTTTATTTTTTTATTTTTTGAGACGGAGTCTCGCTCTGTCGCCCAGGCTGGAGTGCAGTGGCGCGATCTCGGCTCACTGCAAGCTCCGCCTCCCGGGTTCACGCCATTCTCCTGCCTCAGCCTCCCGAGTAGCTGGGACTACAGGCGCCCACAACCGCGCCCAGCTAATTTTTTGTATTTTTAGTAGAGACGGGGTTTCACCGTGGTCTCGATCTCCTGACCTTGTGATCCACCCGCCTCGGCCTCCCAAAGTGCTGGGATTACAGGCGTGAGCCACCGCGCCCGGCTGGATCCTTGGTTTTAAAGAGGAGGATGAAAAAATTATTGATTACAAAACTTTTCTCCACAAAAATGCATCCTATGTTTAGCGGGGGAAAGGGAAGGAAATAAAATTGTTAGAAATGTACCACTGTGGTGGGGGATGTTTTTAAAGGTGAAGGCACTATGCTTGTGTGGAGGCAGGGGATATATGGAAAATCTCTGTACCTTCCACTCAATTTTGCTGTAAACCTAGAACTGTTGTAAAATATAAGGTCCACTAAAAAAATAAAAATTAATATGAGCATGAAGCAAAGTGTCAAAAGCTTTTAACCTTGATTACCTTAGAAGAGTAGGATTTGAGAGCAGGTTGTAGGAGAGATGTAACCTTTTCTATATACATCTTAGTATTGTTCTAAGTATTAAACACAGAATGAGTAATTTCTAATTTTTCTCCCCACAATCATAAGGAAATTAATATTAAAAAAAAGGAACATAAGACATTTTAAATGCAGAGGTGCAGCTTAAAAAAAAAAAGAAAAAAAGCAGTTCAGAGAATTGCAGAAAAAACCCACACCAAACAATATGATCTGAGGGATTCCTTAGCAAGAACATAAGTTTAAAGATAATTTCCTATGCAACCATTATTGATATTGTAAAGATTTAAAGGTTTTTTTCTTTTTGACTTTAACTGAACAAAGAACGATTTGCAAATCAGGAAGCCTCCCCAGCCAGAGTATGCTCACAAAGACTCTCAAGTTTCTTCCCCCTGACCCCCCAAAACAGTATCTCACTCTGTCATCCAGGCTTGAGTGCAGTGGTATGATCACAGCCACTGCAGCCTCTACCTTCTGGGCTCCATCAATCCTCCCACCTCGGCTTCCCAAGTAGCTGGGACTACAGGCAAACCGCTAACACACTCAGCTAATTTTTAAAAATTTTTTGTAGAGATGGGGCCTCATCATGTTGCCCAGGCTGGTCTCTAACTCCTGGACTCAAGCCATCCTCCTGCCTCCGTACTGCAAAGGTACTGAGGATCACTTGAGGTTATTACGTTAACATAAACATAATACCTAAATTTGAAAAAATGCTAAGAGGAGTTTGAAAACAGATACTATATTAAAATTACTGGCCAGGCACAGTGGGTCACACTTGTAATCCCAGCACTTTGGGAGGCTGAGGTGGGCAGATCACCTGAGGTCTGGAGTTCGAGACCAACCTGGCCAACATGGTGAAACTCCGTCTCTACTAAAAATACAAAAATTAGCCTGGTGTGGTGGCGTGTTCCTGTAGTCCCAGCTATTTGGCAGCTGAGGCAGGATAATCATTTGAACCCAGGAGGCAGAGGCTACAGTGAGCCGAGACTGTTGTAGTGAGTCAGGATAGTGCCACTGCACTCCAGCCTGGCCAACAGAGTGAGACTCCAGCTCAAAAAAAAAAAAATACTATATTAAAGTTACAATAGCTGAGAACTGACTGGGCAGAAAAAAACTACGAAGATCATCAAAAATATAGTGTTATTTAACAGGGAAGGTACTTTACCAAGGACTTTTATGTTACTTATGTGTCAGGCATTCTTCTAAGTACTTAACATTATATTCACTAATCCTCCAAACTACCTTATGAGGAGGGAACTACTATTATCCTCATTTTACATGGGACTAAGAAGCTAAAATTTTATATGAGACTATGAAACTAAAATTTTAAAAAGATTAAGTAACTAGTTTATAGTGTTACCTTTTGAAATGTTTGTAACATCTTAAGTTTCACAACCTGGCTCCACCAGTATAAAACTGTATGCTATTATATGTTCATCTAAGAATCAAAGGCAAACCAAATGTTGAATATGTCCATATACTGAAATGAAATGTTCTTTCTGTATTTGTGTTGCGGTCCTACATTTTCTTTCAAGGAACTTGTTTTTGCAGTTTATAGCACAGGAATCATACCTCAATTTGATGACAGATTTTGGCCTCCAGGGCAGCCATCTTTTCATTATCACCATTTTCAGCCATTGTGGCTATCTGTAAAATTTCCCAAATTAGCATAAAGTTATTTTTTTATATAAAACTCAAGACTAGAAAGAGAATGTTTACAAAGTATTACTATCCCATTGTTTTCTTAAAAAATCAGGAATTTCTGTTTTCACAGGTTGTTTATTTACTCAATTCTCAAATATCTCAACGAAGCAACACTTTGGAATAAGTGATGAAAAAATCTAAAAACTATAAAAAACCTCTCTCTCTTTCAGTAAATCACTACCCCATCTTCTATAACAAGAAACTGTTTATCTCACTTGGCTGGTCAAGAAAGATTTACGGAAAAAAACTCCAATCACTTACTAACCATTTCCAGCTTTAAACAGATATCTGTCAGTATGTCACCATGGCTCGCTGTACACTTGTTTGGTTTGGTTCACTTTCTTTTTTCTTTTTTGGAGACGGAGTCTCGCTCTTGTTGCCCAGGCTGGAGTGCAATGGCGCGATCTCGACTCACTGCAATCTCCGCCTCCCAGGTTCAAGTGATTTTTTCGTCTTAGCCTCCTGAGTAGCTAGAATTACAGGCACCCGCCACCTCGCCTGACTAATTTTTGTATTTTTAGTAGAGACGGGGTTTCACCATGTTGGTCAGGTTGGTCTTGAATTCCTGACCTCAGGCGATCCACCCGCCTCGGCTTCCCAAAGTGCTGGGTTTACAGGCGTGAGCCACCGCGCCCGGCCTTATTTCTTTTAAAATGCAGTCACAACTGACTTACCCAAACCTTGTATTATAACTTTTAAGGTGAAAAACGTTACAGTTCCTTAGATACTCTATGCTCAGGAACACACGAAAACAAAAATGGGAGAATGTGGTCACACTAGCAAAACATTAAACTGGGGAGTATGCCTACTAATTTACTAATACATTGGATAGCCAGTTTCCTGTTTCGTATTCCTGACATTAGCATTGCAGGAAAAAAAGGAGGCTGTGCTATTGGTTTGCTAGAAATTACAAACCAAGTCTTCTAATTACAAAGTACTTGCCTCTAGGACTCTACTAAGTCACCCAGTCATCCCAATTGTACAAAAGTTATGTGAACAAATTATCAAGAATATTGCCATTAGTTGACTCTAGTTATGAACTGATGTAGGTACACTTCTTGGAAACATCGCCTGACACACTGCAATTGCATTCGCTACCCTGGATACACATAGGAAGCACTTGCAACGGGGTACTGCGTGATCCACATCCCCCTAGAGAAATTATTCAATTTCATGCATTGTCTTGTCTATCACAATTTACACTCCTAAGTTACCACAGTGATCTAGAGGCCCCTACAAAGCAAACGATGAAATAAAAGAACTATTTAGAACTTGCAAAATCTATTTGGCCTAATTTTGGAAATGCGCTTCATCAGATAATTTTCCAGAATGCACGACTGTAAGTGAAATATTACCCACGTTTTCCCGTTTCACACCGAAACCTGATGTGAGCGATGAAGGCCCTAACAGACCAAGAGTGACACTGGGGTACATCTGCGGCCCAAAGTTCTTTGGCCTCCAGTCAGTCCCATAGGCTCCACAGAATCCTCCGACGTTTACCCGTAACCACCTCCGCAGAAACTTACAGAGATGGCCAGAAGCCTTCGGTGAGACCAGAACGCGGTGGAGGTAAAAAAAACCGAAAAGACGCAGTGGGGATGGGGGCAGCCACAGTCCCGTCTCTCAGCAACCGCGGAACTGCCTGGGCACCAGCCACATGCGGGGAACCCCAGGATCCCGCATTCCTCGCGGGGGCGGCCTCGCCGCCGCCCGCGCCCCCTCCGCTCCGCCGCCTCCGGCTGAGGCCCACGCGGCGCTCGGCCTGAACGTGAGGAAGGCGAGGGAAGGACGGACGCCGCGAGAAGCAGTAAGGAACGAAAACGCGCAGTCGCGCACCAGCAAAGCGGGCCCTTATTGTAGCTTCTCATTAGCCACCAAGAATTGCTCACCTTTAAGGTTCCGGCCCACAGAGCCGCGCCACAGGCTCACACACAGGAACACCAACGACTCCACTTCCCAGCTCCGCCGGCCGGCCTAAAGCGCTCCAAGAAGATGGGGACCGTCCCAGCAGCCCTTGCGGCCTGGGTGGGCGGGGCCAAGGACGAGCTGGAGCGGTCCCTGTGCTCTGAGCATGCGCGACTGCCGGGGCCTCCCAGGGACCCTGGAGTCCCCGCCCTCAATCGCAAACAGATTGGGTTAAAAAGTACCGCAGGGTATAGGGGAATGGCTGCTAGTTTGTGTTAGTATAAACATTTATTTTTAAGTATTTCTGGACGGCGTCTGTACCCCAGCCCTTCCTTTGGCCCTCCATTCATATGAAGTGTTTTGGGTTTCTCTTCAGATCTTTTCCAAAGATGTGTGTGAATACACACACATATCGTGTAGTAGTTCTCAAAAAAAAAAAAGGACAAGTGAAATTTTAAAAAAAAATCAAAGATCCATGTAATCTCAGTTTTGAAGACAGTACAGTACAGCGTGTAAAAACTGGGTGTCTGGAATCAGACTGCCTGCTTCAAATAATGGTCCTCCTCCTGCTGTGAAACTGTGATCTCGGGCAAGTTGTTCAACTTCTGTGTTCCTCAGGTATAAATAGGACCAATAATAAATACTACCTAGTTCATACAATTGCTGTAAGTATTCAACTTGATGCAATATTGTCAACCTAAAGGGAAAAACTGAGGCAAAATTAGTATAAGTAGACAGTTTATTTGAGCCAAGTTTGAGGACTGCCACGTGAGAGCATGGATTCAAATTGCTCTGAATATATGCTCTGATTAGCAGCCCTTACAAGTAGATTTTTAAAGAAAAAAGAAGAGGCAATTCCTAAGTTGTTTACCAATAATTTACATTACAATAACATAAGCTATTGATTGGCTATACATTGTTCTTTGTATCACAAATTCCAAGAACATGAAAATGGATGAAGCAGGTAGTAAGAAACATAGTGACGTTAAACAATTGCCCCCCAAGCATGGTGATTAATATAGTTTAGTTCTCTGTCCCCACACAAATCTCATCTCAAATTGTAATCCGCATAATCCCCAAGTGTGGAGGGGAGGAACCACACACATGGTGGGAGGTGATTGGATCATGGGAATTGTCAGGCCTCTGAGCCCAAGCCAAGCCATCGCATCCCCTGTGACTTGCACGTATAGACCCAGATGGCCTGAAGTAACTGAAGAATCACAAAAGAAGTGCAAATGCCCTGCCTCGGCTTAACAGATGACATTGCACCACAAAAGAAGTGAAAATGGTCGGTCCTTGCCTTAAGCGATGATATTATCTTGTGAAATTCCTTTTCCTGGCTCATCCTGGCTCAAAAAGCTCCCCCACTGAGCACCTTGTGACCCCCCCACTCCTGCCCACCAGAGAACAACCCCCCTTTGACTGTAATTTTCCTTTACCTACCCAAATCCTATAAAACAGCCATACCCTTATCTCCCTTCGCTGACTCTCTTTGCGGACTCAGCCCGCCTGCACCCAGGTGAAATAAACAGCCGTGTTGCTCACACAAAGCCTGTTTGGTGGTCTCTTCACACGGACCCACGTAACAGGGATGGTTTCCCCCATGCTGTTCTCCTGGTGGTTTTATAAGGCAGTTTTCCTTGCTCTTCCTTGCTCCCTCTCACCTGCCACTGTGTAAGACATGCCTCTTCCCCTTCCACCATGATTGTAAGTTTCCTGAGGACTCACCAGACATGCGGAATTGTGAGTCAATTAAACCTCTTTTCTTTATGAATTAACCAGTCTTGGGTATGTCTTTATTGCAGTGTGAGACCTGACTAATACAGGGGTGTAGGGACATGACTGAAGTCCCAAACTCATCTCTCGCTGTGCCTGATAAATTCTGCATACCTCACATAGTTCAGACTGCTCTGGGCTCTTTTTCTTTTCTTAAGGTCAATGAGAAAAAACATATTTAACAGCGTTGTGCTCAGGTAGTTTAAATTCAAATTAATTAGATTATCTTTTATCCACTCAACGAATATTTAGTCTCTATTTTATGCCAGACACAATTGAAATCTTCATTCTTGTTTTGATCAAGTCAGTGAGAATACACGTATTTAACAGAACAAATAATATGAGTGTCAGGGTACTCTCATTCATCCATTCAGCAAACTATTTATTACATACCTGTTAATGTCCTGGAGGCTTAACACTGGGAATAGAAAGAAGAGCCAGACTCTGCCTAGAGACAGAGCTACCTAAACAAATATATCTGCTTCTTTATGCCCCACAACATCTAGGCAGAACTGCAGGTACAGCCTATTATCAGAAATCACACCTGCTAAAAACATTTATTTCATGTTCTCATCAGGTACCTGGTCCTTTGCTCTCCCTTTCTTGTCTTTTGTTTTGTTTTTCGTTTTCTTTCTTCTTCTTTTTTCTTTTTTTTTAGACAGTCTCCCTCTGTCGCCGAGGCTGGAATGCAGTGGCACCACCTCGGCTCAGGGCAACCTCTGCCTCCCAGATTCAAGTGATTCTCCTGCCTCAGCCTCCTGAGTAGCTGGGATTACAGGTGCCTGCCACCACACCTGGCTAATTTTTTTATTTTTAGTAGATTCAGGGCTTCGCTATGTTGGCCAGGTTGGCCAGTTTGGTTTCAAATTCCTGGACTCAGGTGATCCACCCGCCTCAGCCTCCTGAAGTACTGGGATTACAGGCATGAGCCACCGCGTCTGACCCTTTTCTTATCTTTTCTTTTTCTCCCTCATTCCCTTCCAGAAGCTGAGCTCCCTGCAGACACATCCTTTAAGGAAAATGAATTCCTGGTGGCAGACCAGGAAGCTTCACGTTTCATTTACAGTACCTAGGAAAGGACTCTCTCTCATGCTGGTATCCATCTCTTATAGCATAACTTTGTAAGTCAGTGCACTAAAAGACCATCTTTCTGGGTATACATTTAGTACAATTATTTTAGAGAACAAATTGATAATATCTACTAAAGTTTAAGATGTGCATAGCTGATGGTGCAGAAAGTCCACTCTAAAGAATATACTCCCAGGCTGGCCAACATGGTGAAACCCCGTCTCTACTAAAAATACAAAAATTAGCCAGGCGCGTGCCTGTAATTCCAGCTACTTGGGAGGCTGAAGCAGAAGAATCGCTTGAACCTGGAAGGTGGAGGTTGCAGTGAGCTGAGATCGCGCCATTGCACTCCAGCCTGGGTGACGAGAGTAAGACTCCGTCTCAAAAAAATAAAAATAAAAATAATATACTCTAGAGCAATGCTCACATCTGTACACAAGAAAACATGTTCAAGAATATTCGGGCCGGGTGCAGTGGCTCATGTCTGTAATCCCAGCACTTTGGGAGGCTGAGGAGGGTGGATCACGAGGTCAAGAGTTCGAGACCAGCCTGGCCAACATGGTGAAACCCCGCTTCTACTACGAATACAAAAATTAGCCAGGTGTGGTGGTGCATGTCTGTAATTCCAGCTACTTGGGAGGCTGAGTCAGGAGAATGGCGTGAACCAGGGAGGCGGAGCTTGCAGTGAGTGGAGATGGTGCCACTGCACTCCAGCCTGGATGACAGAGCGAGACATCGTCTCAAACAAAACAAAACAAAAAAATTAAAATTAAATTCACTAAAAACAAATGAGACAAGTTAAGTATGGTGGGCCAAATCAGGTTAGCCCTCAGTTTCAGGTTAAAATGCTTATTAGGCATCACTGTAAAGATGTCAAGTAGGCAGTTGGTATGAGTTTGGAGAAGTCAGGGTTAAAGATATAAATTTTGGAGCTATTAGTATATAGCAGACATTTTAAGTCATGTCATTATATGAGCTCTCCTAAAGAAAGTATAGATAACAAAGATGGGAGAATTCCAGACTGACCCCTCTAGCATTCCAGTTTTTTGGATAATGAATAAAAGAAGAGAAGCCTGTACAGCAGCTAGAATAAGCAGACCCTGAGAGATGCTATGAAAATATGGCACCATAGAAGCTAAAGAGGGGAATGTTTCAAGGAAGGAGTGACCAACTGAGTACATATAGCTAAGAAGATGCTATGGATTGTGCATGGGTCATGAGGATGGATCCCTGATGAATGGCTTGGTTCCATTCTTGCAGTAGCCAGTAAGTTTCCCTTCTAATTGGTTCTCAGAGGAATGGGTTAGTTCCCATGAGAATGGGTTGTTATGAAACAACGGATTTTTATACCAGGGTGCCCCTCAGATTTGGTCTTTCTTCACACATGCCTGCTTCTCTTTGACCTTTTCCACCATGTTTGACTCAGCAGAAAAGCCCTTACCAAAAGCCAAGAAGATGCTGGTGGGTGTCATGCTTCTTGTACAGCCTGCAGAATTGTGAGCCAAATAAACGTCTTTTTAAAAAAATTATCCAGCCTTGGGTATTCATTTACAGCCAACACAAAACAGACTAAGACAGAAGATTTGCAGGCTGACCTAAACCATTTTTGTCACTGTGGCAGATACTGTTACTTATCTCTTAATATTGGCTCTCTCCTTCCTATATAATAATAATAAAATCACCTGTGGCTTTCAACAAAATGTATGGCCAATCAGAAATAAAAACTACATTTTTCCAGTCTTCCTTGAAGCTTAGTAAGACCATGTCTGGCCTGTGAGACATGAGCGGAAGTGATGTGTGCAACTTGCAGGTCATTCTTAAATGGAATGAGTTTATTCTCTTACCTCCTTTTCTCTTTTCTTCAACTAGCTAGATGTGGAAGATGAGCAAAACTGGACCAAGCAAATGAAGGAAACACCATAGGTGTGGCAAAGCAGCAAGATAGAAGGAAGCCAAGTTCCAACATCCTGTAGTGCCATACCAACCCCGATGGCTTCATAGAATGGACTTATCATTTTAACCTGAACTTTAAATGCGAGGGTGAAAAATCCATGAAAAAGTATTCAAGGCAGATGATGACAATATTTTAGACTTTTGGTCAGGGCAAGTGAGAGAATTCATCACTAAGGGGCAGAAAACTCAACTAAATCGAAACTCCAGGCCAAGAGTACCACTCCAAAGGCGGCTAGGCTTGCTAAGTTTTTCTATTTGTGTGTGTGTGCGTGCAATATGAATATCAGGTTGCCTAAAAGCCAGAAATCTAGGGTCTCCCTGAATTTTGGGAATGGGTTGTAGGACTACTTTTGTGTTTTCTTGCTAATAGATGTTTGAATGTGAATCTTGTCTAAAGAAAATTTCCTTCATTGTAATAAGTCATCTGAAAGTGAGGTTGTTAAGGGGAGACCTAGAGCCCACCCCTATGTCCCCTATGTCTAACAATTGGTGGCCTCCACTATCCCCTAAATTATCTAATAATTGTGAACAGCCAAATTTACTTGGGTCAGTTTGCTACATTTGGCAAGTGAACGAGGTCAGCATGCATGAAACCATAAGTAGATCTTCTATAGAAGACAATACATGGAAGTTGATAAAACAGCACAGATTCTTTACCAAGACTTCATGCAAAATAAAATAGCTGTGATAGATAAAGAGAAAAGAAGGGCCTTTGGGGGTTAAACTTTTAAAAATTGAATTGTAACACACAAACTATAAGGTGCATGAATTTTAAGTGCTCAATGAAGTTTCACAAGTGAACGCTACCTTGTAATTACCATCCAGATTGAGATATAGAACATTTCAGCACTCCAGTAAGTTCCTTTGTGCTCCTCTCCCAGTCAATATCCTCCTTAAAAGTAACTACCATTGATTAGCTTTGCCTGTTCTAGATCATGTAGTATGTATATATCTGGGTCTCAGTCAGTTTGGACAGCTATAACAAAATATCATAGACTGGGTGTCTTAAACAACAGAAATTTAGAAATTTATTGCTCACAGTTTTGGAGGCTGAGAAGTCCAAGATCAAGGTGCTGTTAGATCTGGTGTCTCATGATGGCCTGCTTCCTGGTTTGCAGATGGCCATCTTCTTCATGTATCCTTACAAGGTGAAAAGCAGAAAGGAAGTAAACTCTCCAGTCTCTTCTTACAAGGCACTAAATCCCATTCATGAGTGTCCTACCACCATGACGTTATTACCTCCCAAAGGCCTCACTTCCTAATACCATCCCACTGGAGGTTAGGATGTCAACGTATGAATTTTGGGGAACTACAAACAGTTCACAACATGTGGTATATGCACATACCACAACTGATTTATCCATTCTTCTGTTTCTTTTCCTTTTTTTGAAACAGAGTCTCACTCTGTCGCCCAGGCTAGAGTGCAGTGGTACAATCTCGGCTCACTGCAACCTCTGCCCCCCAGGTTCAAGTGATTCTCATGCCTCAGCATCCCGAGTAACTGGGATTACTGGTGCCTGCCACCATGCCTGACTAATTTTTGTATGGTTTTAAGTAGAGACAGGGTTTTGCCACGTTGGCCAGGCTGGTTTCAAACTTCTGACCTCAAGGGATCCACCCACCTTGGCCTCCCAAAGTGCTGGGATTACAGGCATGAGCCAGGACGTCTGGCCCATTCTTCTGTTTCTGACCATTTGGTTGTTTCTAGTTTTTTGCTGTTATGAATAAAGCTATTCCGAACATTCTTATACATGTCTTCTGCACTCATTTCTGTTAGGTGTATGCCTAAGAATGAAATTATGGGTCACAGGGCAGGCATGTGTTTAGCTCTAATATGTACCGCTAAACAGCTTTCCAAAGTGGTCATACCATTTTTCACTCACACCAGCAATGTAGTCGCTAAACATTCTGGACAATGCACTGTCATGTTTTAAAGCCAGGTATTATTTTTTATTTTAGTTTTAATTTATACCTATATAGGGAGTACCAGTGCAGATTTCTTAACATGCACATATTACGTAGTGGTGGAGTCTGGGCTTTTAGTGCACCCATCACCTAAATAGTGAACATTGTACCTGATAAGCAATTTTTCAGCCCTCACCCCTGCTCTCACCCTCCCACCTTTTGTAATCTCCAATGTCCATTATTCCACTCTAAGCAACATATAATATTAATATTAAAAGCTCATGCTTACAATAAGTAAACTACATAGTGAAGAGACTTCAAAATAAAGTTGGTAAATAAAAAGGCACACTTGAAAAGTTTCAGAAAGAATAGAACAATTCTTGTTTTGTTTCTGGTGTAGGAGGAAAGGGAAACAGACACATTAAAATTCTTCTTTCAGATGAAGGCTGCTGACAGTTGAAATAGTTAATTAACTTTGGCTTCTTTTCTCCCTAATCCAAAGCAGTCTTTTCTTTCATTGGCTTCTGAAAAGTTATTTAGTCTTCTGCCTACATGTAGAGGCAACACAGGAAGGCTTTCGCCAGTGCTGAGATGGCTGGGATCACTCAACCGGTCCACTAACTGGAATTAAAGTCAACAGTAGTAATAAGGGTTTCCAATGGTGCATGCCAGTAGTCCCAACCACTCGGGGGCATCCCTTGAGCTCAGGATTTGGAAACCAGCCTGGACAACATAGAGATAAACCGTCTCTTGAGGGGGGAAAACAAAAAGGCCAGGTGCAGTAGCTCGCACTTGTAATCCTAGAACTTTGGGAGGCCAAGGTGGGCAGATCACGAGGTCAGGAGTTTGAGACCAGCCTGACCAACATGGTGAAACCCAGTTGCTACTAAAAATACAAAAATTAGCCAGGCATGGTGGTGCGCACCTGTAATCCCAGCTACTCGGGAGGCTGAGGCAGGGGAATCGCCTGAACCTGGTAGGTGGAGGTTGCAGTGAGCCCAGATGGTGCCATTGCACTCCAGCCTGGGCGACAGAGTGAGACTCCATCTAAAAATAGAAAATAAAAAAAAATCTGAAGTCTTGGTTAACTTTATCTGTCATCCGGATGAAACCCCAATGATTTATGATTTGGACAATTCTCTGGCATCTGTAGAGTGTCCGGCATCCTCAAAGTTTTCAGTAGCATCTCTGCAGCTTATTCCCTTAAGACTTCTTTCCCACCAGGATGATCTGCCAGGAATTTGGTCAAATCGTACACCCAAGTGCTTTAGATATGATTGTGCTTTGAATCTCCTCTAGGGCGCAGGGCGCAGCACTTCAGGGCCTTGTCCCACTGCTGGGCCATCTCGGTGGGCTACGAGCCAGTCCCAGCACACTCAGCGGTGCCTTGCCAGCAGCGCGCGCCTCTCATCCAGCTCCGCCGGGGACATTCCCCGCCCGCACCAGGGACCCCTGCCAGAGGCGGGGCAGCCGGTCTGTCATTGTTTTTAATTTTGGCCACATGGTGGTGTGGTGGTATCTCATTGCGCCTTTAATTTGCATTTCCTTGATTTACAATGTTAAGCACCTTTTCAGATGCTCATTTGCCATTTGACGTCCTCCTTTGTGCAGGGCCTTGCCCATTTAAAGATTGTGAGAGTTGGCCAGAAGCGGTGGCTCACGACTGTAATCCCAGCACTTTGGGAGGTTAGGAGTTCGAGACTCAGTCCGGGCAACATAGTGAGATCCAGACCTTGAATCTACAAAAAATAATTTAAAAATTAGCCGGATGTGTCTCTTAAAAAAAAAAAAAAAGTGTGTGTTTCTTAAAATTGATTTTTACCAATTTTATCAATTAGGATTTTTATAAATTAGGATTCTTCCAATTTTATCAATTAGGATTACCAATTTTATCAATTCTTCCAATTTTATCAATTAGGATTCTTTAAATGAATCTGGATACAAAGGTTACGTCAGATGTAGGATTTGTGGATTTCTTCCCCCCAGTATACGGCTTTCTTTTTCACTCTCCTATTGGTGTCTTTGGATAATTAGTGCTTTTTATGTTGCGTTTAAAAAATCATTGCCTACTCCAAATGCACAGAGATATTCTCCTCTAATTTCTTTTAGAATCTGTATTGTTTTATTTTCACATTTAGTTCTATGATTCATGTTAAATTAATTTTGGGGCATAATATAAGGCAGATGGCAAAGTTCCTTTTTTTCTATACGGATGAACAATAATTGCTCCAGCAACATTTGTTGAAAAGATTGTTACCACGTCTAATTCTAATTCTAGAATGGTTATCCGAATTTTTAAAAAGACTTTTTTTTTTTTTTTTGAAACAAGGTCTAACTCTGTTGCCCAGGTTGGAGTGCAGTGGTATGATCATGACTCCCTGCAGCCTGGAACTCCTGGGCTCAGGTGATCCTCCCATCTTAGCCTCCAGAGTATCTGGGACTACAAGGCACATGCTACCACAAACACCTGGCTAATTTTTAAATTCTTTTGTAGAGACAGGGTCTCACTATGTTGCTCAGGCTGGTCATGAACTGCTGGCCTCAAGTTATCCTCCCACCGTGGCCTTCCAAAGTGCTGGGATTACAGGTGTGAGCTACTGTGCCCTGCCTAGAATGAGATTTTTTTAAAGAAATGAAAATAGCCCCATAAAAAAATCCAGGTATTAAGCAGATAGAAGATAATTCTCCTTTGATCATATCCACCTTAGAGGTAAGAAGACGATGCTGATCCCTTGAAAATAAAGACAGTAATTAAAAATGATTTTAGAGGAAGTTAAATGTACAGTGAAATTACTGCCTACATAAGGTTGATGTTACAAACTGTATCAGAGTCCCAGCAAGATTTTTTTTTTTTTTTTGAGATGGGGTTTCAAACTCTTGGGCTCTATGGATCCTCCCTCCTCAGCCTCCTGACTATCTGGGATTACAGGTATGTGCTACCATGACCGTCTGGCAGCAGGAAAATGTAATAAACTACTTTTTACAAAGGTGTGGGAAGGGCATAAGTAAATTCTGAGGCATAGTGCGATACCCCAAGGTTAGTAATATTGAGGGCTCCATTACCACCCCAAGGGGAGGGTGGCAGAGCGAAAGGAGGAGCTAGTCTCTTGGGAGAAAGAGGACGGTAAGGAGAGGCCCCTGAGGATGCATCCAAGCCATGCCAACCCTGCAGGAATGGAGCCAGGGGAATGAAGCCTGGAGTGAATGCTCCCCTCCCCCACTCTGTTGTTAGTGCTCTCCTCTGCGTAGATCAGTCTCCTGGTGGAGAAGGAACTGGTAGAGAATGTATCTGGAGAGGAAAAAGAAGATCAAGCACACAAAACACAGGAAAACACTTAGTCCAAGAGGAGGAAGAGTGGATCTGTGTTACGTACTCAAGATCAGAGGTGGGTTTGCGTGAAGCCAATAAGGTTTAAGCTTCAGGATCCCTCAATTATATTGGCCCTTTCCAAGGACCTGGGAGGGATCCTAATAATGTGTTCACAAGGTCATATAGTTTTGTTAAATTTGTAAAAGATATTTTAACAAAAATCATCAAACTGTTGTTCTTTCCATTTCAAATCTCCCTCCATTCCACTTCCCCAGCATTTAATGGTACTGAAGTGACACAAGTGTTTTGAGTTTCTGTCTAAAAAGAAGTTGAATTGAGAATAAGCCACTATAAATGTAATTTGAGCAGACATTTTAAAACATTTTAATAAGACATGAAGAAGTTACAGTTCCTAGTTTATTAAAGAACTGAAAAAACTGAGATAAAATAATAGAATATGTACCTAAAGTCATAAACATGAGTAACAAAATCAGTGGAGATTATTCTGTATTCAAGAAGCAAAGAAAGAAGTTTTCAAATCATACCAATATCAGTGATTCATTAAGAATACATTTCAAAAAAGAAATTAATAAGCTTCTTGGATTGTGTATAATCCAATTAACAAAGTGGAGCAAATCATAAGAATATATTGGAAAAAATTAAAATTTTTGATGATTTGAAAATAATGAGATTGGCCAGGTGTGGTGGCTCACACTTGTAATCACTGCACTTTGGGAGGCCGAGGTGGGTGAATCACAAGGTCAGGAGTTCAAGACCAGCCTGGCCAATATGGCAAAACCCCGTCTCTACTTTAAAAAATACAAAAATTAGCTGGGAGTGGTGGTGCTTGCCTGTAGTCCCAGCTACTTGGGAGGCTGAGGCAGAAGAATCGCTTGAACCCAGGAGGTGGAGGTTGCAGTGAGCTGAGGCTGTGCCATTGCACTCCAGCCTGGGCGACAGAGCAAGACTCCATCTCAAAACAAAAAAAAAAAAAAAGAAAGAAAAGAAATCATAAGACACCTTTTTTTTTTTTTTTTTTTTTGAGACGGAGTCTCGCTCTGTCGCCCAGGCTGGAGTGCAGTGGCCTGATCTCAGCTCACTGCAAGCTCCGCCTCCCAGGTTCACGCCATTCTCCTGCCTCAGCCTCCGCAGTAGCTGGGACTACAGGCGCCCACCACCTCGCCCGACTAGTTTTTTGTATTTTTTAGTAGAGACGGGGTTTCACCGTGTTAGCCAGGATGGTCTCGATCTCCTGACCTCGTGATCCGCCCGTCTCGGCCTCCCAAAGTGCTGGGATTACAGGCTTGAGCCACCGTACCTGGCCATAAAACATCATTTTAATCACATTGATGACAAACTGTTTAATGAGTGCCCTGAAGTACACTTACACATCCTGAAATCTTACCACCCACACGTGAAAAAGACTTACAAAAGTGTCCTCAAATTTGTAATACTCTTAAATGTATTTTTTCTTTTTAAATTTTTTCTAGCCATGAGATCACCAGAGAACTCTTACATATTTATAAGACATCACCGATAACAACTTATTAAGCTGACACTTTTCTAAACAACCAGTAATTTAAAAAAAAAAACTTTATAGAGGAATTCTAATTATTCTAGAAAAAAGTAAATTATCCTTTTACCTGCTCCATTGAAAATACCCTCTCTGTAAAAAATGTTACAAAATTGAAGAGTAATCAAAGTCTATGTGGCTAAAAAATGTAGGGAAAAAATATTATGGGACTGTTTCTGGCAGTTAATTATGTTCAAGTACTTTTTTGTCCTGGATTTTGTGATGCTTGTGCTATTTGCCTTTGTTTTGATTTACCTATTTATTCTAAATAAATATTTATTTATTTAGGAAATATTCATTTTCCTAATTTTTTTTTTTTTTTTTTTTGAGATGGAGTCTCGTTCTGTTACCCAGGCTGGAAGGCAGTGGCGCAATCTCACTGCAACCTCTGCCTCCCAGGTTCAAGCAATTCTCTTGCCTCAGCCTCCTGCATAGCTGGGACTACAGGCACGTGCCACCACGCCCAGCTATTTTTGTATTTTTGGTAGAGACAGGATTTCACTATGTTGGCCAGGCTGGTCTTGAATTCCTGACCTCAGGTGATCAGCCCGCCTCAGAAAGTGTTGGGATAACAGGCGTGAGCCACCACGCCTGGCCTCCTGCCTAATTTTGTATTCATAATTTGGTATTATTTTTCCTAAAGAGTTCCCCTTCCCCGAAATTGCATTTAATGCCATGCCCCACAAATTCTGATGTGACCTTGTTCAGAATTCACACTAAAGAAACAGGGACTGGGCAAACTTCAACAGTAACAGCAATGGCAATGAAATTAGAACATGAAGCACTCTCCCTAAGGTAGCAGACTGGCGTGCATGTTTGATATGTATACGCAAGTCCAACACACACAAACATAAACACACGTATGACAGGGTCTCACTCTGTCATCCAGGCTGGAGTTCCCCTAGGGTAGAAGACTGGCGTACATGTTTGATATGTATATGCAAGTCCAACACACACAAACACAAACACACATATGACAGGGTCTCACTCTGTCCATCCAGGCTGGAGTGCAATGGCACAATCACAGCTTGCTGTAGCCTTAACTTCCTGAGCTCAAGTGACCCTCCCACCTCAGCTTCCTGAGTAGCAGGGACCACAGGTTCGGACCACCTCACCTGGCTAATTTTTGTATTTTTTTGTAGAGACAGGGTCTTGCCATGTTGCCCAAACTAGTCTCGAACACCTGGCCTCAACCAATCCTCCTGCCTCGGCCTCCCAAAGTGCTGGGATTACAAGTGTGAGCCACCATGTCAAACCAGGAATATTTAAAAGAATCTGCAAACCTCGTTAAGGAAAGAAGGGGGAAAAAGCAAAACCAGCTGAGATGGGTAAATTGTAGTCTGGAGGAAATCTGGCCCACACAATTTTGGCAGTAAATTGGTGGAAAATTATTCCAGAAGCAAATCTATTCTAAGAAATTCACTATGACGCAGAGGTCCCAGGAAAGCAGTGTGGAGACTGGAGCAGCACTGGAAGGCCTTTGGCACTTACTCTAAAGGCTAAGCTGCCACCATACTTTAAGGCAGCACCTCCTACTGGGAGGACAGCCTTAATCCATACATTGGGAAACATTACTGACAGCAAATAGTAGGAAAATCCCAGAGAAAATAATTCTACCCTCATCACTCAAAACAGAAATGAAGCAATACATTAACTTGAAAAATCCATGAGGAATTTTGAGAGAATCAGGGGTCCCAAAAGAAAAAATCAGATGAAGTATTGTAAAGATATTACTAATCAACCATTCACAGAATTTGGAAAGAATTCTTTTTTCTTTTTTTATGAAATGGAGTTTCGCTCTTGTTGCCCAAGCTGGAGTGCAATGGCGCGATCTTGGCTCACCACAACCTCCACCTCCTGGGTTCAAGCGATTCTCCTGCCTCAGCCTCCTGAGTAGCTGGGATTACAGGCATGCACCACCACGCCCAGCTAATTTTTTTGTATTTTTAGTAGAGAGGTTTCTCCTTGTTGGTCAGGCTGGTCTCAAACTCCCGGCCTCAGGTGGTCCACCACCTCAGCCTCCCAAAGTGCTGGGATTATAGGCGTGAGCCACTGTGCCTGGCCTGAAAATAATTCTTAAGGGGAGAGCTCAGAGGGTTGCAAGCTTTTTGGTTTCGAGTTCGGATTTTTTTTTTTTTTGGTCTGTTTTTTTGGCTGGTTTTTTGTTTTTTGTTTTTTGTTTTTTTTGCTTGCTTCTTTGTTTTCTTTTTATTATAGAAATTTTCAAGCATACTTCCAAAGTAAAAAGTGTAATATAAATAGTATAATAACCCTTTAAATAGCCATCATCCACCTTCCACATGCATCAGCACATGTTCAGTCTTATTTTATCTACATGCCAACCCACTTTCCCAAAGCCCTTACAAGACTATTTTAGAGCAAATGACAGACATCTTAATTTAATCTACAAAGTCTTATCTATGTACCTTTAAGAATAAGAACTCTTTTTAAAAATATATAACCATATGAAAGGCGCAGTGGCTCACGTCTGTAATCCCAGCATTTTAGGAGGCCGAGGCAGGCGGATCACGAGGTCAGGAAATCAAGACCATCCTGGCTACCACAATGAAACCCCGTCTCTACTAAAAATACAAAAAATTAGACGGGCGTGGTGGCGGGTTCCTGTAGTCCCAGCTACTCGGGAGGCTGAGGCAGGAGAATGGCATGAACTCGGGAGGCAGAGCTTGCAGTGAGCAGAGATCGTGCCACTGCACTCCAGCCCGAGTGACAGAGCAAGACTCCATCTCAAAAGAAAAAAAAAAATATATATATATATATACACACACACACACACACACATATATATATAACCATATTTACCATGATCATACCCAACAAATTAACAAAATTATTCAATGTCATCAAATATCCAGTCAGTATTTAAATTTTTTATTGTTTTATAAACATTTTTTAAGTTGCATTATTCAAATCAGGTTCCAAATGCTATTCACATGTTGTCTTGTGATATGCAATGGCTCTTAAATTTCTTTTTTTTTTTTTTTTTTTTTTTTTTTTTTTTTAGACAGAGTCTGGCTCTGCCGCCCAGGCTGGAGTACAGTGGCCGGATCTCAGCTCACTGCAAGCTCCGCCTCCCGGGTTCACGCCATTCTCCTGCCTCAGCCTCCCGAGTAGTTGGGACTACAGGCGCCCGCCACCGCGCCCGGCTAGTTTTTTGTATTTTTTAGCAGAGACGGGGTTTCACCGTGTTAGCCAGGATGGTCTCGATCTCCTGACCTCGTGATCCGCCCGTCTCGGCCTCCCAAAGTGCTGGGATTACAGGCTTGAGCCACCGCGCCCGGCCTTAAATTTCTTTCAACCTAGAGTTTCTTCTGTTTTTCTTGCCATTTATTTGTTGATGAAATCAAGTCATTTTCCCTAGAGAATTTGTTACATTCTAGATTTGATTAATCATATCCTGAGGTGTTATTTAACACATTTCTCCATCTTCTGTATTTCACATAAGCTGAAAATTAGGTCTAGAGGCTTGATAAGATTTAGGCTAGATATTTTTGGAAGAGTACTTCATAGGCGATGCTGTGTTCTTATTGCATCACACCTGTAAGTATATAATGTCTGTTTGCCTCTCTTTTTGGAATATTACAATTAATCGGTGGGTTCAAGTGTTGTCAGCCTGATCCATCATTATAAAGTTCCTCATCAGCCTCTCACCTAATGATTTCAGCAGCTATCAATAATCATTGCCTAGATCCATTATTTCATTCAAGTGTCAAAATAGTTAATAGTCTGTCATTTCTTCTGCATTCACTCACTGGAATTCTTCTATTAAAAAAAAAAAAAATTGGGGCCAGGCGCTGTGGCTCATACCTGTAATCCCAGCACTTTTGGAGGCAGAGGTGGGCAGATCATGAGATCAGGAGTTCGAGACCAGCCTGACCAAAATGGTGAAACCCTGTTTCTACTAAAAAAGACAAAAATCAGCCAGGCATGGTGGTGTGCACCTGTAATCCCAGCTACTCAGGAGGCTGAGGTAGGAGAATCACTTGACCCGGGAGTCAGAAGTTGCAGTGAGCCAAGATTGCACCACTGCACTCTAGCCTGGGAGACAGAGCGAGACCCTGTCTCAAAAAAAAAAAAAAAAAAAAAAAAAATTGGCTGGGTGCAGTGGCTCGTACCTGTAATCCTAGCACTTTGGAAGGCCAAGACGGGTGGATTACTTGACTGCAGGAGTTCAAGACCAGCCTGGGCAACATGGTGAAACCCCCATCTCTACAAAAAAATACAAAAAAAAAAAAAAAAGAAAAAAGAAAAAAAGCTGAGCATGGTGGCAAGCATCTGTAGTTCCAGCTACCTGGGAGGCTGAAGTGGGAGGATCCATGGAGCCCAGGCAGAGCCCAGGCAGTGTGTGTGAATGGGCCATCACACATTTCACTCCAGCCTTGGTGAGAAAGCAAGACCCTCTCTCATTAAAAAAAAAAAAAAAAAAAAGGCCGGGCGTGGTGGCTCAAGCCTGTAATCCCAGCACTTTGGGAGGCCGAGATGGGCAGATCACGAGGTCAGGAGATCGAGACCAGCCTGGCTAACACGGCGAAACCCCATCTCTACCAAAAAAATACAAAAAAAACTAGCCGGACGAGGTGGCGGGCGCCTGTAGTCCCAGCTACTCGGGAGGCTGAGGCAGGAGAATGGCGTAGACCCGGGAGGCGGAGCTTGCAGTGAGCTGAGATCAGGCCACTGCACTCCAGCCTGGGCGACAGAGCAAGACTCCGTCTCAAAAAAAAAAAAAAAAAGTACCATATTCACAATTTGGTTTCCTTGATGTACATACAAGAAAAAGAACATAAATGCTTGATTTTTTCCCTTCACTAATTTTTAGAATAATGAGTTGGTTTCTTAATATTCTTCAGGAGTAACCAATTAGTTTGGCTGCAAGTCCAGCAGTGCTAAGCATGGCACTAAATAGCACCATCTAAGAAGGTAATAGAGCCCTGACCCTACTCAACTGCTCAGTTCTCTCAGACAGTGATGGGTCTCAGTCAGTGGAGTAGGCAGCAGACAATCAGGCACCATTGTAACCATTCATTCATTCTTGAGAAATCATCAAAATGAATAATCATTTATAGATGACAGATCCTAAGTGATAACTCTTCTTGAAAACCAAACATTTTTAGAAGAGTCAGCAAGGCAGAAAAATCAAAGGTTTTAGTAGTACCTCTCCACTTGCAGTGGAGAAGTATATGGTGAAGTATGGTGACACTGGAAATAGGGCGCTAATTCGGGAATTTGGGGTAGCAGTAGCCAGAACCTCAGAATGAATCAGTGGAATCAATGTTTTTTGGGGGAGACATAAATTGGAAGAATGAAAAATTCAAGATTTTATGTTTGTAAGGGAGGCTAATTAGTAGTTTGCTAAAATGTTCTTCATAAAGTACCCAGCTCAGAATCAAGAGAGACCCATAGCCCTCATTTGCCTGCATATGCTGGAGGCTACTGACACCTACAAAAAGAAGCTAATAATTGAGAAGGGTCAAAGTGGGTCAGATCAGTTTGCACAAGACTCAGGCAAAATGAGGAAAAGGAAGTTATCTACTGAATTTGGCAACATGTAAGTCACAGATGACTTGATAACAGTAGTTTCAGTGATGTGATGAGGGTGGAAGCCCTGGAGTAGGTGGAACAGTGTGGGATTAACAATTCTTTCAAGAAGTTTTTCTATAAAGGGGAGCAAAGAAACGAGATGTTCCTGGAAGGGTATCTAAGGACAACTGAGGTTTATTTATTTTTAAAAATAGAGACGAGATCTTGCTATGTTGGCCAGGCTGGTCTTGAACTCCTGAGCTCAAGTATCCTCTCTCCTTCCTCCTTGTTGATGGCATCCCAAAGGGAACTGAGGATCTTTGTTTGTTTGTTGGTTTGTTTGTTTTTGATATGGAGTCTCTGTCACCCAGCCTGGAGTGCAGTGGCACAATCTCAGCTCTCTGCAGCCTCCGCCTCTCAGGTTCAAGCAATTCTACTGCCTCAGCCTCCTGAGTAGCTGGGATTACAGGTGCCTGCCACCACACCCGGCTAATTTTTGTATTTTATTTCAGACCAGGCTGGTCTTGAACTCCTGACCCCAAGTGATCTGCCTGCCTCGGCCTCCCAAAGTGCTGGGATTGCAGGTGTGAGCCACCGCGCCCAGCTGGAACTGAGGATCTTTTTAACAATAGGGTTTTTTAAAGGATGATGGTTTAAGGCTGGGCACGGTGACACGCACCTGTAATCCCAGCACTTTAGAAGGCCCAGGTGGGTGGATCACCTGAGGTCAGGAGTTCGAGACCAGCCTAACAAACATGGTAAAACCCTCTATTCTACTAAAAATACAAAAAATTAGCCATCTGTGGTGGCATGTGCCTGTAGTCCCAACTACTCAGGAGGCTGAGGCAGGAGAATCTCTTGAATCCTGGAGGCGGAGGCTTCACTGAGCAGAGATTGCACCACTGCATTCCAGCCTGGGTGACAGAGCAAGACTCCATCTCAAAAAAAAAAAAAAAAAAAAAAAAGAGGGTAGCTTAAGAACTGCAAATTCCACATAATAAAGGGAGAAACTGGTGATCTATGAGAGTGGGGACAATTGCAAGAGTGATGTCCTTGAGAAAACAAGAGAAGATAGAATCCAGAGCATGACTGCTTTGATAGAGCAATGGCATTTGTATTATAACAAGTGGGAGAAGAGGAAATATTGACACAAGTGTTGAAAGATTTGGTGGTTAGAAGAATAGAGTTCCTGTTCAATTGCTTACGTTTTTTCAGTTATGTGAGAGTGGGGCCAATGAGGAAGGGTTTATGTTCTACAGTATTTATCTTAGAAAAAAAAAAAAAGGGAAAGGGACAAAAAGGAAAGGAAAAAAAGAGGAAGGGTTGAAATTTTTAGGGAAAAAAAAACATAAAATAGTTGACTCAGAGAATAAAATATTGATCTTACTAGGGAAACCTTTTAGGATTATGGAGCAGATAGAGAGCGTTTGTTTCAGCTTTGTGGTCATAAATTTAAGGCACTGTGCCAGTGTTCAGCTGCTCTGCTGCAGGCCCAGAGAAGTTATACTCAGCTGGGCAAGTGAGTATAAAAGAAGTACAATTGCTTTTCATAATGATGACCAGGACATCAAAGGTAGATAAGGGAGAGAATGAACACAGAATAGACATAACAGTTAAAAAAAAAAAAAAAGCAGTGAGGTTGGTGGGTTGAGGACCCCAGGTGTCAGATGGGAGGCTATCTGGATAAAAATGAGGACCCAAGTCAGGATGAAGAGGAAGACAGTGAGCTAGGAGTCAAGTCTTCAGTGAATGAGGGGTGTGACTGGGAGATCATTAGAATGTAGACACACGGAGGTGGGGCTTTTGAAGAAGGAGGAATAGTTTGAAAGTCATGATGTGAGGCCGGGCGCCATGGCTCATGCCTGTAATCTCAGCACTTTGGGAGGCCAAGGCAGGTGGATCTCTTGAGGTCAGGAGTTCGAGACCAGCCTGAGCAAACATGGTGAAAGGTGAAACCCCGTTTCTGCTACAAAAAAAATACAAAATTAGCCGGGTGTGGTGGCACATGCCTGTAATCCCAGCCGCATGGGAGGCTGAGCCAGGAGAATCGCTTGAACCAGGGAGGCAGAGGTTGCAGTGAACCAAGATTGCACCATTGTACTCTAGCCTGAGCAACAGAGTGATACTCTGTCTCAGAAAAAAAGAAAAGAAAGTGAAAAGAAGAAAAGCTGGTGTCTCACATTCTGGGCCAGAATTACACAGGATGTAAGAGGAAAAATTACTTCACTTAAAAAGGCTACAGGGGAGCCAGTGTCCTCAGGAGACTGATGGATCATACTCAGTGAGGTCAAGAAGTCAGAAGAGACACTGATGAAAGAGGTTAAGGATATAGGGGAGCGTGTTCATCACTCATCTGGAACTCCGGGTTTCTAGAAGACACATAGGAAAGATTTTGGAGGGCGTGGAAGGGTGAGGGATTTTGGTCAGATTGGGAGCTGTGCTGAACAGAATGAGGGTCGGGAAGAGATGCTTCAGGAGACGTGAGCTTCTGTTGACTGGGAAAGAGGGAGGTGAGGCATGATAGAATGGCTGGATGACTGGGAAAACAAGTCAAGTTCAAGTCATTTTCAGGTCTTAGTTCAGACTTCATTTCTTGTGGGAAGTTGTCCCTCTTGTACGCTCCAATAGTACGCCAGACTGCCCCAGTTATGGCACTTACTACTGCTTTTGCTTGGGAATTAAGACCTGTTGTGGCCTCCATTTTTTATTAGAACCAACCCTCAAGTGCTCCCCACACCCAGTGAGGACACTACATCATATCTAGGACCAACACACTAGGGTTCACGCAGTATAACCCCAGGCTTTCACAGCTCCAGGACCCCTGCTCCCACTGCAGGGACACATGCTGTCCCAACCCTAGAAGGCTGACACTCTGGCCAGAGGCTCTGGGCCTCACCTGGATGAGACCCCTCATACCACATCCAGCCACAGTGACAGCCTGGGGAGCTGCGGGGGAAACAGGAAACACCCACACCCTCAAGGTGACTAATGAGCCATCACAGACAACACCGAGAGATTAAGATGCTGTGGCTTTCTACCCCAACCCCAAAACGTGAGTGGCATTGTGGCATATGAGTAAACAAGGTCTAGCTTAGGCAGATTATAGAATTCCATACCAGAAATTTAAGGCACTGTTCCAGTGTTTAGCTGCTCTGCTGCAGGCCCAGAGAAGGTCTGTAGTGAAACTGGAAAATCTTTTTTTTTTTTTTTTTTGAGACAGAGTCTCGCTCTGTTGCCCAGGCTGGAGTGCAGTGGCGCGATCTCGGCTCACTGCAAGCTCCGCCTCCTGGGTTTACGCCATTCTCCTGCCTCAGCCTCCCAAGTAGCTGGGACTACAGGCGCCTGCCACCTCACCCGGCTAGTTTTTTTTTTTTTATTTCTTAGTAGAGACGGGGTTTCACCGTATTAGCCAGGATGGTCTCGATCTCCCGACCTCGTGATCCGCCCGTCACGGCCTCCCAAAGTGCTGGGATTACTGGCTTGAGCCACCGCGCCCGGCCGAGAAATCTTTTGTTGTATTTTAAAATCCTATTTAAAAAAGTAAGTGCCTATAATCCCAGCACTTTGGGAGGCTGAGGCAGGTGGATCACCTGAGGTCAGGAGTTCGATACCAGCCTGACCAACATGGTGAAATCCCGTCTCTACTAAAACTACAAAAATCAGCTGGGCGTGGTGGCATGTGCCTGTAATCCCAGCTACTCAGGAGGTTGAAACAGGAGAATTGCTTGAACGCGGGAGGTGGAGTTTGCAGTGAGCTGAGATTGTGCACTACACTCCAGCCTGGGTGACACAGTGAGACTGCGTCTTAAAAACAAAACAAACAAACAAAATATATATATTTGAAAAGGCCTGTTTCTACACTATTACATCTATTGGATTGAACATCCTCTAGTTTACTATAGGTCTTAGACCCTCTAACTTTGTCTTGACTTTAGAGATAGTAATGGTTTTTACACTTTTTGTCTCCCTCACTAGACAGTCAGCTCTTTGAGGCCAAGAGTATATTCCCATAGCTTCTCTTAAAATAATACTCACTGTGCACAAATTGTCACCTTTTATTAAATGTATGTGTTCACTGTAAAAACAGAGCTAGACAATACAATGTAAGCTGAAAATCAGACCATGGAATCTGGCCTGAGTTTGGGGAATGGCGAGAATAAAGACTTGGATTTCATTCAAGTTGATTTTACTTTGGTTTAGTTTTGAATGAACTAAGAAGCAGAGCAAAGAATATAAACAAGATAGAGACGCAGGAGAATAAATATGGCTTCCCATTGCCTCCCTTGTATGTCCCAGAATACACACAAAGTTTGCATTCTTGTCAATTCTGCACAGTGAGGTATCTACCAGGTCAAAGAGGCAGAGAATGACAGGCTCCCCGCCTTCTATATTCCCAGTTATATCAGCTCGGAAACAACTTATACTATCATATAAGGTGATCATTCTCAGACTCAGTGAACCATGCTATCCAGGTTCTGGGCCTTGAAATTCATCTGATGTCCACAGTCAGGCAGGTTCCCATTTTCTGTGGCTGCATGGCAGGGCCTAGGAATTTTTCACCTCATCTTCTTGTGTTTTTCTGTGGGCAGGCCTTGGAAAAACAACGAGAAATCCATATATAAAATGAAACCCACGTTATCACCAGATGGTGTAGAATAATTATGGTTGCTATCACATAGATTAACATTAATTCCTAATTGCACAAATATGTATGGTGTGCTTACCATGTGCTTCGCCCGAAGATGCAAAAGTAAATAAAACTTAGGCTCTGCCCTCTGCCTCAGTACGCTTGTAGTCTAGTTAAATCCATCATGCTTTTCTGTCATGACCATGTTTTAAATAGAAGGTGGACAGCAAAGAAACAGGATACTCTGGCTGAAACTTTTTTAAAAAAGTATATTATTGATTCCAGGTTGTTTAATAACCTTTTGATCTCTTTTGGTTTTCTCCCATCTCTCCTTTCTGTGCTGTTTCCCTTAAAATAACACTCAGTGTACACACTGTTTTCATTAAACGGGTGTGTTTATTCTAAAAACAGAGCTAAGAGTTATCAACAGGCAGATTCTTCCTGCTCAGGCCTCCTTAGTCTCTAAACAGTGCAGGACTCGCAGAAAATGCAAAGAGGTTTGTTCTGGTTCTCAGAGGCAGAGTGCTAGGAGGGCCAACTGACAGAAACAGAACTTAATCATTTTAGGATTTCAGGAGTATCACTGTAGAAGACCAAGGGTGAATGTAGGAGTCAGCCTGTAGACTCTGTACAATCCGAAATTCCAGCCTCATCTGAAGAAAATGAACCGTTTTCACGAAAATTCACCTTTTGTATTTCTTATAAATGGGTAGTTTAATAAGTGTATGTATTTATTAATATAACTGATCCTTGATTTTGGAGACATAATATATTCTAAAAGAATTAATTTAGCCTAGGGAACATCCTCTTAGGTAATAAGTCTATAGATGGCTTCATAGTACACATGCCTCAGGGCCTTTGTACCTACTGTTTCCAAGGTTATAGCTTGCTTCCTTCAGGGCTCAGCACAAACATCATCTACTAGAGAGGTCATTGCTGACCACCTTATATTAATAGTACCTCCCCCACAACAATTTTACTCCATCATCTTCATTCTGATTTTTCTTCATAAAACTTGTTACCAGCCGGCCATGGTGGCTCACGCCCATAATCCCAACACTTTGGGAGGCTGAGGTGGGTGGATCACGAGGTCAAAAGATCGAGGCCATCATGGCCAACATGTTGAAACCCCATCTCTACAAAAAATACAAAAATTAGCTGGGCATGGTGGTGAGCGCCTGTAGTCCCAGCCACTTGGGAGGCTGAGGCAGGAGAATCACTTGACCCCGCGAGGTGGAGGTTGCAGTGAGCGAAGATCACACCACTGTACTCCAGCCTGGGGACAGAGCAAAACTCCATCCCAAAAAAAAACAAAAAACAAAAAACAAAAACACTTGTTACCACCTGATATCTTATTATGGGAACAGCTAAGTTTTGTGGGGCCTGAAGTTTTTATAATGAGGGGGGCACTTTTTAAAGAAACAAAATATAAAAATTGCAATTAAAAAATTAAGTATGAAAGTGAATATTTATTAAGAATGTGAAAATAAATCATAAATTGCTAGAGTCTTGGAGCTCAGTTATTCCTTCTAAGATTTATTTAGGCAATTTACTAGAAATATTTATGTAAAACTATGTAGTTGTTGCAACCTGGCTTCCACTTGCCACCTAGAACATTCTATGGCCCTCAGCAATGACCAGCCCCGGCTGGGGTATCACAGTAAATCTGACTCTGCA
The DNA here is from genome assembly GCF_049350105.2 of Macaca mulatta. Lineage (NCBI taxonomy): Eukaryota > Metazoa > Chordata > Mammalia > Primates > Cercopithecidae > Macaca > Macaca mulatta. Next base: position 74,695,137 of record NC_133417.1, on the reverse strand, counting down.
TACGACTCTGCATTTTAAATATCAATTTGCTTGTTTGTTTATTGTCAGTCTGTATCAATGGAATGTCTTAAGCTTCTTGAGAACAAAGATTTAACCTTCTGTGTTGCTTTATGCCCAGTGTCCACAACAGGAGTAGGCACAGAGGGGCATATATACATGCTTGTTTAATAAATTGTATCTCTCCCCAAAAATTAACTTGGAAAAAATAATCCTTCCTCCCCTCCCATTTTAGCCACTCTATATTGTCATAGCTCTGTGTTATTGTCTTTTAGTACTATCGCTTTAAAAATAGCTCATCTGCAGGCTGGGCGCGGTGGCTCAAGCCTGTAATCCCAGCACTTTGGGAGGCCGAGACGGGTGGATCACGAGGTCAGGAGATCGAGACCATCCTGGCTAACACAGTGAAACCCCGTCTCTACTAAAAAATACAAAAAAAAACTAGCCGGGCGAGGTGGCGGGCGCCTGTAGTCCCAGCTACTCGGGAGGCTGAGGCAGGAGAATGGCCTGAACCCAGGAGGCGGAGCTTGCAGTGAGCTGAGATCCGGCCACTGCACTCCAGCAAGGGGGACAGAGTGAGACTCCGTCTCAAAAAAAAAAAAAAAAAAAAAAAAAAAAAAAAATAGCTCATCTGCTTGTTTACTTTGTGTCTTTTTTTTTTTTTTTTGAGACAGAGTCTCACTCTGTCACTCAGGCTAGAGTGCAGTGACACAATATTGGCTCACTGAAAAATCCACCTCCCGGGTTTAGGGGATCTCATGTCTCAGCCTCCCAGGTAGCTGGGATCACAGGTGTGTGCCACCATGCTTGGCTAATTTTTTCGTATGTTTAGTAGAGATAGGGTTTCACCATGTTGGCCAGGCTGGTCTGGAACTCCCGGCCTCAAGTGATCTGCCCGCCTTAGCCTCCCAAAGTGCTGGGATTTCAGGCATGAGCTACTGCACCCGGCCTGCTTGTTTACTTGTTATCTGTGTCCCCTACTAGAGTAGGCCATACTAAGAAAAGAGAGTGTCTTGCTCCTATTTTCCCAGAGTTTAGAGCTGGGCACAGAGGAGGCTCTCAATAAGCATTTTTTTGAGTAAATGAAAATAAGGCAAATAAAAAACTTTTCATGATGAAACTTGCCATGTACTGCAACTCTCCTTGTACCTCTGTTTTTATTCTATTTATTTGAAAGTTTCATTTAGGTACTCAATTACCTGCTAATTTAATGAAACATAATTAAGTTTTTTAAAAAGTAAAATTATAATAATCACTTCACTTTACACTTTAGCTAAATAAGCACAAATGCATTTTGATTTGACAGAAAGATTAAGTAATTTGTAACTGTCTACTAACAAGATTTGAAAGAGACAGGTACTTAATAGTACTTTCAGACACATGATTTCCACTCTGAATTTGCACTCACCCATGATTTCTGTGACTTTAGGGAGTATCAAATAGAAAATGCACCTACGTGACAGGTTTTCTTCCCTGGAGGCAAAATAAAATAAATAAACCGACCAATTTCTTACATAATATTTCTGAAATATGGTATAAAGGTATTAGCAGATATTTAAATATTTCTCTTTTTCTTGCATAATTTATAGCATACTATACTCACAATTCTTGTTTTTGTTTTGTGATTTTGTTTTTTTAATATATCTTGGAGCTTACTATTTTTTTTTTTGGATGCATAGTAGTCCATTGTGCAACAGTGTCTTATTTAAATAATCCTCTATATGGACATTTAGATTGCTCTCAGTCTTTTGGTATTATAAACAATGCTACAATGATTAACCTTGTACACATGTAACGTCACACATATATAAGTATGTTTGTAGGATAAATCCGTAGATGTGTGTTTGGATCTTACAGCAATAAATGACACTCCTCATCCTCACCCAAATTCTAAGCCAATTAGGAAGTAAGACAAAAGAAGCAGACAGGTGTTTAAAATGTCACCTTCATTACTGATGACAGCTGATGTTGAAGCATGTGGCTTACATTTGAAGATAAGACAGTTTTGAGGCCGGGCGCGGTGGCTCAAGCCTGTAATCCCAGCACTTTGGGAGGCCGAGGCGGGCGGATCACAAGGTCAGGAGATCGAGACCACAGTGAAACCCCGTCTCTACTAAAAATACAAAAAATTAGCCGGGCGCGGTGGCGGGCGCCTGTAGTCCCAGCTACTCAGGAGGCTGAGGCAGGAGAATGGCGGGAACCCGGGAGGCGGAGCTTGCAGTGAGCCGAGATCGCGCCACTGCACTCCAGCCTGGGCAACAGCGTGAGACTCCGTCTCAAAAAAAAAAAAAAAAAAAAAAAAAAAAAAAAAAAAAAAAAAAAAAAAAAAAGAAGATAAGACAGTTTCCCAATTCTGGATCTCTTTCCATTTAATCATAGGCAATGTTCTTCAAACACAAATCTCCCCATGCAGGTTTTAGGAAGATGATGGGCAGAATGCGGCCTTCCCCGCTTATTCTTTACACATTTAACAATTAGAGGAGTCACCCCTCCTTTCTTAGGGAAAAGCAAATGAGGAGGAGAAGAGAGGCCAGCAGCATTAAACTAGGAGAGCTACTTCAGCCTCGAAGCACACATCAAGAAACATTCTCACCCTTAATATAAGTACAAAATACTCTTATGTTCAAAACCATCTTCAATTTGTAATTTTAATATATTTTTCTCAGTTGTTCACCAGAAATGTGTCAATTTACACTCCTTCCATGAATATGCACCCAGGTATATGAGAAAAGTTAGCATAAGATAAATGTTTTTCAATTATCCTTGGTCTATTCATGTCTTACTACCTCAGAGGTTTTTCTTGAATTTTCTTTCATTATTTTGAAAAATAACACAGCAGAATTTTATTTTATTTTTGAGATAGAGTCTCGCTCTGTTGCCCAGGCTGTAGTAGAGTGGTGCGATCTTGGCTCACTGCAACCTCCGCCTCATGGGTTCAAGTGATTCTCCTGCCTCAGCCTCCCAAGTACTGGGACTACAGGCGTGCACCACCATGTCTGGCTAATTTTTGTATTTTTAGTGGAGATGGCGTTTTGCCATGTAGGCCAGGCCGGTCTCGAACTCCTGACCTCAAGTGATCTGCTTGCCTTGGCCTTCCGAAGTGCTGGGATTACAGGTGTCAGCTGCAGTGCCTGGCCCATAATTTTAATAATAGTGGCTTCATAGCATTTTAATGTCTGGCAGAGACTGTCAGTTGTCACAGTATCCATTGCTCCCATCTTCCTGTTTGAAACCAGACTTTCTGAGCTTTCACCCGGGCCTATGGCTGTCCATCTTTGTGTGAGTCGTTGTAGCACACATGCATATAATTGTAAGGACTTTGACTTCAGCTCTGAGTGAAATGTGGCGTCATCACGGGGATGTGAACAGAGGAGTGACGTGATCACCATGTCTTATAGACTAACCTGTAACCATCTGCTCATAAGGAAAGTCTGGTATAAAGTGCAAGGCACTTCTCCAATCAAAGAACTGACTGCAAAGTAGCCACAAGACTGGAAGTAAAGCTGCTCTACAAGTTAGGGACACTAGGTCACTGGAGAACTGGGTGAGTGGCTCTCCTTTCCCTCATCTTAAATTCTTCTAAATGTTTGGGGTTGTTTTGTCATTGTTGTTGTTGTTGTTGTTGTTTTTGAGACAGGGTATCGCTCTGTCACCCAGGCTGGAGTGCAGTGGTGCGATCTTGGCTCACTGTAGCCTCAACCTCCTGGGCTCGGGTGATCCTCCCACCTCAGTCTCCCAAGTAGCTGGAACTACATGTACATGACATGACATGTACATGACATGACAGGTACATGTATATGACACTGTACAAAAAATTCCCAGCTAATTTTTTGTATTGTTTGTAGAGACAGGGTTTTGCCCCATTGTCCAGGCTGGTCTTGAAATCCTAGCCTCAAGCAATCCACCCATTTGGGTCTCCTAAAGTGCTGGGGCTAGAGCCATGAGCCACTGTGCCTGACCTAAATATTTGGTTTTTACAGATAAGAAAGGGGACAGAAACCGGAAGGAGACTGATGGTTTCTGATCCTGATTTTATGAGCCAGGATGCTGTGCTACTTCCACAGATGTTTTGTTATATTTTTGCAGTTGTTTTCTTATCAAACTTTGAGCTTCCTTATTGAAAAAAAATTTCAAAGTTTCGTCTCATCCATTGTAATGGCCAATAACATATTTATTTATAATTTATGGAATAAAAGCACAGAGCTTCATAGAAGGCGGATATCACTATGGAAAGATGCCCAGTTAGAACTACTTTTCAATATATTACAGCTATGCAAGATGAAAAACTCAAATAGGGAATACAAAGCTACAAAACACACTTGAAGATTGTAGTTGTATCCAGCCAAGACCATAATGATAATTTCTGCTTGCTTTCTTTTATTTATTTCCTTTTTGTGTGTGTGTGTGTGTGAGAGAAGGTCTTACTCTGTCACCCAGGCTGGAGTGCAGTGGCACAATCATAGCTTACGGCAGCCTATACCTCTTGAGCTCACGTAATCCTCCCACCTCAGCCCCCTGCGTACAGGACCACAGGTGTGCACCATCATACCTGGCTAATGTTTAATTTTTTTTTTTTTCTTTTGAGGTAGAGTCTTGCTCGGCCACCCAGGCTTGAGTGCAATGGCGCAATCTCAGCTCACTGCAACCTCCGCCTCCCGGGTTCCAATGATTCTCCTGCCTCAGCCTCCCGAGTACCTGGGATTACAGGCATGCACCACCACGCCCAGCTAATTTTTGTATTTTTAGTAGAGATGGGGTTTCCTCATGTTGGTCAGGCTGGTCTCGAACTCCTGACCTCAGGTGATCCACCCGCCTCAGCCTCCCAAAGAGCTGGGATTACAGGTGTGAGCCACTGAGCCCAGCCTACTAATTTTTTTTTAAGGATGGGATCTCATTATGTTGCCCAGCCTGGTGTCAAACTCCTGGCCTCAAGTAATCCTCCTGCCTTGGCCTCTCAAAATGCTGAGATTACAGGAATGAGCCACCACACCTAGCCAGTAATGATCATTTCTACTGGCCACAACTTTGGTTTAAATTTTCTAGTAATTTTTTTATAATCACAAAAAAAGAAAAATGTATTATAACAAAAAACTTGGAACTCATAAAAGTATTTGTTAATTGAACTACAAAAGTAAGCCATGGCAATAAGCAAAATGGGGAGATGCTTGTAACTCTGATCACAAGAAAGGTGGTCGTTTTTAAAAACTATAAAGGTTCCTACAAAACAAGAAGAAAATCTCAGCAATCCAAAGGGAAAACTTCTGAATGGAATAGGCACACACAAGATATGAAAGTTCACTCAAAAAGGAAAGACGGGCCAGGCATGGTGGCTCACACCTGTAATCCCAGCACTTTGGGAGGCAGAGGTGGGTGGATCACAAGGTCAGGAGATCAAGACCAACCTGGCTAACACGGTGAAACCCCGTCTCTACTAAAAATACAAAAAATTAGCCAGGCATGGCAGCAGGCGCCTGTAGTCCCAGCTACTAGGGAGGCTGAGGAAGGAGAACGGTGTGAACCCAGCAGGCGGAGCTTGCAGTGAGCCGAGATTGTGCCACTGCACTGCACTCCAGCCTGGGCGACACAGTGAGACTCCGTCTAAAAAAAAAAAAAAAAAAAGGAAAGATAAGGATGCTAAGCAATGCATTCAAAATTAAACCAAAGTAAGATACCAGTGGCACAAACCAAACACTTTGCTGACACTGTGGGATAGCCTATGGCAAATTCATATATTGCTTATGAGGGTATAAATTAATACAACTTCTTTGGATTTTAATCTCTCAATAGCTCTAAAAATTTAAAAGAACCTATCCTTTGGCCTAGTGAATCCACTCTGAAAAATTATCTCACAGATACGGTTCCTGTGTATAGGTTAAATAAAAGACATTAATTCACCAAGCACTATTTATAAAAGCAAATGACTAAACAATCTATGAGTCCATCAATAAGATTCTGATGAAATTATGTTTCATCTATACATTGGAAAAGTATAGAGCAGTTAAAAAATAAGATAAATTTATTTGCACTGACATGTTCAAATCCTCTGCCACTGTAGATGAAAAATATAATCTGCATAACATGAATAGTACAATAATATTTATGAAAAAAGTATATTTGCTATATCTTTGATATGCATGTCTTGCATAGAAAGGGTTTGTAAGGATGTAGACCCACTTTTTAACATTTCCTTTAAGAGGAATGGGTAAGAGGTTTAGATTTTTTTTCCACTTTTCATTCTATACTTCTTTCACAAGTAGATGTATGCACATGTTACATTTATGGATAGAAAATAAAAACAATAACTAAGTTAAGTGTATCAGGTTCACAAAAGTCTTACCTGAAACTGCTACTGGGTGAACCCCAAGTAAGGTAATATCTGTCACTCAGGACATGTGGAATATCTATGGCATTTGTGTGTGAGAGAAACACCCAAATTCTCCCAATAAATTACAAGTCCCGTAGGATAGGCACGCATCTGATGGCCTTGAAGAAACATTCCTTGTGTTTGCTGAACCCCTGAGAGTCCAAGCACGCCTCAAACACATTTCAGATTCGCTGGGCATCCGGGCCAGCCATGTGCTCCCAACGCAGCCTCTGCGTCCGGGCGTGCGGCCAGAGCTCAGACTCCCTGGAATGTCTCCAGGAAACCGTCGGGTGGGGCGGAGATCTGCTCCCCGCAGCGGCCTTTTCACCTGCTGTCCCGCCTGTGCTTCCTGGAAATGAGTTTCTGTTCCTCTAAGGTCGTGGGGCAGCCGGACCCGAGCCCGGGGCGAAGCGGGAGCTGGAGTAGGCGCCCAGGAAGAGGGACTGGGCGATTAGCCGGAGTCGCGGGAGCCTGAGCGGAGTCGGTCAGAGTCGGAGGGGAAGCCGGAGCCGGGCCGCGGCAGCGGAGCTCAAAGTCTGGGTCCGGGTCGGTGGAGGTCCCAGTGTGGGACCAGGGAGCGAAGCGAGGCCGGGCTGGGAGTCAGGGCAGCCCTCGGAGCGGCGACCGTAGCTAGAGAAGGGGCCGCAGCCACCCGGCATGGGTTGGAAGGACGCACCCTTGCTGGGGCGAAACCCCGAATCCGTAGCCGTCTGCACGCGACTGCCACGCCGACCGCCTGAAGGGGCCACTGTCCCGCGCCTTCCAATGGCTGGGGTGGTGGTGGGCACCCCTCATCTTCCTCTGGCGCCCATGATGCTGCCGGCAGCGCTGGGCTCCGGCTCCCTTTACCTGCCTGAGGATGAAGATCTGGAGGAGCCGTGCGCCCCGGGGGGAGCCTGGCCAAGGCGGAGTGGGCTTCATGCAGGGCCATTTCACCACCACCGACTCCTACCGCTTCTCCAGGAGCTCCAAGGTCAATTTCGCCTTCATTTTGGTGGTCTCCAAAAGCGACTTATAGCCGGAACCAGACATCTTTGCCGAAGTCGGTAGATTGGGCAGTGTGATGCAGGCCCTTCAGGTCCCAAGGGGAGACGAAGCCAGATCCAGTACCAGCAGGTGTCCCTGAGTTACCAGCCGCTCTGTGTGCCCCCCAACCCGCTCCTGCATGCCTGGCAGGTGTACAAAACACTTGACCTGAGCAGCATCACCTTCCCCATCTACAAGCACAGCGGGCATCTCGTCTTCCTGACCAGCTTCTTCGGAGGACACATCTTGGGGGGTAGCCTGGGAATGGCCCAGTTACTTCTGCGGGTCAAAGCCATGCGGCTGCTGTACTACCTGAAGACCCAGCACCCGGAGGACAACGTGCAGAGCAAGCAGTGGCTCACCCATTTCCTCCACCCATTTAACAATTAACAACAGTCTTGGCCATGAAGAAAATTGAGGTACCTGGCGGTTCAGGTTTACAAGGAGGCCAAAAGAAGGTGGGAGGGATGAGGAAGACTTGCTCCGAGAACCGTAACAAAAGCACTGCATGACTACTTCAAGGGGTCCTTGCCTCAAAGCCAGGTTTGCTTTACTGTATCTAATTGGTACTTAATCCAGCTTTTGGTCCTTAACACCGACGGATGCCAGGAATCGTGAATTCTTGGTAACATTCAAGTCGATAACACAAATCCTGTGTCCACCAGATGGGGCTGTTCAGTACAGACACTGATCTTCCTGTTTAATTTTGGGGTTTGGTTTCTTAGAGTGCTTTGAAATTCTACTTTTAGTTGAAGTCTTCACTGGTTTTGGGGAGCCCCCAAAACTTGCTTGGAGCTCGCTGAGTATTTTTTTTTTTGGCAGGTGGTCCCACTTTACATTTCTTTCCAGACAACTGGAATTTGAGGCAACATCTATGACAGTGATCCCTTTGTTTCACCTGGCATACATTCTAATCATACTGTTTGCAGTCACATCATGCTATTGTTGCTGCAAGTTCCAGGTCAAAAGTATCATCTGTGAACTCAAGAGCAGGAGGACTTGCCCACCCCACTCTCACGAAGATGAGGATCTTCAGGGTGGTCAGCATGTCCTCGTCCATCCTGACCCTGCTCCACTCTGAGCCCAGCTGGCCACCCTGGAGTACACTTCCGAACCCTTCGGCAGCTCTAATAACTTCATAAACCAGTTGTATGCTCTCATTTTAGTGAGGCTGAGTAAATATTTGGATTCATGGGGTTTCTTAACTGTGTGTAATTCCTGCCCCAAACTTTCTTAGAGAAGTTTCTTCTTGTTCAAGAAGACAAAGCTTATGGGCTCCATTAGTTTGTCTTCCTAACTTCTTTTAAAAGCAGATATAAAAGGGAATAGACATGTTTTTAAACCAATAACTTTGTGTTAAAAATACTGGAAAATACTTTTCTATTTTGCGTGTGTGTTGATTGGACCTCCTAACATGTTGGACGAGCAAAAATGTTATATGGAAGAGTCTTTCTAAAAGCTGAACCTCTGAGAATAAATGCCTTATACTAGGAATTGGGGAAGAGAAAAGCAGAAGAAGTTCTAACAAAGACCTTGTTTCAAAGATCTTCAGAAATTATGAAGGACACCTCTCTGAAAAGTACTCCAGTATGATGTTCCTTGAAATGGATGTGACTGTCAGGATGTCGCTTCAGTGTGTGAAGTCAAATGCATGCTAATCTTCCAGTTTTGTTTTGTTTGACACAGGGTTTCTGTCACCCAGGCTGGAGTGCAGTGGCACAATCTCAGCTCACTACAATCTCTGCCTCCAAGGCTTAAGTGATCCTCCACCTCAACTTCCCAAGTAGCTTGAACTACAGGTGTGCACCACCATGCCTGGCTAATTTTTATATTTTTAATAGAGATGGGGTTTTGCCATATTGCCCAGGCTGGTCTCAAATTTCTGAGCTCAAGTGACCCACCCACCTTGGCATCCCAAAGTGCTGGGATTACAGGCATGTGCCACCATGCCTTTCCAATCTTACAATTTTTTAAAAAGAGACAAAAGGTGGTTGAATTTTCTGGAGTTAATAAGAAAAAACTTGAAGCAACCATTAATCAATCAATCATGTTTTCTGAAAATATAACGAGCCATTGGCTATTTAGAACTCGTAATTTTTTTTATTTACAAGAAGTATGGAGACTATACTGCCATCTGATTATAAATGACAATAAAATATTAATTCAACCTTTAAAAATTTTTATGAAGAACAAAATGCTCTAAACTTGCCTACTTTTAATGTATGTTTAGTATTTCTGGCTGGAATTCCACACCATTCTTTTCTTCTTACCAAAATATCAAGTCTCAGGTGGCAGCTTGCCAGTTTCAACCTCACCTTCTCATCTGCTTTCTGACTGAAATGTTTAAGAAATCCGGCCAGGCATGGTGGCTCACGCCTGTAATCCTAGCACTTTGGGAGGCCGAGGCAGGTGGGTCGCTTGAGGTCAGGAGTTCAAAACCAGCCTGGTCAACATGGTGAAACCATGTCTCTACAAAAAAATTAGCCAGGCGTGGTGGCGCATGCCTATAATCCCAGCTACTCGGGAAGCTGAGGCACAAGAATTGATTGAAGGCCGGGCGCGGTGGCTCAAGCCTGTAATCCCAGCACTTTGGGAGGCCGAGGCGGGCGGATCACAAGGTCAGGAGATCGAGACCACAGTGAAACCCCGTCTCTACTAAAAATACAAAAAATTAGCCGGGCGCGGTGGCGGGCGCCTGTAGTCCCAGCTACTCAGGAGGCTGAGGCAGGAGAATGGCGGGAACCCGGGAGGCGGAGCTTGCAGTGAGCCGAGATCGCGCCACTGCACTCCAGCCTGGGCAACAGCGTGAGACTCCGTCTCAAAAAAAAAAAAAAAAAAAAAAAAAAAAAAAGAATTGATTGAGTTTGGGAGGCAGAGGTTGCAGTGAGCCGAGATCATACCACTGCACTCCAGCCTGGGTGACAGAGAGACTCTCTCAAAACTAACTAACTAACTAAATAAATCTGGAATTATCAAAAATTCATACCCAAACTGCACGTTGGCATTGTTATTCTAAGAATGATATGTCTGTGAGGGAGGGAGGGAGGGAGAGAGAGAGAGATGTGGAATAAAGCAGTGAGTTATAATGTGATACCCCAGGTGACCTTGAGAACCAGAATACTTTCTGTGGGAAAAAGGGCTACCTATAGTTGTTAAGATGCTTTTACCATTTCCCTGACAATGCTAGAACCTTAAACATGTTAAATTCTAATACTCCTCTCCTGCTTTTATGTTATGTATTTTTTTTTTCTAATTTTTAGAATTATTTATAGTGAGCTATATCACCCAGGCTGGTCTCAAATTCCTGAGCTCATGCAATCCTCCTGCCTTGGCCTTTCAAAATGCTGGGATTACAGGTGTGAGCCACCACACCCAACCTGTGTTATTATGTATTTTAATTTTAGGCCTAGCGACAATGAACAATCCAGCAGCAATAAGCATCCCTAGCATCCAGACTATAGACTTTAGTGAGACTAAAAGAAACTAGTGCTGCTTAAACAAATGGTTCATTCCAGGTTTCAGGGAGGAATTGTACAAAATGGGCCAGGAGCATCTTGTTACACAAGGTAGCAAAGAAGCTAACAAAAACTATTACAGTTTTAACTGAAGTAGTTGGAAACAATCTGCAGATGATTCCACTGGCTCAAGATGGAATAAATCATGCATGAATAAGAGTAACTGCAGTGGACTGGGGGGAAAAAAAAGTTTAATTATTTAAAAATGATTACATAATGATTTTTTAAAAACCTACCCGGCCAGGCACGGTGGCTCATGCCTGTAATCCCAGCACTTTGGGAGGCCAAGGCGGGCGGATCATGAGGTCAGGAGATTGAGACCATCCTGGTCAACATGGTGAAACCCCATCTGTACTAAAACAATACAAAAATTACCTGGATGTGATGGCACATGCCTGTAATCCCAGCTACTCTGGAGGCTGAGGCACGAGAATCACTTGAACCCAGGAGGCGAAGTTGCAGTGAGCTGAGATCTTGCCACTGCACTCCAGCCTGGCAACAGAGCAAGACTCCACCTCAAAAAAAAAAAAAAAAGAAAAGAAAAGAAAATCATCCTAGATTATCCTGGTGGCCCTAAATCCAATGACAAGTGTCCTTATAAGAGTTAGGCAGAGGGAGATTTGACACAGATGGAAGAGGAGGAGTCAATGTGACCAGGGAGCAGAGACTGGCATGATGTGGCCACAAGTCAAGGAATGCCAGCAGCCACAGGATGCTGGAAAAGAATGGATTCTTCCCTAGGTCTCCCAGGGGTGCAGCCCTGCTGGCACCTTGATTTCAGACCTCTGGGCTCCAGAACTTTGAGAGAAGACATTTCCGTTGCCATCTAGTTTAATTTTTTACAGCAGCCACAGGATGTTCATAATACAGGTGGATAATATCCAAGAGAAAGAAAATAATCCCCATAGTGAAGACAGAGGTTATCAATAAGGGTTTGGGAGGTACATGTGGAGGGTGTCTGGGGTAGTTGGCAGGTATTCTCTCCTGACATGGATGCCAGTTGCAAGGCATTACCCTTCAATAACTCCTTAAGCTGTACGTTTGTCTCATGTGGATTTCTGTATTCGTATCATATTTAACAGCAACGTTTTCAAAAAATCATACAACTAGTAAAGCTCTTATCTCAAATATCTGCCCGTGCACAAGGAGGGCCTGTATTCTCTAGACAGGGAAGAAGGTATGACTCATTTCCTTGATGGTCAAGGTGTGAGGAGGGAAAAGCTATAAAGGGTTAGCGAAGGGCTGCGGAAACACACCTTCGGGAAACCATAAGTACCACTTTTATGTATTTATCTGTCCAGGAAAGACTAGAAACAGAGTTTGTCTGTGAACTTTGAAATGAAAGATGTATTTCACAAGTCTCTCCTGAAAGTGTTCAGATCATACATGCCCAGCCTGACTTTTAAATGCCAGGGAACAAAGGTTGGGGGGTGGTCTGTATCACTGACCTTTCTCCACAACCTCACCAGCATCTGTTGTTTTTTCATTTTTTAGTAATAGCTATTCTAACTGGTGTGAGATGGTATCTCATTGTGGTTTTGATTTGCATTTCTCTAATGATCAGTGATACTGACCTTTTTCTCATATGCTTTTTCGCCACATATATGTCTTCTTTTGTAAAAGAACTGGTATATACCTTGGCTGGGCGCTGTGGCTCACACCTGTATTCTCAGCACTTTGGGAGGCCAAGGCGGGAGGATCACCTGAGGTCAGGAGTTCGACACCAGCCTGACCAACATGGAGAAACCTCATCTCTACTAAAAATACAAAATTAGCCGGGCGTGGTGGCGCATGCCTGTAGTCTCAGCTACTTGGGGGGCTGAGGCGGAAGAATCGCTTGAACCCAGGAGGCAGAGCTTGGGGTGAGCCGAGATCGCGCCACTGCACTCCAGCCTGACAACAAGAGCGAAACGCCGTCTCAAAAAAATAAAAATAAAAAAAAATAAGACGAAAAAGGACTAGTATATAATGTTAGGTGATGCTTTATTACCTTCAATAAAAATGAAAATTCCTCTCATTTAATTTCTCGACAATAGAATTAATTTCATATTAAGTCTTTCAAATGTGAAGCATTGGTTGTGTTCTTTACTACTGTGATAGTTAATGAAGCTTTTTTTTTTGAGAGAGAGAGAGGGTCTCTGTCACCCAGGCTGGAGTGTGGTGGCATGATCATAGCTCACTGTAGCCCCAAACTCCTGGGCTCAAGTGATCCTCCCACCTCAACCTCTCGAGTAGCTAGGACTACAGGCATGTGCCACCACGCCCAAGTAATTTTTTGTATTTTTTTGTAGAGACAGAGTTGCACAGGCTGGTCTTAAATTCCTGGCCTCAAGTAATCCTCTAGCCTGGGCCTCCCAAAGTGCTGGGATTATAGGTGTGACCATCACACCTGGCCTAATGAAGTTTTAATATCAGTATTGATATTTTATAACTTTATAAATATTATTTTCTTACACTGCTCTATTTCTTAGCTGTTAAACAATAATTGCTATAGCTAAAACACCTTATGAAATACTTGATATTATGAAATACTCTGGTTGTCTTATATAATAATTTTTATTATTATTAATAAAATTATTATTATTATTAATAATTTAATAATAATTGGGCCAGTCACAGTGGCTCATGCCTATAATTTCAGCACTTTGGGAGGCCAAGGCGGGCAGATCACTTGAGGTCAGGAGTTTGAGACCAGCCTGGCCAACATGGTGAAATCCCATCTCTACTAAAAATACAAAAATACAAAAATTAGCTGGGGGTGGTGGGGTGCCTGTAATCCCAGCTACTTGGGAGGCTGAGGCACGAGAATTGCTTGAACCCAGGAGGCGGAGGTTGCAGTGAGCTAAGATTGCACCACTGCATTCCAGACTGGGCAACACAGTAAGACTTCATCTCAAAATAATAATAATTGGCAAAGAAATTATATGAAAACAACTTTTTATATTAGCCTCAAGAAAGATGAACTCTTTATCACCTTGAGTCTTTCTCTCTCTCTCCTAGAAGCAAAAACCTCTTTTTTTTTTTTTTTTTTTGCTAGAGGACACCCCCCTAGAATCCATCTTCTAATATCTTAGAGGTTAGAACTGCTTCACATACATTCCTCCACCAAACACTGGCAAGGAGGATGGACTATCCATGACTGGCTTAGAGTAATTAAGATTCAAGTTACATGGCCTCCTAATATGCAAAAAGACCTGGGGCTCTTGATAATCTACATATTTGACACAATTAGTCACTTGTCTTGCATTGTATTTTGCTTCCAGCCCTTGGCAGAATGGTCTAATAGTCAATGACCCTGTCACCAACTTCCTTTTTTTCTAAACCTACTTTCCATCTTCTACTCCTCAGGAGTTCCTGACACCCATCCTTGTTTTTTTTTTCTTTTTCTTTCTGTCAGAATCTCCTCTCAAATCAAATGGAATTGCGAAAGTCGGGATAAGACAATATATTACTATATGTGGTATGCAGAATAATGGCCCCCTAAAGATGTCTACATCTTGATCTTTGGCATCTATGTATCAGGTTACATGGAAAGGAGAATTAAGGCTCATAACACTGATACGGTGAAACCTGTACCACACTTCTATCCTGCAGAATTATAAAATAAATTTGTATTACTTTAAGTTACTAAGTTTGTGATAATTTCTTACAGAAGTGATAGAAAACACAATACACTTTCCAAAAAAATGTACATTTTAACAATGGACAAAGCCCTTCCTTGACTTAGCACATTTTTGGTTGCAAGAGATAGAAACTTGATTCAAAACAAAAATGGATGTATTGGGTCACATCACCAAATTGTGGAAAAGACAGGAATGGAACTGTGTCAGGAAGGCCTGGAACCAAGATGTTAACATCATCCCCCATCCCTAGTCACTGGGCATCTGTATCTGTTCTCTTCATTCACACCACCTTAGTCCCAATAGCAGGGAACTTGGCCAACCACAGCTCTGGATCTGCCCCCATGACTCAAACACCTCCCATTAGGCCCCACCTCCAATCCGGGGTATCAAATATCAACATGAGGTTTGGAGGGGAAGAATTTCCAAACCATAGCATTCCACCCCTGGCCCCCAAAACTGATGTCCTTCTCACATGTAAAGTACAATCATCTATCTCAATGGTACCAAATGTCTTAAGTTGTTCCAGCACCAACTCAAAAGTCCAAAGTCTAAAATCTCATCTGAGATTCAAGACCAGTTCCTTTCAGCTATCAGCATGTAAAATAAAAAACAAGTTATTTAATTCCAAGATACAATGGTTATACAGGCATTCCCATGTCAGACATTCCCATGCCAAATGGGAGTAATCAGTGAAAAGAAAGGGGTACTAGGTCCCATGCATGTCCAAAACCCAGCAGGGCAGGCATTACATCTTTTTTTTTTTTTTTTTTTTTGAGACGGAGTCTCGCTGTGTCTCCCAGGCTGGAGTGCAGTGGCGTGATCTCGGCTCACTGCAAGCTCCGCCTCCCGGGTTCATGCCATTCTCCCCCCTCAGCCTCCCGAGTAGCTGAGACTACAGGCGCCCGCCACCACGCCCGGCTAGTTTTTTTGTATTTTTAGTAGAGACGGGGTTTCACCGTGTTAGCCAGGATAGTCTCGATCTCCTGCCCTCGTGATCCACCCGCCTCGGGCTCCCAAAGTGCTGGGATTACAGGCTTGAGCCACCGCGCCCGGCCAGGCATTACATCTTAAAGCTCCAAAATAATCTCCTATGACTCCATGTCATGCAACCTGGGCACACTGGTGGGTCCTGAGGCCTCAAGCAGACCCTTCCCTGTGGCTATTCTGGGTGCGTGGCTGCTCTCATAAGGTGGAGTCAAATGCCAGAGGATTTCCAGGTTGAAGGTACACACTGCTGGTGGCTCTATCATTCTAGGGGCTGGAGGGCAGTGCCCCTTCTGCAAATCCACTAGGCATTACTCTAGCAGAGGCTGGCTGTGAGGGGTCTGACTCTGCAGCAGGCTCTTGCTTGGGCACCCAGGCTTTTCAATAAACCCTCTGAAATCTAGGTGGAAGCCACATCTCTGCAGCTTTTGCATTCTGTGGGCCTGCAGAATTAATACCACGTGGATACCACCAAGGCTTCCACTTTGTGCCCTCTAGAGCAGCAGCACCAATCTTATCTGCGGCTCCTGGGGTCATTTGAGCCACAGTTGCTACAGCCTGGGAACAGCATCCTGAGGCAGTGAGGAGCAGTGGTGCCCTGGTCCTGTCCCCCAAAACCAATCTGTCCTCCTAATACCGCTAGGCCTGTGATGGGAGGGGTGGCTGCACAGCAGAAATTTCAATTTGTTAAACGCCTTTGTGGCCTTTTCCCCATTGTCTTGACTATTAATACCTAGATCCCTTTTTGTCACCCTAAACTCTTTAGCAACCTGTGGCTCCAGCTTGATCATATTCTTGGATTTCTCTTCTGAAAATGCTCTTTCCTTCTCTATTACATGACCAGGCTGAGAATTTTCCAATATTTTACACTTTGCTTTTAATGATAAATTCTGCCTTTAAGTCATTCCTTTGCTGCTGCAATTCAACATATGCTGTTAAAAGTAATCATGACACTTCTCGATTGCTTTGCTGCTTAGAAATTTCTCCTGTCAATTATGCTAGGTCATTACTCTTATGTTTGGTCTTCCACAAAGCCCTAGGGCATGGACACAATGCAGCCAAGTTCTTTGCTGTGCTGTAACATGGGTGATCTCTGCTTCACTTCCCAGTAAATTCCTCATTTCTACCTGAGACCTTGTCAACATGGCCTTTACTGTCTATATTTCTTTTTTAGTTTTTAAAATTTTTTTAGAAGTCCCCATTTGACATACTGTCTACATTTCTATCAGCATTTTGGTTATAACCAATTAATCAATCTGTAAGAAGTTCCAACCTCTTAGAATTTCCAATCTCTAAATTCCTCATCTTTTTGTCTTCTTGTAACCAGGGGCCTTGGTGTTAAAAATCACCCACTTTCTTCTTCTTCCTTCCTTCTCTAGACACTCCCTTTCAGCAATGCCTGCTTACCTAATTAGGCTCTTGCTCAAGAACTCCCAGAGGCTAACCTTGAAACAAATCAAGGACGGAGCTCTCATTAAGGAATTCTCCCACTTGGAGGGAGTAACCAACGATTAGTCCACCACCATCAGGCCGAAGTCAAGATTTTGCCAACCAGACCTCTGGCCAGGCATTACCCAAGATAACCACTGGAACAAGACACACAGACCCTGAACCCTGCACCTCCACGTCTCCAAGTTTCCCTTTAAAACCCTATGGTAGGGCCGGGCGCGGTGGCTCAAGCCTGTAATCCCAGCACTTTGGGAGGCCGAGACGGGCGGATCACGAGGTCAGGAGATCGAGACCATCCTGGCGAACACGGTGAAACCCCGTCTCTACTAAAAAAATACAAAAAACTAGCCGGGTGAGGTGGCGGGCGCCTGTAGTCCCAGCTACACAGGAGGCTGAGGCAGGAGAATGGCGGGAACCCGGGAGGCAGAGCTTGCAGTGAGCTGAGATCCGGCCACTGCGCTCCAGCCCTGGCGACAGAGCGAGACTCCGTCTCAAAAAAAAAAAAATAAAATAAAATAAAACCCTATGGTAAATTTTAAAACGTAAGATGGTACTTTCATTGCAGCACTATCCACAATAGCAAAGACATGGAATGAACCTAAATGCCCATCAATGATAGACTGGATAAAGAAAATGTGGTACATATACGCCCTGCAATACTATGCAGCCATAAAAAATGATATCATGTCCTTTGCAGGGACATGGATGAACCTGGAAGCCACTATCCTCAGCAAACTAATGCAGGAACAAACAACAAGCAAATACCACATGTTCTCAATTGTAAGTGGGAGCTGAATGATAAGAACACATGGACACATGCGGGGGACAACACACTAGGGCCTGTGGAGATGGGGGTTGGGGGGAGGGAGAGCATCAGGAAGAACAGCTAATGGGCACTGGGCTTAATACCTAGGTGATGGAATGATCTGTGCAGCAAACTACCATGGCACATGTTTACCTATGTAACAAATCTGCACATCCTGCACGTGCACCCGGGAACTTAAAAGTTGAAGAAAAAAATAAAAATGGCACTTTCAAATGCTAGTTCACTATGTTCTTAAGTTTGCTGGCTCTCCAATTAAATCTGCTTTTCCTCCCACCAATCCTAGACTCTAATGTCTGGTGTTTGAGCGGCAGCAGCTGAACCTAAATCTGGTTACATTCTGAGCCCTCCAAACTCTTCCAACCTCAGTCCATTACCCAGTTCCAAAGCTGCTTCCACATGTTTAGGTATTGTTAAAGCAATACTCCACTCCTCAGCACCAATTTTCTGTCTTATTCCATTTTGTATTGTTATAAAAGAATACCAGAGATCAGTAATTTATTAAGAAAAAAAAGGTTTATTTAGGACGGGTGCGGTGGTTCATGCCAGCACGTTGGGAGGCTGAAGCTGGTGGATCATGAGGTCAAGAGATCGAGACCAACCTGGCCAACATGGTGAAACCCCATTTCTACTAAAAATACAAAAATTAGCTGGGTGTGGTGGTGCGCACCTGTAGTCCCAGCTACTCCAGAGGCCGAGGCAGAAGAATCGCTTGAATCAGGGAGGTGGAGGTTGCAGTGAGCCGAGATTGTACCACTGCACTCCAGCCTGGTGACAGAGTAAGATTCCATCTCAAAAAAAAAAAAAAAAGGAAAAGAAAAAGAAAAAAAGGGTTTATATAGCTCATGATTCTGATGGCTGCAAAGTCCAAGATTGGGCATCTGCATCTGATGAGGGCCTCACACCTGCTTCCACTCACAGTGGGAAAGCAAAGGGGAGCCTGTGTGTGCAGAGATCACATGGCAAGAAAAGGAAGAGAAAGGAAGGGAGGGGCCAGGCTCTTTTTAACAACCAGCTCTCATTGGAACAGAGAACTCACCACAAGGGAGGGGGTTAATCTATCCATGAGGGATCTGCCCCCATGACCCAATCACCTCTCATTAGGTCTCACCTCCAACACTGGGGAGCAAATTTCAGCATGAGACTTGGAGAGGTCAAACATCCAAACCATAGCATAGTCCAAGTGTAAGTGTCCCATCAAAAAAGAGTTAGGGCATCAGCACAGTCACAGCCTTTGGAAGAACTGCTCTAAGGCAGACAGAAGCCCCAAGCTGTGTCTACTGTGACCTAAGAACTGTAAGCCATATTTATAGTTTCAGACATTTTCAGACTAATCAAAAAAGTGTTTTTTGTTGCTTTGCATATGTGAAGGGAGGGAGGATGGAGGGCTGACTGTTTACTACTGGCTGATCCAGCACCTAAACTGATCATATAAACGGCAATCTCCTCTGCAGTCTGTATTAGTCAGTTTGGGCTACTATAATGGGTGGCAAACAAGCAATTTTTTTTTCTTCTCACAGTTCTGGAGGCTGGAAGTTTGAGATCAGGGTGCCAATATGGTTGGGTTCTGGGAAGGGCTTGCTTCTGGCTTTTAGACAGCAAGGTGTCTTTTCTTATAATGACACTCATCCTGTTAAATCAAGGCCCTCTCCTCAGTACCTCATTTAACCTTAATTACTTCCACAAAGGCTGTATCTCCAAATACAATCACATTGAGGGTTAGGGCTTACAGATATTTATTTATATAAATGTGAAAACATAGGGCAATGTGCCTCTGAGCAAGTACCCTAGATGCTAATCCTCTTTCAGTTCCAGCTGAAACACTGAAAATAAAACCTATGAGTAATAACAACTTCTAAAATTTGGATAAACTCATCTTAATCCATGCTTAAAATAATCTCCATGATTTTCACTATTTTGTAAAATAATGTTTGACCTCCCAAAGCAATGGCTTGCACTTGATTTTAGTGAAAGACAAAAATACGTACATATATATGTGTGCATACACACACACACACACACACACATACATATGTATTTTTTTGTAGAGACAAGGTCTCACTCTGTTGCTCAGGATGGAGTACAGTGCGATCATGGCTCACTGTAACCTGAAACTCCTGAGCTCAAGGGATCCTCCCCACTCAGCCTCCTAAGTAGCTGGAACTACAGGCATGCACCATGCTGGGCTAATTTTTTTATTTTTTGTAGAGATAGCGTCTCCCTATGTTTCCCAGACTGGTGTCGAACTCCTGGCCTCAAGCAATTCTCCCACCCTGGCCTCCCAAAGTACTGGGATTACAGGCTAGGATTACTAAAGTGCTTGGCCTTAGTAAAATATTTTTCATCATACTGCAGTGACCTCAAATTTGAAAAAATTGACAGAAAGTTGTATACCTTTTTAATTCTTTCTGCTGTGCACAAATTCATAGCAAAAATGTTTTGTTTTGTTTTGTTTTTAAACAGAAAACAGGAGCCTTTGACACAAAGTACAGCATTTTAAAAATTCAAAAAAAGGCCAGGTGCAGTGGCTCATGCCTGTAATCCTAGCACTTTGGGACGCCAAGACGGGTGGATCACCTGAGGTCAAGAGTTCAAGACCCGCCTCGCCAACATGGTGAAACCCTGTCTCTACTAAAAAAAAAAAAAAAAAAAATTAAAAAAACAAACAGAAAATAGGAGCTGAAAATTAAATACCTCAGATCACAAACTATTTTCAAGATTCTTCAAGTACCTCCAGCATGCTTTTCTGTAAAAATAATCCATACCATCATCCTTGTATGCTGGACATACACATGAAATACTAGATCTTAAGAAGGCCAAGAATAAGATGCGGTCCATAGTCTCTAACTTAGCCAAGAGATGCACAATCCACATATAAATGACCAATTCTTAAATGGGACAATGGGAGTCTTACTGTGGCTGAAAAAGGAAAGACTTTCCAGAGAAGGCCGGACTTGACTCAGGAGCTGATAGGACCTAGATAAACTGGCAAAGGAGGGAAAGGTGACTGCAATTGTTCTCATCTATGCCATAAAGTGGATCTCTAAAGCACTACTGGGCAGCATAATAGTTCTAGTATTAATTGCTAAATGTTCTTCAGAGCAATAAAATAGTCTACAATTCAATTACAGATTGAACTAGTCTAATTCACTTGTTTTCATTAATTCAGACTATCCTTCAACCCAATCAGCCCAAATTCAAGCAGTCTTACTATGTACGGTGATTTATTTTTATTGAAAATACAAAGTAATATTAAAGAAAAGATTTAAATAAATAAAGTCATTCCATATCCGGCTACACTAACACAATCAATTTGTTTTGCATATTACCTTCCACATGCATAAAGATTTTACAAAGTCACAATCATAGTATGCATCCTATTTTGTATTGTGCTCATTTCACTTACCATATCAAGCATGTCCACGTTTCTACAGTCTTCCACATAATTATTTTAATGGCAGGATAATACTTCACTATTTTTATTATCGCACTTTCTTCTTTGACATGGAGATTTTTTCCCCCCAATTTTTGTTATTATAAATAATGCAGACATAAACATCTTCATGCATTTATCTTTTTTCTGAATTAATTTTAAGGTTAAAAGTATAGAAGTAGAATTTATGGGGCAAAGGATATGGTCATTTTTACAGCCCTTGCTATATAGTACCATATTGTGTTTCCAAAGGCTTGTATCTATTTAAAATGCCATCTGAAATAAATGCATTAAAAATTTCCTTCTAAATTTTTTTTAAAAAATCAGAAGTGCTAGGTAGTTTTAAACTTCAGTAAAGTTAAAAATAATCATTGTCTCTTTTTAAAAAATGAAGAATGTGGAATAGATGGTCTCACAGATAACTAATGGTTTAAAAGAATTAAGCAACACATCCCAACTATTCCGGTTATGGCACACATGGAAAGCAATGCTGTAGGCACACTGAGGAAAATGGACAAAGGTGGTTCTGGCCCAGAGGCTCTAGTCACTCAGGCCACCTCTGGATGTAGCAAGGGGTGAGGGGATCCGTATCTAGGCATATCTGTGATTTGCAGTGCCAGTGTGCATGGTTCAGGTAACTCAAGGAGAGGTTAAATGACTTAAGTCACAAAATCTAGTTAGTGGCAGCATTGGGAAATAAATGCAAATATCTTCTTGTCAATGTATTTTCTACTAATCACAACTGCTCTACATGCTTTCTGGCTCTAAAATTCAATCATATATGCAGACATGTATCTACATTTAAGAATAAAGAGGAATTCCTAACATGCTTGAACTAAAGACACCTAAACTAGCAATTCACATCAAAGCTGAAAATTAAAAACAGTCCTTAGCATAAACAAATATTTGACTATCTTCTCATCGATTTTTCAGACTTGCCATTCTTTTAAATTTAGTTTGTAAACTCTTTGAACAGTAACAATCTTTTGCACAGTATTTTGTATATCTCTGGTAGTCAGTAAATAGAGAATAATAACAATAAATTATCTACACTATAAAGGAAAAAACTAGACAAAGTAAATCCACATTCTAAATAATTCTAAAGGTGAAAAAAGTGTTGACTTTGTAGAGGTAGAGAAGATTCCCTCTTTAAATTTCAAATTCCTGCTAGCTAAATGGAATTTTTTTTTTTTTTTTTTTGGAGACAGGGTCTTGCCAGGCTGGTCTCCAACTCCTAGGCTCAAGTGATCCTCCTGCCTCAGCCTCCCAAAGTGCTGGGATTACAGGCATGAGCCACCATGCCCAGCCAGACATCTTAATATATGCTATCTACTATATTATAGGCTCTTGAGAAACATTTCACTCCACAGAATGGTTCTGATCTATCCCCAGTGTTGATGCTACCAAGAGGAAAAGATTCACTACAAAGGTAGTTCACCTTTTACCAGATGTCAAATATTCCATATTACCTTTGAAAAGCAGAGATTATAGGTATTAATCCCACTGATTTAACTGTGTATATACATAAGATTTTTCTTGACCGTGAATCACCACATTTGGAAGTAGAGTGGGGTTAGGAATTACAATTTACTGATCCCCTATCATGTGCCAGACACAATTATCAGGTAAGGAACTTCAAACCCTGCATTTTTTTAAACTATACTCCAAAACAGTGATTGCTTGGTGATTTCTGCAGATTCAATCAGACATTATACACACAAACACACCCATGAGACCGCATGGCACTGGGAAGATTACCCACTATTTCCCACTTATTAAGATCTGGATCATATTTCTCAATGCTCTGAAGATACGTTCCCTTTGAGTAGGAGTATCCTCCAGTGACATAAATACATCCATTCATGATGACGGCACCGCACTCCATCCTCCTTTCCATCATGGGAGCTATCTCTCTCCATTCATTTTGTTCAGGGTCATAGCATTCTGTGATTGTAGTTTGTCCACCGACTAGATAGAGCTTATTTTCAAACGGAACTGAGCACAATCCATATTCTTTTAAAAAGAGAAAAAGAAAAGAGCAATTTTTTAAAGGATAACAAACAAAAGAGATTCCACAGTGTGGTAATGTAACAATCCTTTACAATTCAGCACACAAAAAATAGGGGAGTGGTGGCATTTTGATTCTGGCACGCAATACTGCAACACTGAGGCTGAAAATCATTCCCCGTCACCTAATTCAGATCGTCTGTTCCTGCCATGCTGCCATTATACTTCAGCTTGTCCTTAAGCTGGCTCCGTAGGAGGCCAGGGAGAAACTCACCTGACAGATCACCTTTCTGGGAATTTCCCAACACAGACACCTTTTACTTGACACTTATCTGTAAAAGATGGTAGCAGTAGAATCCTTATAGAAAGACACACTCGATAAGCGGTGGTGTCCCTTCAGGTCTTGGCAGCTGTCTCTTTAACCAGTGGCAGGCAATCTGGCACGCCTGCTGCCACAGGTGCCACACAGGGTGGCCTTGTATGCTTCTCACACTGCCAGTCCAGTTACGAACTCAAGAAGCTAAAGAAACACACCCAGACTTGTGAGGCATGACAGTCTATCATCCTTAGAAGCTGTGAAGGGCGCCCCCAGGCGGAGGGCTGCTGTGTGGGATCTGCGTCCTGGGGCTGGAAGTCTGTATATGGGGGGGTCCTCCTAGGCTGTTTTAGTGTTTTCCATTTTATCTCCCCCTCTACACCCAAACCTGCTGGATCTTCAAAGCACCAGGATATCTCACAACTCTACTTCTTCCTTCTTCCCAGGGCTGTGACAAGAGTAAGGCTAGCGAGGTGCTTAGGGTGCAAAATGCAGGCAGGCAGAACTCTGTGAGTCATATGCACCACATGGCCTTACATTTTGTGCCTGAAACACCTCATTTGCCTCATCCTGGTGTCTGCCCTGTTTCTTCCACACCCCCGCTTTTATCACCACTCCTAGCCTGTCAGTTCACTCTCTGGGAATAACAGTCATAAAATTACACTTAAATACCCCTCGCCCCAAAGGAAGAGGAGGATTTGTCAGTGCATTCAAATTAAAGCAAGGAAAGATTTAGCGCACTATGGCTGAGCTGTTCCTTCTGCCTTGAAGTCTCTCCTCTCCCCAGGTCTCCGCACAGCTGCATCCTTCCTGTCATTCCGGTCTTATCTTACTCTCACCTCTTCAAAGGGCCTTCCCTGACCACCCAGCCTGAAGTGGCCAGTCAGGCGTCTCTACATCATCCTGTTTTAACTCTCTCCATAGCACTTCTCATTATCTGGAATGTTTCTTTTCTTTTCTTTTTTAGAGACAGGGTCTTGCTCTGTCACCCAGGTTGGACAGCAATGGCATAATCATAGCTCAATATAGCCTCAAACTCCTGGGCTCAAGTAATCCTCCCATCTCAGCCTCTCAAGAAGCTGGGACTAGAGGTACACATCACCACAACTGGCTAATTTTTGTATTTTTGTAGAGATGGGGTCTCCCTTTGTTGCCCAGGCTGGTCTACAACTCCTGGCCTCAAGAGATCCTCCTCTGCCTCAGCCTCTCAAAGTGCTGGGCTTACAGGTGTGAGCCACACCTGGCCAGGTGTGTTTCTTATCGTCTCTCTCTCCCTCCTGGCAGCACAGGAACTGTGTCCTGCCCACTAATCTATTCCTAATTGGAGAATGGGAACTGTCTGGCACCTTGTGAGAATTCAATAAACATTTGTTGAATAATGAATTAATTGTACTTTGTACACTTGTGTCCCAATGTGTCCTCACATTATAATGTAGAAGGAAAGCTTATAATAAGCAAGCCCCTCTTTAGAAAGAATAATACAATTAGAAATGTGATTTCCAGATGAGTGTGGTGGTGTACACCTGCAATCTTAGCTACTGGGGAGGCTGAGGCTGGAGGATTGCTTGAGCCCAGGAGTTCAAGGCCAGTCTGGACAACACAGTGAGACCCTGTCTCTAAAAAACAAACAAACAAAAAAGTGATTTCCTCTTTAGGAGTGGAAGACAACTTCTTATCAGTAAAGTTCTCTCTCAGTTTTTTTTTTGAGACAGAGTCTCACTCTGTCTCCCAGGCTGGAGTGCAGTGGTGCAATCTCGGCTCACTGCAATCTCTGCTTCCCGGGTTCAAGGGATTCTCACGCTTCAGCCACCCAAAGTAGCTGGGATTACAGGTGTGCACTGTAGCTGGGATTACAGGTGCACGCCACCATGCCTGGCTAATTTTTGTATTTTTAGTAGAGATGGGGTTTTGCTATGTTGCCCAGGTGCTAGTTTTGAACTCCTGGACTCAAGCAATGCACTGAGATTACAGGTGTAAGTCACTGTGTCCGGCCCTCCCTAGATTCTGACAGTTAAGGAAAGTCTTAGAAGATTGCATTTTTGCTTTGCTTCCACATATTTTTCTCAAGTTACTGACATCTAAGAAAATAATTATCCTACTTCTTAAAAACTCATTTGTTACTTTCCAGTTATTTATATGTTGAATTTTTATAGGATTTACTTGTTTCAAGTACTTGTGAAACACTGCTTCTATCAATTATATGAATCATTCAATTAATGGTTATTGTGAAAATTAATAATAGTTCAAAAATGTTATCATTTGGTGAAAGTGCTTCAACATCACCTACTAGGCTTTTCTTAAATTACTCAGTTTATCAAAACACCCCAATTTTTGATTCATATATTAAGAAAGCCATCTCAGTCTTCCTATAGCAGTAAAAATATTTAAAGTAAAGTGATTCCTAATGATTTTTTCTCTTTTACTCAAATACAACACATGTTCTATTATTGTTGATAGGAACTTTTTCTTCCCGAGTTGTAACTGCTTTTTTTCTTGTTGGTGAATCCCTCTAAGCCACTGAGGCTCCGGCACTGTGCCTTGCTCACTGTGCTCCTGGCACTGTGTATATAGCAGCATGTAGGATGCACACAGCAGATACGTTAGACGTGAATGAGTGAACAAATGAATAATCAAGAATGGGAGTGACGCCATCTGTCACAGCTCAAAAGTTTGCACACAAGTATAAAACATCAACACACGGCAGTCTGTATTCAGTGTTAGATGAGTGATATGAACAAACAGCTAGAGGGATTCAGAGAAAACCACAACATCCATTTGAAATGATTTCAATTTTTTTTCCTAATATATTTTCTCATTGAAGAGCCTGTAAAGCTTATGTAGTCCAACTTCCTGATTTTACTGGAAAGTAAGGCCCAAGAGCTTAATCTACTTGCCTATGGCAAGGCAGGTAAATAAATGGCAGCGCCAGGAAAGTTCTCTCCCCACTTGACACAGCTCTCCACAGGTCCTTCTTTATCACATACTGCTTCCTCTCAGCTCTTCACACACTCTTCTTCCTCAGCTTATCCCTCAGCTCTGCCCCTTTCCTAGGATTCTGCCCATAGCTGTATTGCTGGTCCCACCCTCTCAAGGCATTGTATTCATCCCCATACCCACAGCCACCATCCAAGCAAACAATCCCCAGATCTCTACATTCAGCTACCTCCCTCCTCCTCAGCTGCAGACCCACATTTCCCTTTGCCTGCTGGACAGCTCTTTTGTGTTATCCAACGATTCCTTCACTCTAAACTACAAAATTGAGCTCATCACTTCCCCTCTTCTCCCTTCCTGTCAGCTTCTCCTTCAGTACTCCCCATTCTCCCAGAGAACCAGCCAGAGCCCCTGAGATAACCGTCAACTCCTTTCTCTCCCTCATCGCCTGTATGCTGTCAGTCAAGGAAGCAATCAGCTGTTGAATCCATGACATTCATCACATCAGCTCCTCTTTTTACTTCTACCACTTCTTCAGGCTTTCAGCATTTCTCCCTTGGTTAAACACAATAGTCTTAGTAGATCCCCTTGCTGTCTTTCTCCCAATCTACCTAAAAGGAGTTCTCTTCTTAAAACCAGAGCTGGGCCAGGCTCAGTGGCTCAGGCCTGTAATCCCAGTGCTTTGGGAGGCTGAGGCAGGTGGATGACTTTAGGCCAGGAGTTCAAGACCAGCCTGGCCAACATGGTGAAACCCCATCTTTACTTAAAAAAAAAAATACAAAAATTAGCCAGGCATGGTGGCGCATGCCTGTAATCCCAGCTACCTGGAAGGCTGAGACACAAGAATCGCTGAACCCAAGATTGCACCACTGCACTCCAGCCTGGGCAACAGAGCAAGACTGTCTTAAAAACAAAACAAACAAAACAACAACAACAACAAAAACAAACCTAGACCTGATCATACATCATTCTCTTGCTTGAAAACCTTTGATGATTCTGCATTTTAAAAATTACCCAGACTGAGCTGGGTGTGGTGCCTCACACCTGTAATTCCAGCACTTTGGGAGGCTGAGGAAGGCGAATCACAAGGTCAGGAGTTCGAGACCAGCCTGGCCAACATGGTGAAACCCCGTCTCTACTAAAAATACAAAAAATTAGCCAGGCATAGTGGTGGCACCTGTAATCTCAGCTACTCGGCAGGCTGAGGCAGGAGAATAGTTTGAACCTGGGATGTGGAGGTTACAGTGAGCCAAGATCACTCCACTCCACTAAAGCCTGGGCAACAGAGCGAGACTCCATCTCAAAAAACAAACAAAAAATATTACCCAGACTGCCATTCAAAGCTCTCCATGACATGCTCTCCAACTGAGCTCTCCCAACCGATCTCCCATTCTACCCTCTTACATTCCATTCATTCACGTCTACTCCCAGGTAATGGAATACACCTGAAACTTTCCTTTCCACCTTCCTCCACTGGACTGACTTCTTGCCAGAAAAACCCTTCCTCAAGAACTACCTTCCTTATCTGGGGCCATTCTTTAAGGCCCAGATCAAAACCACCCACCGTTGGAAGCATTCTAAGATGGTCAGATTTCCCTTAATTAGACTTACACTCTCTTTATTCTCAATTTCAATAGCACTTGTTTTTACAGAACTTAGCAGAGACTGCCCTGTATTTCCATTATGTATGTTTATTTGCTCCTGGATTCTGAGCTCCTATGGTAGTAGAGACTAGCACTTAATCATCTTATATAATTATCAGAATCCTACCTTTTCCAATATAGGGTCTCAATAAATGTCACCTTGAATTCAATGTAACTACAGTCTCGTGTTTTCCAATTATACAAACTACCCCATTAAAGGGGTTAAGATAAAATATAATACTTATATTATCTTTAAAAAATAATAGTAGTCATTTCTTCTCAGTGTAAGTAATGTATCTCTATGGGGTCAACTCAAGGATGACATTTTAATTCCTCAGGAGGTGCTGCTAAAATCCATAAGAAACAAACCTTGCTATAATTCAATGGATGCAGATACACAGCCTTCAAGAGCTTAAGGATTTAACAGACTAGCTGAGCAAAGCCAGCCGGGAGCAAGAAAAACAATGGCACAGGACCCCTAGGTCAGTGATGTGAGGAGAATTGGAAGGACCGTGGTGAAACGGAGCACACAAGCCTCATTTAAGGGAACAGCTGTCCCCGGCTCCCGTGACTGCTGCCTAGAAGGAATACATCCAAGGCTGGAGGGTCTTCCCATTTCTTCTAAAAGACAGAAATCATGATTTTTATTTGAAATCTCCTAAATTTTAAATACTGGTAACAAGCCAGTTCAAAAATATTTTAAGGACTGTGAAAGCTAAATAGAACACATCATGCAAGGTACTGATTTAAAATCTGTTTTTTATGTTTCATCAGGAAAAAGTTCAACGTAAATCAAAACTTTACACATGGATGTGTATTATATGTTACCATTGATTTATACTACAATTTAACATTTATTTTGGATTTTTAATTTGCCATGGCTTATTAATACTTTGGATTAAGTCCAAAGTGACACTGTTTCTCAGACTCCTTTTCATGTAGTTAATAAGCTATATGAAATCTGTTATGGGAAACTTATTTTTGAGGGAACCTCTTAATGACATATACATTAAGTTTATAATATAAATAACTGCCCTCTAATTTATGAATTCTGACTTTTCATACACTGGATTTTCTTTGTAAAGATAAGTCTATCCACAAAATAGGCAGAGTAACATCTAACTCCTAAGGTTAACATGAGGTTCAGGTGAGCTAATAGTGAAGTTCAAGCCAGACTGTGTAGGTTTGAACCTCAGTTCTAATAAGCACTAGCTGGCTAACCTTGGGCAATTTGTTTAATCTCTTTGTACCTCAGTGTCCTATAAAATGTGTTAAGAGCAGTACCTAGCTCATGGAATTATTTTGAGGTTTAAACAGATTATACATGTAAAATTACTGGAATAGTTTGTGCCTGCCACACACCAACTAAATAAATGCTAGCTATTACTCAATATGAGTTGTTATTATTCCTTTCCATTATAACTCATTGATGACAGCAGAAAGTGGTGGGGAGTCTGGGATGGTCCATTTGGGCTACTAGGAGGCAGAAGTTTACCCATTCCATGACGTCTTTGGAGCCAGGGAAGCCTGTGGCTGAAGTTTCTTCTCATGCAAAGCCTGGGCATATGGAGATGCAGCACCAGATTTAGGTGTGCTTCAGCTGAACCATCATATGGGATAGATGATGTATGGGCTGGAAGTAGCTGCCTTGGTTGAAAGCAGGAGAGTCTGCTCCCTTAAGGAGAGGCAGACTGTTTAGTGGCTACAGCACAAGTTATGGAATCAGACCGCCAGATTTTGAATCCTGGTCCACCACTTTCAAACTGTGAAACTGTGACCTTGGAAAAGTTACTTATTGTTTCTAAGCCTCCATTTCCAGATATGTAAAACAGTGACAAACAATACCTGCTCACACACTTGTAGCGAGAATCTGAGGTAATACACATATGAAGCACTTAGCCAATGCCTGATCTATGGTAAGCATTACTAGTTCTCACAGATGGTTCCAGCTTGGAATTTCAACTACCCTCTCCACTGACCCACATGGAAGCCTGATGCTCTATGGAAAATGATTCAAGGTAACATGGTGGTATGATGATGTGAATCTTTCCTAATGAAAGTAACTTAAACCTATGGCATAACTGAAACAGACTAAAACCTGTGCTTCCCTCTGAGCTCTTCACAAAGAGACAAGTCAAACAACAAAAGACATTCAAGAAGGCAGGCCGTTCCTTATGGGCAGACAGCATGTTCCCTGTATGAGTGTTAAGGTAAGGCCAACATATGGCTCTGCACATTGTAGGAGTGAGTGCTTAATAGTAAGTGAAACCTAGAAAGAACATGCTTCTAAAACAGGAAACAATCTCTAGCTGAACTTCGATCACTGGGTACCCTTTCTGACTATTTGATAGAATGGTGCTTTTCAGCTACTTATGAACATTGTGTTTTATATAATTCATGTTGTAAATGAAAGATGGCACAGAAAGGAAAACATGAAAAAGAATTAAGTGGAAAAAAATTTTAAAGATGCTAACATTTTTGACCACATAAACTTATAATGTGCACTGTATAAAGACATCAGGGAAAATATTTGTAGATGTGACCCAATCAGAATCTCATTGTGATTATTGTTGGGTGGATATATATGAATATTCTGAGACTTTTAATTCTGCCCATGTATAGTCTATAATAAAATCAGCATTTTCTCTTTCCAGCCCATTTTAAGCCATTGTTTATGCTGATAAACTGCATCACAACATATACTATTTGAGATAGTATTTCTGTTACCTGGATGTGGACTGGAGGTGATGAGGCTCCATTCGTTGATGTCGGAATTGTAGCTCTGAACCTTGTCATAGGTGCAGCTTCCTCTGTAGCCACAGTGGCCACCAATGACGTAGATAACATCATGTAAGACACAGGCAGTAGCATTTCCCACACCTATGTATTAATTAAAATCACATCTTTAGATTGATCTTTTGTTCTTTTGTGCAGGGAACACTGGGCTAAATACATTGTTGTTTTTGTTATTACTGATGGTAAAATGCAAGGTACTGTGCTAAGTGCTATAAGGGACAAAAGAATAAAGAGAGAAGGCTCCTTGTGCTCTTAAGAGAGGGTGAGACGTGCACACAAATACAGCCATGCACCATGCATAATGACCTCCATAAAATTATAATGGAGTGGAAAATTTCCTATCACCTAGTGATATTGTTGTAGCTGTTTTAAAGACATGACATAGTAGGCCGGGCGCGGTGGCTCAAGCCTGTAATCCCAGCACTTTGGGAGGATGAGATGGGTGGATCACGAGGTCAGGAGATCGAGCCCATCCTGGCTAACCTGGTGAAACCCCGTCTCTACTAAAAAATACAAAAAACTAGCTGGGCAACGTGGCAGGCGCCTGTAGTCCCAGCTACTTGGGAGGCTGAGCCAGGAGAATGGTGTAAACCCGGGAGGCGGAGCTTGCAGTGAGCTGAGATCCGGCCACTGCACTCCAGCCTGGGCGACAGAGCCAGACTCCATCTCAAAAAAAAAGAAAAAAAAAAAGACATGACATAAAGCATTCTCATGTGTTTCTGGTGATGCTGGTGTAAATAAATCTACGCCTCTGGCAGGTCCTTCAAGAGGTATTCCAGAAGAAGGCATTGTTATCATAGGAGAGGACGGCTCTATGCCTGTTTTTGCCCCTGGAAGCCTGCAAGTGGGACAAGATGTAGAGGTGGAAGATACCGTGATATTGATGATTCTGACACTGATGATCCTGACCCTGTATAGGCCTCGGCTAATGTGTGTGTCTGTGTCTTACTTTTTAACAAAAAAGTTTAACAAGTAAAAAAAATCAATAAATAAGTTATATATATATAATATATATAAAAGCTTATAGAATAAGGACAAAGAAAATATTTTTGTAAGCCATACAAAGTCTACAGTAATGCCTGTAATTCCAGCAGTTTAGGAGGCTGAGGAGGGAGGATCACTTGAGCCCAGGAGGAGTTTGAGACCAGCCTGGACAACAAAGTGAGACCATATCTCTACAAAAAATAAAAAATTAGCCACGTGTGATGGCATATGCCTGTAGTTCCAGCTACTCAGGAGGCTGAGACGGGAGAATCGCTTGATCTCAGGAGGTCAAGGCTGCAGTGAGTTATGTTTGCATCACTGAAGTCCAGCCTAGGTGTCAGAGCAAGATCCTGTCTCAAAAAAAGTAAAAAGTAAAGACTACGGTAGTGTACAGTAATGTCCTAGGCCTTCACAATCCCTCCCCACTCACTCACTGACTCAACCAGAACAACCTCCAGTCCTGCAAGCTCCATTCGTGGTAATTGCCCTCAATAGGTCTACCATTTTTATCTTTTATACTGTATTTGTACTGTACCTTTTCTATGTTTAGATACACAAAGACTCACCATTGTGTTATATTGCTTAGAGTATTCAGTATAGTAACATGCTGTATAGGACTGAAGCCTAGGAGTAACAGGCTATACCACACAGCCTAGGTGTGTGTTAGGCTGTACTATTAGTATGGTATAGCCTGTTGTGTAAGTATAATGTTCACATGACAAAATTGCCTAATCACACATTTCTCAGAACATATCCCCATTGTTGTTAAGTGGCTGCAATTAGAACAGTAGGTATAAAATGGAAGAAACACAATTAAAAAGGGACAGATGAACTGCTGGGCATGGTCAGGGCAAGGAAACCCTGCATTTGACAAGGGAAATCACAGCAGGTGGTGGTGGTATTTGACCTGGGTGATGGTAGGAAGTTGGCAGGTATGCGTGAGAGGAGGCCATTCTAGACAGAGGGAAAAGCCAGTGCAAAGGCTTACTGGACAATGTCAAGTAGCCCAGTTTGACCAGGCCAGATGGCACACTGGGGGTTGTTACATGGGACTTTAAGGCTGGCACGGTAAGTTGAAGCCATATAGCAAAGGATACTGACGCCCAACAAAGAATCTGGATTTAATTTAGCCAGATTTTAAAGATTTTTAAACAGAGTAATAGAGTGACTAACAAAGGAAGAACAGGTACCAGAAAGATCTAGTTACTGGCCAGGGTGGGCAGTCTCAAGGGCCTGATTTTGAAGGGGCTTTGGGTATGGAGGGAAGAGCATAGAGGAAAGAGACAGGTAAAACACACAGTCTTGATGACTGACTGAGGCAGAGGCAAACCAGACTGATTTTGAGGTCCTGAGCTGGGAAAACTGGAATCACTGATGCCAAAACAAGGAGGAGGAGGGGGAGGGAAGGCAAGGAGGGGAAGGAGGGGGAGGAGGAGGAGGAGGAGAAGGAAGAAGGAGGAAGGAGGAGGAGGAGGGGGAGGGAGGAGGAGGGAGGGAGAAGGGGGAAAGGAGGAGGAGGAGGAGGGGGAGGAAATGGGTTCAGAGGGACGATGAAAAAAGGAAGAAAGATGATGAGGATCATTTTAGTTGAAAATGTTGGTTTTGTCTTTCCACCAACTTTTACTTAGCACTATTTTGCAGGATACAGTTCAATCTTCTTGTTCCTTTCTATTCCAAAATAAAAGTGGGTTTATAAGTAGAGCAGTTATAATGGAAAAAAATAAAGACTTAGGAGTTCCTAAACAGCCAAGTATGTATTTCCTCTCTGTACATTAGTGAACTTAATTTGGGTCTAGGACCAAAAACGGAAATAAATTTTAAATTTGACTGTACCCAAATTAAGTTCATTACCAGAGAAAGCTGCTAATTCACTCCAAGTCTACAAAATAAAACGAACTGAAAAAAATGTCATCCTTTCTACCGAAAAATGGGAATCTAAAAGTTCAGTATGGCTGGGTGTGGAGGCTCACACCTATAATCCCAGCACTTTGGGAGGCCAAGGTAGGAGAATCACTTGAGGCCAGGGGTTCAAGACCAGCCTGGGCAACATAGTGAGACCCCCATTTCTATTTTTAAAAATTAAAAATAAAACTTTAAAAATTGTTTTAAAAAAATTCTGTATGTGTCCACCCACCAAAACAAGTATTAGTCAAAACTGCACATAACTGGCAAAGTGTTACCTCTCCCTGGGATGACTAGATATAAACAAGAATCAAAGCTTTGAGTTCACAGTATAAAACTGGAATTTCAGACCCAGTTAGCAGGTGAGGGAGGACTTTGAGGTATGAGGGTCTCCCTCTCCACTCAAGGTTAAGGCAAGCACACATATGGCTTTTCTTTCACAATAGACACACCATCGCAGCATATTTTTTTTCAGCAAGCACTGTTCTAAATATAAATTTTAAAAATTTCAGTAAAGCAATAAGCTTTCATTCTCAAAGAAATATACTCTGAACCCACCCTTGTAATCCCAGCACTTTGGGAGGCCGAGGTTGGGGGATCACTTGAGGTCAGGAGTTCAAGACCAGCCTGGCCAACATGGTGAAACCCCGTCTCCACTAAAAATGCAAAAATTAGCTAGGTGTGGTGGCACATGCCTGTAATCCCAGCTACTCAGGAGGCTGAGGCAGGAGAATTGCTTGAACTTGGGAGGCAGAGGTTGCAGTGAGCCAAGATCACGTCACTGCACTCCAGCCTGGGAGACAGAGTGAGACTCCATCTCAAAAAAAAAAAAAAAGAAAGAAATATACTCTGAACCACAAAACCACTGAAACTGTTACATCATCCTTAAAAAACAGAATCAGAAATGTATGCTAGTTTACAATAGCTGCTTAAATATATGGACTTCCCTTGTTTCTTCTGCAGAAGAGGAGTCAGGACATTCAGAGCCCTCCTGGAATGGCCAAGTAGTGGTGAGGCTCAGGCAAAGCCAAAAACCAGGGGAGCAACAGCACCGGGTTTTCCGCTACCTTCTCCCACCCTGGTGTGAGAGTGGTCACGACTTAACATGAAATGAATTTCTGCTCTATCAGAGCTGACATGTCCTTCAATACCGACATTCAGGACAATCATGCCTAACATTTATAGCATGCTTACTCTGTGTATAGCATGCTTACACTATTCTAGGCACTTCACAAGCATAGATTCATTTAATCCTCTCAATGATCCGAGACTAGGTAATATTGTCATCCCCATTACACAGATGACAAAACGGGGGCACAGGGTGATTAAACAATTTGCCAGAGCTCATCAGCAAGTAAGAGGAAAGCAGGGATCTGGATGCAGGCAGTTTAGCTTCAGAGGCAGCACGCTTGATCCCAGGACTGTTCTGCCTCTCAGCTTCCTGCCTGTCATCCAAGGATCACACCAGGTCAGATTTCCAGACCAGGTCAAATTCCCACACTCTCACTAGCATTAAAAAAGAAACAGAAAAGCCTGGGAAGAAACATTTGGGACAAAATGATACAAATTTGGTAACAACCTACCAGTTGTTTTTGTACAGCTCCTCAGCACCAATGAATAAATACAATGAAATAAGATTCCGGTTCAACTTTTTTTCCAGTGGGAGAGAAGGAGAGCAAGGCTAACAAATCGCCAAACACAGAAGAAAATAGTGTTTATCAGACAGATACCGAGACCCAGGGGTGTGCCAGGTTCTGTGGGCCACATGAGGGAGAGTATGGTGTCTGCCCCTCTCGGAAAGGAATGAATTGCAAAAGCAGCGGTTGTCTCTAGTTCCTGGAAGAATGTACTTTGTTACATCCTGTAGGGACCAAACCTTCCAAGGTTTTAATGAAGGACCTCTTGAAAGCTGATCAGCGTATTTTGAGAGGAAAAAAGTTGAACAGCAGAATTTTAAAGCAGAATTTAAAAGGGTGCAATTTTAAGAACACGAAAAAATGAAAAACTGTCCAGATTTGTCTCTTCATCTAGCCCTTGACTTGAATATAAATTCTCATAACTCTTAGACAAGTTGGGAACTATGCTATCCTGTTTTTATCTGGAACATTCTGTGCAGCATTATTTATATAATTCACTATAGTTCCTAGATAGCATCCCAAAGTGATAAATTCAAGAGAAGTGAGACTGCTGGCCTAGCCCCAAACATCTAAAAAATACAAAATAAACATAATCTCCACTTACCTTTAATCATGTTTGCAATAGGAATCCATTTCTCTTTTAATGGATCATAGAACTCAGCCTCCTCTGCTGGAGCCCCTTTTCTGTAACCACCTAAAGCATAGACACAGCCACCCAAGGTGACTGCACAGTGGTAATACCTGGCATTGAGCATTGGCAAACCTTCTGTCCATTCATCACTTTCACTGTTATAGATCCACACTGTGTCAAGAGCTTCTATGTTATCCGTCCTGTAGCCCCCAGTTACGTAAATGTTGGGTCCTAAACACGTAACACCATAGCTCTCCCTGGTATAATCTGGTATTTCTGCTCCCTGAATCCAAACATTTGTCAAAGGGTCCCATATGTGAACCTCTGATAAAGGATGCCAGTAATAGCCTCCAATTATATACATTGTGGCTGTGGATCTCTGGGAAATCTCTTTATGCATGGGATTCAAGGCATTGTATATTAGAGAGCGGATCTTATTTTCGGTTAGCAGGCAGCTTCTTTGAAGGCCTAAGGCTGTTTTTAAGTACACTGGATCTATATCAATGTTGATATAGCTCAGTAGATTATATAGGCATTCAATTCGATTTTCTACATCATGAGCAGTCCACTTAATAACTGGTTCTATGATAGCTTCTTCTTTCCAAACACTGAGATTCTTTCTGGACAAGATAAAGAGAAACTTTTCAAGGCTGATTTCCAGAAATTCTTCTTGTTGCCACACTTCCTTAAACTTTGAACACAGAATTCTTCGAGATTCCTTCTCGAGTTCTGGACACACATGAAATTCTGCAAAGGAGTGCATTCCAATACAATTATCAATATCCAAGTGCCTTACCAAAAACCGCTCACAAGCCTTCTTTACTGAAAGGAACTGTAGCAGATCTGCTGCCTCAAGCAGGCTTTGAACATTTCTTTTAGTTATTTCAATTTGGGAAGTGTATGCATAATTTACAAGGCCTTCCAGAATATCATGGTGGATGCCAGAGAGTTTTATTTTATTTTTAAATTTTTCTTTCATGTCAGCTGTGAACATTGCCTTAAAATAATTGCTGCAAGCAGCTAAAACGGCTCGGTGACAATGGAAGATTATGCCTGAAGGACACTGAAGGGTAATATCAGTAAATAATCCATCCAAGTAAAATGTTCTGAATGCATCCAGAAAATCCACTGGATGTGTTGAATCCTTGAAAAGATAAATATAATCGTCTTGTCCTTTTAGAGCCATGGCTGCAATAAATACGAAATAACAAATGTGTTTTCAATTTTGCACATTATCTCAAATAATCAATGCTAAATAACTGACTAGCATCGGATATACTCCAAAATTGGACTAAGTTCAGCATTCTAAATAATAAATGCAAAATGTGGATGGACAGTTTGATCATTTATATGGTGGTCAATTTAAATTCAGGGTAGTTCGGGGCTTGAAATGATGCCCCCGGATTTTTCAGTAGTCCTTTTGAGAGTACTGATTTGCTATTCCATTCACTGCAATCTACCCTGGCCTGGCGTTCAGGAGACCAGATCCCACACTAGGCAAGGAAAGTGTCCGAGGGTCACCCCACTCCAGGCCGGACCTCAGCTGTCTCGGCTCGGCCCCAATTCAACCTTTTCCCCGAGCTCGTCTCCCTTTCAAATCACATCGAAATGCCAAGAAAGGGATGATGGAAATATAAAAGGACAAGAAGAGGTCTCGGAAAAGGGAAATCCTGAGCCCTTTCGTTTAAGGAAGGAGAGAAAGGAAGGCGGCCCGGCGAAGCCCCTGCAGCCCGCGCCCCCTCCCCCGCGCCCGCCGCAGGGGTTTCCGCGCGCTGCGCGTCCCGCGCCTGGGCCCTGGCCCACGTTCCCGCCCGGAGACCGCCCCGCCCCGGGGCCAGGAGCGGGGCTGGACTCGAGGGCGCCGCATGCCGCCCGTGGGCCCGGTGCCCGCGTCCCTCTGCCTGGCGCTCCGTGCAGGTGTGGGAAGGACGCCGCAGGCAGCACCCGCGCAACGCGTTCGGCCCGGCCAGGCGCCCGCGCGGCCATTGTCTATGCTCCTCTCTCGCGCGGCCTCCCTGCCAGCGCCCGGCCCCGCTCCCCGCGCCCGGCCCCGCTCGCTCCCTGCAGACCGGCCTCGGACTGCGGGTCCGCACACCGCACCTACCTCCCGCCGGGGCTCGGGACGCGGCGCTGGCCCGCGGGCTAGCAGCGAGCGGGAGCGGGGACGCCTCCGGCCCCTCTGACCATCTTTGGAAGAGGCGCTCGGAGGCCGCCAGCTAGTGCCGCTCCACCCCACAAGCAGCTCCTATTTTGGTGTCCCGGTGGCTCCCCCGCCTCCACCCGAACAGCCCCCCGCGCGGTCTGGGCGCGAAGCCACTCGCGGGAACTCCCCGGTCGCCGGGCAGCGCGGCGAGCGGGGCGGGGCGTGCGGGCGTGCGCGCGGCTCGGCCCCTCCCCGGCGGCGCCCCCCACAGCAGGTGGGACGGCTTCCCCGGGAGACAGCTCGTGCCGCCGCCTTCCCCTTCCTTGGCTCGCTCGCTCTCCCGCGCGCTTTTTCACACCCGGTCGAGCGTCTTCTCTTAGATAACCTGAGTCCTGAATTATTAATAACACCATATATGAGTGTGTGTGTGCGCGCGCGCGCGTGTGCGTGTGTGTACACTCCCCTCCCTCAGTAGGCTTCACCAGCCCAGACCCAATTGTGAGGACAGAGAAGGGGGAAAGAGTGGAGAGAATGCGGCACAACTAAAGGTCAGGGATTGGAGGCGCCTTTGAAATGCCAGAAGCAGCCGGCCTTTCCCACAAACGCCATCCCACCCCCCGCAAAGCACTCAGGAGGGCGCCTTGGGGCTGGTGAGCACATCAGGGGTTAAGCTGAAGCTTTGAGAAAAACTTTGGGCAGCCGGGGCCAAGGCGAAGTCCAGTCGTGCTAGGATTCAGGTTACTGTATTTAGAGCATAGTAGCTGGAAGGAGCAGCCTTTCTGGTGGCGGCCAGTCTAGTCATGGATGTCTATGTGGTACACAAAGTTCATTTTCTTGTTCCAACTAAAGCCAGTATCAAATAATTTTGCATATCATTAATTCATTCGTTCGCAAGATTTTATTAAGTGCTTCGAGTGCCTGATAGGGATAGGCACTAGTAGTGATAAGAGTGTTGACAGATGGTCCCTACCTCACAGGGACCTTCACCACCACCAGAGGACCACGTGTTTCCCAGAGTATGGTCTCAGAAACAGAATATACATGAATGGCCAGATAGTATATGACAACAGAACTCTGAACCACATAAGAAGCCCAGGAAGCCAGACCACAACCTTGGTAGCAGCTGAACCAGAACAGTCAGGAAGTAGTCAACGACTGGCAATTGCCCTATATATATATATATATATATATATATTTTTTTTTTTTTTTGAGACAGGGTCTTGCTATGTAATACCCAGGCTGGAATGTAGTGGCACGATCTTAGCTCACTGCAGCCTGGATCTCCTGGGCTCAAGAGATCCTCTGCCTCAGCTTCCCAAGTACCTAGGATTACAGGTGTGCAATTTTTTTTTAATTTTTAAATTTTTAAAAAAAATTTTTTTTTAATTTTTTATTTATTTATTTATTTATTTTATTATTTTTTTTTTTTGAGACGGAGTCTCGCCTGTCGCCCGGGCTGGAGTGCAGTGGCCGGATCTCAGCTCACTGCAAGCTCCGCCTCCCGGGTTTACGCCATTCTCCTGCCTCAGCCTCCCAAGTAGCTGGGACTACAGGCGCCAGCCACCTCGCCCGGCTAGCTTTTTTAATTTTTTTAGTAGAGACGGGGTTTCACCGTGTTAGCCAGAATGGTCTCGAACTCCTGACCTCGTGATCCGCCCGTCTCCGCCTCCCAAAGTGCTGGGATTACAGGCTTGAGCCACCGCGCCAGGCATAATTTTTAAAATTTTTTTCATGACAGGGTCTCACTATGTTGCCCAGGCTGGTCTCAAACTCCTGGACTCAAGCGATCCTCCTGCCTGGGCCTTCCAAAGTGCAACTTCCCTATTTTTACCCCTAGTTCCACCTCAGCACCAACCAGAGAAAGCCAAATATGTTCTGCAAACCAACCACATAAAATACCCACGCTTCTAGTAGCCCACTTGCCGCTTTCCCATGCCAACAACTTCCAATTAGAGCATACCTGGGGCTTTTCTTCACTTCTATAAACCTTCCCACTCCTCTGCCCCACCTTTGAGCCTCTGACAAAGTCAAGTGATGGTGACTGGGACTCCCTTCTACAGCAAGCTCTGAATAAATAGCATCTATTTGTTGTCCTGTGGGTGGGTTTTAGTTTAATTCCACAAATCAGATCATCTTAATTGAATTAAGATGGTTATGCAGCCCCCACAACTACCACACCCCACGCACAGACTTCTGTGGGGTGGAAACCTAGGGATCTGCATTCTAATCAGGGGCAGCAGGTGATTCTTATGGACAAATAAGAGAATGTGTTGGACTCAAAAGGAAGAAGGATGAAAGTTTAACATACGAACATCTGGTAAACAGTATAGTTAGAAAAGGAAAGCATATGAGATTTAGTTTCAGGCTTAAGGCTCATCTCTGCCACCTATCTAACACATAGCCTCTCACAAATTACTAACCTTCTCTGATCCTTAGTCTTCGGATCTGTAAAACACAGATAACATGGATACTTTCTCAACCTAACCTAAGGTTACTGGAAAGACAAATTAATAATGAAGCACTTAGGACTTGATATATAAATGTTAGCTACTATAATGAAAGAATCTTTACACTTAATTCTGCATCTCAACCTTAATCTGGAAATTAGCCTCTTCTTAACATTTCTTCAGAAATTATGAACTTCGTAGTTAAGAGTAATTATAGCTTGCCCTTCATAACTGATAGTGATACTGTTGTCACTGTTGCCATTCAAGGACACAATTGTGACTGATTGAAGGAGTCTTCTCTCCATTTTTGTCACTCAAGTGTAGAGATGGCTGTTTTTGTAGCTATAGTTACTGTTTGCCAAGTTTGATGTATAAAAAAATATAGCCTCCATCTAACTTAGAGTAAGGGCTTCTGGAATCGTAACTACATGTAATAATAAATGTTTCGTGAATAATAGAATTCACTACATTCTCATTTGTGCAGTTATTTCAGATTGCTGCATGAACCAATTAAAACTCTTGCTTTCATTGCCTGATGTTCCCTAGTTGTGAATTACTGCTTAAAAGTGTATATCAGTGTGTATTACATATTAGACTATTATACTGCTTCGCTTTGCCTAGAGAAGAGCAGGTCCTGAAGGGTATTGCCTGGAATTGTTCCTCTTTACCATATTCTTATCAAAGAGACCATTGCAAATGCTGATAGATTTGATGCATTCAGAAACATATAATTAACATTCATAAATCAAATAAATTAATGATACTGTTCAAGAAAACAGATGTGCCATCTGTGGTTCCAAGTCTTAAAGAAATAAAGTGCTGCCATGGAAATGAGACATAAATGATTTGGCAGACACTAAGCTTGGCATGGAGTTAGATGACTTATTGACATCACACTTCAGCTTTCAAAGGACTCCTAGTTCTAAAAATAATGATTTTATTTATAATTTTTACCTTATTAGTATATCTTTCCACTAAGTACAGCCATGCCATTAAATGTTTGATATGCTGTGATATCATCATTAATGTGTGTAGATGATGGGCATAAATAGAACATTTTGTATACTTCATTTACATACTGGATTAAACAAGTTGCTGCCAAGTTAAAAAAAAAAAAAAAAAAGGCCAGGCCTGTTGGCTCACACCTGTAATCCCAGCACTTTGGGAGACCGAGGCAGGCAGATCACGAGGTCAGGAGTTCAAGGCGATCCTGACCAACATGGTGAAACCCCATCTCTAC
Organism: Macaca mulatta; assembly: GCF_049350105.2. Lineage (NCBI taxonomy): Eukaryota > Metazoa > Chordata > Mammalia > Primates > Cercopithecidae > Macaca > Macaca mulatta. Next base: position 74,653,246 of record NC_133417.1, on the reverse strand, counting down.
TAAAAATACAAAAATTAGCCGGGTGTGGTGGTGTACGCCTGTAATCCCAGCTACTCAGGAGGCTGAGGCAGGAGAATCTCTTGAACCCAGGAGGCGGAGGTTGCAGTGAGGCGAGATTGCGCCATTGCACTCCAGCCTGGGCGACAGAGTGACACTCCATCTCAAAACAAAAAACAATAGTAGGTAAAATGTATAAGGCTACCACATACAGCTTTGTAAATTGCGCACTGCACAATTCCAGCTCGTGCAACTTGAGTACAGTGTAAACACTGCTTTCAGGAGTTGTATACTACACAAGCAACACAGGTATCTGTGGCTGCCCTGCAGCTGATGTGTCTTGGTAAAACCTTTTTTGGTACGTTTCGTGTAAAATAAGAAAGTGAACATTCTAATAACTAGGCAACAATGCTTTTGCAAGTCAGAGGTTTCCAGTTCCTGGTTTTCAGCACAAGTGAAAGAGGATTTTTGGCAAATAATTTGGAAGGAATGACAAAATGAATGGCTTTACTATAATAAAGTTGCTTTTTTTTTTTTGAGACGGAGTCTTGCTCTGTCACCCAGGCTGGAGTGCAATGATGTGATCTTGGCTCACTGCAACTGCTGCCTCCCAGGTTCAAGCGATTCTCCTTCCTCAGCCTCCCAAGTACTGGACTACAGGTGCGCACTACCACGCCCGGTTAATTTTTGTATTTTTAGTAGAGATGGGGTTTTGCCATGTTGGCCAGGTTGGTCTTGAACTCCTGACCTCGGGTGATCTGCCTGCCTCAGCCTCCCAAAGTGCTGGGATTACAGGCGTGAGCCACCACACCCAGCCACTACGATAAATTTATCTCATTCTTACCTATTTGTCTCTGTGAACATGTTTTCTCAGCGATTATGTCTACAGAGGTGTTAAACAGGAACGTCATTGATCCTAAATACTGTCTCATTCCAGCAGTAAGCACTACTTGACTTCACGCTCTAAATTATCATCAGATTGAAATAATTTTTGATAATTTTTTACTTTTGATTTAAACATATTTATGTTTAATCAATTATAATAATAATTATAATATTAATTAGGTCAGGATTTGTAAAATAACCAAGGACATAAAACAATCAAGGACATACAAATTTTAATTTATAGACATTTTCATCACAGAGAAGGTTAAGAGATTAATAAAAGATATTCAGTATAAAATCATACAGAAAAGTCTTTCTTGGCCAGGTGCGGTGGCTCACGCCTGTAATCCCAGCACTTTGGGAGGCCAAGGAGGGTGGATCACGAAATCAGGATATCGAGACCATCCTGGCTAACGCGGTGAAACTCCGTGTCTACTAAAGATACAAAAACATTAGCCAGGCGTGGTGGCGGGCACTTGTAGTCCCAGCTACTCAGGAGGCTGAGGCAGGAGAATGGCATGAACCCGGGAGGTGGAGCTTGCAGTGAGCTGAGATTAAAAAAACAAAAAAACAAACAAAAGTCTTTCTTTTTTTATTGGACTGGCCAAAAATTCTTTCTTTGAATGTTTCCAATATGTACGAATTTTAGTTACCACGGTTTAAATAACACCTGTCCTCTGAGAACAAGGTTTCAAATTTCAGTTACTGAGGTAAACTAACTAACTCTGAGTAACTGCATAAAATACAAATTTGCTACTAGCTCTTCAGGTCCATGAATTACTACATTAACAGGTGTGCATCCTGATGGGTGACTAATCATGTATCTTCTTTCAAAGTCTGTCAGTGATTGGTCTCTGTGCATCAGTCAGTTCACACACAGACAGCAAGGCTTGCAGTCGCATTGTCTCCTTGTCTGCCAGTAAAAAACCCATGTGACATTTTACAAAAATGGGTGATTAAGAAAGGGTATTGGCCAACAAGGATGAAAGTATGGCATGGAAATAAAAAGTGACAATACTGAAAATAAAATGTGAAATAGCTGGGCATGGTGGCTTATGCCTGTAATTCCAGCACTTTGCGAGGCCGAGGCAGGCAGATCACCTGAGGTCAGGAGTTCAAGACCAGCCTGGCCAAAGTGGTGAAACCCCATTTTTACTAAAAATACAAAAAACTAGCCAGGCGTGGTGGCGGGCGCCTGTAATCCTAGCTACTCGGGAGACTGAGGCAGGAGAATCGCTTGAACCTGGGAGGCGGAGGATGCAGTGAGCCGAGATCACGCCATTGCACTCCGGCCTGGGCTACAAGAGCAAAACTCCATCTAAAAAACATCAACCAAAAAGAAGTGAAATGAATGTAATGAGGTTATAGAGGAAATAGCTGACCATGGGAATGTTTACACTACCACCATTGGAGAGACTGCAGATATGCAGCCAGGGAACTTAGAGCAGGTGAACTCATGACATAAGTGAGTCACCTTATGTCTCAGAGGAAGTGATCCTGGCAAAAATCTTCACATTAAAGGAACTCTTGGAAATATTTCACCACATCGAAAATGCAAAGGATAACACACTGGAAGCTGATCCAAACGTAAAACTATGACAGTTTACCAAGGCGTAGAAAGATGAATACGCCAAATCATAAGTTCTATGACAAGAAGGGAAGAAACTAAGCAAACTACTATTGTTAAGTTTTTTTTACAAAGAAACACAACACTTAATTATCAATGTTTCTGATGTTTTAAATTGCAGTATACTAAGTGAATATCAGTCTTACTATGTTCTTTATTTCCCTATACATTTATAACGAAGAGAGTTTATAATGTTCTTTTTTTTTTTTTTTTTTTGAGACAGAGTCTCGCTCTGTCGCCCAGGCTGGAGTGCAGTGGCGCGATCTCGGCTCACTGCAAGCTCCGCCTCCCGGGTTCACGCCATTCTCCTGCCTCAGCCTCCCGAGTAGCTGGGACTACAGGCGCCCACAACCGCGCCCGGCTAATTTTTTGTATTTTTAGTAGAGACGGGGTTTCACCGTGGTCTCGATCTCCTGACCTTGTGATCCGCCCGCCTCGGCCTCCCAAAGTGCTGGGATTACAGGCGTGAGCCACCGCGCCCGGCGAGAGTTTATAATGTTCTGACAAAAAATTTTAAAGGTCATAGGACAATCATAATTTTTCCCATTGATTATTTAGATCACATTATACATTTTCAACTTGTACAGTTATTTTGAAGGTCCTGCATTATTGTGCAAAGTGAGGACTGCCTGTATTTTCCGAGGGACAACCTTCTCTAAGAGAAGTAGAATGGAAATATGAACTCAAGAAGAAAGAAGACTGAGAACTAAATTTAAAAAATGAGAAAATAAAAAACTTCCAACAGTTTTTTTTTTTTTTTTTTCCTGAACTCCTTGTCTCCTGATTCACAATACAGACCAGGCACAGGGCCTGGGCTGAGGTATATATGGGGTTGGTTTACTCTGCCTCCTCTTTCTATACAGTCAGTGTAAGAATACAGACTGTGGTAAGTACCAGGAAGCCAAAATTTCCCACTTTTAAAGAACAACTTGTTTATGTATTTTTAAATGAATGACAGTGGTTTTGAACGGCTATATTTAGTTTTTACTGAATAGATTTAAAAGTATTATTTAACAGTCATTATTTATAACATGTTAGAAATTACAATCTTGGCGAATATTTAAACTGGTGATGAAAATTTCCAATATCAATCTAAAAATGAGTACATAATTTTTCAAACGTATTAGATTTGAAAGATCACTGATCTGTTCCCAAAACAGGAATTAGCCTATTACTACTTGGGGGAGTATTTTTACTATTTAAAAGATAGCAGCTTATTTGGGAATGTTTCTGTGCCACAGTTAGAGCTCAATTCCAGATAAAATTAATACAAGACAGAAGGATAATAAACTAGGGCTTTTTCCATTATAAGCAATGGAAAAAGAATACAAGTAAGAGCATTGGCTCAACTAACCCCAGAAAGACTGATACTATTATATAAGTCAGAGATTAAAGCTCGCCAAAGACTTCCTGTCTCATTCAGTAAAAGCCTACTTATAATAGGCTCCTGCATCCCCACACCCAGCTTTGCTTTGGCTCTCATCAGGAGGCAATGCCTCAGGGCTTTCTCCGTGCTTTGCTGCTACATATTCCTTTCGCCTGGACTGCTCTTTTCCCAGCTACAGCTACAGGACTGGCTCACTCACCTTCATTAGAATTTTTTTTTTTTTTTTTTTTTGTGAGATGGAGTCTTGCTGTGTCACCCAGGCTGGAGTGCAATGGCGTGATACCAGCTCACCGCAACATCTGCCCCCCAGGTTCAAGCGATTCTCCTGCCTCAGCCTCCCGAGTAGCTGGGATTACAGGTACATGCCACCATTCTCAGCTAATTTTTGTATTTTAGTAGAGATGGGGTTTTGCCATGTTGGTCAGGCTGGTCTTGAACTTCTGACCTCAAGTGATCCGCCCACTATGGCCTCCCAAAGTGCTAGGATTGCAGGTGTGAGCCACTGTGCCCGGCCTTTTTAAAATTTTTGTGGGTTCATAGTAGGTGTGTATATTTATGGAATACATGAGATACTTTAATGCAGACATGCAATGTGTAATAATCACATCATGGTAAACGGAGTATCTGTCACCACAAGCATTTATCCTTTGTGTCACAAACAATCCAATTATACTCTTTTAGTTATTTGAAAATGTATAATTATTATTGGCTATAGTCACCCTGTTGTGCTAGCAAATACTAGGTCTTATTTATTCTTTGAAACTACTTTTTGTACCAATTAAACATCCCCACAATCCCCCACTACCCTTCCCAGCCTCTGGTAAACTTCCTTCTACTTTCTATCTCCATGAGTCAATTGTTTAAATTTTTAGCTCCCACAAAGAAGTGAGAACATGTGATGTTTGTCTTTCTGTGCCTGGCTTATTTCACTTAATATGACCTTCCAGTTCTATCCATGTTGTTGCAAATGACAGGATCTCGTTCTTTTTTATGGCTGAATAGTACTTCATTGTGTAAATGTACCACATTTTCTTTTTCCATTCATCTGTGGATGGACACTTAGGTTACTTTCAAATTTTGGCTATGGTGAACAGTGCAACAAACACGAGAGTGCAGATATCTCTTTGATACACTGATTTATTTCTTTTGGATATATACCCAGCAGCAGGATTGCTGGATCATATGGTAGCTCTATTTTTAAGAGTTTTTAAAGAAAGGGTCTTACTCTATCACCCAAGCTAGAGAGCAGTGGCAGGATTACAGCTAACTGCAGCCTCGACTATAGCCTCAGGCGATTCTCCCTGATTCTCCCACCTCAGCCTCTCAAGTAGCTGAAACTACAGGCATGCACCACCATACCTGGCTAATTTTTGTATTTTTAGTAGAGATGAGGTTTTGCCATGTTGGCCAGGCTGGTCTTGAACTCCTGGCCTCAAGTCATCCACCCACCTCGGCCTCCCAAAGTGTTGGGATTATAGGTGTGAGCCACCCCGCCCTGCCTAATTGTAGTTTTGATTTGTATTTCTCTGATGATCACCGATGTTGAGTACCTTTTCATATGCCTGTTTGCCATTTGTATGTCTTCTTTTGAGAGATGTCTATTCAGATCTTTCACTCATTTTTAAATCGAACAATTAAACTTTTTCCTATAGAGTTGTTTGCGTGCCTTATACATTCTGGTTATTGATCTCTTGTCAGATGGACAGTTTGCAAATATTCTCTCCCATTCGGTGGGATGTCTCTTCACTTTGTTGATTGTTTCCTTTGGTGTGCAGAAGCTTTTTAACTTGATGTGATCCCATTTGTCTATTTTTGCTTTAGTAGTCTGTGCTTGGGGGGTTCCATCAGGTTTTTGCTCAAATGCCACCTTCCCAGCAATTTCTTCTTTTACCAATGTGTTAAAAATGATTTTGCAGCCGGGCATGGTGGCTCACGCCTGTAATCCCAGTGCTTTGGGAAGTGGAGGTAGCCGGATCACCTGAGGTCAGAAGTTCAAGACCAGCCTGGCCAATATGGTGAAACCCCTTCTCTACTAACAAAATAAAAATGAGCCGGGCATTGTGGTGCACGCCTGTAATCCCAGCTACTAGGGAAGCTGAGGCAGGAGAATCACTTGAACCTGGGAGGTGGAGGTTGCAGTGAGCCAAGATTGCACCACTGCACTCCAGCCTGGGTGACAGAGCAAGACTCTGTCTAAAAAAAAAAAAAAAAAAAAAAAAAAAAAAAATTCTACTACAATTTGCTGTTCTCTATTCCCCTTCCCTGCTTTATTTTAATCCATAGTACTTATTACCATTTATATTATGTATTTGGCTTATTGTGTTTCTCCCACTAGAATGTTAGCTCCATGAAAGCAGTGATTTTTGTGTTTTCCTCATTGCTATATATAGTTCATAACATGTAACAGATGCTCAAGAAATATCTGTTGTGGCTGGGCACGGTGGCTCACGCCTGTAATCCCAACATTTTGAGAGGCCGAGGCGGGCAGGTCATGAGGTCAGGAGATTGAGACCATCCTGGCTAACATGGTCAAACCCCATCTCTACTAAAAATACAAAAAATTAGCCGGGCTTAAAGGCATGCACCTGTAATCCAAGCTACTCGGGAGGCTGAGACAGGAGAATCACTTGAACCCAGGAGGCCGAGGTTGCAGTGAGTTGAGATCGTGCCACTGCACTCCAGCCTGGTCAACAGAGTGAGACTCCATCCAAAAAAAAAAACAAAAACAAATATTTGTTGTGTAAATGAAAACTCAACTGGATTAAGAGTAAGACTCAAAGTTTCTTTAAAAACTTGCTCAAGGGCACATAGTTGTTTAAGAAATTACAAAAGTGACTTACACAGACACTGCCCTCCTGCAGCATATGGTCTAAAAGTTTTGTGCTGTTTTTCATTTTTCAAATTCAAAGCATCAGATTTATCCATCCCTTCATTTTCATTCCTTCTGACATCACTCTTATCCAGGTCTTTATCACTTCTCATCTGGTTTACTGCAAGATGTTTCTATCTCAGTCTCAGTCTCTCTCCTTCTCCCCAAAGTTGTACACCATCTTTAATCCTCCCCAAACATCATTTTCCTCACATCACATCCATCCCCCACCCCGTTGTTTTTTTTTTTTTTTTTTTTTTTTTTTTGAGATGGAGTTTTGCTCTTGTAGCCCAGGCTGGAGTGCAATGGCATGATCTCAGCTCACTGCAACCTCCACCTCCCAGGTTCAAGTGATTTTCCTGCCTCAGCCTCCCAAAGTGCTGGGATTACAGGTGTGTGCCACCACGACTGGCTAATTTTTGAATTTTAGTAGAGATGGGTTTCACCATGTTGGCCAGGCTGGTCTCAAACTCCTGACCTCAGGTCATCCGCCTGCCTCCACCTCCCAAAGTGCTGGGATTACAGGTGTGAGCCACCGCGCCTGGCCACATCACTTCCCTTTACTTGCTCATAGGAGCTACCAAGAAAAAGTTGAAACTCCTCCAATCAGGTTTCAACTTTTTACCTTGGTAAAGTAAAAAGTGGAATTGGCCAAATTCCACTTACAAAGCTTTATTCCACTACTTCCCAGTTTAAAACCTTAACTTCATCAGGCCATCCCCCTCATCACTACCTAATGAACAATCTGTGCTCACTCCCATTTCAGTTCATATTGTTCCCATCATCCGGAAAGTTCTGTGGAGTCCTTTTCATCTGTCCAAATGCTTCTTACCCTTTAAGGCAGGGGTGTCCAATCTTTTGGGTTCCCTGGGCCACACTGGAAGAAGAACTATCTTGGTCCACATAGAAAATACAATAACGCTACACTAACACTAATGATAGCTGATGAGCTAAAAAAAAAAAAAAAAAAAAGCAACAAAATCTCATGTTTTAACAAAGTTTACAAACTTGTGTTGGGCCACATTCAAAGCCGTCCTGGGCCACATGCAGCCCATGGGCATGGGTTGGATAAGCTTGCTTTATGGCATGGACCACTGTCTACCTCTTTCATAAGGTTTCTCTTATTTCACAATTAACTGATTGATTACAAAACTCAATGCTTTGTAATCATCTTTTCCCCTCTGAAGTACTTTTGTTAGTGTGCTGATTACTAAGATGTTTATGAAGCATACCTTGGTATTATGTATTATGTATGTTCACATCCCAACTCTTCAATCAAATTGTAAATTCTTTGAAGGACATCATTCTTTGTAAGATATAATCCTACACTTATACTTCCACAAGTTATTTTGTTTTTTGCGCATAGTAGGTACCCAAAATATTTGTCGAATGAAGTATTTTTTTAATACCAAAAATTGTAGAATAAGATAGTGTTCCGGATTTAAATGTGAAAAGGGCTATGTTGTCAATAAATCCTCCAAAGAATATACTTTCATATTGAACTGAGGATAATAAAATATTGCTTAAACTTGGTGGTAAAATGAGTTGTGATGTTGTTACATGTCTTAGTCCTTTTTGGACTGCTATAAGAAAATACCTGGCCAGGTGTGGTGGCTCACGCCTGTAATCCCAGAACTTTGGGAGGCCGAAGTGGATGAATCACCTGAGGTCAGGAGTTCGAGCCCAGCCTGGCCAACATGGTGAAACCCCATCTCTACTAAAAATACAAAAAAATTAGCCAGGGGTGGTGATGTGTGCCTGTAGTCCCAGCTACTTGGGAGGCTGAGGCAGGAGAATCGCTCGAACCTGGGAGGCAGAGGTTGCAGTGAGCCAAGATCATGCCACTGCAATACAGCCTGAGCAACAGAGCAAGATTCCATCTCAAAAAAAAAAAAGAGGGGAGAGGAGAGGAGGGGAGGCTAATTTATAAAGAACAGAAATTGATTTTGTCACCGTTCTGGAGACTGGGAAGTCCAAGACCACGGTGCTGACAGGTTTGATTGTCTGGTGAGGCCTGCTTTCTGCTTCTAAGATGGCCCTTATTGCTGCACCCTTCAGAGGAAAGGAACACTGTATCCTCTCAAGGTGGAAGGCCATCCTTTACATGGTGGAGGCTAGCTTAGTGCTGTGTGAAACCTCTTTTGAAAGGGCCTTCATCCCATTCACGAGGGGAGAAGCCCTCATGACCTAATCACCTCCTGAAAGCCCTACCTCTTAATAGTATCACATCAACCATTAAGTTTCAACACCTGAATTTTGGAGGGAATACATTCAAACCATAGCAGTATGTAATAAAATCCAGAGTACGACTGTAGAGTAGACAAAATGTGAATGAGCAAGGTTTCCATTTTACACTGATTATAAATGTCCATGCAGCAACTAGTATTTAGTTTAATTGTAAATATTTTTTTGCTATTTGTTTAGCTACATGACTGAAAATTTATTATTTAGATATAAAAGAGAAACTGATTTTTTTGCTAAGTAACATCTTCCATAAACAATGGGAGTTTCGGAGAATTCTGTTTTGGGAAACATCCATGTTAATATTTTGTTTCCATATGAACCATCATCACACAGACATTATTTTGTACAATACAAACAAGTAGAATATATTTAGCTTTTGGCTCAGAACATATTGTTCCACATGCCCTACAGAGTATATCTAAAACTCTATGTGACGAGACCAAATCTCTACAAAAAAATGAAAAGATTAGTCAGGCACTGTGGCACACATCTGTGGTCCTAGCTACACAGCAGGCTGAGGTGGGAAGATCACTTGAGCCCACAAGGTTGAGGCTGCAGTAAGCCGTGTTTGCATCACTGCACTCTAGCCTAAGTGACAGACAGAGATCCTGTCTTACAAAAAATCTATTTACAACGTAACTACTACACTGTCCACCTAAAAAAGAAATCCAACAGGTTACACAAAATGAAAGGGTATTAGGTAAAAGGGTTTGGTCAATTCATTATTAACCACATGTCCTCTACAACTGTTCACATCTGAAGATGTACTTTGGGGTTATTAGGTCAATAATGGACTCTTCTATCTTCTTAAAAAAAAAAAAAAGAAAAGCATTATCCCGTATCGAGTAGCGAGGTTGCTATAAATTCCAACACCACTCACATTAACAGAGTCACTGCACCCCATCTCATGCTGTATCTCATCTGTACCTCATCTCATCAATCTATCAGCTGTCCCTTGAAGGAGTTTACAAGACTGTAAAGAGAAATATCTAATTCTTCTTCAGGGCTAGTTTCAACCAGGATCTAAAACATTCAAATGCTATAAAAGTAAATGGATATCAAATATAGCCTTAAAAAACAAAGAGAATAGTGATATGATTATGGCTTGTGCTACAAAAGATCTTTTTTTTTTTTTTTTTCTTTTTGAGACGGAGTCTCGCTCTGTCGCCCAGGCTGGAGTGCAGTGGCCGGATCTCAGCTCACTGCAAGCTCTGCCTCCCGGGTTTGCGCCATTCTCCTGCCTCAGCCTCCTGAGTAGCTGGGACTACAGGCGCCCGCCACCTCGCCCGGCTATTTTTTTGTATTTTTTAGTAGAGACGGAGTTTCACTGTGTTAGCCAGGATGGTCTCGATCTCCTGGCCTTGTGATCCGCCCGTCTCGGCCTCCCAAAGTGCTAGGATTACAGGCTTGAGCCACTGCGCCCGGCTACAAAAGATCTTTAAAAGCAGATTTAAGGCTGGGCATGGTGGCTCATGCCTGTAGTAATCCCAGCACTTTGGGAGGCCAAGATGGGTGGATCACCTGAGGTCAGGAGTTCGAGACCAGCCTGGCCAACATGGTGAAACCCCATCTCTACTAAGAATACAAAAACTAGCCAGGCGTGGTGGCACATGTCTGTAATCCCAGCTACTCAGGAGGCTGAGGCAGGAGAATGCTTGAATCTGGGAGGCAAATGTTGCAGTCAGCCAAGATTACGCCACTGCACTCCAGCCTGGGTGACCGAACGAGACTCCATCTCAAAAAAAAAAAAAAAAAAAAAAAGGCAGATTTAAGCGAATAGATGTATGCCACAACACATATATAGCACCTGGGTAGGAAAATAATCTAATGTGTACTTTACTTCTTGTGTTAGAAGTATCTAGCACAAGAAGTAAAATTAGGCATTACCAAAAAAATGCCTAACTTTTGTGAGTTAGGCATCAAAAATATTTGTTAAACACTCAAATGATGATTGCTATGCTGTGACAAGGCTATGGACTTGATAACAATTTTTTATAGGAAAGAGAAGCCATTATTTAATATATACATATAGTATGTACAATTGCTGTAACTTCACTTGATCCACAAGTGGACTTTTAAGCATTAAGTGGTTCTCAAATAGGGGCAATTTTATTGTGCAGGAGATATGTGGCAGTATCTGGAGACATTTTTAGTTGTTATAACTTGAGGTGGGAGGAGCAACTGCCACTGGCATCTGCTATTGAGTAGAGGTCAGAGATGCTACTAAATATCCTACACTGCACAGGAAGCCCTTGCCCCATCCTCCTCCACCAAAGAAATTATCTGGCCTCAAATGCCTATAGCACTAAAGTTGAGAAATCCTGCATTCAGTCACATAGTATTCCAGGTCCTACTCTAACAGTTTATTTCTGTGTCTAGTACTTCCTCTTTGGGGTAGGCACAGGAGCTGGGGTAGGTTATTCTGTGGCAGGTAAGCTTGAAAGTCATCACATTTGGCTGCCTATTTAGACAGAGTGAGGTTGGACTCAATTTTAAGGGTTGAACTGACTTTCAGATTATTTCAGTGGTACCCAGACTTGACCTATGGGCCAGTCAAGACTGCTTTCAGGTTCTTAATGTCTTTATAGGAAATGGTGCTAGACTCAGCCCAATGAGTTAATCAAAGAGGCATCTAAGTATATGAAGCATCTGTAGTAGCAACGCACAATTTAGGTATGTCCTGTGAGCATTCCTGGAAAAAGGGTATACTACCTCGCTTATGGTAAACATACCTGATGCAATAATTGAAGCATACCGTGAGAATGCCCTCTATGGCAGACACACCTGAATGCAGGTGGAAGTTCCAAGCTATCTGGGAGTGGCCAACCTGGAGAGCCATTCCTTGTCTATGAGAAACATCTGAGTCCCCAGCTCCTCTCATGGAACTCGCCAGTACATTGAGGGCCTTCATTTCGGGTTAAATGGATGTTGCCAGGTGGAGGTTGTTACGGGGAGGGTCCTAGCTGAAAATGGTACATAAACTGCCTGTGTTTTGTAAGCAGTTGCAGTTCTTCTGCCCAGCCCGCCATCAATGGGTCATGTAGATATCCTGTCTAGCCTCCCGCCACTGGACTCTGTCCCCTGTATGTAAGCCTCCTGTGAAACCCCATGTCTTGTTTGCTGGCTCTGGGTCTCTTCTGTCTCCCACACACAGCGCCATCACTATTAGGTTAACACGGGTCCAGCACAACACTCACCACAATTCTGTGGATTGCTACTACTTAGGGTTGTGGGAAAGAGGTTATTTAAAAAACCTTTTAACAAAGCACATTTCGTTGGAATATACTATGCTACTGAATGTGTGTTCCAGGGAGTAGCACCATCAACATAACCTGTGAATATGTTAGAAAGGCAGAATCTCCAGTCCCACCCCAGGCTTACTGGAAAAGAATTGGCATTTTAACACCATTCCCAGAGAAATGCTGTCCTAATACATTGATGGGGCGGGGGGGGGGGGGGGGAAGGAAGAGAGGAGAAATATAATGCTTATAAGAAGAAAATGAAAAGGATAATCAGTGACTTCACCCTTGCATACAGTACCATGTCTGGTTCAGGGACAATCTTGAAGGTCAGAGAGGACCTGTGAGTAGGTCAGAGGAGACTTATGAAAATAAAAATAGGCCAGGCATGGTGGGTCATGCCTGTAATCCCAGCACTTTGGGAGGCTGAGGCGGGCGGATCACCTCAGGTCGGGAGTTTGAGACCAGCCCAACCAACATGGAGAAACCCTGTCTCCACTAAAAATACAAAAAATTAGCCAGGCATGGTGGTGCATGCCTGTAATCCCAGCTACTTGGGTGGTTGAGGCAGGAGAATCGTTTGAAACCCGGAGGCAGAGGTTGCGGTGAGCCAAGATCCTGCCAGATAAGGCAATTACCTCAAAGACAAGAAAACTAAGCAATATGTAAAGTTCAAGTCTACGATCTAATATGATAAGAGATGGCAAACAAGGCTGTAAGAAATATGGCTGCACTTTGCTCAAGGATAGGCTGAGGAAGGATGTTTACATCCTGTGTGACTCAGTGAGTTTAGAGCACAGGCACATAACTCCACTTGTTATCACAGCCATGTAGTCATAACATGGGAAGGCCATCACTTGGCCTAAGCCACTATTGTCAGTAAAAGGTCTAATTGCCCTGTTGACACTGCGCAGGCGTGCTGGCACCCAGAGAAAGAGTCAGAGCTATCTTTGCAGATAGCCATGCAGCTGCAGGTGTGGGGGCTGCCAAATAAAGCCGTGTCTCATCTGCCTGCTGTCTCTCTAGTGTTCTTCCAGTTCCCTGCCCCACATCCGCCCACTCCCCTCAGCCCTCAGCTGGGGCTGGAACCTAACCCTGAGCATACTTGGTGTAGTTGGCGGGATGAGGTGAGGTCTCCCCAGAGGCTCCCGGGTTGGCTATGTGGCCGCAGCATGGGCTATAGTACCCCGTGGCAGAGATGCTGCTTGGATGGGCCCCGTGGAAACGTGGGGGGCAGTGAATGGGTCTCCCACAAGTGTGGAGAAGCATCTGGAAGCTTACAGCATCAAGAAGGAACGACCTTCGCCAGCAGAGTCGGATGGGCGTTTCTGACTCAGTCAGAAACTGCGTTTCATGCTCAGTGCCTGCAGGACACAGCCCAGGTAAGGGACTTTCAGGCACAAGCTGAGTGCCTGGGAGCCCAAATGCACAGCTTGGAGCAAAACCTTGGGGAGGGGGTGAAGGACCTCCATGTGCAAGCAGGGTGCTTAGAGGCCCAGATAAACAACCTGGAACAGGAGTTAGCAACAGCTGTCCGCGCGACCTTCAGTCAGTCCTCCTGGCCGGACACTCCCGTTGGGTCTGATGCAGAGGAGGAGGAGGCTTCTCTACTGCGGGCTCGCCCTGTGATCCATCAGAAGATAGACCATGAGCAGGTGACGGGACCCCAGGGGAGAGCCCAGGGACCCCCACCCTGACCCCCCGGCCACACCGCGGTGGAACACACCTCTTACAGTGTTTACCCTGACTGAGTTGCAGGAATTAGGTAACAGTGCCGGCAGTGTCCGAGGGAACTGACAGCATTTCTTGCTCTGCCTCTGAGAGGGAGAAGCTGGCTTCTATCACAACTCACCCCTCCCTTCATCAGCAGCTGCAGCTGTGCGGATAGTTAGCACAAGGGCAAGATGACCACACGTTAATCGAATGGCTAATGACAGCCATATGGACTGTTTGGAATGATGCCGGAAAGATACCAGAAACTGTGAGTAAATGGCAATCATACACTGGTTTGGTGCAGACATTCTGAGAGCTGGCTATGCAGCAGGCTGTTTGATCTAAACACCTGGGGGCCAGATGATGAACGCTTTACCTCGCACATGAGGGCTCTTGTGCTGGGCTCAGTGCCCCTGAGTGCTTTTGACTTTCTAGCTGCTGTTCTCACTCCACATGTGGGGCGCTGCATACATGAAGTGACGACTGCTACGGCAGCCCTGGGGGAGGCAGAAGGCATCAGCAGGACCAGGGAACCCATGCCATAAAGAAGGGAAGGTGCCTCCTCCACAGGTAACCATCCCATGTGATAAAAATGGGCCCAGCAGGTGACCTGCATGCAGACGTGGATTGATTTACTTGTAGCTGGGGTTGCTCCAGAGAAATCTGACAGGCAACCCAATAGAATGCTCTTGGCTCTGTGGAGGCAATTGTCCCCGAGCAGCAATTCCGGAGACTGCCTAAGTGGGGGGTGAAGCAATGTTGTTCATCCTACTCCCGCCTGGACACTGCAACTCAAGGACTATTTGCAGACAGGCGGAGATATGGAGCCTTTCTTGTTTGATTAAGGAACTGGCTGAGGTACCCAGCTCTGCACAGGGAACCAGACAACCAGAGGCCGTATGTGGCGCTGGTAATCCACTGGACCCCACTAATGTACAGCGGGTCACAGCGGGTCCTAGTGCTGGTAGATACTGGTGCAGACTGCAGCCTCGTTTATGGGAACCCGGATAACTTTTCTGGCAGAGCTGCATTTATTACCAGCTATGAAAGCTGGTCAGTGAAAGTGAAACCTGTGTCTCTGCATCTTGGCATCAGTCGCTTGGCTCTCCACCTACACACTGTGTATGTCTCTCTCATACCTGAATATATTCTGGGAGTGGACATTTTGCATGGTCTGGACTTGCACACCATGGCTGGAGAATTCAGGTTCCGAGTTAGTGTAGTAAATCTGGTACTGCAGGGACATACACATCACCAGCCCCAAGCTCTGCCACAACCCTGACGGGTTACCTCCATTCATCAATACCGTTTGCCAGGGGGGCATACAGCGATAACTGAGACTATTCAGAAGTTAGAGGAGGTGCAAATAGTGTTTGGCACCCATAGCCCCTACAATTCCCTGGTGTGGCCAGTCAGAAAGCCTGCTGGAACTTGGCGAATGACAGCGGATTATGGGGAACTGAATAAAGTAACACCCTCTTGGCATGCAGCTGTACAATCCATCACGGATTTGATGAACCGCTTGACAGCAGAACTGGGACAGTACCACTCTGTGATGAACTTGAATAATGCATTCTTCTCCACTGACATTGCTCCAGAGAGCCACGAACAGCTTGCCTTCACGGCAGGGTGACACTGGATTTTCATGGGATTGCTGCAGGGCTATATGCATACCCCCACCATGTGTCATGGTTTTATTGATGATGTTATATTAACCTCTGATTCTCTTTCAGATTTGGAGGCGACAACGCCCCTCTTGCCAGGGACTGGATGATGCGGTTGAGACAGCTGTCCTGACTATCTCAAGCAGGCTATTTAGCAGGCACAAGCCCTATGGGTAGTTGACCAGAGGTGCCCATTTAAGCTAGATGTGCATGTGACCACAGATAGTTTTGGTTGGGGCCTATAGCAAATTAGGGCCTATAGCAGCACATGGAGTGCCTGAATATGCCGGTAGGCTTTTGGCCCCAACTATGGAGCTGAGCTTATCTTTATTGATAGAGAAGCAGTTAGTAATAGCAGAATAGGTTATGTTCATGGATAACAACCCCCTGGACTGGGAAGCAGTTAGTAACTGCGTATGCTGCCCTTCAGGCTCGTAAGAGCATGGCAAGACAGGCTACAGTCGTCGTGCAGATGACTTACCCAATAGCAGGATGGCTGCGTTCATGGGTAAGCCACCCCTCCAGACTGGGACAGCACAGACTGGGACAGCACTTTATCAAAGTGGGGCGCCTACTTAGAGCAGTGAGGTACACTGAGTACAAGTCCCTTAGCAGCAGAGTTACAAGAGGGCTTAGGGTCTGTAGTCCTGATGCAAGATAAGGCCATGGGGCCTGAGGCACCCCAGGCCCCATGCCTGCTAAGGCATAGTATATATAGACAGGTTTAGCCAGAGTACTGCTGCTGCCTGGAGTGCTGCTGCAGTCCAGCCTAGTACTGACACTATATGGTTTGATATCAAGTGTGGGCAAAGTAGCTAGTAAGTTGAACTCAGGGCAACATTGATGATGATCACCAAGGAGGTGACACCCATGATAATCTACACCAATGCTGGGCAGTTTATCAAGGCTTAACCTTGTGGTTTATTACCTGAAAGTTACAGAATTAGCTAGTTAGTCACCAGCCATGTAGGGCTCGGCCATGTGGCCAGATCTATGAGAGGAAGGATGACCCTCTCCAACCAGGTATGGGACAAACGGCAATCTGTTATTGCCTGCCCCAATGCCCCTAAAGGTAGGGAAACAAACAAAACCTGGTGTTAGTCATGGACTCTCCAAGCCCCTCATTGTAGATGTTTGGCTATCGTAGCCCCCTTAGGGGAGGGTCTGCAGTATGACTTATATGTTATTCCCTGGGTATTTAATGTGTGGCCTCCATGATTGACTGTTCATAGGGGAACGGCCAGGGAAGGAACCCTCTTCCGGTGGGGAGACATATGTACTGTCTGTGTGGCCTATTATGAGTTCCCCTGTGACTTTGGCATGGGTACAGGACCCAAAAGAACAAGGAGCTGATAAGGTGTGGTAGCGTCACCCAGGCAGAAGCCTTGGTGGCTGCATTGTTATCTAGAGATTAAAGTTGGCTTATATTTGGCCTAAGGGATGTGACTTATCCTTGTTAGTACCTGTGCTTACTCTGTCGTTTCAGCTGTAGGTTGGCATGCTCCAACTGCATTGTAGATTGGGCCCACACTTATGCCGAGGTGACCAATGTCTCCGACTGTTGGATCTGCACTGCCCTTCCAGCAGCAGCTGAGGATGGCTTGCCGTGGCACATGTATCCAGCTTCTGTGAAAAACTGGACATAGCTAGAAACTTGGGGTTCCACAGACAATGGCTGGGATGCAGCACAGCAGGATTTGGACAGGGGGTGTCACAAAACCCATGGCAAGCCTGCCCCTTGGCTGACTCGTAGTGTCCGTGATGGGTGGGACTGGCTAATGGGAGAACATATGGTACCCCCATTGCAGGTACCACAATGCATAGAGCAGCACAGGGGTAAAGTCACTGTGGGATGGTTGCCTGCTGAGGTTTGTGCAAACATAACATGTGTCACCACACCAAGGGTATTGTGGAACAAGTGGCCTTACCACGGCTGGGCCCCAATGGACTTTGTGCTCCCTGGGAGTTTATGGGTCTGTGGGGACACCGAATTGCCATATCTACCAACCAATTGGACTGGACATTTTAGCTGGGAGTGGCCTTCTGTGCCTGCCACTGTGCTTCCCACATTGCCTAGTTGCCCGAATAACTAGGAGGTGCTGCGTTCCCAGTTTTTGCCACCCCTGGTGGCTCCACCCCTTAGCAATAACTATTCCTGGAGCAGGTGTCATTACTGTAGAAATGCAGGTTACAGCCCTCGCAGAGCACACAGCTCAGGCCCTGAATTATACCCGAGTTGCTCTCCTTTTGCTAACTGATGAGGTCGATCAGATCAGGAAGGTGGTGCTGCAAAACCGGATGGCCTTAAACATAGTCACAGCTACCCAGGGTGGCACCTCTGCCCTTGGAGGGACACAATGTTGTACATTTATCCCTGACATCCACTAGAACATAACGGTGGCTTTACAAGGGGTGTCACAGGGGATTAAGGCGATTGAGGACCTTACTGATGATCCCCTGCAGAGATACTGCAGAGATAGTGTCTCTGGGCACTACCCTACCTATGTTGGGCTCTAATAATCATAAGTAACGTAACAGGAATATTTATGATAGGTTGTTGTTCTCCGTATTGTTGTTGTGACCTATGAGTTCAGGGTGCTGCCCTATGTGCACGGATCCCCACTAAAAGAACTCCCTCAGTCCAGGGGGTGGAATGTAAGGCCTGTTTATCAAATCTGTGTGGCCAAAACTTATGTATAAAGCCTGCGTGTGTATATCAAGCCTATGTACCCAAAGCTTATGCATATAACCTGTATCCAAGGCCTGTCTCCCTTGGCCTAGGGGGTGGAGTGTAAGGAACATGGCTGTGCTTTGGTCAAGGATAGGCCAAGGTAGGATGTTTACATCCTGTGTGACTCAGTGGGTTTAGAGCGCAGGCGTATAACTCCACTTGTTATCATAGCCATGTAGCCATACATGGAAAGGCCATCACTTGGCTCTATGCCACTATTGTCTGTAAAATGTATGATTGCTCTGTTGACATTGTGCAGGTACACTGGGAGAGTCAGAGCTGTCCTTTGCAGACAGACAGGGGAAGCCAGGACACAGCTTGGCTCACTTGTGCCCAGAGAAACAGTTAAACTACTGACCCTGAAGCCAATGGAGAGCTGGCCATGCAGCTGTAGGCATGGGGGCTGCTGAACAAAGCCATGTCTCTGGCTGGGAGCAGTGGCTCACACCTGTAATCCCAACACTTTGGGAGGCTGACGTGGGTGGATCACCTGAGGTAGGGAGTTTGAGACCAGCCTGGCCAACATGGGGAAACCCCATCTCTACTGAAATTACAAATATCAGCCAGGCATGGTCGCGGGTGTCTGTAATCCCAGCTACTTGGGAGGCTGAGCAACAAGAATTGCTTGAACGTGGGAGGCGGACACAGCAGTGAGCTGAGATTGCGCCACTGCACTCCTGTCTGGGCAACAAGAGCAAGACTCCATCTCAAAAAAAAAAAAAAAAAAAGCCATGTCTCATCTACCTGCTGTCTCTCTAGTGTTCTTCCAGCTCCCTGCCCCACATCCACCCAGTCACTCAGCCCTCAGCTGGGGCTGGAACCTGACACTGAGCATGACAAAGACTGACCCCCAAATGGTTTTAAATTACAGTAAAACAAAAACCTCCTTCTAAAGGCCTTAAAAATTGGATAATGACTTCGTTTCATTCAAAGAATAGATTTTAAAAGCCCCTTATAGCCATAGCCAGACCTAGAGACCACTCAAATCCATAATGATACTGGAATTATAGAATTTTAGAACTGGGGCCGGGAGCGGTGGCTCAAGCCTGTAATCCCAGCACTTTGGGAGGCCGAGATGGGCGGATCACAAGGTCAGGAGATCGAGACCATCCTGGCTAACACAGTGAAACCCCGTCTCTACTAAAAAATGCAAAAAAACTAGCCGGGCGGGTTGGCGGGCGCCTGTAGTCCCAGCTACTCGGGAGGCTGAGGTAGGAGAATGGCGTAAACCCAGGAGGCAGAGCTTGCAGTGAGCTGAGATCCGGCCACTGCACCCCAGCCTGGGCGACAGAGCAAGACTCCGTCTCAAAAAAAAAAAAAAAAAAAAAAAAAAAGAATTTTAGAACTGGAAGGTATTTAGGGGGATAAAAATTCATTAAGTCATTTTACAGAAAATAAAATGAGCTCCAGAGAAGTGAAATTATTTACGAAAGTCACACAGCTAATTGGCTGTTAGAGCTAGGACTAGAATTTAGTTCTCTTGACTCAAGATCACCTACTTTTGAAGTATCCTTTCATTACTTAGTTCTGTGACCTCGCTGAGATTTTCTTTTTTTTTTTTTTTTTTTTTTTTTGAGACGGAGTCTCGCTCTGTCACCCAGGCTGGAGTGCAGTGGCCAGATCTCAGCTCACTGCAAGCTCCGCCTCCTGGGTTCCCGCCATTCTCCTGCCTCAGCCTCCCGAGTAGCTGGGACCACAGGCGCCGCCACCTCGCCCGGCTAATTTTTTTGTGTGTGTTTTTAGTAGAGACGGGGTTTCGCCGTGTTAGCCAGGATGGTCTCGATCTCCTGACCTTGTGATCTGCCCGTCTGGGCCTCCCAAAGTGCTGGGATTACAGGCTTGAGCCACCGCGCCCGGCCGAGATTTTCTTATATAAAAAATTGAAATATGTGAACATTTAAATTTTATTCTTAAATGCTATTAATACAGAGAAATACTCCTGCTATAATTTTAAGTGACAAAATAGTGTAACAATTGTTAAGAACAATCCACCTGTGTCAAAGAGACACATACACAAACACACATACAACCTTGGAGAAAATTCTGAAAGGATTTGGTTGTCCTAGATTGTGGCATTATGGGCAATTAATTTGCAAATGTCACCCAGTGAAGAAGCAATGGGGCCTTTGGAAAGTATATAGCTCTTAGTTAAGCTTTTATCTGGAAGGTGCTGGAGAAGGTCTGGGCACAGAGCTGGTTGGCTCCACGGTTTTGTGACCTGTGCCATCACACAGGACCCCATGTTCAGAAGGACCCCACTCTTGCTTTAATGCTCTGCTGCCCGTGTCTTGAAATTCTGAATAATTTTTTTGAACAAGGGATGCTGCATTTTCACTGTGTTCTGGGCCTCATGATTATGTAGTCAATCTTGTCTGGCAGCTCATCTCTGGCCCATTCACTGGTAGATGATTGTGGGGTGGTTATTTCTTTAAATTTGTTTTTCATTTTGTAAAAAATCATATTCATATTACTAAAAATTAAAAAATAGATTTGCAGAAAAATTAGATCACCCTTAGAACTCTCAAGGGCAGAGAAATTTTAACTAGTGTCTCTTCACACATCACAATGATGCTTGGTGTTTAATCAGAAGAATAAAAAACAATTCAGTACTTTATAGTATAAATTGCCAAACACATAATTACAAAAAAAGTATGGTTGTGAAATTAGGCTATCTACTCCTTGAGAGACGGAATTAGATACTAGTTTTCTATTGCCACAAATGTAGTAATTTAAAGCAAGAGTTTATTATCTCCCAGTTTCTGTAGGTCTGGCCATAATGTGACTGGGCTCTCTGCTCAGGGTCTCACCAAGTTATAATCAAGGTGTCAGCCTGGACTGTGTTTCTCATCTGAGGCTTGAGGTCCTCTTCCAAGATCAAGTGGCTGTTGGCAGAATTCATTTCCTTGCAGGACTGAGGTCCCAGTTTCCTTGCTGGCTGTCATCAAGGAACTGCTCTCAGCTCCTAGAGGTTGCCCACATTCCTTACCACGTACCTGCATCCATCTTTAAGCCAGCAATGGCATATGCTTCAACTCTCTGACTTCCTCTTCTGCAACCAGCCAAGACAGCTCTTTGCTTTTAAAAGGCTCATCCGATTAGGTCAGGTCCACCTGGATAATTAGGTCAACTGTGCCATAAAACATAACCTAGTCAAGGTTGTAGATACATCAAATTTACAGTAACAGGGTGGTACAGCAGGGGGTAAGTCTTGGGGACCATTTTAGAATTCTGCCTACTACAACTGTGCTAAAGAGACTCATGTGACAAACAAGAGGTTTCTATACTCTACTTCTCTATCCAACCCTATCATGACTTTAATAGTCTTTTCAGCCAGGCACACTGATGCCCACCTATAATCCCAGCACTTTGGGAGGCTGAGGCAGGAGGATCACTTCAGGTTAGCAGTTTGAGACAAGCCTGGGTAACATAGTGAGACCTTTGTCTCCACTAAATAAATAAATAAATAAATTGGGCAAATACAGGTGTCCCTGTATTCCCCCAGCTACTTGGGAGGCTGAGACTGGAAGATTGCTTAAGTCCAGGAGTTTGAGGTTGCAGTGAGCTGTGATAGAATCACAGCACTCCAGCTTGGGCTACAGAGACCCTGTCTCCAAAAAAAACACAAGTCTTTGCAATTCACATTTAACTCTAACATCTCTATTTTATAAGTGCGTGTTTAAATGTAATAAAAACTGGCCATGACAAATTTGCTTATATTTGGGGGAAAACAGAGATCCTTTTGTTTGCAAAGAAAAAGATTTAAAGAAAAATCTTGCATTCAAAAAGCCTAGTTAGTGTATATCAGTATGTTTATTTCATTAAGTTTAATACAACCTAATGAGATAAGCCATATATTCAATTTAAATGTTTACATTTTAAAATGAAGAACATATTATCTAGATACATATAATCAAGCATGAGATTTAGAAAATATTAACACAATGCAAACATTTGTCACAAATATGGGAATGTTAGCATCCTCCCTATATAAAGTACTCAGACAAAGAGATAAGCAGAACACAAGACCCTACAGATAAATGACCAAAGAACATGCCCAGACATTTAAAAAGAAGAAGTAGAAATGACTTAGTAAAAGTTGGATCTCAATGAACTCATATTTATTCGGTGTATAGGATGTGTGAGATGCTGGCATACAGCAAGTACAGGGCTGCTATTCAGCCAAAGGCGCTGTTAGCGGGGTTTGTGGCCAGCATCCATTCTTATTAGTTGGTGCTTATTATCTGAGAGGTTGGTGCCTTGGTGCCTTATAGTGGTGTTAAATGTTTTGATTATTAGTGAATGTGTGTCAAATGCTTTATCACCTCGTAGTAGGTTAAATAATGGCCACAGAAAGACATCATGTTCTAATCCCTGAAACTTGTAAATGTTGCCTTGTAAGAAAAATGGGTTGCAGGTGTAATTAAGGATCTTAAAAATGAGGGGATTATCCTAGATTATCTGGGTGGGTCCTAAATGCAATCTTTATAAGAAAGTGGAAGAGGGGAATTTGATACAGAGAGAAGAGGAGAAAAGAATGTAACTATGAAGGCAGAGATTGGAGTGATGCAGCCACAAGCCAAAGGCCTGTGGCCACCAGAACGTGGAAGAGGCAAGGAATGAATCCCCCCTAGGGCCTGCGAAGGACCATGGTCCTGCTGACATCTTGATTTCAGCTCAGTGAAACTGTTTTGGACTTTTGGTCTCCAAAACTGTGTTTTAAGTCACCCAGTTTGTAACGATTTGTTACAGCAGCCACAGTAAACTAATACAATACCATATTCAGTAAATCTTCACAATAATCTCAGGAGATAGGGACTTTTATTATCCCCACTTAAAATAAAACTGCAGTATTAAGAAGCTATTAATTTATTCGATTCAGAGCTAGACTTCAAATTCAGGTCTTTCTAATTCAGAGTGGAGGTCTTACCACTATGTTGCATTAGAAAATAAAAATGAGATTCCAGAATTACTCTTTCTGGAGGAAGTGGGACTGGACTAATCCTCCCACCGTAAATAATTTAAAAAACTGAACAAAAGATACAAAATAACAGTTTTCAAGCATTGGTCAACAAGCAGTACAGAACTGTGGTCCTCGAGAGAGAAGAAACAAATGAGGAGAGCCTTATAATTGCCTCTACTTTTGCCTGGAGACACGTTCCAGCCCAAGGTGCAGGGAGGGGGGTGCCCCAAACAGACCACAGTAGTCTTGCTGAGTTGAAGGAATGGAAATCAGTTTGGGGAGGCAAAAGTGGCTGGAATTTGCAGGGGAGAGTACCAGAAAGGAAGAAGGTAAATCAAGAAAGATTCCAGAAATCTGCAAGGGAGGATGTCCCCTTGAGTCTGTGGTTGAATACTAAGCCATACTTGTGAGGATGAAACCCCATAAATCTGGGCAGAGAATGACCCTCGGAACTATAAGCTAAACAATTCCCAGGGCTCACACAAAGCTGGAAGACACCTGAGTCCCAATCAGCCCCAGAGAAGCACTGGTTTAATCAACTGGGGAGCAAAGAAGAAAAGAGAAAAGACAATATTTATGTTAAAAAGGCAGAAGAAAAAAAAGGATGGCTAGAGAGAAGAACAGATACGTGACGAAACAAGAAGAGTCAAATGTTAATGGTAGAATCTAGATAGTGGGTATATAGGCATTTGCTATAAAATTAAAGGGTTAATAAAAGAATATTATGAAAAACATGCTCATAAATTTCACTACTTTGATCAAATGAACAAAGTCCTCAAGTGACACTAGTGGTTTTTAAACGCCCACACATTTTTTTTGACTGTCATTCACCCAAAGGTGGTGTCTAATTCTCCTCTTTTTCAGTGTGGGTCAGACTAGTGTTCTGCTTTAACAAACAGAATACAGCAGAAGTAATGGGGTGCCACTTCTGAGATAGGTAACAAAAGGCATCGTAGTTTCTTCTTTTTTAATTTTTATTACTTTTTTTTTGAGATGGAGTTTTGCCCTTGTCACCCAGGCTGGAGTACAGTGGTGCAATCTCCAGTCACTGACTGCAACCTCCGCCTTCTGGGTTCAAACGATTTTCTTGCCTCAGCCTCCCAAGTAGCTGGGATTACTGGCGCCTGTCACCATGCCTGGCTAATTTTTGTAATTTTAGTAGAGATGGGGTAGCACCATGTTGGCCAGGCTGGTCTCGAACTCCCTGCCTCAGGTGATCCACCCACCTTGGCCTCCCAAAGTGCTGGGATTAAGGGCGTGAACCACCATGCCTGGCCTGTAGTTTCTTCTTTGCCCTTCCTCTTGGTTCACTCACTTGGCTAGAAAACAGCTACCTTTTTTTTTTTTTTTTAAAGGATTCTTGATCAGCACTATGGAGAGGCCCATGTAGTTGGAAAATGAAGTCTTCTGCCAATCAGCAATACATTGGCCAACAGGCAATAAGGAAATGAGGCTTCTTGCCAAAAACCACGAATGGGCCACCTTGGAAGCAGATACTCCAGCCCTGGTCAGGTTTTCATATGGCTTCAACCTCAGTTAACATCTTGACCCATTTTTGATCCTGAGCCAGAACTACCCAGCTAAATGCTCCTGAATTCCTGACCCACAGAAACTGTGAGATAACTGTTTATTTTTCCAAGCTGTTAAGTTTTGAAGTAATTTATTATGTAGCAATAGATAATTAACACAGTCAAACTACCAAAGCTTACTCAAGAAAAGCTACACAATGGAGTAGTCCTATATCCATGAAAGAAATGGAATTTGTGGTTAAAACCTTTCAAAAGAGAAAACTCCAGGTCTGGATAGTTTCACTGTTGTATTCTATCAAGCATTTAAGAACGAAAGAAAAAAATGCCAGCTATTAGCTTAATTGTTGCTCCTTTCAAAGTAATATTTATTTTGGCCGCTTTATACTTTTTCCATCTTTGGTTATCAGCAGTTTTACAATGGTGTAATTTCATGTGGTTTTCATTTTATTTATCCTGTTTGGGGTTTATGAGGGTTCTTGAATCTGAGGTTTGACGTCTTTCAATTTTGTTTTTTACAAATTTTAAAAATATATTTTTTGTATTCTGTTTGTTTTACCCAAGTCCTGCCTCAGGATCTATCTTTCGATTTTGTAAAGTTTTATTATTATTATTATTATTTTTTTTTTGAGACGGAGTCTCGCTCTGTCGCCCAGGCTGGAGTGCAGTGGGGCAATCTGGGCTCACTACAAGCTCCACCTCCCGGGTTCCCGCCATTCTCCTGCCTCAGCCTCCCGAGTAGCTGGGACTACAGGCGCCCGCCACCACGCCTGGCTAATTTTTTGTATTTTTAGTAGAGACAGGGTTTCACCGTGTTAGCCAGGATGGTCTCGATCTCCTGACTTCGTGATCCACCCGCCTTGGCCTCCCAAAGTGCTGGGATTATAGGCATGAGCCACCGCGTGCAGCCAATAATTCTCTTAAACTATTGCTTATGTTTCATTTTCCTTCTCCTCTCTTGGGACATAAATTTCCTCTGTTATATCTTCTTACTAAATCTATGTCTCAACTTTTGTATTTTTATTATTTTGTCTCTCTGCATCATTCTGGATTTTTTCTTGTAACTTGTGTTCATTCACCAATTCTTTCTTCAGCTATGCCTGTTCTGTCAATTCTATCCATCAAGCTCCTAATTTCAACCATACTATTTTCAGTTCTAGTGTTTCCTTTAAAAATTTTTTTAAATTGACGCAAAATAATTGTACATATTTATGACATATATGGTGATATTTTGATACATTTACTGTATAGTGATTAGATCAGGGAAATCAGCATATTCTTCAACTCAAAGTATTTCTCATTTGTGTTGGGAACATTCAATATCCTCTATTTGGAAATATATATTATTATTAACGATAGTCATCCTACAGTGCAGAAGAATGCTAGAACTTATTTCTCCCATCTAGCTGTTTCATTTTGTTTTTAATATAATTTTCAATGCTTTGCCAAAATTCTTGTAAGTTTAATTTTTTTTTAAGCTTGTCTCTGAAAACTCCAATATCTGGAGGTCCCTACAGATGTTTAAATAGAAGCTTCTGCTGGTGTTCACTCATGTCTCTTTGTGTGGCTACTTTTTATTGTGTGTTCTACAGTGCACCTGCAAAACTATTTGTACAT
The DNA here is from genome assembly GCF_049350105.2 of Macaca mulatta. Classification (NCBI taxonomy): domain Eukaryota; kingdom Metazoa; phylum Chordata; class Mammalia; order Primates; family Cercopithecidae; genus Macaca; species Macaca mulatta. The sequence continues at coordinate 74,626,787 of NC_133417.1, read as the reverse complement.
TCTGAGGCCTAATTTGTTAGTTTTCTACATTGTATAACAATATTACCACAAATCTGGTGTCTTAAGAATAAGACACATTTATTATCTCACAGGTTCTGTGGGTCAGGAGTCCAAGCACAGATTTAGCTGGCTTCTTTCTGTTTCCTGGTCTCAAAAGGCTGCAATCAAGGTGTTAGCCAGAGCTGAGGTCTCAGCTAGGGCTCCACTGAACCAGGATTCACTTCCAAAATAACAAGGTTGTTGGCAATCTTCAGTTCCTAGGACACTACTGGAACAAGGATCTGTTTTCTTGCTGACTACTGGCTAGAGGCCACCCTTAGTTTCTTGACATGAGGCCGTCTCCAGTGGCTGGTTTACAGCATGGCAGCTTGCTTCTTCAAAGTCAACAAGAGTCTCTCAATAAGATGAATATTAGAATTTGGTGTAATCATGTCCATCTCATCATCTTTGTGGTAGTCTATGAATTAGAATCAAGTCATAGGAGTCTCCCTCCACACAAGGAATACCAGGGGACAGGGATCATAGTGGCCACCTTAGAGTCTGTCTGCTACACCTAGGATGTTAATTTCTTCCTGAAAAGCAAATGTACATTTGCTTCTGCCATGTATCTGGGAGCTCTAAAAACCTTAGATAACCTCAATCTAATTTCAGAAACTGAGGGTATTTGAAGCTGAGCTGCCATCCCTTTGAAGGCCTGCTTACTTCTGGACCATTGTTACTCCTAATGAGTAGCCATTTGGGATCCTCACCCCAAGTAAGGGAAAGGGTTTACCAGTGCAGGTCCCTTCTTCCTTGTCCCATGAGGTTATCAAAATGGCCATTCAACATCTGAGCAATCACTTACCACTTACAGAACTGGCCAACACAAGGGAAAACGGCTCCCCTAACAAAGTTTCTGTTTCCTTAGGAATTCTTCATTGTTGCCAGCTCGCTGATGTCTTCAACTAGGTGTTTTTAATTAATTTATCTTTTTTTTTTTTTAAGAGATGGGGTCTCCCTATGTTCCTGAGGCTGTTCTCAAACTCCTGAGCTCACGTGATCCCCTCGCCTGGGCCTCCCAAAGTGCTGGGATTAAAGGTGTAAGCCACGACACCCAGCCCAGATGTTTTTAAAATTTTGTTCAGCTGCCAGCTTTTATAGATATTCTCAGTGAAGATCTAGGACAAATTTCTTGGTCTACCATCATTGTAAATGAAAGCCTTTATTTTTATTTATTGTAGAGATGGGGTCTCCCTATATTGCCCAGGCTAGACTTGAACTCCTGGCCTCAAGCGATCCTCCTACCTTGGCTTCCCAAACTGCTGGGATTACAGGTGTGAGCCATTGTGCTCAGCCTACTTTTTTATATCCAGCATTTGGAGAGGGCCACATGGCAAGAAATTAAGTCAGCAAGAAAACATATTCTTGTTCCAGTAGTTTGCTAGGAACTGAATACTGGCAACAACTCTTATTTTGGAAGTGAATCCTGCTTCAGTGGAGCCTCAGCTGAGACCTCAGCTCTGAACACATCTGAAACACAGATGTGTTTCAACATAATCTAACCTAAAGCAAAACAAAGATTTTTCAACCTAGAAAAAAGATTAGCGAGTAGTAATTATATTGAATATTTCCATTTCTGGAGCTTTCCATAATTTGGAAAATACAATATATTAAATACTGCATTTATATGGCTAAAACATGAATCTAGAAATTAGCATGGACTTATAAAACATTTTAGATCGGTTGATATTTGCTAATATCCCTATATTAAAGTCTTAAATATTAAGTATTGCTGCAAATTATATATAGTATTGAATTGCTCAAAACTGCATTGCCAAACATAAACAACACACTGATTAAACTAGCTACTGTAGTTGTCTATGGTGCCAAGATATAAAGTTAGAATATTTGAAGGATATTAATAGTATAATAGTACTTCATTTCAAATGGAAAGTCTGAAATTGATGAAAACTTCAACAATAGATACTGCATCCCTATCTTTAAAATACACTGGTTTGGGAGGATATTATATAAATTTGGCAGCCTTTTATTCTTATGTGAATAAAGCATCAGGCTTTATTTTTTAAGATCTGTAACTACTGGACATACTTTCAAAATAAGTACTGGCCATGGTGGCTCATGCCTGTAATCCCAGCACTTTGGGAAGCCAAGGCAGGAGGATCACTTGAATCCAAGATTTTGAGATCTGTGCAAAGTAGTGAGACCTCATCTCCAACAAAAAATAACAAAACAGCTGGCATGGTGGCGCGAGCCTGTAGTCCTAGCTCCTCAGGAGGCTGAGGTGCGAGGATCACTTGGGGGCTGCAGTGTGCGAAGATCAAGTCACTGCAATCCAGGCTAGGTGACAGAGACCTTGTCTCAAAAGAGGAGGAATATCTAAAAGAATAAAATATGCTTACTTGCTCGAGAAATAAATTTAAAAATATAACCTATCAACCACCTTTAGTGGAGACCACTAGCTGTACCTACCTCAATTCTGTACTTTTTCCCCCAACTTTTCCTGGGCACGTGACTACCTGGAATGAAAGCTGTATTTTCCATCTTTCTTTGCTATTTACAAGTAAGGCATTATGACAAAATTTGGCCAATGATACTTCAATAGAAGTATTGGGTACAACTTCTGGGAAATTTCTTTAGACAGGGAATGTAACTTTCTCACTGCCCTCCTTGCTGGCCAGAGTGCTGCTGTGAGGGCTAGAGCTTCACCAGCAACCTTGGATCAAGGGTTGAATGCCAAGTGCTGAGGTTGGTAGACTAATACAGCAACTTGAAATACTTACCTCTGGAATTCTTTTATGTGAGAGGAAAAAAAAATTCTCTGTCTGTTTTTTTTAAGCCTCTGGTATTTGGGGTTTTAGTTTTATGCTGCTGAACCTAATCTTAAGTGATACACTTTGCAATTGCTGGCATATTAATTAATCCTTTATTAGAAATTGTAAATGAGAAATTATATCAACACCTGAGGACCAAACTACAACAGAATATTCCATAGGCTCAAGATTTTGAGACATTCTGGAAAGAGTTTTCTGTAAGGTATATCCTTTCCGTGGCATGGCAACATCATCATTCTTTAAAAAGGTGACTGGACAGACATCATTTCCACCATCACCAATATAAACAATTTGTGTATAATTCACTCCCTGTTGTAACTGTTTATCTACAAATTCTATCAAAACTACCTTTTTGCAAAGATTCTTTGGGCATCTATTGCAAGAATGAGTATGATAATTTTCCACAGTGAGATGACCACTGCTATTAAAAGCTGCTGGATTTGTAAACACTTTATCAAATACATCATGAAAACTGGCAGCTTTTAAAACCCAATCTATGAAGACCGAATTTGAATCTGAAATAATAATGCAGTCAAATTTATCCTTATTCTTTCTTATAAAGTTGAAGAGTTCCACCATCCCTGGAGTGAAAGGCAATGATGTCACTGCTCTTTTCATTTCATGTTCTCTTACACCTTTATCTCCCAAATACTTAAAGACTCTGCCCATAAATTCTGTCCAAAATCCTTTTTGATAAGAATCACGTAGTTCAATAGGAAGTTTTTTGTTGGGAGCACATTGTACAATCCAAGTGTCACTATTGTCATCTATGATCGTATTGTCAAAGTCAAAAACTAGCAAAATTTTCATGGTTCCAGAAGTAGATATGGATTATCCTGAAAAAGAAAAAATATTATTCTCTAAACAAACTCTGTTTACATATCTAACTAAAACACTTATTTAATAAACATAACTAAATGTTAATATGTTAAAAGAAGGAATATAAACAAAGTGATTAAGCACTTCGAGACCACTACCTAACCACTTTTCTCTAAGAAGCAAAGTTCATATTTGAGTATTTTAAGTGGAAAACAAAATATATAAAAAGGACATTCATAGTATTATTGTGTTCCTGGGGGTGTGTTTCTTATAGGAGTTATAAGAAAGAAAAAAAAGGCATTCTTACTATGATCACATTATCAATCAAACCACACTTATTTTATTAGATTAAAATATTTACAATCCTCATATTAAATAATAGGTCATGTATAAAGGATTCTCTGTGTACTACCCAAAATCCTGAACAAATTTAACATACCATGAAATCTTGCAAGATGTAAAATAATTTTTTAAAAAAGGTATTTGCTAACAAAAACAAGTGGGGAAAGGATTCCCTATTTAATAATGGTGCTAGGATAGCTGGCTAGCCATATGCAGAAAACTGAAACTGGACCCCTTCTTTACACCATATACAAAAATCAACTCAAGGTGGATTAAAGACTTAAGTGTAAAACCCAAACTATAAAAAAACCTAGAAGAAAATCTAGGTGATACCATTCAGGACACAGCACAGGCAAAGATTTCATGACAAAGATGCCAAAAGCAAATGCAACAAAAGCAAAAATTGACAAATGGTATCTAATTAAACTAAAGAGCTTCTGCACAGCAAAAGAAACTATCAACAGAGTAAACAGACAACTTAGAGAATGGGAGAAAATTTTTGCAATTTATCCATCTGACAAAGGTCTAATATCCAGCAATTATTATAAAGTTGAAAAATTATACCATCCCTGAAGTGAAAGGCATTGATGTCACTGCGCTTTTCATTTTATATTACACCTTTAGCTCCCAAATATTTAAAGACTCTGCTCATAAAATCTGCCCACAATCCTTTTTGGTAAGAATCATGTAGTTCCTTGTTAAGGAACTTAAACAAATTTACAAGAAAAAACAAACAGCCCCATTAAGAAGTGGGGAAAGGACACAAACAGACAATTCTTGAAAGAAGACAATACATGTGCCCAAGAAATATATGAAAGAAAAAAAAAAGCTCAACATCACTGATCATTAGAGAAATGCAAACTAAAGCCACAATGAGATACCATCGTATACTAGTCAGAACGGCTATCATTAAAAAGTCAAAAAACAACCTGGCAAGGTTGTGGAGAAAAAGGAACGCTTTTACACTGTTGGTAGGAGTGTAAATTAGTTCAACCATCGTGGAAGATAGTGTGGTGATTCCTCAAAGACGTAGAGGCCGAAATACCACTTGACCCAGCAATCCCATTACTGGGTATATACCCAAAGGAATATAAATCATTCTATTATAAAGATACATGCATGCATATGTTCACTGCAGCACTGTTCACAATAGCAAAGACATGGAATCAACCTAAATGCCCGTCAATGATGGACTGCATAAACAAAATGTGGTACTTATACACCATGGAATATTATGCAGCTATAGAAAGGAATGAGATGATTTCCTTTACACGGACATGGATGGAGCTGGAAGCCATCATCTTCAGTGAACTAACACAGGAACAACAACAACAACAAAAACAAACACCACGTGCTCTCATTTATAAGTGGGAGCTGAATCATGAGAACACATGGAATGGAACAACATACACTGGGGCCTGTTGGAGGGTTGGGCGTAGGAGGAGGCAGAGCATCAGGAAAACAGCTAGTGGATGCTGGGCTTAATACCTAGGTGACGTGATGACCTGTGCAGCAGAGCATCATGGCACACGCTTACCTATGTAACAAATCTACATATCCTGCACATGTACCCCGAATTTAAAAGGTAGAAATCAGAAAAATTTAAAAAAGAAGGTATTTAGTTTAAAATCAATTTCTAAATGCCAATATTATAATTAAATAATTGCTGACACTCTATATGATAGTCTAAACAAATTACCTGAGAACTGAAGGCCAATTCTTCCAAACTAGAAGTAACTTGGTTAAGAGTTTTCACATGTTTATCTATATCTGCTCTAGATAGTTTAGCTCTGGGGTGCCAAATAATTTGAATACACCTGAGTAATCATATTGTTTGTGGTGTGACACTTATGTCTCTGTTTTCATTAGAAGATAATGAAAGTGATTAATTATAAATCTCAAGAGAAAAGGAAAGAATAAGCCAGTCAACTGATGGTAAGAATAAACATTATTTATAAAAAATAACTATATAGAATATCCAGAAAAGGATATAATTAATGTGTGTAAACAGATAATAACAATAATTTTGAGAGTCATTATATGTCAGGTACTGGCCTAAAAACTTTGCAGTATCATACCATTTAATTGTCATAACCCTATTAAGTAGGAATCATTATTATCCTCATCTTAAAGATGTATAAGCTGGATCTTAAAGTGGTTAGGTGTTAGTAAAGTGCCAGAGCTGGAATCTTAGGTTGATTTGATTCCAAACTTAATGCTTTTAAGTACCAAATTCTAGTGTTAAAAAATAGAATTAAAGGCCAGGCGCTGTGGCTCACACCTGTAATCCCAGCACTTTGGGCGGCCGAGGCGGGCGGATCACGAGGTCAAGAGATCGAGACCATTCTGGCCAACATGGTGAAACCCCATCTCTACTAAAAGTACAAAAAAAAATTAGCTGGGCATGGTGGTGCTCGCCTGTAGTCCCAGCTACTCAGGAGGCTGAGGCAGGAGAATTGCTTGAACCCAGGAGGCGGAGGTTGCCGTGAGCCAAGATCGCGCCACTGCACTCCAGCCTGGCGACAGAGCAAGAATCTGTCTCAAAAAAATAGAACATTTAATGACTACTCATTAGTTTAAAAATAAAATACTAAGTAGGTCATTTCGGCAGAAAGATATTTAATTACATAAAAACATTCATTAGTTTCAAAGTACACACTAACTGTAACACCACATCGGTGATACACTTTATAACCATTTTGAGGTTTCTACAAGAAATCCTAAAAAGACAAAGAACCCAAGCAATAAGAAAAAGATCAATTAAAAATGAAAGACATGGCATTTAGCCACACATATTCTCCACTTTATAACAGTTGATACCCAGTAGTGAAGACAGAATAGAGCTCTTGACTCACATAAGACTAAGTATTCTGTGTCTCTTAATTTAGAATATCTAGAGAATAATTAACCTACAGGGGTATCACCTGTTGTGTGAATGTGGATGATACATAATATTTTGTCACTCTGGATCCTTGTATCACTAAATGCCTAATCCAGATGCTTCTGACTGGTTCCCTGAGATTTAAATGCAGAATTCACTTTCCTACAGAAACAATGTAATAAATAATAAGGCATAATTGACAATCACATTAGTACTGTAACTAGGCATGTTTTAAATTAAATATGCTTTTTGAGAATTCTGAATTTATAATTAAAACAAATTTCAAATGTAACTCACTGTTGGTTGAAAACTGCCTCAAGCCTAAACTTAATTAGCCACAAATTACTGAAATTCCTGAATTATTAGCCTCAAAATAGCATGAGACTGAGGTAACAGTTCCCCTGCTGATCTGAAAGTGCACTTTAAAAATTTCACCTTTTTCTATTAGTATTTTCTCACCATTCAACACAAACCTTTATAAAAATACTTACCCAACTTAGTATTTCCAAGACAATCTTACTTCAGCATTGGGATTAGGATAAACAATCACGACAATCTTCAGTCTTAAACACCAGCCAGTTGTTTTCAAACATTACTCCTATTCTATATACAGGGAACAGAGTCTTCTGGTTTGGAGCAAAATAATGGAAACTTCTTAACTCCTAAAATTAATAAAAGTATTTTAAAAGCTTTAACATTTGTATTTTCTAATTATGTTGTTTTTCTTATGTCAGGAAAGTATCTCTTGGCAATAGGAGAACAAAGTTTTGCTTTCCACTTGGTATTGACTTGGTGTCGAAAATAAGAAATGTTACGTGAAAATAAGTTTTTGTCCAGTGGATAAAATCATAGTGCTAAGCTGACTGAGATTTTTCAGAGTCCATTTTTTTCTTTTTACTTGTTTAATAATAGAGGAATTCCACATTCTGTTGTCAATAGACATTTAGAGATTTAGTGCTGCATTAGAAATTAAAATGTCTCTAAAAATTAAGGATATGCACAAAGATTTAGTTTTAAGAATGTGAATCTATTTTGAAACCAATCTGTTAAAGTTCCAAAAAGAGTTAACGGTTCTCTTCAAAAGCACAATCTATGTCCATTTGGTATGTCTGCAATGTTTCCATAGTGTAACAATATCCTGTGTACTTTACACAATGAAAATTAGAAACTACGGCCGGGCGCGGTGGCTCAAGCCTGTAATCCCAGCACTTTGGGAGGCCGAGACGGGCGGATCACGAGGTCAGGAGATCGAGACCATCCTGGCTAACACAGTGAAACCCCGTCTCTACTAAAAAAATACAAAAAAATAGCCGGGCGAGGTGGCGGGCGCCTGTAGTCCCAGCTACTCGGGAGGCTGAGGCAGGAGAATGGCGCAAACCCGGGAGGCGGAGCTTGCAGTGAGCTGAGATCCGGCCACTGCACTCCAGCCTGGGCGACAGCGCGAGACTCCCTCTCAAAAAAAAAAAAAAAAAAAAAAAAAAAAAAAAAAAAAAAGAAAATTAGAAACTACACAGACATCCAAGAATTGGGAAATAATTAAATAAGATATGCATGTGACAGCATATAATAGAATATCCAGCCACTAAAAGCTAAGATACTCAGTTCAAATTAAATAAGCAAGTCACAAAATAGTGTGTACAGTATAATCCTGTTGTTTTAGAAAATGTTTACATGTGCGGTGGAATGGTTATGGTTGGTTCAACCATAGTTCACACTTTTTCTACATTAATTTTGTAATAAAATTTTTTTTCTTCTCAGAATAATTTAAACTGTTTCAGATCAGAGTGCATATGCTACCTTATTAAATTTACAACAAAGAAAAAAAAGAGTGGTGGGTATAGGACAAACAACTCTAGATTGACTTGGATTGTGGTTGGAGTTGGAAGCTCGAGTCTGAAGTCAAATTATATCTGACCACCATGTCAAATTGGCAAGTAACTGACATCAAATCATGAGATTCGACACTTTTTGTAACCAATTTTGTTAAAATTCCAGAGAATTTTTGTTGGGGGACAATTCTCCCTGCGTCTCTGGTGGTTGTGCATGTCTTACTGACTGCTCTTTCCACTATTGTTTCAAGGATGTTTCTACAGTGGACAGCCTTGAGAAACATGCTTATTTGTCCAAATGATAAAGATCTGGGTTCCCTAAGCTCAGGGCTGCTTTCCTGTAATTCAACATACTCTACATCTAGGTGACTTCTTGCCCACTTTGCATTATCCTGTGGGAACTGGGGCTTTAGGGAACTCAGGCAAAATTGCTGATATACTGGCTACTGCTGGGAGTAATTCATTCCTGAAACGAATAGTCTTCTGTCTTCCATGAAACTGCCAGGCTAAGTTAGCCTGCAAACAGGGTAAAATCTCTGTTCCTTCCCAGTTCTTGACACTTTGGCACTGCAAGCTCCGCCTCCCAGATTCACGCCATTCTCCTGTCTCAGCCTCCTGAGTAGCTGGGACTACAGGCGCCCCCCACCACGTCCGGCTAACTTTTTTTGTATTTTTGGTAGAGACAGGGTTTCACCGTGTTAGCCAGGATGGTCTCCGTCTCCTGACCTCGTGATCTGCCTGTCTCGGCCTCCCAAAGTGCTGGGATTACAGGCGTGAGCCACCGCGCCTGGTCCCCAGTTCTTGACTTTTTAAGGTATGCTTCCAAAAACCTACCAGCGCTCTATGTACACAAACTAATTTATGTCTACAAATATTTTCTTATTCCATACTTACCAGCATTATTACGTAGAACATCTGATAGAAAACCTAAAGAAAAATAGCACGACTGTGTGTTAGGACGTTCGTTATTAAAAATCTTTTTGTTCTTTCACTTTGAGAGACTCCAGTTTGGTGCATTATGTGTACACATCAGAGCCAACTTGTTAGTAATGAAGTTATCTGTACATCAATGTATTAGAAAAGGATCTTTTGAAACCAAACGCGCAGCTACTCCTAACAGATTTCTGTGGTCCTGTATTTACCAATAAATTTAAAATATCTCAAATGTCCTAACATAAATGTTCTAAGCATATCATTAAGTTTTAACATTCCTATTTTTTAAAAACTTGGCCCCATCTAGTCCTGACCATGCCCCAGAAACCAAAGGATTAAAAAAACGGCGTTTATGTCAGCGAATCCGCGGGTTTTTATAGTTAAGGAAGGGCTTTGCTCCTCACATTCCACCCGCGAGGAGATCGGGGACACACAAACCACGGCTAGGCCTCGCGCGCTCACACACCTGCCGGCTCCACCCCGAGGGTAGGCATCGGACTCAATCGGAGGTCGTTCCCCATGGAGCGCGCAGCAGGCGAGGATGGGAGTAGCAGGCAGGGCGGGGGTCCACGGCCTTCTCACTGACCCAGGCCCGCCGTCGGCAGCCGCCCCGGCGCCTGTGACGCTCCTGCGGGTTCAGTCCTTTGGCCTCGCCCCACGCCTGCCCGCTGGGCAGCCCCACTCACAAGCCCAGCTCGCAGGCGCGGGCGCAGGGTCCTCTCTTGTCTAGCCCGACCGCCAACTGCAGCGCCTTCCTTCTTCCTCGGCGACGGCTGGCGTCACTTCCGGCGGCGTTGCCAAGCAACCGCGTGGTTCGAGTAACAACGTCCACCGGCTGGAGTCCGCGGCGCATGGCGCTACAGTCACTTTTCCAGATCTGGGCGCACCGTGGACACCTCGTCAGAGATGCTGGTACGGTTTGGACGACGCTGTGGACAGGCGAAGGAAAGTACAGGTGAGCTACACTGACTTATCCAGGGACAGGGATTGTTTCTGGACCCCCGGCATGGAGTGAGAGGCGAGGATGCCGAATGAGAGCTTCAGCTGCTTTTTGAAATGGACTCCATCAAGTCGAAAGCATCCTCAATAAGCATCTTTGGGCTCTGTGTAAAGTTAGGCCATCTTGCCCTCAGGTGAATGGATGAAGGAGGGAAACGAGGAGTGGAAGTGGGTGGGAGAATGTTTACAGAAATAGGGGTGGAGAAAAGATAGGAAATCAGAGACCCCCCACCCCCAGCTAACCTAAAACTGCGCAGTTGCAGCTCTGAGAGTCTGGGCTTTGTTAAATTTCCGGCACGCTTAAAGTTTGTTATTCACTGATTGAATTGGAATATCTCTTGGAAATATAAGTCCCCTCTTTAGAGTCTTGGCTCTGCTGCACACTTGCTGATTGGTCTTTACTAAAAGTCTCTGAAGGAAATTCTCCATTTCCTCCTCTCTAAAGTAAATATAAGGTATCTCTCTAAGTCAAATGCTTGCATAGAGTTTAAAAAAAAAAATCGTGCGACATAAAGTATTGTAATTCAGATGACCTGTTATAACAATTTGATTTTGGAATAGAAATAGACTTCTAAAGAACTCTATCAATTCTAGCTACGACAGTTTCTTAAGTCTGTAAATTGGCAATTAATGTAGTCATGGTGACAACTAGAACTTTGGCAGTTTGAAGTATCTTCATGTCATTGCCCGAACTTCTGTAGCAATAGTGCCCCCTGCACCAGATGCAGAGTGAGAGCCAGTCATTCTTCACTAGTGGATATTTATGCAGTGGAGGTTTCATGAGGTTAGCAGCGGACTTTTGCCATGTAAAAGGAAAGAAACAGTATCAATATGGCAAGTATTGGAAAAGCACAATTACTCCCACATATTCACTTTCCTGCATATGCATTTCTGCACTACCTGGTTTAGATTTACCTAATAGTTGTTAAATAATGTTTTGTGTCAACTAGCTCACAAGCCTCCATCCGAGCCTCGCTGCTAAATTTTAATCTCCATTTTTAGGGGAAGGCTAAGTAGGAGAGGGTTTCAGAGATGTGTGCAACTATTTGTAAAACAAATACTTTATCAAGATTTAGTGGGGTGACATCAGCCAGAATAGTGAAATAGGATCTATGCCTGAAATCCTGTCCTCCATAAAATCAACAAGAACAGTGGCAAAAATAATCCGTATCGACTTTTTCAAAACACTGGAAATTAACCAAAGGCTTGCAACAATATGTGGAGTGTTTACTAAAGAAAAACAGCTGGATTTTTGTAACAACAGCGAGGTTTTTGGCATTTTAACTTGCCATAGTCCTATACTTTTCTCCTAGCCCCATGGCAGCCTAGATAACCACAGCAATCACAGTGAAAAATACTGACTTAACAACTTGTAGAGGGGACAAAACAGAATTTGACCCACTCCAAAGCCAGACAACTGTTATTCGACATGTCTCATAGTTCTTTGGAGAATCTCACTCATGAGGCTTATTGTTATTTAGTCTGACTTCAGACTCACCAAGTATGTTTGTCAAATGATCAGTGGCAATTTTAAATATCACAGCTATCAGAAGCAGTGCTATAGTTTTAATGTGTCCTCTAAAAAGCATATGTGGGAACTTAATCCCCAATGTAAAAATGTTGGGAGGTAGGGACTAATGAGAGGTGATTAGGCCATGAGAGCAGAGTAAAGGGATTAATGCCATTATCTGGGGAGTGGGTTCATTATAAAAGTGGGAAAGTTGGCCCTCTTCTCTCTCTCTCTCTCTCTCTCTCTCTCTCTCTCTCTCTCTGTGCGTGTGTGTCTGTTGCCCTCTCTTTGCCCTTTTGCCATGTAATGCCTTCCATCATGTTATGATGAGGCACGAAGGCCACTGCCAGATGCTGGCACCTTGATACTGGCTTTCTCAGCCTCCAGAACCATAAGCCAATAAATATCTATTCTTTATGAATTACCCAGCCTAAGGTATAAGGTATTCTGTTATAACAGCATGAAACAGGCAGGCAGTGATACAGTTGGGAGGCAAACAACACGCTGACCAAAAAACTTAAAAGGATCAGCTGGAAAGTGATATGTCCATAGGGGGTTTTGGAAAACTCCTGACATATTCCTGGGAATCTAGAAGGCCAAATGCATGCATAGAGCTGCATACATGTCCAGGAAAGACCTGAAAATGCCTCTCACCTATGACTTACCTTGAGACTCTGTTTAAGAAAGAAGTAAAAGCTAAGATGGAGTTGTAAATTGCCTGCCCGAGCATTGAAGGCATGCCTTAATGCTCATAGACAGTCCCTTGGCAAAGACTGGGAGACTTGTCAGTTCCAGTCATCCAAAGATATATCTGTCTAGTTATTAGCTGACCACTAAGCAAACCAGAGACTCCAGTGACTCCAGTGGTCACATGTGACAAAGAATACAGACTACAGAATTGGTTCAGAGAAGTCATGAAACAACAACAGCAGGAATAAGAAACTTTGGGTGTATGTGGAGATCTGATTTCCAGAGTTGAAACATATATGTACAGTTTTTAATAAAAATTATGAAAGATGAAAATAAATAAAGTATGACCCAAACATAAGAAAAAGTTTCAGTAGAAAGTGTCTTTGAAATGGACTCCACCAAGTTGAAAGCATCCTCAATAATCATCTTTTGGCTCTGTGGAAGTTAGGCCATTTTGCCCTCAGGTGAGTGGGTGGAAGAGGGAAAGGGGCTGTGGAAGTGGCAGGGAGGATGTCTACAGAAGCAGGGGTGGAGAAAAGGTAGGAAATCAGAGACCCCCCCTAACTGACCTAAAACTGTGCAGTTGCAGTTGTTGTAAGCCCCGATGTTGGATTTACTAGATAAAAACTTTTGTAAATTTATAGCTATTGTAAATATATTTAAAGAACTCAAGCAAAAGTCTAAAGAACTATAGAAAAGTATTAAGAATGTTGTCTTACCAAATAGAGGATATCAATGAAGATTTTAAAAAATTATAAAAAGGAACTGAACAGAAATGTTGGAGTTGAAAAGCACAATAACTGAATTAAAAAATTCACTAGAGGGATCAATAGCAGATTTGAACTTGTGGAAGAAATAATCAGTGAACTTGAAGATAAGCCAATTGAGATTATTCAGTCTCAGAATAGTGAGAAAGAAAAAAAGATAAAAGAATGAAGAAGCCGGGCGTGGTGGCTCATGCCTGTAATCCCAGCACTTTGAGAGGCTGAGACGGGCAGATCACGAGGTCAGGAGATCGAGACCATCCTGGCTAACACGGTGAAACCCCGTCTCTACTAAAAATACAAAAAAAAATTAGCCAGGCATGGTGGTGCGTGCCTGTAGTCCCAGCTACTCAGAGGCTGAGGCAGGAGAATGGCGTGAACCCAGGAGGCAGAGCTTGCAGTGAGCCGAGATGGTGCCATTGCACTCCAGCCTGGGCGACAAAGCGAGACTCCATCTCAAAACAAAACAAAACAAAACAAAAAGAGTGAAGAAAAACGAGCCGATTTTCAGGGAAGTGTAGGTCACCAGCAAATATGCCAACATAAATGTAACTTGAGTTCTGGAAGGAAAAGAGCAGGGAAAGGGGTAAAAACATTTGAAGAATTAATGGCTAAAAGCTTTCCAAATTTGATGAAAAGCATTACACATTCAAAAGGCTCAGTGATCCTCTAAGTATGGTCAACTCAACTCAAAGAGATCCACAGCTGTATACATCATGATCAAACTGTTGAAAGCTAAAGACAGAAAAAACCTTGAAAGCACAAGAGAGAAATGACATTACATAAAAGGAATCCTCAATAACATTAACAACAAATTTCTTACAAGAAATTATGGAGTCCAGGGGCAGCAGGCTGATATATTCAAAGTACTGAAAGGAAAAGTCTTCAAGAATTCTTTTTTTTTTTTTTTTTTTTTGAGATAGAGTCTTGCTCTTGTCACCCAGGCTGGAGTGTAGTGGCATGATCTCAGCTCACTGCAACCTCTGCCTCCCAGGTTCAAGTGATTCTCCTGCCTCAGCCTCCTGAGTAGCTGGGATTACAGGCACCCACCACCATGCCTGGCTAATTTTTGTACTTTTAGTAGAGACGGGGTTTCACCATGTTGGCCAGGCGTGTCTCAAATTCCTGACTTCAGATGATCCCACCTTCAGTTATTAATTGAAAAAATTATCACAAAGAAAAACTGAGGACCAGATGGCTTCGTTGGTTAATTCTAAATGTTTAATGAAATATTAACATAAATCCTTCAAAATCTTTTTAAAAAATGAGGAAGGAGCACTTACCAACTCATTCTATAAGGGCAATATTACCCTGATACCAACAGCAGACAAAGACATCACAAGAAAACTATAGATCATTATCTTTTATGAATAGAGATGCAAAAATCTTCAACATAGTTTTAGCACATCAGCTAGATGTGGCACACACCTCCCAGCTACTTGGGAGGCTGAGGTGGGAGGACCACTTGAGGCCAGGAATTTGAGGCTGTAATGTGCTATGGTCACACTTGTAAATAGCCACTGCACTCCAGCCTGGGCAATATAGCAAGACCCCATCTCAAAAAATAAGTTAATTAATTAAATAAAATACTAGCAAACCAAATCCAGCAACATATAAAAATTATTATATACCATGACCAAGTGGTATTTATCCCAGGAATGCAAGGTTGGCTTAAAAACAATTAATGTAGTACACTGTATAAATAGAATAAAGAACAAAACTACATGATTATCCTAATAGAAAAAACATTTGACAAATCCAACATTCCATTTATGATAAAAACAACAAACTAGGAATAGAAAGAAATTTTCTTAACCTGATAAAGGGGACCTATGAAAAGCCTATAGCTAACATCATAGTTAATGGTGATAGACTGAAAGCCTGATCAGGAAAAGACAAGTATGCCTGCTTTCATCACTTCTATTTAACATCATACTGGAAATTCTAGCCATGGCATTTAGGCAAGCAAAAGAGAAGGCCATCCAGATTGGAAAGGAAAAAATAAAACTTTCTATTTTCACAGATGACATGATATTCTATATTAAAAATCCTAAAGGATATTCTATACAATTATTATATCTAATAAAGTTTAGTGGCATTGAAAGATGATCAATTTACAAAATTGTATTTCTTTACACTTGCAAAGAACAATCTGATAATAAATTTAAGAAAACAATTCCATTTACAACAGCACCAAAATACTTAGGAAAAGCTTTTCTAAGGAAAAATACTTAGGAATAAGCAAAAATTTATCTTTCAAAAAACTACAAAACATTATTGAAAAAAGTTAGATGTAAATAAATGGAAAGACATCTTGATATGGTTTGGATGTGTCCCTGCCCAAATCTCAACTTGAATTCCCAGGTGTTATGGGCACATGGAGATAATTGAATCATGGGGGCTGGCCTTTCCTGTGCTATTCTTGTGATAGTAATTAAGTCTTATGAGATCAATGGGTTTATCAGGGATTTCCCCTTTTGCTTCTTCCTCATTTTCTCTTGCTGCCACCACGTAAGAAGTGTCTTTCACCTCCTGCCATGATTCCGAGGCCTCCCCAGCCATGTGGAACTGTAGGTCTAATTAAACCTCTTTTTTCTCAGTCTTCAGTATGTCTTTATCAGCAGGGTGAAAATGGATTAATATAGTAAATTGGTACCAGCAGAGTGGGGCATTGCTGGAAAGATAACTGAAAATGTGGAAGCGACTTTGGAACTGGGTAACAGGCAGAGATTGGAACAGTTTGAAGAGCTCAGAAGAAGACACGAAAATGTGGGAAAGTTTGGAACTTCCTAGAGACTTGTTGAATGACTTTGACCAAAATGCTGATAGCGATATGGACAGTGAAATCCAGGCTGAGGTGGTCTCAGATGGAGATAAGGAACTTTTTGGAAACTGGAGTAAAGGTGATGCTTACTATGTTTTAGCAAAAAGACTGGCGTCATTTTGCCCCTGCCCTAAAGATTTGTGGAACTTTGAGAAAGATGATATAGAGTATCTGACAGAAGAAATTTCTAAGCAGCAAAGCATTCAAGAGGTGAGTTGAGTACTGTTAAGGGCATTCAGTTTTAAAAGGGAAACAGAGCACAAAAATTCAGAAAATTTGTAGTCTGACTATGCAATAGAAAAGAAAAACCAATTTTCTGTGGAGAAATTCAAGCCAGCTGCAGAAATCTGCATAAGCATCAAGCAGCCTAATGTTAATCACCAAGACCATGGGGAAAATGTCTCCAGGCTATGTTGGAGACCTTCACAGCAGCCCCCTCCTGTCACAGGCCTAGAGGTCCAGGAGGAGAAAGTGGTTTTATGGTCTGGGCTCAGGGTCCCTGTGCTGTGTGCAGCCTATAGACTTGGTGCCCTGTGTCCCTGCTGCTCCAGCCATGGCTGAAAGGGGCCAATGTAGAGCTCATGCTGTGGCTTCAGAGGGTGGAAGCCCCAAGCCTTGGCAGCTTCCACATGGTGTTGAGCCTGTGGGTGTGCAGAAGTCAAGAATTGAGGTTTGGGAACCTCCACCTAGATTTCAGAAGATATATGGAAATGCCTGGATGCCCAGGCAAAAGTTTGCTGCAGAGGCAGGGCCCTCATGGAGAACCTCTGCTAGGGCAGTGAAGAAGGGAATTGTGGGGTCGGAGCTCCCACATAGAGTCCCTACTGGGACATTATCTAGTGGAGCTGTGAGAAGAGGGCCACCATCCTCCAGACCCCAACATGGTAGATCCACTGACAGTTTGCACCATCCACCTGGAAAAGCCACAGACACTCAATGCCAGTTCATGAAAGCAGCCAGGAAGGAGGCTGTACCCTGCAAAGCCACAGGGGCAGAGCTACCAAAGACCATGGGAACCCACTTTTGCATCAGTGTGACCTGAATGTGAGACCTAGAGTCAAAGGAGATCATTTTGGAGCTTTAAAATTGTATTGCCCTGCTGGATTTTGGACTTGCATGGATCCTGTAGCCCCTTTGTTTTGGCCAGTGTCTCCCATTTGGAATGGCTGTATTTGCCTAATACCTGTACCCCCATTGTATCTAGGAAGTAACTAGCTTGCTTTTGATTTTACAGGCTCATAGGCAGAAGGGACTTGCCTTGTCTCAGATGAGACTTTGGACTATGGACTTTTGGGTTAATGCTGAAATGAGTTAAGACTTTGGGGGACTGTTGTGAAGGCATGATTGGTTTTGAAATGTGAGGATATGAGATTTAGAGGGGCCAGGGGCAGAATGATATGGTTTGGCTGTGTCCCCACCCAAATCTCAACTTGAATTGTATCTCCCAGAATTCCTACATGTTGTGGGAGGGACCCAGGGAGAGGTAATTGAATCACGGGGACTGGTCTTTACCATGCCATTCTTATAATAGTGAATACATCTCATGAGATCTGATGGGATTATCAGGGGTTTCCACTTTTGCTTCTTCCTCATTTTCTCTTGCTGCCACCATGTAAGAAGTGCCTTTTGCCTCTCACCATGATTCTGAGGCCTCCCCAGCCATGTGGAACTGTAAGTCCAACTAAACCTTTTTTTCTCCCTAGTCTTGGGTATGTCTTTATCAGCAGCATGAAAATAGACTAATACACATCTCATGTTAATGGACTGGGAGATTTAGTATTGTTAATATGGTTTGAATATTTGTCCCCTTCAAAACTCATGTTGAAAATTAATTCCCAAAATGGTAGTATTGAGAGGTGGAGCCTTTAAGAAGTGATTGGGTCATGAGGGATCTGCCCTCATGAATGGAGTAGAAACGGGGTCTTGCTGTGAATGGATTAATGGCTTATGCTGGAAGTGGGACTCTTGGCTTCGTAAGAAGAGGAAGAGAGATCTCAGCTAGCATCCTCAGCCCCCTTGCCATATGATGCCCTGCACTACTTCCAGACTCTGCAGAGAGACTTCACCAGCAAGAAAACCCTCAACAAATGCAGCCCCTCAACCTTGCGCTTCTCAGCCTCTATAATTGTAAGAAATAAAATCATTTGCTTTACAAATTATCTAGTTTCAGATATTCTGATACAGCAACAGAAAATGGACTAAGACAGATGGCAACATCATGTCTTTTTTGGCAACAACAACAACAAAAAAGAAATAATGAAATAAACCCATACATCTATACTGAATGGGTTTTGACAAGAATGTTAATGCAATGGGGAAAGAGTAGAATTTTTAACAAATGGTGCCGGGATAAGTGGGTATCTATATACAAAATAATGAATTTCGACTCCCAAATTAATATACACCTCACACTACATACAAATATTAGTTTGAAATGAAATATATAACTAAATATAAAAGCTAGAACTATAAAACTATTAGAAGAAAACTTATATATACATCTTTATTACCTTGGATTAGGCAACAATTTCTTAGATGTGACACCAAAAGCACAATCAACCCAAGAAAAATAGATTTGGCCTTCATCAAAATTAAAAACTTCAGTATGAATACATCAAAGAACACTATCTTTTTTTTTTTTTTTTTTTTTTTTTTGAGACGGAGTCTCGTTCTGTCACCCAGGCTGGAGTGCAGTGGCCGGATCTCAGCTCACTGCAAGCTCCGCCTCCCGGGTTTACGCCATTCTCCTGCCTCAGCCTCCTGAGTAGCTGGGACTACAGGCGCCCGCCACCTCGCCTGGCTAGTTTTTTTGTATTTTTTTTTAGTAGAGATGGGGTTTCACCGTGTTAACCAGGATGGTCTCGATCTCCTGACCTCGTGATCCGCCCATCTCGGCCTCCCAAAGTGCTGGGATTACAGGCTTGAGCCACCGCGCCCGGCCAAAGAACACTATCAAAAAGTGCAAATACATCCACCAAATGGGAGAAGATATTTGCAAATTATATATATGCTAAGAATCTATAATCCAGATTATAAAGAATTCTTACAACTCAACAATAAAAAGCCCATTTTTAAAAAGGGACAAATGATTTGAACTTATATTTCTCCAAACAAGATGTCCAAACAGCCGATAAGCACATTAAATGATGCTCAACTTCATTACCCATTATAGAAATACAAATCAACACCACAGTGAGAAACTACTTCCCACCCACTAGGATGAATGAAAAAAATAAAGGGACAGTATTTTGGGAAGGATGCAGAGAAATTGAAACCTTCATATGTTGTTAGTGGAAATGTAAAATAGCATAGTGACTTTGAAAAACAATCTGGCACTTTCTCAAAATGTTAAATATGGAGGTATAATTCTGTTCCTAAGCATAACCAAAGATAATGAAAAACATATATCCACACAAAAACATGTGAATGTTCGTAACAGAATTATTCATAGTAGTCAAAAGGTGGAAACACCCCTAATGTCCATCAACTGATAATGGATAAACAAAATGTGCTACATCTATAGAATGGAATATTACTCACCATAAAAAGGAATTAGGGCCAGGCGTGGTGGCTCACACCTGTAATCCCAGCACTTTGGGAGGCCAAGGCAGGTGGATCACTTGATGCCATGAGTTTGAGACCAGCCTGGCCAACACGGTGAAACCCCATGTCTACTAAAAATACAAAAAAATTTAGTTGGGTGTGGTGGTGCACGACCGTAGTCCCAGCTACCTGGGAGGCTTGGCAGGAGAATTGCTTGAGCCTGGGAGATGGAGGTTGCAGTGAGCCGAGATTGTGCCACCGCACTCCAATCTGGGCAATGGAGACAGACTCATCTCTACAACAACAACAACAACAAAAAGGAATCAAGTATGGATACATTCTACAATGTGAATGAAACTTGAAAACATTTGAGTAAAAGAGGCCAGATATAAAAGGCCACATATTGTATGATTCCATGCACATGAAATGTCTCGAATAGGCAAATTCATAGAGCCAGAAAGTAGATTAGTGTTGCCAGGACCTATGAGGAGGAGAGGACTGCTAATGCATAGAGTGTCCTTCTGGAGTGATGAAAATGTTCTGAATTAGATATTAGTGATAGTTGCCCAGCTTTGAGAATAGAATAAAAACCATCGAATGCTACTGTTTGCAGTGGTGGATTTTTATGTGTATTATAACTCAATAAAAAGATGATCTAATCCATGGAAAATGTGTCAATATGGCAGGCAGGTGGACTGATTTTAGACACTTTTAGGTAACTTGCCACTGCTTTTGTCCCCTCTCTCCTGCTTGCGAGTCTGCCTATTTATATTCTCTCTCTGTCCATCTGTCTCTGTCTTTCATGTCCCTTCATTCAACTGTGGTCTGCCCTTCTTCGACTTCTCTAACAGCCTCTACTGACATTGTATGAGAGCTACTGTGGGGTAGAAATCTTGGAAGTAAGATTGCCCTCTAAGAACTAAATTTTACATCAACCAGTGGATTAAAGTGGGGATATATGAAACCATCTATAGCTCTGATCTCAACCAGGGCTCTCCTGATCTTCAAAGATATGGGGAACTTGCCCCAACTTCAGTGGCCTGAGATAGTAAAAAGCCTTTCCCAAGCTTTCTGTGGGCTTTCTTTTTTCTCTATTCCTGCATTTGTGGTGGTTCTCTTTGTTTGTTCCTGTATCAGAGTCCATCAAAAGATATACTTGAATAAAATATCCTGTGAACACAGTTACTCTACTAAAGATTTGAGATGTCAAAGAGGAAGGATCACACTTTGCACTGCATAGCTTTCTGACATCCTGCTCTCCTGCCACCACTGCCAAGGCCCACTTACCACTGTATACTTTGTGGGGAGCAGCTCCTGCCAGAATGGACCATGTACTATATTGACCCTCTTTAGAATTTTAGTGAATTAAATTTAGAATGACTCTTGGGTCAGACAAAGATATTAACATGCCTAGCAATTTGTTAATCAAAAGGCAGATGGTTTAACTTAGAGGCCATTGTTTGGTTAGCTTCTGGTTGCAAGTAACACAAGCCAAATTGAGCTGGTTTAGGCAAAATAAAGGACATTTGTTACAAGGCTGTAAAAATGTATTGGTCATGACTCTTAAGTAGAACAGTGTTCTGAATCAAGTTACACCGCAATCCCCAGATATGGGAGACACAATATTCTCCTTTTTATTGTAACTACTGTGAATTAGATTAGTCATTTGCAACTAAAGAATCATGATGATACTCTTTGCAACTAAAGATAGTATTATTTGCAACTAAAGAGTCATGATAAAGTCAGCTTTGTTTGGTTTTATTCTGCATGCAGAGGTTTGGTATGTGGTAGGCAAGATAGTGCCTGTGGTTGTAAATTCACAACCACAGAGGTAGTCACCAAGTTCTCACCCCTACCTGCCTTAATTTAAACCCCAAGAAGACTTTAATTGGTCCTAACGGCTTTTCTTTCAGTATCTTTCTCTTTCTGGAACTATGTGATTTTCTTGCTTCTGCCTTTCTCTCTACTTGTTTCATTCTTCTCATACTAATAGTAAAAATAATAATAGCTAATATTTGTTGAGAACATATTATGTACCAGATGATAGTCTTAAATTCTTTACATCCAGCAGAGACTGTTAATGACCCCATTTTGCAATTAAGGAAACAGATTCAGAAGGGTTAAATAATTTTATCTAGATTCATATAGTTAACATATGGTGTGTTCAGAAAAAGTTCAGGTAGTCTGACTCCAGAATCCACACTCTTACCCACTCTGCTATCCTACCTTTGTTATGCCTATGGCCACCCATCATTGTTCAAATGCCTATCCTATTTTGGTGAATTTCCTTCCTTTGATGCCCTACCTCCTTAAGATAGAAGACAAAATTCACTTTTTGAGCTACCGATACAATTAGAGGGCAAGCATGGGACAAAGACTCATCCAATCAATTTTATATATGCCAGATTTATATTCTGAAGAGAGTAATATAAGGAATCAAACAGCATGTTGAAACAGTTTGTGTGTGTGTGTGTGTGTGTGTGTGTGTGTAGAAAATGGCAACAAAAGTGTACCAATTTCAGAGGCAACAGTGGTGAAGATTCAAGTATTCCAGTATATGGTTTCCAGTGGGGCAAGTTGTAAATGGGGCAAGTCGAGATGCCTACACAAAGCCAGTTGCCATGGGCCCTCACTGGAATCCCATGTTGTGGTTTGTATGATGTTTTGTATATACAGCTTATAAGGATGACTATGGCTCTCTAGTAGATTGAGTCCATTACTTAATGCCCCTTAATTAATTCCTTTTCTTTTCTGCCTAAACTAGTTAGAGTAAGTTTGGCTGTTAATAATTAAGAAACTTGATTGATTAAAAGGGTAGGACCATTTTTCCAAGGAGATCTATTATGAGTTCCACTGTGTCATTTAAGATGCTTTGAATTCATATAATGGAACACCCAACTCAATCATCTTCAAAAATAAGGACCTTTTCTTCACTTTATAACAGGAATGCCAGGCTTCAGGTTGAGTTGATTAGCAGAATAATGAGATTATCATTGCCTCAGATTCTCCTGTTGTTTCTTCTTTGCAGTAACAGCTTCTTTGCAGTAATAGCTTCATTCAAGGCTGGTTTCTCTTGTGGTTGTAGCTAGTTATCTGTCTGTCTTTCTTCCTTATTCATACTTAGCTTGAGAGTCTTTTGGATGTCTCTCCCAGAAGAACAAGGAAGAACTTTTCTAAAAGTTGCAAGTAAACCTTTTGTCCTGTTTCTTTGCTTTTTAGAGAAATAGTGATTGACAATGGAGATACAAGTGTTCTTAAACCAATTCGGCCCACCCTGGAACTATAGTGAGTTCTCCAAATTATGTTGCTGCTGCTCAGTGGGAAGAGGTTGAATAGAGTCAGTCATAATGCCTACAACCCCAAAAGATGAACACCCACAAAGTTATCCATTTATAAACTGCCACTTTGTTAACTTTGAAAAATGCTTTTATAACAAGCTGTTGGGATAGGTATTACTAGGAGATCTCTATTTTAAAGATGAGGGTACTGAGATTCCAAAAAGTTAAATGACTTGCCCAAGTTTACACAGTAAGGAAGTGATTAAAGTAGTCAAATATATGCCTTCTGATTTCAAGGCCTTGTATTTTTTTTTTTTTCGCTTAATCATAGCTGTTCTTGGGATAACAAGAGTAAATTAAGTATTTGAAATAATTTCCAGTTATCATGCCACTATTAGAACTTCTGAGACAAATATCACTTAAACTGTTCCTGTAAGTCTTTAATAATCATTTTTTTACAATTTATTAGAAATAAGAAACTCTGAAGAAGATCAAGCTCTCTATCCACCTCTTCTGCCTAGCAAAGTAGATCTCCAGCAGGTCACCATAATTCCACACAATGAGTGGAAAAGGATTCAAGATAGCCTTGACAGGTTGACAAGAGAAGCAGCATGCCTCCGTGCAGAAAGAAAGGCAAAGAAAGAAATGCATTTGCGATCTCAAGAGGTGGTAAAACACTGGACTAATACATATGCAGTAAGTATTAACCACCCAGGAGTACACATGCACTGAAGACTTACTCTTGTTTCTTAGTACTCTTATGCTTCTTTTTATAATTTTTTTTACATGTAAAATTTCATAAAAATGCATCGAAACACACTTTCAACAGTGTTATTTAGTTATAAGTGATATACAATGAATTGGACATATTTGAAATGTACAATCCTATAATTTTGACATATGTATAAACCCCCAAAACCATCATTACTGTTAGGATAATGAACATGTCCTTCACCTCAAAATTTCCTCATGACCTGTTTTATTCCCTCTCCTTCCTCCCTGCTCCTCTTCTGGATCCTTAGGTAACCACTGATCTGCTTCCTATTACAGATTTCATTCAACACAATTACTTCGAGATTCATTCATGTTGTGGGTATCAATTGTTAATTTTTATTGCTGAATAGTATTCCATTGTATGGATATACCACAGTTTGTTTATTTGGTTAGTTTTTGATGGTTGACATCAATGAAATGTTGACATTTGAGCTGTTTCTTTACCTTTTTGGCTATTACAAACAAAGCTACTATGAACATTCGTGTATAAGTCTAGGTATGGACATATACTTCCATTTCTCTTAGTAAATATCTTCATGTAGAATAGCTGTTTTTTATGATAAGTGTATATTTAACTTTGTAAGAAAATTCCAAACTGTTATCCAAAGTAGTTGTAATTTTGCATTCCCAATAGTAATCTTTGAGAGTTCTATTTCCTCTCCATTCTCAACAACACTTGGTATAGTTGGTCTTTTTAATTATAAACATTTTAATAGGTGTGAAATATCTCATTATAGTTTTAATTTGAATTTCTCTAAGTAAAAATGATGTTGAATGTCTCTTCCTGAACTTATTTTCTACCAGTATATCTTCTTTAGTGATGTATCCATTCAAATATTTTTCCCATTTAAAAATTAGTTTTATTATTGAGCTTAGATAATTTTAAAACTATATTCCAAATACAAATTCATGATTAGGTATTTGACTTGAAAATACTTTCTCCCACTCTATATCTTGACTTTTCATTTCCTTACTGTGTCTTTTGAAAAGCAAAAGTTTTTACTTTTAGTGAAGTATGGTTTATCAATTTTTCTTGTATATATCATTATTTTAGTGGCTTATCCAAGAAATATTTACCTAATCTAATATCACAAAGATTTTCTCCTATGTTTTCTTTTTTTTTTTTTTTTTTTTTTTTTTTTTTGAGACGGAGTCTCGCTCTGTCGCCCAGGCTGGAGTGCAGTGGCCGGGTCTCAGCTCACTGCAAGCTCCGCCTCCCGGGTTCACGCCATTCTCCTGCCTCAGCCTCCGGAGTAGCTGGGACTACAGGCGCCCGCCACCTCGCCCGGCTAGTTTTTTGTATTTTTAGTAGAGACGGGGTTTCACCATGTTAGCCAGGATGGTCTCGATCTCCTGACCTTGTGATCCGCCCGTCTCGGCCTCCCAAAGTGCTGGGATTACAGGCTTGAGCCACCGCGCCCGGCCTCTCCTATGTTTTCTTTTAGAAGTTTAAAAATTTTAGATTTCACCAAATACTTCATGTTCTCACTTATAAGTGGGAGGTAAATATTGAGTACACATGGACACAAAGAAGAGAACAGTAGACACTGGCACCTTTTTTGTTTTGTTTTGTTTTGAGATGGAGTCTTGCTCTGTTGCCCAGGCTGGAGTGCAGTGGCGTGATCTTTGCTCACTGCAAGCTCCGCCTCCCAGGTTCACGCCATTCTCCTGCCTCAGCCTCCCGAGTATGTGGGACTTCAGGTACCTGCCACAACACCCTGTTAATTTTTTGTGTTTTTTTTTAGTAGAGATAGGTTTTCACCATGTTAGCCAGGATGGTCTTGATCTCCTGACCTCATGATCAGGATTGACCTTCCAAAGTGCTGGGATTACATGCGTGAGCCACTGCACCCAGTCGACACTGGCACCTGCTTAAGGATGGAGGAGGGTGGGAGGAAGATGACGATTGGATATTATGCTGATTACCTAGGTGACAAAATTATCTGCACACCAAATCCTCATGACATGCAATTTACCTATGTAACAAAACTGCACATGTAACCCTTGAACCTAAAATAAAAGTCGGAAAGAAATATATATTTTTTGGTTTCCTGTATAGGTCTATGAACCATTTTAAATATATGTTTATATGCAGTGAGATATTGATTTTTTTTTGTTTTTGTGTATGAAGATCCAATTGTTCTTGCATAATTTATTGAAAATACTATTCTTTATCCACTACATTGCCTTTGCACTTTTCTTGAAAATCCACTTGCGTATATATATTCAGGCGACATTTCTGCACTATCTATTCTGTTTTATTGCTCTATTTATCTGTGTTTACTCCAATAATACACTGTCTTGATAACTGCAGATTTAATAACAGGTCTTGAAATCAGTTCCTTTTCAAAGCTGTTTTGGCTATTCTAGGTCCTTTGTACATCGTTATGATTTTTTTAATTTTAATTTTTTATTTTTAAAAAATTTTTTTGGGCCGGGCGCGGTGGCTCAAGCCTGTAATCCCAGCACTTTGGGAGGCCGAGACGGGCGAATCATTAGGTCAGGAGATCGAGACCATCCTGGTTAACACGGTGAAACCTCGTCTCTACTAAAAATACAAAAAACTAGCCGGGCGAGGTGGCGGGCGCCTGTAGTCCCAGCTACTCGGGAGACTGAGGCAGGAGAATGGCGTAAACCTGGGAGGCGGAGCTTGCAGTGAGCTGAGATCCGGCCACTGTACTCCAACCTGGGCGGCAGAGCGAGACTCCGTCTCAAAAAAAAAAAAAAAAAAAAATTTTTTTTTGAGACGGAGTCTCACTCTGTCACCTAGTCTGGAGTGCAGTGGCACGATCTTGGCTCACTGCAACCTCCACCTCCTGGATTCAAGCAATTCTCCTGCCTCAGCGTCCTGAGTAGCTGGGACTACAGGCCCGCACCATCATGCCCGACTAATTTTTGTATTTTTAATAGAGACGGGGTTTCACCATGTTGGCCGGGATGGTCTCGAACTCCTGACCTCAAGTGATCTGCCAGCCTCAGCCTCCCCAAGTGCCTGGCTGTTATGAATTTTAGAATCTGCTTGTCAATTCATGTAAAAAAGCCAGCTGGAATTTTGATTGGGATAGTGTTGAATCTCTAGATCAATTTGGAGATAATTATATTTTGACAATATTGAATCTTCTGAACCATGAACATACTCTATTTGTTTAAGGCTTAATTTCTTTTTTCTTTTTTTTTTTTTTTTTGAGATGGAGTTTTGCTCTTGTTGCCCACGCTGCAGTGTAATGGCGAGGTCTCTGCTCACTGCAACCTCCGCCTCCGGGGTTCAAGCAATTCTTCTGGCTCAGCCTCCTGAGTAGCTGAGATTACAGGCATGTGCCACAATGCCTATCTAATTTTGTATTTTTAGTAAAGACGGGGTTTCTTCATGTTGGTCAGGCTGGTCTCAAACTCCCAACCTCAGGTGATCCACCAACCTCGGTCTCCCAAAGTACTGGGATTACAGGCGTGAGCCACCGCGCCCAGCCTAAGTCTTAGTTTCTGTCAGCAGTGTTTTATAGTGTTCAGTATATAGGTTTTATACATCTTTTGTTGGATTTATCCCTAAATATTTTGTATTTTTAATATTACGGTAAATGGTGTTTTTAAAAGTTTCAATCTGCTGTTGTTAGCTTTAGAAATACAGTAAATGTTTCCTGTATTGATCTGGTATCCTGCAACATGGCTAATCTCACTTATTAGTTCTAGTCCCTTCTTGGTAGATTCCATCAGATTTCCTACATAGACAATCATGGCGTCAGAGAATAAAGACAGTTTTAATTCTTTTTTTTTCCCAATCTGAATGCCTATTTCTTTTTCTTGACTTACCGCACTGGCTAGAAGCTCCAATATAATATTGAATAAATGTAGTGAAGGTAGATATTCTTATTCCTGACTTTGGGGGAAAAGTACTCGTTCTTCCACCTTTAACTGTGATGCTAAGTGTATGGTTTTTGTAGATGTCCCTAATCAAGTTGAAGTTGCCTTCCGTATCGAAATTGTTGAGTGTTTTGGTTCTTTTAAAATCAGAAATGGATGTTAGACTTTTTAAAGTACTTTTTTGATGTCTATTGAGATTATCATGAGGTTCTTATTTTCTAGTCTGTTAAAATTGTGAATTACATTGATTGATTTTTAAATATTCAACCAAGCTTTCATTACTAGGATAAAACCCCATTGGTCATAATGTATTATCCTTTTGATGGATTTAATTTGCTAAAATGTTATTAATTTTTGTATCTGTGTTCATGAGGGATATTGGTCCATAATTTTCTCGAAATATCTTTATCTAGTTTGATTATCAGAGTCGTACTGTTTACTGTTATGACGCAGGATTGCACAGAAAGCCAGAGTACTGGAAACTGTGAAGAACCAAGGCAGCTTCTCATCATTTGCCTCTGATTTGTCTATCTGCCTGCCTCTTCCTCTCTCTGGAACTGCATAGTGCTTTTGCTGTGCCCTGCCCCGTGCATCTGCTAGCCTCCCTCTACCTGAGGGTTACAGTAGCCCAGTTTAGTTCCATATGCATGAATGGGAAACTTCTTTGAAATGGGGAGGTGTCGGCCGGGCGCGGTGGCTCAAGCCTGTAATCCCAGCACTTTGGGAGGCTGAGACGGGCGGATCACAAGGTCAGGAGATCGAGACCATCCTGGCTAACCCGGTGAAACCCCGTCTCTACTAAAAAATACAAAAAACTAGCCGGGCGAGTTGGCGGGCGCCTGTAGTCCCAGCTACTCGGGAGGCTGAGGCAGGAGAATGGCGTGAACCTGAAAGGCGGAGCTTGCAGTGAGCTGAGATCCGGCTACTGCACTCCAGTTTGGGCGACAGAGCGAGACTCCATCTCAAAAAAAAAAAAAAAAAAGAAATGGGGAGGTGTCCCCTGACTCCTTTTATTATCTTGCCTGGTGAGAAATGCTGGGAAAAGGTAATCCCTTCCTCCACCCTACTTTCCTCCATTGTTTGAGGCACTGAGTGGCAGGGTTATGTTTGTTTTATGATAGAATTATTAAAACTACAGATAGGCATAAACTCAGTCTAGAGAGTTCTCACTGATTTTTTCTTTTTAACGTTGCATGTTTCCTTACTTTGTTGCAGTATACATTATTTATCTTTGGGAAAGGACATAGAAAACTTATAGTACCTTGCTTTAGAAATGATGGTCATAATTTATTAATTCTCTTTTTTTTTTCTCAAAAAGGGAAGAATTATATGATGACTAATATATGTAACATACGACATTCTGAAAAAGGCAAAACTATAGGGAAAGAAAACAGATCAGTGGTTGCAAGGGCCTACAGGTAGAGGAAGTGGTTGACTATAATGAGACATGATGGGATTCTTTGGGAGGATGGAACTATTTGTAAGTGACCGTATGCATTTGTAAACTCTACACTAAAAGGGCACATGTAAATTATAATATAGAAAACCTGATTTGAAAAAGGTCCCTGGTACATAAAGGGATAGGGGATGGGGATATATCCTTTTTTTTTTTTTTTTAATACAGAAGTAGCACATATACTGCTTTAACTCTCCATGGGTATTAAAGATGAATAATAAATGATGATTCATCTTACCAGTAGCAAGACTGTCTTGCTACTAAACCCGTAGTAGTAAAAACTATGATATAGACACAGAGGTTGACAAAATAATAGGTCAGAAGAGAGAACTTAGAAACAAACCCACGTTATATATAGGAACTTGACATATGACAAAAATATCATTGCAAATAGGAAAGGAAAGGAAAGATGGGAATTCAACAACTGATACTGGGATAATTGGCATATGAAAGAGATTAAATTACATCTTAATAGTACAGAATATAGAAAAATGGACTTCAGCCAGACTAAATACCTAAATTTAAAAGGCAAAACACTAAAACTTTTAACATAAATAATAGAATATCTTCAGAATATCAAAGTAAATAAAGTTTTCTTAAGACATAGGAAATAGAACCAATAAGGAAAAGGAAGACCTCATATGACATGAGGAATGGAGGCCTCAGAGTTATAGAAGAACATATAAAATATACAACTATTGGTTTTTTAAAGGAGCAAAAGTAGTAAGATATATATTTATTGTGTAACTGTAGAGAGGAACGTTGGAAGTAAACAAAAGAAACTAATAGCAGTTATCTTAGAATGAGAGGAGATTGCAGATGGGTTGGAAGGTGATATAGTTTGGATGTGTGTCCCCATTCAGATATCATATTGAAATGTAATTCCCAATGTTGGAGGTGGGGCCTGGTGGGAGGTGATTGGATCATGGGGGCAGATTTCTCATGAATGGTTTAGCACCATCCCCATTGGTACTATCCTCGAAATAGTGACTGTGTTCTCGTGAGATCTGGTTGTTTAAAAGTGTGTAGCACCTCCTTCCTCCACTCTCGTTTCTCCTCCGGCCATGACATGCCTGTTCCCCATTTGCCTTCCACCACGATTGTAAGTTTCCTGAGGCCTCTCCAGAAGCTGAGCAGATGCCAACATCATCCTTCCTGTACAGCCTACAGAACTGTGAGCTAATTAAATCTCTTTTCTTTATAAGTTACCCAGTCTCTGGTATTTCTTTATAGAAATGTGAGAACAGATTAATACAAAAGGAGAAGTTCATATGCCTCTATAATATTTTGGGATTTTGAACCATGTAATGTGTTATCTACCTAAAAGAGTCAGTCTAAAAAATAAGCTCATAAATGTAGCCTCATATTTTATTTATTAATAAAATATTATAAATACAATAAAAACAATAAAAGCTCAAATTATAATATTATGTTAAATTGTAGTAAAATTAAATTGAAAAATGAAAACAAAAGATTGTGTTTGTCTTTTTACAGGGGATGAAAGAACAGAAACTTGAAGCCAAAAAAAAGCGTGATGAAGAAATAGAGGCAGAAAGACAAATTCTTGATCTGGAAGAAGAAATACATAAACAAGGAAAAAGAAAAAAGGCCATCGAAAATGCAAAGCAATGTCAATTTTACCAGACAGAAAGAGTGAAAAACTTTCATGTACTACTTGGGTTTTCTTGTATTTTTATATATATTTGACATATCTATACATAATTAGGCATCATTTTCTTAAAGTACTTTAATTTTTCTTTTGTAGTCAGGACTTCTTCTTAGTAGAGTTATGAAAGAACGTGATGCCCAGATTGAATTCCGAAAGAGTAAGATAAAATCAGATAAAAAATGGGAGGAACAATTGAAACTCAACATTGAAAAAGCTTTTAAAGAAGAACAAGAAAAAGCAGAAAAACGACACAGAGAAAGGGTGGCTCTTGCCAAAGATCATCTAAAACAGTATGTATACATAAAATACCTTTTTGTACCTTTCTCTTTTTTTTCATAATGGATGTAGCTTTTTTCTGATTATAAAAGTAATACATGCTAAAATAATTAGTCAGTAGAAAAAGTACAAAAAGGAGGTTAAAAATCACTATCACTTTCTTACCCAGAGATTGTATATTGGTTATTATTGTCATAATAATGCAACATAATACACAACCATGCAATCTAGTGGCATACAAAAAAAAAACATGTTTACTTCTCATGCATCTGGGGGTTGGCTGATCTAGGCTGGAATCAGGTAAGCAGCTTTTCTTCAAGCTGTAGGACTGGCTGGGTTTGTTTATTGTTGTGGAGAGGATTCTGATCCGCTTCATGTGTATACATTCTGAGGTTCAGGATGAAGCAGCCACATGGGGCAACTTTTCACATGGTATTGACAGAGATGCAAGAGAGCGAGCCCAAGCTTGCAAAAACACAACTAAACCCAAAGTCAATGGACAAGGAAGTATACTTGACCTTCCATCAGTCTAAAGCAAGTCACATGGCCAACCCCAAAAACAATAATGGAACAGAGAAGTAGACTTCCATTAAAGTGAGGCAGGAAGGGGAAGGGAGTGAATCTTTTCTGAATGATAAATCTAAACTACCATAGGAAGTTACTATTATTGTTTTGGTATATAGCCATGTGGAGTTTTTTTATGAAGGATTCATCAGGCTTATTGAAATATAATTTGCATTCAGTAAAATTCACCCTTTAAAAAGTATAGCTGCATAACTACCACTCAAATCAATATATAGAACATTTCCATCACCCCCAAAATTTCCCTCATGCCCCTTTGCTGTATAAGTTCTATCCCCTGCTCCTAGCCTCTGGAAGTCATTGATCTAGTGATAGACTTTTTTTTCTGAACGTATATACTCACGTTTTATAAAATGACATTTGAATTAGCAATATTGCCTTATTACATGCTTTTTTCATGTACCTGCATGTCATATGTATAATTATTTATCAAAATCACATTATATCTAAATGACACAGACATCAGTTCTCAGAATATATATATTGCCAAATTGTGTATTTTTCAATTCAGTCCTTAGTAACAAGGGAAGAAAAACCTTTGGATTTATTGTAATTTTTTTCTTTGGCAGTGTAGAGATCTAAACGTTTGTACAAGTTAGGGACAAAGCCATTGGCAGAGGGAGGCAAGTATTTGACCAGTGAATCACTTGTGTTTGAGAAATCTCTTGTTATATTGCAGCTCAGAGGTGGCAGTCAGATTTCCAGCAAGCTACTTGGCAAGTGCTAACACCTTTACAGGCTGTCTATCCTCCTATAGCCTTTGTATCTAGGCTGTGTTTGGGCCACAGCATGATTTTTCCTTGTAGTATTTGTCAGTAGGTTAGAGGTTCAAGCTGGTGTAGGATTTATTTTAGTTATTTCTTTGGCATATCTTCAGTGCAGTCTCAGAAATGTTCATCAAGCTCTGATATCAGCATAAATTCCTTTACTTACTTCTCATGGTGGGCTTTGTCCTTGTGGATGGTGACCAAGTGTTACCTGTCCTCACTGTACTCTCAACTGTTCTATTTTCCTTTGAGATGTCTTGAAAATTTAGTTATGTGGATAAGACTAATGGTATAGAATTTATATTGGTTGCATTGTGGGGAATTAGGAAAGGAAGGATGTTGTGATGGTTAATATTAGATGTCAACTTGATTGGATTGAAGGATGCCTAGATGGCTGGTAAAGTATCATTTCTGGGTGTGTCTGCGAGGGTGTCACCAGAGGAGATAGATGTTTGAGTCAGTGGTCTGGGAGAAGAAGTCCCACCCTCAATGTGGGTGGGAACCATCCAGTCAGCTGCCAGCACAGCTAGAACAAAGCAGGCAGAAGAAGGTGGGCTAATTTTGCTTGCTGAGCCTTCTGGCTTCCTCCGTTATTGGTGCCAGATGCTTCCTTCTGCTTTTCCTGCCCTTGGACGTCAGATCCCAGGTTCTTCCATCATTAGACTCTGGGACTTGCACCAGT
This sequence comes from Macaca mulatta, assembly GCF_049350105.2. Taxonomy (NCBI): domain Eukaryota; kingdom Metazoa; phylum Chordata; class Mammalia; order Primates; family Cercopithecidae; genus Macaca; species Macaca mulatta. The sequence continues at coordinate 74,593,480 of NC_133417.1, read as the reverse complement.
GGCTTGCTGGGGGCTCTCGGGCCTTTGGCCACAGACTGAAGGCTGCACTGTGAGCTTCCCTGGTTTTGAGGCTTTTGGACTCCGACTGAACACTACTGGTTTCTCTCTTCCTCAGTTTGCAGACAGCCTATTGTGGGACTTCGCCTTGTAATAGTGTGAGCTAATTCTCCCAAATAAACTCACACATACACACACACCCTCTTGGTTCTGTTTCTCTGGAGAACCCATGACTAATAGAGATGTTCAACATGTGAACCTGGGTTGCCAATTTGTTTCCAAAGTCCTACAGCTTAAATTTAATAAGAAACATTCAAATCTGTAATTGAAAATAACATAGGAAATTATAAATGTATTATTATATATTTAAGTATATGAGTTTACAAACTTATCACCAAGCTATATTCTGTTGAATGTTTATTCGTGTATGGGTTTTATAGAATTCAGAATGCGTGTTACTTTAAAATACTGTTAGGAATAGTGATGAACCTATAAAAAACCTCTTTAAACCAATAGAAATGGAATAATAGCACTGGCGTTTACCTGAGTTGGGAAGAGGAGCATGTAGCAGAAAAGAGATGCAAAGGAGAATTCCTTTCCCCTTTCTTGAATAAGAGTTTATTCAGGAGCAAAATTTCAAAATAGGCTATTTATTCATTCGTTAGGATATTCCTTCCTTCATTAATTCATACAACATTTATTGAACAACCTCCATTTGCCAGTCACTATTCTAGTCATTGAGAATACAAAGATGAATATGATACAATCTTCTTAAGAAGTTCATGGCTGGGCGTGGTGGCTCATGCCTCCCAATCCCGGCACTTTGGGAGGCCAAGGTGGGTTGATCACTTGAGGTCAGGAGTTCGAGACCAGCCTGACCAACATGGTGAAACCCTGTCTCTACTAAAAAAATACAAAATTAGCCAGGCATGGTGGTACACGCCTGTAATCCCAGCTAGTCAGGAGGCTGAGGCAGGCGAATTGCTTGAACCTGGGAGGTGAAGGTTGCAGTGAGCCGAGATTGTGCCATTGCGCTCCAGCCTGGGCAACAAGAGTGAAACTCCATCTCAAAAAAAAAAAAAAAAAAAGTTCAGAATCTGGGAGCAGAGAGCACAGAAATGGAACAAATAATTAGAATATAATGATAAATATTATTTTGGCAAATATGTGTAGAGAGTGTGTGGAAGTGTGTAAAATGAGTATCTGACCCAGTCTAGAGAAGGCTTTTCAGAAGAAACTGGCTCCTGCACCTAATTGCAAAGAATAAATAGTAATAAGCCACGCTAAGAGTGGGCTGTAGAGGTATTTGAAGCACAGGTGAAGGCCCAGAGTGGGATAGAATATGGTGGATTTGGAGAACTCCAAGTAGTCAAGATGGCTGTAGTATAAAAGATGAAAGATAAGGTTGGAGAGATAGGCTGGGATCAGCTCATGGTGTCTTTTGTAGGTCCTGTGCCTTAAGGCCTGCCAGAATTTGGAATGACTGTCTTCTTTGGGCAAAGACCATATTTTAATTATTTTTATCACAAAGAAATGGAAATTGCAGAATACCAAAGGGCAAGTCTCTTTTTGTGTGCCCTATTAATTGTATTACCAAGTGCTACCTTGTGGTGATTTAAAATATTTCCACACATTCTTTGATACTCCTTTCTTCAGAGGATGGAGCCCAATTTATTTCCCTCTTAAGTGTGGCTATACATAGTAACTCATTTCCAAGAAATAGAATGTGTCAGAAATAATGGTGGGTGACATCTAAGCTTAGGATACTAAAGGCATTGTGGCTTTCTCCTTGCCATCTCCCATGGATTGCTCATTGGGGAATCTAACTGCCGTGGTGTAAGGATACTCAAGCAGATCAATGGAGAGGTCCATGTGGCAAGGACCTGACGTGTCCTGACACCAAATATGTGAAAGTGGATTCTCCAGCTTCCTTTAAGCCCTTGGATGACTACTACTTCAACTGGCATCTTGACTACAACATTAGTTGAGAACCATCCAACTAACTCACTCTCAGGTTCCTGACTCTCAGGAATGGTATGAGATAATAAGTGTTTATTGTTTTAAGCTGTTAAGTTTTAGAGTAATTAGTTATTCAGGAATAGAAAATTGAAACACATTGCACAGCTGCTGGCCCTGTGCCTGAAAGTAAAAATTCTCACATACTTTCTAAACAATCTATAAACTCCAGACCTGGGAAGCCTATGCTACTGTGGGGGCTTTGACTAGTATAAGAGTCTTTGTGTGACTCATAGCCCGGTGGGTATGATGGGGATATGACACATAAGATACCACAGTGACACCAAAATCCCAAAATAGAGGGATTTTGACCAGGAATCTTATACATAATTATTAAAAAGAAACTTAATGCCATAGCTATAGACACTGTATAGGTCTTCTTTCTTCTATATATAGGTAAGCCTTTCTCTAGAAACAGACACATAGACTTTGCTTAAGAAAAAAACTCACTAATTACTCTCTGTTAATCCCATCAGCTTCACACACAAAGAAAGAAAAAATGGTCATAGGATAGTTTGCATCACTTTTCCCTGGATAAAGATTATTTAGGGAAAGAGTAGAAAGAGAGAAGAGGGCTTAAGTGATCTCATCCATTTTGCAGATGTAAGTACCATCCTAAATCTGATAGCTCTAGTCTAGACCATCCCTTTGAACCCCAGCTTCACATATCCAGCTGCTTCCATGGTATCTCCATTTCAACGTCTCATAGTATCTCAAACTTAAAATGTCTACACAGAATCATTGATTTCCAGTGGCATCTTTATCCAACCAGTTTTTCAAACCAGAAATCTAAGAATTCACCTTGATTCCTCATTTTTCTTTATCTTCCACGTCAGATCTCTCAGCAATTCATTTTGATTTTTTCTCCAAAACAAATCATGAATTTGGTTTATCATATAAGATGGCAAACTTAATTGAGGAATATTGTGTGTGTTCTGACTAGTTTATCATCTAGTCCAGGCCACCCTCATATATTCCATGGGTTATTGTATTAGACTCTTAATTGGCCTCACATTATTTATTTGCCAAATTCTTCTTTACTTATCATCCAGAGATATTTTATCAAGATGAAAATTGATCATATTATTATTCTACCTTAAGCACTTCAATGGCTTTCCATTCAACTTAAAATAAAATGGAAATTTGACATTCCCTGCAAGGCTCTGTATGATCTGGCCTGCCTACTTCTCAACCTCCTCTTCTACCATTCCGTCCTCTTAGTTATGATGCCTCCGTTACACTGATCTTCCAGGGCCTAGAGCATCTACCAAACCCTTGCTTGCCTCATGTTTTCTCTACTGTCTGCAATTTTACCTGTCCATTCTTCATCTGTGGACCTCTTACCAGCTCAGAGAGGCCTTCCTGTCTTAGAGTTCAACTTCGTTGAAAGTTATCTAAGTACCTCAATTATGACTCTTTTACTTAGTCTCTTATTTTTTAAAAAACACTACAATTTGTAATTACATTGTCTATTTATAGGCATACCTTGTTTGTGCTTTGCTTTATTGTACTTTGCAGCTATTGTGTTTTTTTTACAAATCGAAGGTTTGTGGCAACCCTGCATTGAGCGAATTTATCAGCACCATTTGTTCAGCAGCATGTCACTTTATGTCTCTGTGTCTCATTTTGGTAATTCTCGCAGTATTTCAAATTCCTCAATATTACTATATCTATTATGGTGATCTGTGATCAGTGATCTTTGATGTTACTATTGTAATGTTTTGAGGTGCCACGAACTGCACCCATATAAGATGGCAAACTTAATTGAGGAATATTGTGTGTGTTCTGACTGCTCTACCAAGCACTGTTCCCCTATCTCTCTCTCTTTCCTTGGGCTTCCTTATTCCCTGAGACACAACAATATTGAAATCAGGCCAATTAATAACCTTATAATGGCCTCTAAGTGTTCAAATGAAAGGAAGAGGTGCACACCTCTCATTTGAAGTCAAAAGCTAGAAATGATTAAGCTTAGTGAGGAAGACATGTCAAAAGCCAAAACAGGCTGAAAGCTGAATCTCTTCCACCAAACAGCCAAGCTGTGAATGCAAAGGAAAAGTTCTTGAAAGAACTTAAAAGTGCTACTCTAGTGAGCACACAAATGATAAGAAAGCCAAACAGCCTTATTGCTGATATGGAGAAAATTCTAGTGGTTTGGATAGAAGCTCAAACCAGCCCTGACATTCCCTTAAGCCAAAGCCTAATCCAGAACAAGGTCCTAACTCTCTTCAAGTCTGTGATGGCTGGAGAGGTACAGACACTGCAGAAGAAAAACTTGAAGCTAGCAGAAGTTGGTTCATGAGGTTTGAGGAAAGAAGCTGCCTCCATGACATAAATGTACAAGGTGAAGCATCAAGTGCTGATGTAAAAGCTGCAGCAAGTTATCCAGAAGATTTGGCTAAAATCATTGATGAAAGTGATAATACATTTCCAGTGTAGATGAAGCAGTCTTACATTGGAAGAAAATCCCATCTAGGACTTTCATAGCTAGAAGAGAAATCAATGCCTGGCTTCAAAGCTTCAAAGGGCAGACTGACTCACTTGTTAGCAGCTAATGTAGCTGGTGACTTTAAGCTGAAGCCAATGCTCATTTACCATTCTAAAAATCCTAGGACCCTTAAGAATTATGTTAAATCTTCTCTGCCTGGGCTCTGGAAATGGAACTACAAAGCTAAGATGGCATCACTTGTGTTTACAGCAAGGCTTACTGAATATTTTAAGCCCACTATTGACATCTACGGCTCAGAAAATAATATTCCTTTCAAAATATTACTGACCATTGACAATGCACCTGGTCATTGTCAGTGATCAGTAATAAGAGCTCTGATGGAGATATACAGGAGATTAATGTTGTTTTCATGGCTGTTAACATAACATCCATTCTGCAGCCCATGGATCAAGGAGTAATTTAGGCTTTCAAGTCTTACTATTAAAGAAATGCATTTCAGAAGACTATAGCTGCCATAGATAACGTTTCCTCTAATGGATCTGGGGAAAGTAAATTGAAAACCTTCTGGAAAGGATTCACCATTCCAGTTGCTATTAAGAACATTTGGGCCAGGTGCAGTGACTCATGCCTGTAATCCCAGCACTTTGGGAGGCTGAGGTGGGTGGATCACCTGTGGTCAGGAGTTCGAGACCAGCCTGGCCAACATGGTCAAACCCTATCTCTACTAAAAATATAAAAATTAGCCAGGCATGGTGGTGGGCATCTGTAATCCCAGCTACTCGGGAGGCTGAGGCAGGAGAATCTCTTGAACCTGGGGGGCAGAGGTTGCAGTGAGCTGAGATTACGCCGTTGCACTCCAGCCTGGGCAATAAGAGTGAAACTCCATCTCAAAAAAAAAAAAAAAAAAGAACATTTGTGATTCATGGAAGAAAGTTAAAAATATCAACATTAATAAGAGTTTGGAAGAAGTTGATTTCAGCCTTCATGGATGACTTTGAGGGGTTCAAGACTTCAGTGGAGAAAGTAACTGCAGATGTGGTGTCAATAGCAAGAGAACTAGAATTAGAAGTGGAGCCTGAAGATGTGAGTGAATTGCTTCAATCTCATGATAAAACTTGAATGGATGAGAAGCTGATTCTTATGGATGAGCAAAGAAAGTGGTTTCTTGAGATGGAATCTGCTGTGGGTGAAGATGCTGTGAAAACCATTCAAATGACAGCAAAGGATTTAGGATATTATATAAACTTAGTTGATAAAGCAGCAGCAGGTTGAGAGGATTGACTCTAATTTTGAAAGAAGTCCTACTGTGGGTTAAATGCCCTCCAACAGCATTACATACTACAGGGAAACCTTCTGTGAAGAGTCAATCAATATGGCAGACTTCATTGTTGTCTTATTTTTTTTTCTGTTTTCTTTTCTTTTTGCCTTCCTTTCCTTTTCTTTTCTTTTCTTTTCTTTTCTTTTCTTTTCTTTTTTTTTTGACAGAGTCTCACTCTGTCGCCCAGGTTGGAGTGCAGTGGTGCAATCTCGGCTCACTGCAAGCTCCGCCTCCTGGGTTCACTCCATTCTCCTGCCTCAGCCTCCCGAGTAGCTGGGACTACAGGCGCCCACCACCATGCCTGGCTAATTTTTTGTATTTTTAGTAGAGACGGGATTTCACCGTGTTGGCCATGGTGGTCTCGATCTCCTGACCTCATAATCTGCCTGCCTCGGCCTCCCAAAGTGCTGGGATTACAGGCGTGAGTCACTGCGCCCAGCCCATTGTTGTCTTATTTTAAATAAATTGCCACAGCCACTTCAGCCTTCAAAAACCACCACCCTGATCAGTCAGCACCCATCAACGTCAAGGCAAGACCCTCTGTTAGCAGAAAGATTCTGACTTCTTGAAGGCTGAGATGGTTGTTAGCATGTTTTAGCAATAAAGTATTTTTTAATTAAGATGTATACATTTTCTAGACATGATGCTATTGTATACTTAATAGACTACAGTATAGTGTAAACATAACTTTTATATGCAATGGGAAACTAAAACATTTGAATGGCTTACTTTATTGAGATATTCATTTTATTGCAGCAGTTTGGAACCAAACCCACAATATCTCTGAGGTATGCCTGTACTTTGTTTGTTTTTGCTTGTCTCCGTCACTAGAATGAGTGAGCCATATCTGTTTTATCATTGTAGTAGAAATTCAATAAATAGTAGGTAAATGAATGAGAGGTCTAAGGATTAGAGAAGAGTTAGGTATAATTCTTAAGTCCCTAGCATAGGTAACTGAAAAGATGGTGGTACTGTTCACCAAAATAAAGAAAAGAGACCAAAAGGGTCAGTTTAGAAGAGAAGGATGATGAATTTGGTTTTAGATGTAGAGAAGGTAAAGTACCTATGTAATAGCCAGGTGATGATGCCTAATGGGTTGTCTCTATAAGAATCAAGGTAGGCTGGGCATGGTGGCTCATGCCTATCATCCTAGCAGTTTGGGAGGTCAAGCAGGGAGGATCACTTGAGCCCAGGAGTTCAAAGACCATCCTGGTTAACATAGTGAGACCCCTGTGGAGTCCTAATTGGAGAAAAGTAGTCGGGCTGGTGGGAGCGAGAAAAAGCAAAACAAAAGATGCAGATAAGCTACAAGCCTGCCTTTTTTCCTGGTTCAGGACACATAGCCCTTCTGCACAAATAATTCACAATCTTCCTGTGCTCAACTACCACCAGCCACCTGCAAGTAAGCTCACTGCAACCTTGGTGTTATCAGTACTGCGTAAAGCCCTCCTCAGCATACAGCATAAACACTATCCTATAAAATCTCCAGCAAGCCTTGTTTCCTCACCGCCAGCCTCTCTCTTGCAGGCTGCTTATTGCCTCACTGGCAATGTATTTTTATACTTTTTCTAATAAGGCTGCCTTTCTTTATCTACAATTGTCTTGGCAAATTCTTTTACCCCCATGCTAATACCCAGATAGCCATCTTTCCCCTGCAACAACTCTCTCTCTCTCTCTCTCAAAAAAAAAAAAAAAAAAAAAAAAGCTAGAATTAGCTGGGTGTGGTGGTACACACCTGTAGTTCCAGCTTGGGAGGCTGACGCAGAAGGATCACTTGAACCCAGGAGTTTGAGGTTGCAGTGAGCTATGAGGTTGCAGTGAGCTATAATTGCAACACTACACTCCAGCCTGGATGAGAGAGTGAGACCCTGTCTCAAAAAACAATGTTTAAAAATGAAAGAATCAAACTTGTCTATTGTAATAGAGAGAGAGAGAGAGAGAACTCGGTTTGGATGTTTGACTACTGACTTCGTTTTTAGGCCTCACTCTCACTTCCCTTTTGGCCCTACATCTGTACAGGCTGATAAGAAGGGTCCTGGAACTCTCCTCCTCCTCTTTCGGCACCAGTACTTAATTTAAATCCCTCCTGCTCAGAAACTTTTCCTCAGTCCCACCTCTTAGCCATTAATAAAGGCCCCAAACCCACTCCCTCTGCTTTGTCCAAAGCAATCAATACCTACTTGTGCCTGCCCAGCTCTTCCCAGGAGTCCCTCGGTGAGTAATACTTTCTACCAAGTTTTCTTGGGATGTAATGTCATCAGTCTGGACATCTGAACCAAATTTTGGGTAGTAGTCTTTCCTGCTTTTACAGGAGAACTGTGCAACATCTATGTAAGCCCAAGAATCAGATCTGTGCTAGATAAGTACAGATTTGGAACCTTCAGAATGTGAATCAAGGATAGCAAGGAGCCTACTCAAGGAGAGCAAGGCGTTGACATATTCAGCTCTAATTTCCTGGTAGAGGCTGCCCAATGCATTGTTTGAGAAGGACCAAGGATCAGCAGGAAAGAGTTTTGTGTTGGTGGCTGACATCTGCTTTGGGAATGGGAGTTGGAAGTAATGATATGAATGTTATGTATTTCTTCCTTGAACTAGAGGATCTCAAATTTACTTCAGCAAGTTAACTTTGCATTAAGCCAAATTAATGGCATATGGATGACAAGTCTATTCAAACTACCCAAACTAAGGAGAAAGTCTCTTTTGACAGCGAATTAAATTTTTAATTATTGTAAATTATTGTGTAAGTCACTGGCAATATATTATATTTTAACTGACATTAGAGACGTTTTTGTTATTCTTAGAATAGGTAATTTTTTTGCTGAAATGACAAATTATCCAATGGATGCATAGTTATAATGTTAGTAATTTCCAGATTTGCTAAGAAATGCTAAAGTTGAAAAATTTTAAAGTATCTTGTTTTCCCTTAAAAGTAGCAATTTAAAAATTTCAAAAGCTTCTGTTTTTAGAATTGGATAAATCTCTTTTTATAATGTTCTTCAAATCTTTCTTTTTTTTGAGACAGAGTCTTGCTCTCACCCAGGCCAGGGTGCAGTGGTGTGATCTCAGCTCTCTGCAACCTCTGCCACCCAGGTTCAAGCGATTTCCTTTCTCAGCCTCCCAAGTAACTGGGTGTACAGGTGGGCACCACCACATCTGGCTAAATTTTTTTTTTTTTTTTTTGGTAGAGATGGGGTTTCATTATGTTGGCCAGGCTGGTCTCAAACTCCTGACCTCAGGTGATCTGCCCACCTTGGCCTCCCAAAGTGCTGGGATTACAGCGTGAGCCACTGCGCCCAGCCTTGAGTTTTGTTTTTTTTTTTAGGGCAATCATAAACCTGGTTTAGCATTGACCAACAGTGATCTTTTTATTACCTCCTCCTAAAGAGAGTGACTCTGACTCTAAAGCTTATTATTCTGCACAGATGAATCAAGTAGGAATCTCCTGTCCTGAATTGGCTTAACAGTAACAAAGTAAACTTGTTGGCTCACTTAACTGTATAGTCCTCCATGGCATAGGGGAAGGGAATTTTCCCTTCCCTAAAGCTGAGTGAGGGGACTCCAGTAAAAAATGTTTTCTCGATTGGGTGCATATGAAAGAAAGGTTGGCTGGGTACATTGGCTCATGCCTGTAATCCCAACACTTTGGGAGGCTGAGGCGGGAGGATTGCTTCAGGCCAGGAGTTTGAGACCAGCCTGGACAACATAGCAAGACCCCATTTCTATAGAAGAAAAATTTTTAAAGAAAGAAAGGTTTATTCCTTAGTCATTCATCTATTTAGGTGGGTTGTTGACCTATCCTGTGCCTACCTTTTCAGGAAAAAAGAGAGAGCGAGAGAGAGGGCAGATAGAGTAGTGAGAAAGCCTGTATATTGTTGATTGGCTAACAAGGATGCATGGATTTTCCATGGGCAAGGAGACAACTTGGACTTGTGCTGTCTTGCCAGTATGCAGAGGTTTGGCTGCCGGATGAGAGGCCTTTGAGACCTGGAGTCTTTACTAAACTACTTAGAGTGGGAGCTCCTGGTAGTGATGGTGGTGGGGTTTAGGGGTGAGTTGAAGAGATGGAGCTGGAGCTAAATCACTCAGATCAGGGCTCTGCAGTGAGGAGGACCCTCAGGGATCTCTGAGGAACTCACACATAAGTTTGGAAAGACAGCCAGGGAGGCTGACCACTCAGAAGAAATTATCAGCTATTCAGTATTGGCTACAGAAAGAATTACAACGCAAGTGGTCAGTTGAGTAAGGAGACCGTTCTTCCTCTCATTCCATCAAACTGCATTCCTTGAGAGGCTAGACCCACAGCTTATGTAGCATCATCTAGGGCTGAAGTTGGGAAGCACTAGGGATTAGGAACCTTTCTGTAAAATAATGTCACTATTTCTTCTTACTGTCATCCCATTAACTGGTTCTTTCTAAAGGAAAAGAACTTACTTGGGTGAAAAATGAAATAAATTTTGAGGCAAGGAAAGTATTGCCAATTCTAGGTTAACCAAGATTGGATTAGTTTTAATCACTGCTGTTTAATGTCTGTTCTTTTCCCCCAAAGAAGTTCACAACTTCCTTGCAGCTTCAGCTCATTCCAGGTTGGAACTGAATTCATTTCTTAAAAATATAGCCTATTTTTCTGCTTTGTTCTCAATTATAATTATGTTTTTGCTTTAGAATAAAGGAACATGAGGAAGAAGAAGAAAGAAGGAAAAAGCGTGAAGAAAAAGATGCCGAAGAAATAAAGCGACAGAATGCATTATATGAAATTGAAATGAGAAAAAAACTAGAAAAGAAAAGAGAAGAGATGCATGAAAGCAGGAGACGGTTTCTCGTAAGTTGGAAGTGCAAAAGTTCCAAAAAGGTTCAAAGTCAAATGCCCAACTTTTAAAATTAATACATAATATATTTGTACATGTTTATAGAGTACATGTGGTATTTTGATCCATACATACGTTATGTAATGATCAAATAAGGGAATTTAGGTTATCTGTCACCTTGAACATTTATCATTTCTTTGTGTTGGGAACATTTCAAATCTTCTAGTTATTTTGAAATGTACAATATATTGTTGTTAACTATAGTCCCCCCACTATGCTATCAAACACTAAAACTTATTCCTTATATCTAAAACTTTGTACATCCCCACTGTGTCTCCACGTCCTTACCAGCTTCTGATAGAATAACTGTCATTCTAGTTTCTGCTTTTTAGCTCACACATAATGAGTGAGAACATAGTATATTTGTCTTTCTGTGCCTGCAAATGCCTAACTTTTAATATTAAAAAAAAAAGTGGGGTAGAAAAGGAGTTGCTATTAAGTTGGGTTTCTAAGGGAATGTATACTTTTGGGATAGCTATATTTGCTGTGGTTTTATATGCATGTGCTCTCATGCACGAACAAGAAAGAGAGAAGAGAAAATGATATTTTAAAACAATGAATTTATTTTCTTAAGAGTTGTGGGGAATGAATGGGGTGATTTATGTTTGGGGTCTGTTGTGCCATTAATATGTGCTCCACAAACGGTAATATTTTTGTCACAGTTCACCACAGGGGCATGTTTGGAGGGTCTCCTAGTCGTAGTGTCACTGCCCTCTAGCTCCAGGCCTGGGGCTTTCCCTAGCACTGCTGAGGAGCCATCTGTGCAGGTCAGCCCCTCGAGGGCAGAGGAGAGGGGCCGAGTAATTGGAGGTTCAAGAGGAGGATAAAAGAATAAGGATAGAGTTATGAGCAGTGCCTGAAAATGCCCAGCCTACAGAGTCTTTGAGAAGGAAATTTATAATTAGGTGAATGTGGTATTGAAAGATGCAAATGGCATCTTGGAGGACTTGCAGTCATACAGAGGAGATGACCATAAAATACAAGAGGCAATCCAGCAGCCAGCAGATGAGAAGTTGGAAGAGAAGGCATGGGGTGCATTTGTTCCACTGGGAGGCAAATTAAAGAAATCTTATGAATTGTCTCAGCAGTAAGAAGCAGCATTAAAATGTCTTCAGAGAGCCTTGACAAGTACCCCATGTTCTCCCACCCAGCATCTAGTGCAAAAATAGCCTTTTGCTAAAGAGTTTGCAGAAATTCTTCATTTCACACTCTGGTTTGATGAACTCAGGATGACAAATCCTGCTATACAGAATGATTTCAGCTATTATAGAAGAACACTGAGTTGTATAAGGATTAATAATGTATCATCAGGCCGAGCACAGTGAGTGGCTCATGCCTATAATCCTAGCACTTTGGAAGGCTAAGGCAGGCAGATCTCTTTGAGCTCAGGAGTTCGAGACCAGCCTGGCCAACATGGTGAAACCCTGTCTCTACAAAAAATATAAAAATTAGCCAGGCATGGTAGTGCACGCCTGTGGTCCCAGCTACTCAGGAGGCTGAGGCTGGAGGATTGCTTGAGCCCAGAAGTAGAGGCCGCAGTGAGTCAAGATCATGTCACTGCACTCCAGCCTGGGCAATAGAGCAAGACTCTGTCTCAAAAAAAAAAATATATATACACACACACACACACACATATGTGTATATATATGTGTGTGTGTGTGTATATCAAATAACCTAATGAGGCATCTTAAAGAACTAGAAAAGCAAGAGTAAACCAAACCCAAAATCCCAAGACACAACCCAAGTGCAAAATTAGTAGAAGAAAATAAATAATAAAGATCAGAGCAGAAATAAATGAAATTGAAGCAAAAAAAAAAAAAAAATAGGAAAGAGCAATGGAATGAAAATTTGGTGGTTTTGTTTTGTTTTGTTTTGTTTTTGAGATGGAGTCTTGCTCTGTCTACCAGGTTGGAGTGCAGTGGTGTGATCTCAGCTCACTGCAACCTCCGCCTCCTGGGTTCAAGCGATTCTTCTGCCTCAGCCTCCTGAGTAGCTGGGATTACAGGCACGCACCATCATGCTCAGCTAATTTTTCTATTTTTTTAGTAGAGACAAGATTTCACCATGTTGGCCAGGCTGGTCTTGGACTCCTGACCTCATGATCTGCTTGCCTAGGCCTCCCAAAGTGCTGGGATTACAGGCATGAGCCACCGTACTCGGCCTGAAACTTTTTTTTTTTTTTTTTTAAAGATAAACAAAATTTACAAACCTCTAGCCAGATTAACTAAGAGAAAAAGAGAATACCTGAATGAAAAAACTCAGAGATGAAAACTAAGACATTACAGCTGATGCTGCAGAAATTCAAAGGATCATTAGAGGCTACTACGAACAACTATATGTCAATAAATTGGACAATCAAGAATACATGGGTAAGTTCCTAGACACATACAACCTACTGAGATTGAACCATGAAGAAATCCAAAACCTGAACAGACCAATAACAAGGGATGAGATTGAAGCCATAATAAAAAGTCTTCCAGTAAAGAAAAGCCTGGGACCCAATGGCTTCACTGCTGTATTCTACCAAACCTCCAAAGAAGGACTAATGCCAATCCTACTTAGACTATTCTGAGAAATAGAGGAGGAATACTTTCACACTTAAAACATACCTTTAAAAGGAATACTTTCACACTCATTCTGTGATGCCAGTATTACCCTGATACCAAAACCAGACAAAGATACATCAAAAAAAGAATACTACAGGCCAGTGTCTCTGATGAATGTTGATACAAAAATCCTCAACAAAATACTAGCAAACTGAATTCAACAATACATTAGTAAGATAATTCATCATGACGAAGTGGGATTTATCCCTGGGATGCAAGGATGGTTCAACATATGGAAATCAATCAATGTGATATATAAACAGAATGAAGGACAAAACCAAATGATCATTTCAATTGATGCTGAAAAAGCATTTGAAAAAATTCACCACTCTTTCATGATAAAAATCCCCACAAAACTGGGGATAGAAGGAACATACTTCAACATAATTAAAGGCATATATGACAGACCCACAGCTAGAACCATACTGAATGGGGAAAATTTGAAAGCCTTTTCTCTATGATCTGGAACACAACAAGGATGTCCAGTGTCACCACTGTTATTCAACAATGTACTGAAAGTCCTAGCTAAAGCAATCAGATAAGAGAATGAAACAAAAGGCATCCAAAATAGAAAGTAAGAAGTCAAATTATCCCTGTTTGCAGATGATATGATCTTATATTTGGAAGGCCCTAAAGACTGTTCCAAAAATGTATTAGAGCTGATGAGCAAATTCAGTAAAGTTGCAGGACACAAAATCGACACATAAAAATCAGTAACATTTCTGTATGCCAACAGCAAACAATCTGAAAAAGAAATCAAGAAAGTAATCCCATTTACACAGCTACAAATAAAATAAAATGCCTAGGAATTAATCAAAGAAGTGAAAGATCTCTACCATGAAAACTATAAAACACTGATGCAAGAAATTGAAGAAGACACAAAAAATGGAAAGATATTCCATGTTCATGGATTGGAAGAATCAATGCTATTCAAATGTCCATACTACTGAAAGCAGACTACAGAGTCAGTGCAATCCCTGTCAAAATACCAATGACATTCTTCACAGAAATAGAAAAAAAAACAATCCTAAAGTTTATATGGAACCACAAAAGACCCAGAATAGCTAAAGCTATCCTGAGCAAAAGAGTGAAACTGGAGGAACCACATTGCCTGACTTCAAAACACCATGGTACCAGCATGAGAAAAGATACACAGACCAATGGAACAGAATACAGAACCCAGAAATAAATGTATACACCTACAGTGAACTCATTTTCTTATTTTTAAATTTTTGTTTATTTTAAAATTATTTTTGAGATGGAGCTTGCTCTGTTGCCCAGGCTGGAGTGCAGGGGTGTGATCTTGGTTTAACTCTGCCTCCCAAGTTCAGGTGATTCTCTTGCCTCAGCCTCCCAAATAGCTGGGTTTAAGGCACCCACCACCATGCCTGGCTAATTTTTGTATTTTTCAGTAGAGATGGGATTTCACCATGTTGGCCATGGCTCGTCTCAAACTCCTACCTCAAGAGATCCGCCTGCCTTTGTCTCCCAAAGTGCTGGGAATACAAATGTGAGCAACCATGCCTGATCCCTACAATGAACTCATTTTCGACAAAGGTGCCAAGAACATATGTAGGAGAAAAGACAGTCTCTTCAGTAAATGGCGCTGGGTAAACTGGATATCCATATGCAAAAGAATGAAACTAGACCCCTATCTCTCACCATACACAAAAATCAAATTAGGATAGGCACAGTGGCTCACACCTATAATTCCAGCACTTTGGGAGGCCAAGGCAGGAGGATCACTGGAGGCCAGGAACTTGAGACCAGCCTGGGCAACATAGCAAGACCCTACCTTTCTCTCTCTCTCTCTCTCTCTCTCTCTCTTTCTTTCTTTCTCTCTCTCTCTCTCTCTATATATATATATATATATTTGATTAAAAATCAAATCAAAGTGGATTAAAGACTTAAATCTAAGACCTCACACTATGAAACTACTAGAAGAAAACCTTGAAGAAACTCTTTAGGACATTGGACTGGACAAAGATTTCTTGAGTAATACCCTATAACCACAGGCAACTAAAGCAAAAAGGGACAAACTGGATCATATCAAGTTAAAAAGCTTCTGCACAGCAAAGGAAACAAAATAGTGAAGAGACAACCCACAGAATAGGAGACAGTATTTGCAAATTATCCATCTGACAAGAGATTGATAACCAGAATATATAAGGAGCTCAAACAACTCAATAGGAAAAACAAATCTAATAATCTGATTTTTAAATGGGCAAAGATCTGAATAGACATTTCTCAAAAGAAGACATACAAATGGCTAAGAGGTTGATATAGTTTGGCTCTGTGTCCCCACCCAAATCTCATGTTGAATTGTAATTCCCAATGTTCAGGGAGGGACCTGCTGGGATGTGATTGGATCATGGGGGTGGATTTTCCCCTTGCTGTTCTCATGATAGTAAGTTCTCATGAGATCGGGTTGTTTAAAAGTGTGTAGCACTTTCCCCTTTACTCTCTCTCCTGCTGCCATGTAAAGATGTGCCTTGCCTCCCCTTTGCCTTCTGCCATGATTGTAAGTTTCCTGAGCCCTTCCCAGCCATGCTTTCTGTACAGCCTGTGGAACTGTGAATCAGTTAAACCTCTTTTCTTTATAAATTACCCAGTCTCAGGTAGTTCTTTATAGCATTGTAAGAACGGACTAATACAGAAAATTGGTACTGAGGGTGGGGCATTGCTATAAAGATACCTGAAAATATGGAAGTGACGTTGGAACTGGGTAAGAGACAGAGGTTGAAGCAGGAGCTCAGAAGAAGACAGGAAGATGAGAGACAGTTTAGAACTTCCTACAGACTTGTTGAATGGTTGTAACCAAAATGCTGATAGTCATGTGGACAATGAAGTCCAGGCTAAGGTGGTATTAGATGCAGATGAGGAACTTATTGGGAAATGGAGTAAAGGTCACTCTTACTACGCTTTAGTAAAGAGACTAGCAGCCTTGAGTCCCTGCTTTAGAGATCTAGAGCAGGAATGCTTTTTACAGCACCCAAGTCACCCCTTGAATGCTTTGCTTCTTAGAATTTTTTTCTGCCAGATACCCTAAATCATCTCTCTCAAATTCAAAGTTCCACAAATCTCCAGGGCAGGGGCAAAATGCCACCGGTCTCTTTGCTAAAACATAACAAGAGTCATGTTTGCTCCATTTCCCAACAAGTTCTTCATCTCCATCTGAGACCACCTCAGCCTGGATCTTATTGTCCATATCGCTATCAGGTTTTTGGTCAAAGCCATTCAACACGTCTCTAGGAAGTTCCAAACTTTCCCATATTTTCTTGTCTTCTTCTGAGCCCTGCAAACTGTTTCAACCTCTGCCTGTTACTCAGTTCCAAAGTCACTTCCATATTTTCGGGTATCTTTTCAGCAATGCCCCACTCTGCTGGTACCAATTTACTGTATTAGTGAATTTTCACACAGCTAATAAAGACATATCTGAGACTGGACAATTTACAAAAGAAAGAGGTTTAATTGGATTTACAGTTCCACATGGCTGGGGAAGCCTTACAATCATGGTGGAAGGCAAGGAGGAGCAAGTCATGTCTTACATGGATGGCAGCACGCAAAGAGAGAGAGCTTGTGTGGGAGAACTCCTCTTTATAAAACCTTCAGATCTCATGATACTTATTCATTATCATGAGAACAGTATGGAGGAAACTGCCCCTGTGATTCAATTATCTCTCATTGGATCTCTCCCACAACATGTGGGAATTATGGAAGTACAATTCAAGAGAAGATTTGGGTGGGGACACAGAGTTAAACCATGTCAGCCACTGTCCTACAGACCCCAGAATGGTAGATCCATTGACATCTTGCACTGTGCGCCTGGAAAAGCCTCAGGCATTCAACACCAGTCCATGAAAGCAGCTGTACCCTGCAGAGACACAGGGGTGGAACTGCCCAAGGCCATGGGAGCCCACCCCTTGCATCAACATGCCCTGGATATGAGACATAGAGCCAAAGAAGATTATTTAGGAACTTTAAGATTTAATAACTACCAATGACCATACTGCCCAAGGTAATTAATAGATTCAATGCCATCCCCATCAAGTTACCAATGACTTTCTTCACAGAATTGGAAAAAACTAAAGTTCATATGGAAGCAAAAAAGAGCTTGCATTGCCAAGACAATCCTAAGCCAAAAGAACAAAGCTGGAGGCATCATGCTACCTGACTTCAAACTATACTACAAGGCTACAGTAACCAAAACAGCATAGTACTGGTACCAAAACAGAGATATAGACCAATGGAACAGAACAGAGCCCTCAGAAATAATACCACACATCTACAACCATCTGATCTTTGACAAACCTGACAAAAACAAGAAATGGGGAAAGGATTCCCTATTTAATAAATGGTGCTGGGAAAACTGGCTAGCCATATGTAGAAAGCTGAAACTGGATCCCTTCCTTACACCTTATACAAAAATTAATTCAAGATGGATTAAAGACTTAAATGTTAGACCTAAAACCATACAAACCCTAGAATAAAACCTAGGCAATACCATTCAGGACATAGGCATGGGCAAGGACTTCATGACTAAAACACCAAAAGCAATGGCAACAAAAGCCAAAATTGACAGATGGGATCTAATTAAACTAAACAGCTTCTGCACAGCAAAAGAAACTACCATCAGAGTGAACAGGCAACCTACAGAATGGGAGAAAATTTTTACAATCTACCCATCTGACAAAGGGCTAATATCCAGAATCTACAAAGAACTTAAACAAATTTACAAGAAAAAAAATCAAACAACCCCATCAAAAAGTGGGAAAAGGATATGAACAGACATTTCTCAAAAGAAGACATTTATGTAGCCAACAGACACATGAAAAAATGTTCATCGCTGGCCATCAGAGAAGTGCAAATCAAAACCACAATGAGATACCATCTCACACCAGTTAGAATGGCGATCATTGAAAAATCAGGAAACAACAGGTGCTGGAGATGATGTGAAGAAATAGGAATGCTTTTACACCGTTGGTGGGACTGTAAACTAGTTCAACCATTGTGGAAGACAGTGTGGCGATTCCTCAAGGATCTAGGACTAGAAATACCATTTGACCCAGCCATCCCATTACTGGGCATATACCCAAAGGATTATAAATCATACGGCTATAAAGACACATGCACACATATGTTTATTGTGGCACTACTCACAATAGCAAAGACTTGGCACCAACCCAAATGTCCATCAATGATAGACTGGATTAAGAAAATGTGGCACATATACACCATGGAATACTATCAGCCATAAAAAAGGATAAGTTCGTGTCCTTTGTAGGGACATGGATGAAGCTGGAAACCATCATTCTCAGCAAACTATCACAAGAACAGAAAACCAAGCACCACATATTCTCACTTATAGGTGGGAATTGATCAATGAGAACACTTGGACACAGGATGGGGAACATCACACACTGGGGCCTGTCGTGGAGTGAGGGGAGGGGAGAGAGATAGCATTAGGAGATATACCTAATGTAAATGACGAGTTAATGGGTGCAGCACACCAACATGGCACATGTATACATATGTAATAAATCTGCACGTTGTGCACATGTACCCTAGAACTTAAAGTATAATTAAAAAAAAAAAAGATTTAATAACTGCCCTGCTGGGTTTTGGACTTGCATGCAGCCTGTAGCTCCTTTGTTTTGGCCAATTTCTCCATTTTGGAACAGGAGCATTTACCCAATGCCTGTATCCCCGTTGTATCTTGAAATTAATTAGCTTGTTTTTTATTTTATGGCCTCATAGGTGGGAGAGACTTGCTTGTCTCAGATGAGACTTTGGACTTGAACTTTTGAGCTAATGCTGGAATGAGTGGAGACTTTTGGGGACTGTTGGGAAGGCATAATTGGTTTTGAAATATGAGAAGGACATGAGATTTGGGAGAGGTTAAGAGCAGAATGATATGGTTTGGTTCTGTGTCGCCACCTAAATCCCTTGTTGAATTATGATCCCGAATGTTGGAGGTGGGTCCTGATGGGAAGTGATTAGATCACGGGGAGTGGTTTCTAATGGTTTAACACCATCCTCCTAGTGCTGTCTTGTGAGTGAATTCTTATGAGATTTGATTGTTTAAAAGTGGGTAGCACTTCCCCCTTCACACTCTCTCTGTCTTGCCATCATATGAAGACATGCTCACTTCCTCTTTGCCTTATGCCATGATTGTTGTTTCCTGAGGCCTCCCGGCCATGATTCCTGTACAATCTGTGGAACTGTGAGCCTATTAAACCTCTTTTCTTCATAAATACCCAGTTTCAGGTAGTTCTTTATAATAATTTGAGAATGGACTAATATAGTAGGTATCATAAGACTCTATGATTAAGTATATTCAGTGGGAGCATTTGCCAAAACTTTCAAACTTGATGTGAAAGTTTGTATCAAAGTTCTTTTTTTTTAAAGCCTAATCTGATAGACAAAGGTAACATATCTTCCTGATTTTTTATTTATTTTATTTTTTGAGATAGGGTCTTGCTCTGTTGCCCAGGCTGGAGTGCAGTGGCACGATCACAGCTCACTGAAGCCTTGACTTCCCAGGCTTAAGTGATTCTCCCACCTTAGCATTCTGAGTAGATGGGACTAGTCATACACCACTATGCCTGGTTACTTTTTAAAATTTTTTTATAGAGATGGGGTGTTTCCTAGGCTGGTCTCCAACTCCTGAGCTCAAGCGGTCCTCCTGCCTTGGCCTCCCATGGTTCTGGGATTATTGATGTGAGCTACCACAACTGGCCTGTATCGAAGTTCTTAAGGACCAACCTCCTAATAGTGTAGGATATCTTCTAAATGCTCTCTGGTACACAATAAAACATTTGAATGATCAGACTAACTCCAAGCAAATTAAATCCATGCTGCAGTAACAGTTCAGGAATAAGCACCTGTTGTAGACAGAAGACAGTATTCTGCACTGACTGAGAATACAATTTTTTAGTGATTGCAATTACCATGTCATTTTTCTTGCTTTTATGTATTCCTCTGTTCCTCTTCCCTCCTTTAAGATCATGTTCATGTTCTTAAGACTTCGTCTCTATGCCCAAATTAGTAAAATTATACTCTAAAGAGATACTGTCCTTTCAAACAGGTCACCTACAGCAGCTAATTATTGGGGTCTCTACTGAGAAAAATTCTGTGACTTTTAACTAAATATTTTCAAATGTGAATTTTGGGGAAACTAATATTTATTTGCTTCTCCTACATGGCAAAACTGCCAGTTCTGCTATTTGAAAACCCCCAATGACTTTATTTTCTACCATCACTTTTTTCATGTGCTGCGAAAATGAAAATGTTTAAATTAAGTGTGTTGTACAAATGGTAGCCAACACAAACTGTTTTTTTTTTAAATTTGTAAGAGTTTAAAGTTTTAATTTTACATTTTGACCTTTTTTGTAAGGGTGTATGTTATGTGTTTAACCTTTGTTAACATTAAAAACTGTGATGTGTGCGTAGAATATTACTTTCTAGGGCTAAATCTCTGATTTCCTGAATCTTACGTCTTTTTCTTTCTTGATTTACTCCCTCATCTTGCTAAAATACACCTTGGAGTAGCTTCCTTAAGAAAGGGTGTATGAGAGGTAAAATGTTTTAATTATCTGAAAAGTTTATTTTATTTTTAATTATTTTTATTTATTTTATTATTTTTTAAGGACCAGTATGATAGTATGAAAAGCTTATCTTTTAAAGTCATGCATGATTTATAGTTTGATTGGTTATAGAATTCTCGGTTCAGAATTCAGAATTTTGTATTCACTGTTCTATATTCCTTTGGCATCCAGTATTGCTATTCAAAAGTATGATGCCATTGATGATCTTCATCTGACATATGCAATTATTTTTACTTTTCTTTCTTTCTTTTTTCTTTTCTTTTTTTTTTTTTTTTTGAGACAGTTTCACCCTGCCTCCCTGGCTGGAGTGCAGTGGCATGATCTTGGCTCACTGCTGCAACCTCCGCCTCCTGGGCTTAAGCACTTCTTGTGCCTCAGCCTCCCGAGTAGCTGGGATTACAGGCATGTGCCACATACCTGGCTAATTTTTGTACTTTTAGTAGAGACAGGGTTTCGCCATGTTGGCTAGGCTGGTCTCGAACTCTTGGCCTCAAGTGATCTGTCTGCCTTGGCTTCCTGAAGTGCTGTGATTACAAGAGTGAGCCACTATGCCTGGCCATTTTGCTTTTTTTTTCTTCTTTCTGTCTTTCTGAATGGTTTTAGGGTCCTGTCTTTATCTCTTGTGCTCCAAAATTTTACAGTGATGTGCCTTGAATTATGTGCCTTCATTCATTTTTCTGGGCACTCAGTTGATGCTTTTATTCTGTAAACTCATATTTCTTTCATCCTGAGAACTTTTATTGTTTTATTTCTTAGATAATTTTGTCCCCTTCCATTTTATCTTTCTGTTCTAGAATCCCTCTGATAGACATTGGATTTTTTGAAATAATGCTGTAATTTCTAAGAATCTTTTCTCATTAGTTAAGATAAGGCTTAAATGCATATGATAGAAAACCGCAAATAATATACAGGTTTAAAGTGCAGGGGTGTGTGGTAACGGCAGCTATAGAGTTAACAGGGACTAAGACACCACCTTCTCTTTTTTTTACTCTGTTACTCTTTTTTTTTTTTTTTGAGATGGAGTCTTATTCTGTCACCCAGGCTGAAGTACAGTGGCATGATCTCAGCTCACTGCAACCTCTGCCTCCCAGGTTCAAGCAATTCTTCCTGCTTCAGCCTCCCAAGTAGCTGGGATTACAGGCACCCACCACCATACCCCACTAATTTCTGTATTTTTAGTAGAGATGGGTTTTCACCATGTTGGCCAGGCTGGTCTTGAACTCCTGACCTCAAGTGATCCGCCTGCCTTGGCCTCCCAAAGTGCTGGGATTATAGGTGTGAGCCACCACACCCAGTCTACTCTGTTATTCTTTGTACATAGATGGCATCTGTCCTCAAGTTTGCCTAATGGCCCTGAATAGCTGCTGGAGTTTCAGCCCTCATGTCCACATTCTGGATAGCAAGAAGGAAGAAAGGATGAAGGTAAAAAGGGAGTACTCTATTTCCTATCTCCTTCTCCTCCTTCTCCTCATCCTCCTCCTTCTCTACCTCCTCCTCCTTCTCTACCTCCTCCTCTTTCTTCTTCTTTCTTCTTCCTTCTTCCTCCTTTTCTTTTCTTCTTCCTCTCTTCTCCTTCTCTTCCTCCTTCTCCTCCTCCTCCTCCTTCTTCTTCTTCCTCTTCCTTTTCCTCTTTTTGAGACAGGGTCTCACTCTGTCTCCCAGGCTGGAGTGCAGTGGCACGATGTTGGCTCACTGCAGCCTTGACCTCCTGGGCTTAAGTGATCCTCCCACTTCATCCTGCCTGGTAGCTGGGACTACAGGCATGTGCTGCCATACCTGTCTAATTTTTTTGGTCTTTTTTGTACAGATGGGTTCTGGTACATTGCCCAGGCTGTTCTCCTTTTAAGGAATTTTCCAAGAAGTCCCACTTAACAGTTTTCCCTGAATCTCATTGATCATAATTTTGTTACATCTGGCTGATAAGAAAGCTGGATGTATAGTCTTTTAGCTGAGCATATTTCTACCCTGAATAAAATCTGGGTCCTGCTGCTAATGAAGCACAGAAGAAATAATCTTTGGTAGGCAACTAATTGTTTCTGCCATTTTCTTTTTGTTCTACTGAGTTTCAACTTTGTATTCTAAGTCTTCTGTTGATTTTTTAAATTTTAGCTATGAAAATTTTAATTCCTAAGACTTTTACTTGAAATGTTGTTGTTTTCATTAAAATCTAATTCTTGGATAATGGGTGGAATACTTTTTATGTCTCCAAGTAGGCTTGGAGTAGCAGAGACCTAGTTTTTAATGCTAACTCTGCCATTTACTGGCTATATAACCTTGAGCTTAAGCTTTCAATATTGAAAAATGAGAATTAACTTTGTGTTAATCAACTCTATATTTTTTCATATTATAAAAAGTCTTTGTGAATATTAGAATAAACTTGGAGAAAACAGCAAAATAAAACTTGTAAGGAATTATCCAAAACAATCACTTTTAACAGTTTGCTGTTTGCTTTAGTTTTTCATGTTGATCATATTGACCAATATATCTCCTAACCAGATTATAGGCTTGTAAAATTAACCCATAAAATAGGAGATTAGTTAAGAGTGCTGGGCACATAGTAGACCCTGAGATATAAATATATTGGAGGATTAAGAACTTTTACTTTGAATTGGTTTCTACTTATATAATAACAGAATATGCCAGGCACGGTGGCTCGTGCCTGTAGCCCCAGCTACTCTCGAGGCTGAGCTGGGAGTTTCCCTTGAGCCCCAGAGTTCAAGGCTTTCATGAGCTATGATCGTGCCACTGCACCTTGGGCAACAGACACCCTGTCTAAATAACAGAATATACTAATATATCTATATATTCAGGCTATTGTGCTCAACGGCATCTGTTTTTATGATGGCTAACTCAGGCGGAGCTCATAGAACGTATGCTAATATGAACAGATTTTTACTTTTTGTTGTAAATACTAGTGACCTACTTTAAAAATTTGTTAGAATACATATCTGTATTTTCATATATGTATGCAAAAGCAAAGTCTGGACAAGAAACTAGCAATAGTGATTTGAGTCTGGAGGGAGGATTAGGAAGAGACATAGTGGATGGAGCGGAAGGACGCTCACTACACTGTGTATGTAAAAAGCATTTTTGGTTTTTGAACCATATGACTATTCAAACATTAAATGAACTTTATATATATTTGGTGTATTTTTTCTTATTATACAATTATTTTTAATTGCATACTTTAAAGACATGAAATATTTGAAGAGACATACAGAAAATCATTAATAAGATATAAAAGTTACCTATTATCTCATACCCCAGAGGTAACTACTGTTAACATTTGACACATTTCTTCCAGTCATTTATACATTATAAAGTTGTACTTACATGTATTTGTGAAATTGGAATATACTATGTAATGTTACATATTCTGCTTTCCCCCACCTACATATTGATTATATTATTTGAATCACATCTCATGCAACTGAGAATATGATTTAACTATATTCTCCATGATTATTCTCTATGATTGAATATTTAGAGGTTGTTTCCATTTTTTGGCTATCATAAGTAACTTTGAGATAAAGTGCATGGCACTTAAACCTTTATGCACTTCTCTGGTCATCTCTTTGGGATAAAATTTCCAGGAGAGAAAAAACTGGGTCAGAAGCTGTGACCATTTGACAGGTTCTTGTTAGCTGTTGATACGTTGAAAGATATTTTTCTTTGTGATAAGTTAATACATACAGTTTTTCCCCCAAGGAACATATGCAGGATAAACATATTATCAAAGCTGTAGAACAGCAGCAGCAAGAGGAAGAAGATGAAAAGATTAGAAAATTTATCAAAGCAAAAAAGTGTCTTATACAAATGGGGAAAGAAAAAGAAGCTGAAACACACAGGTAGGCTTTAATAATGTGTATAATAAAGTACTATCTGAAATTATTATGATTTTATGACTATTATGACAGTAGTCTTTAGGAACAGAGGTCTTATTTTATATATGACTAGAGCATTCAGTGATTCGATTTCAGTTTGGGATGTGGGTATGAGGACATCATCTTGTAGATGGTCAGAAATGCTGATCTGCTGTTCCAGAGGAGTATGAGCTGAAGATGGCTTTGTGAGCCATTGGTATATAAGTGGCAGTTGGAGTTGTGGATACAGATGAGCTCACCTAGGGTGGGTAGGTAAGAAATGAAGGTGGCAGAGTCCCTAGGGAACTCCATTTAAAAGTCAAATGGAAAAAGAAGATAATGTGAAGACCAACGAATAGTTTCCAGAGATTGGAGAAAAACCAGAGAAACATCAGGGAGAAGAGTCTCAGTAAGAAGGGAGCGGTCATCAGTGTTAGGTCAGTAATGGGATTAAGTATAATTTTTAAAATGAAGTATTCATCCAATTTAGAGGACATTGCTTATGTTAGTGATCAGTTTGGTATGGGATGTAGAGATAAGAGTAGGAGGCCAGATTGCAGTATAGGGGGTTTCTGTCTAAATCATGCTTTTCCCTTGTGCAGAATCCTCTGATGGCTTCACAACTCACTTAGTCTTTACAATGGCCCATAAGGCTCTCCACCTACCCAAATTTCCATCTTCCCAGCTCATCCCTCCCAGCCTTATCCCTCAGACCTCTTCTCTCACTATTCTCTCCTCTCCTTCTTCTCACCTGTACTGGACTTGCCTCTGCCTGCTCTAGGGAATGCTCACCTCCAGAAAGCACGTAACTTGCTTTCTTAACTCTGTCAGATCTGTACTTAAATATTACCTTGTCACTGAGGCTTTCTCTGACTACCTTATTTAAAATTATACCACCTCCCCAATTGCTTGTCAGTTTACTTGCTTTTCCCACCCTCATTGCTTGATATATAGCACTATATACATTTTTTTTTTTTTTTTTTTTTGAGACGGAGTCTCGCTCTGTCACCCAGGCTGGAGTGCAGTGGCCGGATCTCAGCTCACTGCAAGCTCTGCCTCCCGGGTTTACGCCATTCTCCTGCCTCAGCCTCCCGAGTAGCTGGGACTACAGGCGCCTGCCACCTCGCCTGGCTAATTTTTTGTATTTTTTAGTAGAGACGGGGTTTCACCGTGTTAGCCAGGATGGTCTCGATCTCCTGACCTCGTGATCCGCCCGTCTCGGCCTCCCAAAGTGCTGGGATTACAGGCTTGAGCCACCGCGCCCGGCTCACTATATACATTTTTAAAATTATTTATTTTGTTTACTGTCCCTCTCCTCCAGCAATCATGAAAGCCCCATGAGGACACAGATTTTTATTTTTATTAAACCTTTTTTTTTTAGAGATGAGGTCTTGCTGTGTTGCCCAGGGTGGAGGACAATGACTATTCACAGGTGTGATCACAGTGCCCTGTAGCCTCAACCTCATAGCCTCAAGGGATCCTTCTATCTTAGCCTCTTGAGTAGCTGGGATTAAAGGTGCGCGCCACCATGCCCAACTTTTTTGTTCACTGTTAGGTCTGTCCCCAGCACCTGGAATGCTGTCAGGAGCATAGTAAGCAATCAATAAAACTGTTTAAAATACTGTTTTTTGGAATTCTACCTGAAATGTCACCTTTTCTCTGAAAGCTTTCTTTTTTTCTCCTTTGTCCATATCATTTTCTAGCTTTCTCATGGCATTTATTACCCTTTGTCTTGGATAGTTATAAAGACATTTGCATAAATGTTTTTTCTCCACTTTAAATTGTAATTTCCTTGGAGTATGCATTGTATCCTTTCTCATCATTTCTCACATGCTGCTTTGCCAATTCACTCAGTAAGTGAATTTGTCACAACAAAATTATTTTTTATACAATTTCATAAATTAAAATGCCCCAATTTATTTAACAAAATTTATTTATTCTTATAATCTACCAGGCACATGCTTTGCTCTTCACTAGAGAGAGGACCCATTCAATTTCTGACCTGAGGAATCTCATAGTGAATTTGAGAGGCCAAAGTAGGAGGATTGCTTGAGGCCAGGAGTTTGAGACCAGCCTGGCCAGCATAGCAAAATCCTGTCTCTTAAAAAAAAAAAAAAAAAAGGAACCTTAAAGTGTAAAGGGAGAAATTTAAACAGATCAAGTCAAAAAAGTGCTGTGAATAAATTCCAGACAGAATATTGTGAGGGGATGGATATTTAGGATTTTGATAACTTTAATTATTAGATTATTTCTTTGATTTTATTTAAATAAAGGCCTTTTATAGCCTCAGCCTCCAATGATAGAGTAAGCAGGGTAGTCTGATAAAATATTGAAATATTTTCTGTGGCCAGGTGCAGTGGCTCACGCTTGTAATCCCAGCACTTTGGTAGGCTGAGGCAGGTGGATCACTTGAGGTCAAGAGTTCAAGACTAGCCTGGGCACATGGTGAAACCCCCTCTCTACTAAAAATACAAAAACTAGCTGGGTTGAGGCAGGAGAATCGCTTGACCCCAGGAGGCGGAGGTTGCAGTGAGCTGAGATTGTGCTACTGCACTCCAGCCTGGGTGACAGTGAGACTCTATCTCAAAAAAAATTTTTTTCTTTAATTTTTTTTTAATAGAGTCTCACTCTGTCACTCAGGCTGGAATACAGTGGTACACAGTTCACTGCCACCTTGAACCCCTGGGCTCAAGCAATCCTCCTGCCTCAGCCTCCTGAGTAGCTGGGACTACAGGTCCGTGCCACTGCCTTGGCTAAGACTTTTTTTTTTTTTTTTTTTTTGAGACAGTCTCGCTCTGTCGCCCAGGCTGGAGTGCAGTGGTGTGATCTCAGCTCACTGCAACCTACACCTCCTGGGTTCAAGCAATTCTCCTGCCTCAGCCCCCGAGTAGCTGGGATTACAGGCGTGTGCCACCACGCCCAGCTAATTTTTATATTTTTAGTAGAGACAGGGTTTCACCATGTTGGTCAGGCTGGTCTCGAACTCCTGACCTCATGATCCACTCGCCTCGGCCTCCCAAAGTGCTGGGATTACAGGCATGAGCCACCGTGCCCAACTTAAAAAATTTGTCTGTAGAAATGGGGTCTTGCCATCTTGCCCAGGCTGGTCTCTTAACTCCTGGGCTCTAGCGATCCTCCCACCTCAGCCTCGCAAAGTGTTGGGATTATAGGCATGAGCTACCACACCTGGCCTAAAATATTTTTCAATGTAGATAATTTTAAGATCTTATTTCTTTTTTTTTTTTTTTTTTTTTTTTTTTTTTTTTTTGAGACGGAGTCTGGCTCTGTCGCCCAGGCTGGAGTGCAGTGGCCGGATCTCAGCTCACTGCAAGCTCCGCCCCCCGGGTTTACGCCATTCTCCTGGCTCAGCCTCCCAAGTAGCTGGGACTACAAGCGCCCGCCGCCTCGCCCGGCTAGTTTTTTGTATTTTTTAGTAGAGACGGGGTTTCACCGTGTTCGCCAGGATGGTCTCGATCTCCTGACCTAGTGATCCGCCCGTCTCGGCCTCCCAAAGTGCTGGGATTACAGGCTTGAGCCACCGCGCCCGGCCAAGATCTTATTTCTTACACACATACACACACACACACACACAGAGAGAGAGAGAGAAAGAGAGAGAGAGCGAGAGATGTATTATACATATTACTCTCTTTGGATTTTAGAATATATGTACTTTATAGTTAAAAAATAATTCCCACTTAAAATAATCAATGTATGTAAGGAGCAATGGGGCTCCTGTTAGTTTTGTAAGAGATGACAAGTTATCTCAGACTCCCTAATTAAGTTATGTTGGCTCCACTGGACATCTGTTCATGAAGATTTGACAAGTATGGTTATTTTGTTACAGGCTTATGGAGAAACGAAGAGAAAGAATACATAACTTCCTGAGTGAACTATTGAAAGAGAAACTTGACAATGAAGATATGATTATTGCTAGAGATATTGCAGAAGCTGAGGCTGAATGGGAAAAAAGAGAAAGAGAAAAAGATGAAAAAAACAAAGCAGAATTAAAAACAATTGCAGAATATAGAGCCATTGTGGTAAACAATTCAATTATGAAAATAAAAATAGAAAGACAAAGTTAGGACCTTTCTACTATGTTTCCCATCCCATCTGCCTCTCTAACCAAAAACTAGCCAAGATATTAAAAACAATATATTACTTATCTTCCTGTATTTTTGAAATTGGACAATGTTTACTTCCTAACAAAGATGACATGATCGGCCGGGCGCGGTGGCTCACGCCTGTAATCCCAGCACTTTGGGAGGCCGAGACGGGCGGATCACGAGGTCAGGAGATCGAGACCATCCTCGCTAACACGGTGAAACCCCGTCTCTACTAAAAAATACAAAAAACTAGCCGGGCGAGGTGGCGGGCGCCTATAGTCCCAGCTACTCGGGAGGCTGAGGCAGGAGAATGGCGTGAACCCGGGAGGCGGAGCTTGCAGTGAGCTGAGATCCGGCCACCGCACTCCAGCCTGGGTGACAGAGCGAGACTCCGTCTCAAAAAAAAAAAAAAAAAAAAAAAAAAGATGACATGACAGTCAGTTACAAATGAGATATTTATAGATGCAAAGTAATAATCTCTCCTGTTTCAGAACCATCTGAAACACAAAGGTTATTTATGTGGTATACTTTTCATTTGTATGTTTTAAAGACAAACCATGTAAAAATTATACATTTGTTTAATATTTCAAAACTTATATCTTACATGACTGTCATAACATTTAATTTGGATAGCTGATAGTTTATACACATAGGAGCAATTTTTTTTTTTTTGAGACGGAGTTTCACTCTTGTTGCCCAGGCTGGAGTGCAATGGCGCAATCTTGGCTCACCGTAACCTCCGCCTTCTGGGTTCAAGCAATTTTCCTGCCTCAGTCTCCAGAGTAGTAGGGATTACAGGCATGCACCACCATGCCTGGCTAATTTTGTATTTTTAGTAGAGACAGGGTTTCTCCATGTTGGTCAGGCTGGTCTCAAACTCCCGACCTCCCGAGGTGATCTGCCCACCTTGGCCTCCCAAAGTGCTGGGATTACAGGCGTGAGCCACCACGCATGGCTGGAGCAATTAATTTTTGACTTACGTATTTCCCTTCCTTGAGAAGATCTTTTTTCTTTTCCTGTATTTTCTTTTTCAAGCCAATAAAGATTGTCCTGTACCAATTGGGTGTTTTCTGATATTCAGGAAATAGAGCAAAACCAAAGTAAACTGGCCTCATGGGAACCACCCAGGTGCATGCACTTTTCTGCTCCTGTATTGCTCCTGGCTGACTCTCCTCTGCTTCAACTCTCTGACTCTATGCCTTTTCAGACAGGACTGGTTGCTATAACTGGTTTTAATTTGTTTCCTTTGCCTTAAACGTCTAGATGAAAAATAAAGAGGAAGAAGAAAGACAAAGAAAAATAGAGGCTAAAGAACAATTGCTGGCTGTCATGAAAGCAGATCAAATTTTCTGGGAACATGAAAAGGAGAAAAAATACAAAGCTGATAAAGAACACCGAGAGGTTCAAGACGCCCATATTCAGCAAATGGTAATTATTCCTGAATGTTTATACTTATATTAGCAATAAGTATATAATACAGAATTCATGCTAGTTTTCTATCTCCCAAGCAGTTTATTTTGTCAGATAAGAAAAAAATGATCATTATGGTTATGGCTCAATAAAATATATTAAAAATGTAGGGTTAGTTTCTGTTTTTATCTCCAGTGAAGTTCCCATGCGAGTTTTATCTTTTAGATGAATGTTTATCCTTCTTTAGTGTCTATTATACTTTAGTAAATATTAAAGAAAATACAAATGCATGTGGCAGGCCATAATGCTCATCTTCTTTGTTTTACTTTTTTCCCATATCTCAAAGACTATGTTGATTGGGATCTCATAGGTTTCAGATTTGAGGTGAATGGAGATATCAGATTTTAGAAGATATGTAGAGGACCTAGCATCCAATCATTTGCAACTAAAACCTGTTTTTGAAATGGCTGTACCATTTTCCATTCCTACCAGCAATGTATGCGAGCACAAGTTACTCCACATACTCATCAACACTTGATATTGTCATCCCCTAATTTTAACTATTCTAGTATAGTGATATCTTATGGCCTTATTTTACATTTCTCTAATGACCAAAGATAATGGACATCTTTTCACATCCTTGCTAGCCATCTGTATACCTTCTTTTGTGAAGTGTCTATTTAAGAGTGTTGCCAATTTTTAATTGGGTTTTCTTAGTGCTGAGTTTTTTAAAATTGATTTTTATTGTGGTAAAACATAACATTAAAAAGTACCATTTTAAGCATGATTAAGGGTACGGTTCAGAGGCATTGAGTACATTCACATTGACCACTCTACATCTCCAGAGTTTTCCATCATCCTGTACTAAAACTATACACGTTAAACAGTAACTCCCCATCCCCTCTTTTCTCCAGTCTGGGTAACCTCTGTTCTACTTTCTATCTCAATGAATTTGATTGTTCTAGGTATCTCATAAATGGAATCAGACAATATTTGTCCTTTTCTGTTTGACTTTTTTCACTTTTTTTTTTTTTTTTGAGACAGAGTTTTGCTCCACTGCCCAGGCTGGAGTGCAGTGGCGTGATCTCGGCTCACTGCAACCTCTGCCTCCAGCGTTCAAGCAATTCTCCTGTCTCAGTCTCTCAAGTATCTGGGATTACAGGTGCCCACCACTACGCCAGGCTAATTTTTGTATTTTTAGTAGAGACGGGGTTCCACCATGTTGGCCAGGCTGGTCTCAAACTCCTGACCTCAAGTGCCCGCCTTGGCCTCCCAAAGTGCTAGGACTCCAAGTGTGATCCACTGCACCTGGCCTCCATTTTTGAATTGGATTTTTTGCTGTTGGGTTTTAGAGGTTTTGAAAATATTCTGTATATTAATCTCTTATTAGATAACATGATCTGCAAATGTCTTCTCCCATCCCATGAGTTACCTTTTCACTCTGTTGATAATATCTTTGAGATATAAAAGTTTTTAATTTTTGGCCGGGTGCCAAAATAGTTTGTTTCAATCATGATCAAATAAGATCAGTATTTGGAATCCTTCTGATTTACTTGTTGAAGTCTTTAAGAAGTTTTCTTGATCAAATTCTTGGTTCCTGTTAGGTACAATTTTTATAAATACTTGATTTTTTTTTTGCCTTATTTTCCAGTTTTCAGGATAGTTAATTAGCTATTATCTTCCAAATGTACTTGGAAAGTACTTTTACCTTCATCTATTAGCATTTTTAGGATTTTAAACTTAATTTTTTGGAACTTTTTCTTTATAAACTTATATTTATGCTTAATGCATATCAAATGTGAGGTACCAATCATATGTTCCATCATAGTAATTCTTTCCTTCCATTGTCACTTCCTTTCTGTGCTTCAAATGGTTCTTTCTGTTCCCTCAATATTTTTCTACATTTACTAAATTAACTTATCCAAATTGCTGCTTATTAAGTTCCCAAATATTAGCATTTTACCTTTGATGAGAGATAGATTTTGGCCTTTTTTTGACCTTTTCTCCAATCTTATTGTCATTTTCTACTTTTTAAAACTCTGGTATTTTATCCCCAATTTCACAAATAGTATGTAAACTGAATTTTGAATTGCAGCACCCAATAATGAAAAATTTGATATTTCACATTAAATATGGTTGCTCTGTTCCATCAAAAATTTAAATTTATGGTAGATATCAGGTTTGGGCTACTGTTTTATGCCAACATTTTGGATTTTGAGAAATATTTTTATGAATATTAAATATATTCCTAAGTAGACAAAGTAACTGTAATTTTAAAAAATAAACTCAACATTTCTTAAAGTGCCACAGAGAATACAAATGAAAAGTTGCCAACCAGAGCATCACAGAAAAGCCATAAAAAGAATCCCATCCAATGTAAATTAATATAAACAATTAAAAGACAAAATTTGTATAAAATATTGGTAAACTGGCTTTTGGCAAATTGCCTACTTATTCCACTCAGTGCCTTCTCAACCTCCCTTGATAAATGTCACTCATTGTTCCAGTTTAAAATTTTTGGGAAATAATGTAAATGGTTTTAGTCCAGATATTCACTGCTGATTTAATCTTATGTGGCTGGGAACATGGTATATTGGGCTGACCCAGCACAGTAGAGTTGAGTGAATTCCTCCAAAATAGCGGATGGTTAGAGACAATGGTGGCTGTGCATTCTAAACCACTAAAGTTCGCATCTTGTAAGTGGTTGAAACAGGATTCTAAACTCTGTTACCTGAGTTTTATCTAAATTTCATGTTTCGCTATGTCACTGTGTTATTTGCAAATGTATCACATTAGGCTATTAATAAAGGTTTCATTGAGCCACTACTTTGAGCATGATAGGAAAGTTTCTGAAATACATGATAGTATATAGTTGTTAAATCAGAACTTGTAAAATATCAATGAGTTTAGAAAATTATACCTACATTTTCTTTTCTTTTTTTTTTTTTTTTTGAGACGGAGTCCCGCTCTGTCGCCCAGGCTGGAGTGCAGTGGCGCGATCTCGGCTCACTGCAAGCTCCGCCTCCTGGGTTTACGCCATTCTCCTGCCTCAGCCTCCCGAGTAGCTGGGACTACAGGCGCCCGCCACCTCGCCCGGCTAGTTTTTTGTACTTTTTAGTAGAGACGGGGTTTCACCGTGTTAGCCAGGATGGTCTCGATCTCCTGACCTCGTGATCTGCCCGTCTCGGCCTCCCAAAGTGCTGGGATTACAGGCTTGAGCCACCGCACCCGGCCATACCTACATTTTCAAATGCTACCTATGCATGATAGGAAAGTTTCTGAAATAAATGATAGTACATAGTTGTTAAATCAGAACTTCTAAAATATCAATGAGTTTAGAAAATTATACCTACATTTTCAAATGCTACCTATATTTAGAAAGTTCATGTTCTTAACCAATATTAAGTTATATTTCCTTTCTTTTCCAAATAGGCCAAAAATAAGTTTAATGCAAAGCAAGCAAAACAAGCAGAATTAGATTATTGCAGACTTACTGAAGCTCTTGTGGCTGAAAAGGAGAAAGAATTTCAGGACTATGCCAGAGAGGTAATTGAACTTGAATCGGAAACAACAAATAAATATATTTACCCTCTTGTAAAAGCTGTACAGGAAGGACCTGGAGGTGGCCGTGGACCAGTGCTTGTGGATAGAGGTGGATTAAGACCCAGCTATCAGGCAAATGATATTACTGGAGTCCAGCTCCCTTTTTATAACTCTCAGGGACCAAAATATAATTTTCAGAAGTCAAAGAGAAGGTTAGGTTTTACATGGTAGAAAAAAATTTTTAACATTGAGAAGACTAAGTTGTAGCATATATGAGCTTCAAATGTAAATGGATTTCTGTTAATAAAGCTGTTCTTCATCTAAGTACAATTATGTCTGATTTAATTGATCGTTCTCAGTATTTCTTTTGGGTATATATAAAACCCCAATTTTGAGATTCCTAACTGTGGTAAATTACACAAGTAAAATTTACTTTTTAAATGTACATTCAGTGGTATTAAGTACATTCAAAATATTGTATAGCCATGACCATTGTGTAGTTCCAGAATTTTTCAGTGCTCTGACTGGAAACCCCAGACCCATTCATTAAGCAGTGACTCCCCATTCCACTTCCCCACAGCCCCTGGTAACTGTTTATATGCTTTGCCTATACTGGGTATTTTGAATAAACAGAATCATACCGTGGCCTTTTGTGTCTGGCTTGTTTCACTTAGCATATTTTCAAGGTTCATCCATGTTGTGCCATTTATCAGTGCCTCATTTCAGTTTATGGCTGAATAATATTTCTCCTTGATATATTTCTTTTCTCCTCAGCAGAAATTCATATGCTTATTTGTTTTGTCCTGTGGTTAGTATCAGATAACATTAGCAGCATTACTACACTAACAATAGGATTATTGAATGAAGTTTAAGACTTCTTTGTGGTTTATTTTATGGAGTATATCTTATTAGACATGTACACATTATAATATTTTGAGGTCACTTAAAATAATTCTACATGTAGTTGTGCCAACTTGAGACAAGACGACAAAACTTGTCTTGCTTCCAAAGAGACAGAGCAGATTAGCAGTTACCAGGGGCTGTGGGGGAGGGGAATGGGGAGTGACTGCTTCATGAGTAGGGAGTTTCCAGGTGGAGCGCCAGAAACTTCTGGAACTAGATAATGGTCATGGCTATACAATACTGTGAATGTACTCAGTACTACTGAATTTTGTGTGATTTTTGTGAACTGCATTCTCTCATTTTTTTTTTCCATTTCTTATTGAGGTAAAAAACACAGAACACATAGTTTAATGTCTTAATCATTTCTAAGTATATAATTCAGTAGTGTTAAGTATATTCATATTGCTGAACAATCTGCCGAATTTTTCCATCTTGCACAATTGAAACTATGTATAAACAACTAGTCTCCATTTCCCCCTCCCCTCAGCTACTGGGAAACATCATTCTACTTTGTTTCTGTGAATTTCGACCACTACAGTATAAGTCCTTTTGTGACTATTTCATTTAGTGAACGGTCCTCAAGGTTCATCCATGTTATAGTTTGTCAGTTTTCTTCCTTTTTAAAGCTGAATACTCCATTGTATGTATATCACATTTTGTTTATTCATTCCTTCATGAATGGACACTTGGGTTGCTTCCACCTCTTGGCTATTGTGAATAATGCTCCTTTAATCGTGGATGTACAAATAACTCTAAGATCCTTTCCATTCTTTTGGACATATACCCAGAAGTAGAATTGTTGAATCATATAATTCTAAATTTTTAGAAACTCATACTTTCCTCCATAGCAGCTGAACCATTTTGCATTTCCAACAGTGCATGAAGTGCACATCCTCACTACCATGTTTTTTTTGACGGTAGACATCCTGAGTGACTTTGAGGTATTATTTCATTGTGATGGTGATTTTGATTTGCATTCCCTAAGGATTAGTAACATCGAATGTTTTTTCATATGCTTGCTGGCCATTTGTCTATCATCTTTGGAGAAATGTCTATTCAAGTCCTTTCCCCATTTTTTTCATGTTATTTGTTTTGTTGTTGAGTTGTAGTTATTGTGTATTCTAGATTGATCCCTTATCAGATAAATGATTTGCAAATACTTTTCCTTCCTTAGGTTGCCATTTCACTGTTGTGTCCTTTGCTTATTTCTCTTTAAAAGCAAATACACATGTATTTTACTCTTAACACAAAATAACTTTGTTCTTTTCACTTAATATATCCTAGAGACACAACACAGCAGATTTAAATATCTTCATTTCTTATCCAACTGGCATAGTATTCTCTTGCAAGGGTGTACCTGTTTATTCAACCAGTGGTATACCAATAGATGTTTGTGTGGTTTCCAGTCTTCTGCTATTACAAATTCTGTAATTAACAGCTGCCTTTTTTTTTTTCCCCCATATTTTTGTCGGTTAACCTTTGAGATAGATTCCTACAAATGGGAATGCTGGGTAAAGGTGTAAATTGTTCAGTGTATCATTCTCTAAGAGACCAAGTCTTGAGCAAACATTACTTATGTCATGAGCCTCTTGGAATCTGATAAAACTTGGTGGCTTTTTCAGCAGTAAGGTACACACACACATATACTCTACAATTCTGCATATAGTTTTAAGGACTTCCACAATGCCCTCTAATACACTGCACAGCACAGTGACTAACATACATCCAACATTGTGGCTCAGTATTATCTGGGTTATACTTTTTTAAAATGGCAGATTCTGTGGGCAACCATCATTCTGAGTTACTGTTTGTGGGTTTATGGACCTCAGGTTTTACGAACTGTTTTAAAGGAGTAAAATAGCTGGTTATTTTAACACTGTTATCTACTGATTCCCAAATTGTGTGCCAAGGCATACTGAGGAACCACCGTGAACTCACAAAGGCACAGCTGGTGGGACAGTTTAAACTTTTGAAACAAACTACCTGACATCTGTAAGACTAGCTAGAGGTAGTTCAACATACTAAAACTCTGCCTTTTGATGACATCCTGTCTGTAAAGCTGGATTTTCAGCAGTTGATGGGATAAAACATATATTGCACAAAATCAATGTATTATAGGAGATGGTGTATGTGATCTGATCTGAGGTTTGAGAAGTTGTGCTGTGACCAACAGTTGCAGACATCCCATTAGTAACTCATTGTGGTTAAGAATGGAACTGTAAACATATTTTTTAAAATTTCAAATGGCTAAGTTGTTGGATATACTTTAGCTATGTGAACTTTCTATTTATTTTTTATTAGAGATTGGGTCTCACCTGTGGCCCAGGCTGGAGTGCAGTGGCATGATCACAACTCACTGCAGCCTCAAGCTCTTGGACTCAAGCAATCCTCTTGCCTCAGCCTCCCAAAGTTTTGGGATTATAGGTGTGCTCCTGGCCTTTTAAACTATTTAATAAACAGATGTTAGGTATTTCTTCTGGCCCAGGGATAACACCATGTTAAAATTACTGAGACACACAGGTAAAGTGAACCAAGAAAGTCTGGGA
This sequence comes from Macaca mulatta, assembly GCF_049350105.2. Taxonomy (NCBI): domain Eukaryota; kingdom Metazoa; phylum Chordata; class Mammalia; order Primates; family Cercopithecidae; genus Macaca; species Macaca mulatta. The sequence goes on along the minus strand of NC_133417.1, from coordinate 74,556,257 downwards.
ACTTCTGCTATATATCCTTTCCTTTAAATTACATAAATACAATATATAGTGGTAATTAGTAATTTTAGACAGCTATCTTCTCCCATATTATAAAACAGGAAATAAGTTTCTACGAAATGGTTAATTACATAAATTTGTTATACAACCAACTTAGCTTGAGTGCAGGATAACATAAAACACCAGACATTACTAGTTTTTCTGCCTTACATATACAATTTATTTTACTTTAAATTGGGCTGGGCTTTCTACTAAAGGACATTGAGAAGAAAGGTAAGGCTACACAATGTTTTTAAATAATCACAAAATAATTCAGTGAAAAGAACTGAATGGCACAGCAGTGGAAACTCAACTGCTCTAATCTGCTAATTTGATAAGAGAAACTCGTAGATAAAATCTGTGGCAAAGACATAACTTGGAACAAGGCATTCTGAGTCCTGAGAGGACTTTGATGGGAGCAGGGAAATACAAAAATTATGAAAACAAGAAGTTATCAGGTAAGGAAATATGTTTAGGAAAGAAACCTAGAAAGTAAACAGAAAAAGCAGGCCGGGCATGGTGGCTCACGCCTGTAATCCCAGCACTTTGGGAGGCCGAGGTGGGCAGATCACGAGGTCAGGAGATCGAGCCCATCCTGGCTAACACGGTGAAACCCTGTCTCCACTAAAAATACAAAAAAAAAATTAGCCAGGCGTGGTGGTGGGCGCCTGTAGTCCCAGCTACTCAGGAGGCTGAGGCAGGAGAATGGTGTGATCCAGGGAGGCGGAGCTTGTAGTGAATGAGCTGAGATCGCGCCACTGCACTCCAGCCTGGGTGACAGAGCGAGACTCCGTCCCCCCCCGCCCCAAAAAAAAAGGAAACAGAAAAAGCAAATTGATGCCTGAAGTATTTTAATACACAATTTGCAGTTCATTTGTTGCACTCACATTTTATACATTTTCTTGGATAAAGCTTTTAAGAACACTCCAGATTTTGAGAGTTTAATATTCACCTGTTAATACATACAAACTACTGAATATTCAGGTTTTCACCCAGGTATATACCTTTTTGTCAATGTCAATATTCAGTATGAGGCATATATTTTCAATGACTCACAAGTTAACTAAGTGCATTTTCCCTAAATATGTCTAACGTAAGAAAAAACACCCCCAAACTAGGTAATTGTTTTACAGAATTCAATTAACATTTATGTTTACATGACTTTACCACTGTGTTATAGACACAGGATCTATTACAGTAATCCTAATGCTGAAAAAAATGCGGAGGACTTAAGAAGCAAATGGTAGTACTCTAGTAGACAGTAATACAAATTCTGAGCTTAACCTTAAAAGTTTGCTCGGACAAAAGACACACTACAATCTTAAGTATTATGATTAAATATTTACATTAGAACTTATTCTCAAACCTGGAAATTGTCCCTGCTGGCTAAATTCTTAAAGCTCAGTATTGTTAAAACTCTTTGTTCAGTTTTTTCATAATGTAAATAACTGTATATCTCTGAGAGGAAAAGTATGTTTTAATTGGTTTATTTTCATTATTTAGCTTTTGATTTTTAAAAGGCGGGATAATACAATTTAAAAAATACAAAACCAAACTGTTTATTATAGTATAGTTTATTTAATACAATGTTTAACTATAAAAGTTAATACAGCTTCCAAGTTTAAATTTTGTAAAATGCAGTTTGCAGAAAACAGTTCAACAATTACTAGACTAATGATAAGAGAAGCAGCATTTTGAAACTAATTTTACAATTGAGAAGACAACAGCTTTATTTCTAAATTTCATTAAAAAAATATAATCACAGTGACTTTTGGGCTAGGAAAAGAAGTGCATTAACTTCATTTATGTTTTTTCCTTCCACAAAGAGAGCGGCCACAATTTTGTACATCCCACATACAAACACCCAATTCATTTATCTTTCAAAATACTATATACACACAAAAGGGGAAGAAAATATACAGCATGTGCTTTTGGTAACATACGGAATTTGCTTAAAGAAAACAAGTCAAACACAAATCCACCCCACCACTCCTTCCCATAACTTTTAAACCAAACCCCTCAACAACTCCCTACTTCAACCTTATTGATGGAATTTTCTTATTCATGTCATTTTTCTTTTCCTTTAATATATACCTCTTCGTCACATAACAGGCCAAAGACTTTGCACTTGCCTGAATCCACTGAAGGCAGTTAGTTGGGAAGCCCACTGTGGGCAGTTGTGCCAGTCAATGCTGTACTTCCTGGGGCTTATTAATTTTTAAAACAAGTATTTGTAACAAAACACATCTTTTCACAATAAACAGCTTATCAACCTATAATCCTTAGTTTATTCAACTGTAAATGTATTAATCCAAAATGAAATAATTACAGTAAACATAATCAAAAGGAAAAAGAATACCCATTTTGTTTCTTTATAACAAATCAGCTATATGGTAGGTATTTAAAGTACCTTCTGGTGAAGGCAAACTCAACAAGCTTCTACAGAAAATTAGCATAAAAAGTTTAATGTGATGAAAACTATATTACTAACTGGAATGAAGTACAATAAACTACTAAGAAACATACTAACTTGCTACATATACTAACTAAAATAAATTAGAATTGTCAAGTTAATACCACTACCCAAAATACACCCAAAATACCAGAGATCCAATGTGTGCCTATCCATAATGAAGAGATCTTTAATTGTTTAGCTCCATACCTTCCACTAGGCACAAATATCAAAGGCCATTCAGCAAAGCCGTCCATGCATCAGCATCACACTTGTGCAAAGGCAGATTTATCAGATACATTCTTTGCAACTTCTGAGAGCTTCAATTAAGTAACTTAAAAGAAAACTACATTGCTCTATGAACTTACCAACTATAGAGTAATTTAATCAAAGAATGTTTTAAAGCAATCCAGTAGCTTCTCTACTGCTTATTTCAGTAACATTAATCTCACCATAGTGTCAATTTCTGTGGCAGATGGCTTACCCAGAAAAATAATTCATACAAAATAACCATGAAAATTCTACATATTGAAAAAGTTTTCTCAGCTATCACCAACTGAGCAATAAAAATACATCAGCTTAAATATTTTTAAAAGGATATTAAGTCAAAGATACTTTGACATGAACCATAAATTCAGACGTAACTATAAAACCAACTTGATGAGAAAGTAATAGTTGACTTTTAGGAAAACAATGTTCAAAGCAAAAATTAAAGATGGCACAACTACTAAATGTAACAAAAGGAAAGGACCATTTGAGCCATGTGCTATTCAGATGCATGCGCAGATCTTGAGGTACAGTTAATGCTGTTTAGTCATTTAAAAAATGTTTATATTCTAAAAATAAAATCTAGTTGATTGTCCTTCTCTCAACTCCTTCACATCTGCTCTGTAAAGAGAGCTAATAAAACTTTAAAATAAGGACTATCAATAATGCGGAGCATGGAGTTGCTCTTTTGATAACCCAAACAGAATACTGGGAATAGAAATTACTACAATTTTCTCCCTATGGTTCCTTTTTGGAACTCTAAGATTTGGACATCCTTGTGTATAATTTTTAGATAAAGCTCTGGGATCAGACAACATATAAGAATTTTTACTTAGCATGGACTTAACTGTTATTAGAAATCCTTTCTTAACACCTTTCTTAAAGCTCAAATAGTTTATAACAACAATTTTAAAATGCAGTTAACTGAAATTAGGACAAACAATAACTTGCTTAAAATACGTAACATTATATAGCTTGGGCACTCAGACTCAATTATCCCTAATGTGGGTTTGTGGTCAGTCTCTAAGAAATCAATCACCCTGGATTATAATAAACATCTACAACTTTCATCATCAGAAAAAAAAAATTTGGGAAGATTTCATTGTGGATATCTGTATTACAATTTCCCAAGCAATCTTATGGTCATTACACTATTCATTCTGCAACAGCTACCACAATGCCAAATATATCAATATTGCATTAATCAATAATGGGAAGTATCATGTTAAGCACTGCTTTATTCAGTACAAATAGCATTGAGTAGCTACCGGATTTACCAAGAAGCTATCTTGGTAACAGAGTTGACACTACACTGACAAATATTAAAGTACAAAACTCTCTAGAGAATACTATTAATTGGAATTTTGAAATTTCCTTTCAAATGAGGCAGGTTTTACGTTTGCTGGATGTTCAATGTTTTATTTAGAAATGACATTACAGAATAAAAGGCCACACATCACAAAAATGGCAAAATACAACACCCAAAACTCTAAATGGACTTTGGATATGTTTAGTGTTTAACTCTGTAAACTATCAAAATTTGCAACTTTCTACTCTACTCTATATGGCAATGTTATACATGCCAAGTTAAAATAACATTAACAGTAATGGTATAAAACCACCCGAATAGAAAGAAACCAGAGTCATAAACATGCTATAGCCTATCGTGATACATATATAGAAAAGATGCATTTTCTTGCCACTTGGAACTCACAGCTATGAGAGTTAGAGCAGTTCAATTAAAAGAAACAAACAAAATCCATGCAGAGTTAACACTCAACTCTATATAGGTTGGAGGCCAAAAAAGAGAAATCTTAGAAGGTAATGCATCAATACTAACAATTTTTAGAATCTGTATAGCTTAAGGACCTGCGCAAATGGTATGTTTTAATGAGAAACGCTTTTTCTTTTTTTAAATTTTAGAGAAGGGTAATAATAATTAAAACGTTCCCAAAACTCTTCAAACCAAAAGCAACACAGAATTGAGAATCACAATCTGATTTTCCAAGGTATAGTTCCTGTCAAATGCTGTATAACAGCAACTCAAGCTCAATCAGTACATCAACGGAAAAAAATTACTCTTATGATTTTTATAGGCAGTTAAGTAAAACACAACTAGACAGGAAAAGCATTAATAGGAAACAAGCTATGGCTCAAACTATAAAGAATAGAGTATGAAGTGCAATATAAATAACTAAACATCTATTTAAAGCACAAATTACTATAAAATCAAAAGTTATGACTTAAGATCTCAGGTTATTAGGACCCTGCTTCTGTGTAATTAAAAGAAACCGCTGCAAACCTCTATTATTAATGCAATCAGAAAATCTATACAAGATGTCTTCTAGTGGCTTCTAAAGTTACTTTAATCATGAGAAACACAAGCTTTTGTAACAATGCATTGCAACCATTCCAAATGGCTGACTAAACAAATTAGGATGCTATTGGCTAATTGTTGCAACACAGTAATGCATACATAAAATAGTTAAACACAGCACACAATACTACACCAAAGTGTTTTTCTCATTTCAAGTTTATTAAAACTTTAGCAGTACAAATTATCCACATTGCAGATTATCAAAAGATCAACTCAATGAAATCCACATTAAGAAAAAAGGACAAACATAAAACAACCCAAAAACAATGAAAAGGAAAACAACATAAAGGAGATTCATTAGCAAGTCTCTCAAACTTAAAATTCGAAACAGAATGGAAGTTTATATCACTCACTCATCCACTTTTGTCTTCATCTGTTCCAGGGCTTGATTCATGATCAAATTTTTTATTTTTTTCATGTACATGGTCATTTTCTTGACCCTTTGATTTTTGGTTTTCTTTTTCCACTGAGGATCTGATCTTCTCATCCTCCTTATTTTTCAATGTAGAGGACTTTAATTCATTGTCCTGACTGTTTTGTTTTATTTTTGAGAAGGGACTTTGATCTCTATCAGCCTTTTTTTCCCTGCTATTATTTGAGCTATTATGATCATGACTTTTAGAGTACATTCTTTTCTCACTCTCAGAATTTTCTTTTCTGTGTGAGCTCTTACTTTCTTGGTTTCTGTATTTTTCTTTGTTTCTGCTTTGACTTTCTTCTCTCTCTGAGCTCCGTGAGTCTCTCCTCCTTCTCCTCCTATCTTTACTTCTTGATCTTCCTGGTGTCATTCTTCTCTCTCGGCTTCGTGACCGTCCTCTTCTCCTGTATTCCTGTTCTCTGTATCTATGGTACTCCTTGCTTCTGCTGCGATCTCTGTCATGGGTTCTTGATCGCACTCTTCTGCTTCTGTCCCTACTTCTGCTTCGTTCTCTTGTTCTGCTATTATAACTGTGTTTACCTTTAGTTATATCACATTCTCTACTCCTGGATTGTGCACGTCTATCCTTTTCCTTACTTTTACTATGATCATGCTCATTACTCTTTGATTCTAACTGTTTAGACTTCTCTTTACTTCTACTCCTTTCCTGATCTTTTCCTTTAGAATCAGACTGCTTTTCTTTTTCTTTAACATTCTCATGATCCCTTCCTTTACTCCGTGACCTCATCCTCTTTTCTTCATGTCTATTATGTTTTGAATCTCTTTCTTTACTCTTTGATTTCTCTTTACTCTTACTCCTACTTTTAGATTTGGCCCTTTTCTTCACTTTGTTTTTATATTTATCATCTTTTTCTGAATTTCTTCTGATGTCTCTCTCTTTGCTGTTAGATTTATGGTCTTTAACTTTCTTTTCCTTTTCATTTTTTCTGTTTGGACTCTCAGATACATTCCTGTGATCCGTTATTTTTCTCTCTTTTACTCTAACTGGACTTCTCTGATTTTCTTTTATTTCATTCAACTCACTCCTAAAAAATAAGAAAAAGGATTGGGGAAATGTTATTAGAAAAAGAATTGTAGATATTATTGGCTAAAATGATATTCTACTCTTCTTAAGGTATTCAGCAATAATTAAAATGACAATAAAATAACTTTATGTATAATAGTAAAAACAAATACTTATTACATTTGAAATAATAGTTAAATCTTACTTATCCCCTTTGATCCATCTTTCACCGCTTGATACCCTCATTCTTTGAGCTCTCTGCATCTCTTGCCTCCAATGTGGAGGAGTCTCACTACGTCTGAAACGATCCCTTGATCTGGATCTGGAAGGAGTTCGGTAACGCTAAAGAAAATTAAAAGGGGGAAAAATTAATGTATAAAAGTATAGAGGGACTCACATGAGTGCTGGGAGAGAGGGAAGTACTGGGCTTGAGGGTCAGGAGGTAGTAAGGGGTACAAAATTTAAAAATACATAAAAAGCATTATAATAGTAGCTAAAAAGCATATGTTTCTAGGTTAAAATAAAACGTCTGATATTTCTATGCCCTGAAAATTACTAAAATTTCCCAATTTTCATGTAGGAAATCAATGAGGCAGAGAAACTTAAGTTGTCATGTTGCAAATTCCAAGTTAAGAAACATTAATCACAAAAACTCTAGCCACTAGCCATACATGTCTTCTCCATGGAAGAGTCCTATCCAAGTAATGCTAGAGCAACTTATAAGTTGCCAAGTTCAATCTAAATGTTATATATACTTAATGTTTCAAAGCAACCATTTCTCATATTGTGGAGAAAATAGAGTATATGTGTAGATGTTCACTTATTCAACCCTTAGGATGACCAAACACTCTACTACATACTGAGAGAACATTAGTGAGCCAAGATATATGAGTGTGCTTTCCTGGAACTTATAGTCTACAGGACTTGGAGAGCATGTGAATGAACATATAATTAGTTATATTAAACATATATGCAGCTACAATAGAATGTGTATAAAAGGAAAAGGGAAAAGATGCTGAGACAGGAAGTTTCCGAGTTAAGAAGAAAAGACAGACCAAATATGGCCAAAGCTAAAAATTACAAGGGAAACTAGTACTAGATAACATTGATGAGGTAAGCAAGGACTAGGTTTTGTGAAGTGTCATAGGCCATCGTAGTAATTTTGGATTTATCCTAAGATCAATGGTAAAGGAGTAGCACAAAAATCAGACTTTCATTTTTAAATGACAATTCTGGCTACTATTTAAAAAAAGATTAGACAGTGAATCTCAAAGTGGGATCTGGGATTTAAAGGCTCAGGGGTCAAAACTATTTTCATAATAATATCACAACATTTGCCTTTTCCATTTTCATTCTTTCATTATCATACAATAGTGTTATTCAGTTTACATGTTTTGATATCATTACCTTCACAGCTAATGGAACGTGTGCTTATATATTCTTATGTTTTAAATATTTCTCAGTACTAATTCCTAAAAGAGTAAATATTGATAGATATAACCCACACCAACAAAAGTTCTTTTGGGTCCTCAGTAATTTTTAACATGAAAGAGATACTGAGATTAAAAAAAATTGAGAACTATCAAAATTTACAGTTCAGACAATATGATGGAGTTGAATTAACATGGCAGGGGTAAAGCTTGAAACACATGAATTTCCGAGTATTTAGGAGGCAGAAATGACAGTATTTGGTGATGGGTAAGATACCTCTATGTGTCTTACCATAGTTAAGTTATTTGCATAGTTAAGGTATAAACCGAAAGGGGAGAATCAGATTATTCTTGGGAAGGAACTGCACAGGTGGTGGTGCCAGTCACTAAAAGCAGTAACCTAAAGAAGGTTCAGATTTGAAGAGGAAGAGCTTGTGCTCAACTTCGTAAAAGCCAAGTTTGAGGTACTCATTAGTCAAATGAGTCTTTGGAGCTAAAAAATGCAGAAAAAATTTGATAATTACCAGCCATGGGAGTCATGAAATTGCTCAAGGAGTATATGCAGTGTGAGAAGAGTTGAATGGGAACCTTGAGGTACTACAGTATTTAAAGGTTAGGTAAATGGCTGGACTCGGTGGCTCATGCCTGTAATTCTAGGACTTTGGGAGGCTAAAGACAGGCAGATTGCTTGAGCTCAGGAGTTCGAGACCAGTCTGGGCAACATGGTGAAACCCCATTTTTACAAAAAAATACAAAAATTAGCCAGATGTGGTGCTGCACACCTGTAGTCCCAGCTACTTGGGAGGCTGAGGTGGGAGGATTGCTTGAGACTGCAAGGTTGAGGCTGCAGTGTTCCTTGATTGTACCACTGCACTCCAGCCTGGGTAAAAGTGAGATCCTGTCTCAAAAAAAAGGTCAGTTTAAGGAGTATGAGCTAGCATTAGAAATGTACAACAGACTGGCTAGAGAGATAGAAAGAATATGTGATAAAAGAAATGTGGAGGCCGGGCACAGTGGCTCACGCCTATAATCCCAGCACTTTGGGAGGCCGAGGCAGGTGGATCACCTGAGGTTAGGAGTTTGAGACCAGCCTGGGCAACATGGTGAAACCCCATATCTACTAAAAATACAAAAATTAACTGGGCATGGTGTAATCCCAGCTGCTAGGGGGAGCTGAGGCAGGAGGACTGCTTGAACCTGGGAGGTTGGCCGGGCGCGGTGGCTCAAGCCTGTAATCCCAGCACTTTGGGAGGCCGAGACGGGCGGATCATGAGGTCAGGAGATCGAGACCATCCTGGCTAACACGGTGAAACCCCGTCTCTACTAAAAAATACAAAAAACTAGCCGGGCGAGGTGGCGGGCACCTGTAGTCCCAGCTACTCGGGAGGCTGAGCCAGGAGAATGGCATGAACCCGGGAGGCGGAGCTTGCAGTGAGCTGAGATCAGGCCACTGCACTCCAGCCTGGGCGACAGAGAGAGACTCTGTCTCGGGGGGGGGGGGGGGGCGAAGGAACCTGGGAGGTAGAGGTTGCAGTGAGCTAAGATTGCGTCACTGCACTCCAGCCTGGGCAACAAAGTGAGCCTCCATCTCAAAAAAAAAAAAAAAAAAGAAATGTGGAAAGAATATTACAAGGAGCAAGTAAGATGAAGACTAAAAATGCTAAAAATGATCCACTGGATTTTGTGATATGGAGCTAATTATGCATCAAGTGCTGTTTTCAGCAGAACAGTGCTAGTGGAAGACAACTGAAATGCTTGAGGAATAAGTAGGAAGTGAAGACATAAGACAGAAAAGTGTAGCCAAGTTTCTATAAAGTTTTGAAAGCAGAAGATACTTAAATTCTGATGAGGACACTCTAGTAAATAAAAAAAGAATAAAATACAAGAATAAGGTTAAGTTTTATTTATTTTTAACAAGAATACAAATACAGTGATTGCAAAGTAACAAGGGAGACAAGAAAGACCTCGATCCCATTTTATACCATGTAAATGTAAAATCTATATATCATGGATTTTCTGTTGTGAAGTACCAACATACAGAAGCTGTTTAAGAAAGAGAATATGTAATTCAATGTTTGCGTCTCCCCTAAATTTTACTTACTTGCACATTAAAATAATATTTAAGAAACACCCTAAAATTATTTAAGGAAGACAAATGCAGTATTGTGAAGATCTCTGGGAGAAAGAATCACCTACCCTTGGTCCTCTTCCTTTAATTTTCCTGCCAGATCTAGTAACTAAAAGTCGTCTCTGGTATGAAGCAGGCTGGGAGTTAGGTGGATTACTAGAAGAAAGCAAAGAGAAAGTTAACACAATTTTAAAAACAACTTTTGTTGGCCTGGCATGATGGCTCACGCCTGTAATCCCAGCACTTTGGGACGCCAAGGCGGGCGGATCACAAGGTCAAGAGATCGAGACCATCCTGGCCAACATAGTGAAACCCTGTCTCTACTAAAAATACAAATATTATCTGGGTGTGGTGGCACGTGCCTGTAATCTCAGCTACTCGGGAGGCTGAGGCAGGAGAATTGCTTGAACCCAGGAGGCAGAGTTGCAGTGAGTCGGGATTGCGCCACTGCACTTCAGCCTGGCAACAGAGCAAGACTCTGTCTCAAAAAAAAAAAAAAGTCCTTTATTATTATTTCTTTTGAGACGGGGTCTTACTCCGTCACCCAGGTTGGGGTGTAGTGGTGTGATCTTGACTCACTGCAACCTCTGTCTTCCTGGTTTCAAGCTATCCTCCCACTTGAGTCTCACAAGTAGCTGGAACTACAGGTATGCACCACCATGCCTGGCTAATTTTTTGTATTTTTGGTAGAGACAGGGTTTCACCATGTTGCCCAGGCTTGAACCTCTGAGCTCAAGCAATCCACCCGCCAAGGCCTCCCAAAATGCTGGGATTACAGATGTCAGCCACTATGCCCGGCCCCATGATGTGTGATTTTAATAAAAATGAATCTAGGCCGGGCACAGTGACTCATGCCTATAATCCCAGCACTTTGGGAGGCCAAGGTGGACGGATCACGAGGTCAGCATATCAAGATCATCCTGGCTAACACAGTAAAACGCCATCTCTACTAAAAATACAAAAAATTAGCTGGGCGTGGTGGCATGCGCCTATAGTCCCAGCTACTCAGGAGGCCAAGGCAGGCGAATCGCTTAAACCCGGGAGGCGGAGGTTGTAGTGAGCCGAGATCATGCCACTGCATTCCAGCCTGCGCGACAGGGCGAGACTCTGTCTCAAACAAACAAACAAACAAAAAACCATAATAAAAAAATAAAAATAAAAATGAATCTGTAGAATACAGCTTTATTCATCTTAAATTAACAAATTTAAAATTCTATATACAGTTCGTCCCTGTATCCGGAGGTTCCACATCTGAAGATTCAACCAACCAGGGATTAAAACTATTTGAAGGGGAAAAAACCCAACTGAAAAAATAAAAAAATTAAAAAACCCCCAAATATAGTAAAACAAGTATTTACATAGCATTTACACTATATTATTATATAGATTATCATAACACACTAGATATTATAAGTAGTCTAGAGATGATTTAAAATATATGGGAATATTAGATTATATGCAAATACTATGTTATTTTTCAAAAGAGACTTAAACATCTACATAGTTTGGTATCTGCAAGGGGTCCTGAAACCAATTCCCCATGGATACAAAAGACAAATGTATAATCAGTGGTTATCAAGCCAAAATGGAATGACCAGAGAGTGCTACTAGTAAGTAGGGCCCAGGAGGCAGAAATGCTAAGGCCTTGAAATGTGGTCAGCATGAAGAACTTTCCTGCCTCGAAATGCCAATCATGTCCTATTGAGAAATACTGCTATATATACTCATTACTAAGACGAAACTAATTTGATAGTGCTAAGAAAAATTAATGTAGAAGAGCTCAGAAGGAGCTAATGCTGTCGAGAGAACAATTTTAAAATTATCTTATCCCAAAGTACCTTATTATCCTTTAAAAGTTGCAACAGAACTGTACAGAAATGTTAAGTAATGTGAACTAAGCAACGACAAGCTGGTCTGAATTAGTCAAACATTCATATCATGGTTTATACCAAAAAGGGAAGCTGTTTGTTTTCCAAAAATAGTACATCAGTTAATATTTAATTAGCACATTACCAACATCCATGTAAGTGATATGTGAAAAGTTGTTCAAATACTTTTTTTTTAATCTTTATTTCCTTGGAAACATCCTTTCCAATACTAGCAGAAAAATTAACTCAATCCAACTCCTCAAAATTACAAAGTTTCAAATACTACATCCTATTTTTATATTTTTATTGTATAGAAAGGATTGAAGTATAGAAAGATTACTCAAAATTTTTTTTTTTTTTTTTTTTTTAAGACAGTGTCTCACTCCCATCACCCAGGCTGGAGCTCAGTGGCATGATTACTGCACTCTGCAGCCTCAACTTTCTGGGCTCTGGTGATTTTCCCATCTCAGCCTCCTGAGTAGTTGGGACTACAGGCGTGCACCACCATACCCAGCTAATTTTTGTTTTAGTGGAGGTGGGGTTTTGCCACGTTGCCCAGGCTTGTCTCAAAATCCTGAGCTCAAGAGATCTGTCCACCTTGGCCTCCCAAAGTGCTGGGATTACAGGTGTGAGCCCTATGCCTGGCCAAGAATGTTATTATTTGTATTATGACAATGCATTTCTGATCATAACTAACAGAAAGATTTCAATATTCTTTTCTACTTTTGGACATAGTTATTAAAATGACTGATAAAGAACAATTAGCATTACAGATATTAATAATGTAGATTTACGTAGTAAAATTTTTTCAGGATTTGAACATGACATCAGTTTTTATTACAATACTGTAAACCAAGTAAGGAAAACAGCAGTTTTTCCTATTAGATTAACTGAAAAACCAAGGTTCTTATTTGCTTAAAAGTTTAATGTACACTAATAACACGATAAAACACTACCTTGTTTTACTGGTTAAACAGTATCTTGTTATTGGTTTAGAATGCAGCTTAACATCTCTTTTTTGTATTAGTGTTTATTATAACTACTTCACAATCTACTTGTAATTTAAGTCAATTTACCTTTCTAATTATGTGGTTGGCAAAAAAGAACTTTGCAGAAGAACATTTTATTAAAAAGATTTCAATCTTGGGACAAGGTCAATTAAATCTTGTTTAAAATAAATAAAAACTAGGCCGGGCGCGGTGGCTCAAGCCTGTAATCCCAGCACTTTGGGAGGCCGAGACGGGCGGATCAGGACGTTAGGAGTTCGAGACCATCCTGGCTAACACGGTGAAACCCCGTCTCTACTAAAAAATACAAAAAACTAGCCTGGCGAGGTGGTGGGCGCCTGTAGTCCCAGCTACTCGGGAGGCTGAGGCAGGAGAATGGCGTAAAAACCCGGGAGGCGGAGCTTGCAGTGAGCTGAGATCCGGCCACTGCACTCCAGCCTGGGCGACACAGCGAGACTCCGTCTCAAAAAAAAAAAAAATAAAAATAAAAACTTTTTAAAAAGAAGAAAAGTTCTATGGTAAACCATGTAAGACAAAATATACACATTCACATACCACTCTCTTTCTCTCTCTCTCTCTCTGTTTTTCCTTTCCTTCTCATCAGCTTTAGGAGGACTTTTTCTCATTAGGAATCTATTTTCAGGTATAGGAGGGATCTCTTCTGGACGGACAGTAGACTGGGGTTGGGCTTCAAGATTTTCAGCTTCACTCTCACTAGATGCACTTAACAAACAGAAACACACAAAACAAGTTACAGTTGGTTATTATGTCCTTACGCAAATATCCAATTGTTGGTATTTCTTTCCTTTATATCACTATAATATAAACATCCTGTCCTTACCAAAGATGTGATCGCATGGGAAAAATCTTCTATTCCTCTGACAAACCAACTAACCAATCAAAAAACAAACAAAACAAAATGTTTCGATTATCACACTCTCAAAAAATATTTTCCTACAAAACGGATAAAAAATATGAAACTATGTGGGCAACGCGCTCTGATAAATTTAAAATACTTTAAAACATGGGTATGGAAATTAATTGCATTTGAGGCAACAGGCAGATGAAGACAAGTTTTAGTACAAACACTGATTATTTCAAACAAAATGGAAAAGAAGGTAAAATACACGGATATTATCTGCTTTCTACCCTTATGCTATCATAAGAGCTACTGAAAATAGGAAAAACAATTGGTGGTTTTCTGCAATTTTCATGAATCCCATAATCCTCCTACAAAACATACAAATCTGTAACACCAAAGCCATCATTTAATTGAGTACACAAAAAAAGGAACTGATAGGTTTTGTTTCAAAAGAAAATGAATGTACCCAAAATTTAATCTACAGACTGTAGAATATCAAAAGTCTTATGCTCCATGCTATATTTCTCACTATTTTAACGGTTTCATATAATTGACCCCAAATCCTAACAGATTTATTTATAAAAACGGAATCAGAATATAAAGCTAGCATTAGAAAAGTAAAATTAAGACCTCTTCTTGCTTTTCTTTCGCTTCTTCTTTTCTTTCTTGTGTTTTCGGGAATTTTTCCTATGTTTCTTTTTTCTTTTCTTTGATTTCTCTTCAGAAGCACTTTCAGAATCAGAGGAATCAGAAGAGGACTGAGAATCACTTGAGCTATCTGAGTCACTAGATGAGGAGGAGGAAGATGATGATGATTTATGCCTTTTCTTTTCTTCTTTCTTAACTTTAATAAAAACAAAAAGGTTTTGATCAACAATTTTTAGACGAACTTTGTGGAAGGAGATTTAAATTTTCTGCAGATTCTCACTGAGTCCGGTATTTAGCACTTAGATCATCCAGCTATGTGAACTGGAAAGTACAGGAAAGGAGTCGAGACTCAGGATTAGAGTCCAGATCTCCAGAATTCATCGGTCAAAGTTGTATGTATTAATCCAAAGAACCTTAAAAAATAGGTGAGTCTAAAATGCTAAACTAATGTTAACAAACATCTGAATAAGAAAGTTTTCTAAAAGCACAGAATAACAATGAAGAGTCCCACGTTCTAATCTTGTAGTTTTCCACTTCCCCTCTTATTATCAAGATTGGCAGAACTAGTGCAGGGAAATAACAGAAAAACTGCTTTACAGAAACGTGGAGAGGTAAGAAATTGATTTCATTGGCATGGGCTTATATTTCAATGCCCAAGCAGTCTTCTAATAATAAAGAAATCTAGCTCAAGAGGAGACTGATAACAGAGGGAAGTCAATTGCCCATGATGAACAGAATGTTTTGGGGACTCTACAAAAAGTCATTTTAAATTGAAATTTTATTTCAGTTAAGGAAGCCGTAACTTTAAAAAGGGTAAATAAACTCAGAGTTTAAAGGATCATTCAATTAACATAAGTAAGTAAAGCTAGAAGGTGTAATACAACAAGAATTAGAAGAAGATACTACAAACTAGGAGGAGCTTGACCTATCTAAAGATATACTCATTCAAATCATGTTGGATTTGAAGAGGCTAACCGGCGCCAAAGATGGGACAACATTGATATATAGATGAGAACTACAATAAATTGAAATATATCAGATTATAATAGAAATCCATTAGTTCATAGTGATACTCATAAAGTATAAAGCATTTATCCGGCCTTTCTGGTACAAACTGTACCACTTGCTAATGAAATAGATGAAGGGAAATAGCTCTTTGTCAGAAGCATTCCAGGCATAAATGAAAAAGAAATTGAGCGAGACTCTGTCTCAAAAAACAAAAACAAACAAACAAAAATCATTGTTTTACAACTTCTTGTGAGGCACTGATAACCCGTGGCTGCTGCAGAACACTGAGACAACTAGTCCTGTGTGACTCCTGTTTTCATTAAAAGGAATTTTTTCAAGTCACAACTGCATCTGATCAACATTACATAACATAGTAAGTATTCAATTAGTAAAATCCAGTGTGTTCAATTATAGAAAACGCTGCACGACAAATGATCTACCTTTTTTGATAAATACATTTCAAGGAAACATAAAACAAGATGGCAAGAGAATTTATTAAAAAACAAAACACAACTTACAAGACCAATTTCAATGTCTGAACTTTATTTGGATTGATTCACACAACAAAAAATTAATTAACATTAATGAAACAGTTACAATCTGAACACTGTCAGGATATTTTATATTTAGGAATGTGTATGTATGTATCATTATGGTATTGTTTTTAAGAATCATCTTTTAGAAATAACATTTATTGATAAAATATTATGCCTGGAATTTGTTTCAAAGTAATAGGAAAGGGAAAGGTGGCTAGTGATGGATAAAACAAGTTTGGCCATAAATAAACTCCCAAAGCTAGGTAAAGAACAAGTGTTTGTTATACTATTTTATTCACTTGTGTATAAATTAATATTTTCCATAATAAAAAGTCAAGGAGAACAAAGAAAATATATCTTTGGATTATCTGTTGGCTGTTTGGTTACAGAACCTTAGTTGAAAGGGTTAACAGCTGATTTGTGACCTTTCCTTTAGCCTCACCTTACCCTCAGGAACATCTGAAGATTTGATATTTGGCAAATTTATCCTTGTCTTTTTTTTTTTTGGAGACAGGGTCTTGCTCTGTTGCCCAGGCTAGAGTGAAGATCTTAGCTCACTACAGTCTTGACCTCCCGGGCTCAAGTGATACTTCTGTCTCAGCTTCCTGAGTAACTGGGAACACTGGTGTATGCCACCATGCCCTGCTAATTTTTTTACTTTTATTTTTGTAGAGGCAAGTTCTCCCTATGTTGCCTAGGCTGGTTTCAAACTCCTGTGCTCAAGGGATCCTCCTGCCTCAACCTCTGTAAGTGTTGGGATTACAAGTGTGAGCTACCATGCCTAGCCTTGTTTATTTACTTATATATTTATGAAGATGCGGTCTTGCTGTGTTGCACAGGCTGGCCTCAAACTCCTGGGCTCAAGTAATCCTCCTTCCCTCAGCCTCCTGAGTAGCTAAGACTACAGGCACGTGTGCTGCTGTGCCTGAATCATCCTTGAAATTTGTAACTGATAATTTATATGAATATACTAAACCCAAGACACATGAAAATCTGGCTGAAGTTACTTGTAACTTCAAGGACTTCTGGTTCACTGTCCAGATTGCTTTTCCAGTACTGATGAGATGTTGCTGCACTGGAGAAAGGGAACAAGGTATAAAATCTGAACAGACTGTAGATGTAATGGCTTCACTGAACTAAGGTAATCCTTCCTTACCCAGTTGTGTTTCTAAGGAACATGTACATTATCAAGTGTGAGATGTTTGGGATATATGCAAGCTGTGCCTGGAAATCATGAGAGCTCCTCTATGCTGTTGATGTACCAGCCATGCCGTTTCCTGTCCTATATCCTTTCTTAAGGGTAAGTAGCCTTAGTGCCTGGGGAAGCTAATTTTGTCTCATGAGCCCAACTGTTAACCTGAATCCAATACCAATGCTGCTAGTAAGACAGAGTGGGTATGTAAAAACATATAATCTGAAAAATCTACTTATATATGCTAAACTAATAAACCTGAGGGATATGCAGGGGGGGAAAGATCAAATTTTTAGGAAATCTAACAAAGAAATTCATAATGAAATAAAAACATAAAATTGTGCAAGCAAAATAAAAATACTACACTTAAACATAAAATATACTTGTTAAAATATGGTAACTCTTTACCCCACAATTAACAAATCTTTAATTACCAGCTCTGATTTCTATTTATTTTGCATTGAGATTCTTTCCTATGAGAAATACATCCCAGTTGATATACTTTAAAAGCAAGCCCATTTAGTATTTGAAATTAAAAAACAAAAAAACAAAAAAAAAGCAACCCCATTGGCTAGGGGCATGGCTTCTCACGCCTGTAGTCCCAGCACTTTGGGAGGTTGAGGGGGAAGAATCACTTGACCCTGGGAGGTCGCCGGGGGTATAGTGTCTCACACCTGTAATGCCAGCACTTTGGGAGGCCGAGGAGGGAGAATTACTTGAAGTCGAGGCTGCAGTGAGCCATGACTGCACCACTACGTTCTAGCTTGGGGAACAGAGTGAGAACCTGTCTCCAAAACAACAAAAAACCATACCACACAACAGCAAGCCCACTTACCAAGTGTATTAAATACATTTAATAAACAATGATTTAATTTACACATCGCTTTTGAAGAGAACATTTTAGTGAAGCAAGATAACATGATAAAATGAAAAGTACAGGTGCAGTGGCTCATGCCTGTAATCCCACCACTTTGGGAGGCCAAGGCTGGTGGACAGGTTGAGGTCAGGAGTTCGAGACCAGCCTGACCAACATGTAGAAACCCGTCTCTACTAAAAATACAAAAATTAGCTAAGTGTGGTAGAGGGCACCTGTAATCCCAGCTACTCGGGAGACTGAGGCAGAGAATCTCTTGAACTGGGAGGCAGAGGTTGCAGTGAGCTGAGATTGCGTCACTGCGCTCCAGCCTGGGAGACAGACTGAGATTCCGTTTCAAATATAAATAAATAAATAAAAAGTTCCTCTCTTTTGATATTTGGCAAATTTAATTTACGTTCCTTTTCGTGTAAGTCTGCTCAGAAAAAAAATGAGAGAAAATAATTGAGAAAGAGATGGCATTAAAGGACAGAAGGGTAAAAAGGCAAAAAAAATTGGGAGACATCACAATAGCAATATTGATTCTGTAAGACTGTGGCTTGAATTTCAAAGTGTGTGCTAAACTATATTTTAAAATATGATTAAGGCATATTGAGAATATGATTGAAACTGTATCCTTCTCAAAGTCACAAGTATTATTTAACTGAATAGAATTATTGATATACATAGTCAACGTAATGTCAGTACATGGAGATGAAGAGCCATGGTCCCTGGTACTGATCCGTCACATGTTAGGAACCAGGTCACAGAGGAGAAGGTGAGTGGCAGTCAAGCAAGCCTTACCACTGGAGCTCCAGCTCCTGTCAGATCAGCGACAGCATTAGATTCTTAAAGGAGCACAAACCCTATTGTGAACTGTGCATGCGAGGGATCTAGGCTGAGCACTCCTTATGAAACGCTAATGCCTAATGATCTGAGGTGGAACAGTTTCATTCTGAAACCATTCCCTAAACCCTGATGAAATAAAGACATTTTCAGAAAACTAGAATAATTTGTCACCAGTAGACCTAACCTTAAAAAAAAAAAAAATTGGTTAAAGGAAGTTCTCCAAAGAGAAAGGAAAAAGCAGGAGGCGACTTGAACTTCAGAAAGGAAGAACAAAAGAATGGTAAATAATAGGGGGTAAAGGAATCAACAATCAGTTCAGATAAAAAGAAACATAAATAGCTCTTAGGGAGACCCAAACATCACATTTCTCAGAGAAATGCTAATTGAAACTAGTATTTGTTAAAAAAAATTCATTAGGCTGGCAAAGGTGAAAGAGTTTACAATAATAAGTAGTTTTATACAGGGTTTAGGGCAACTTATCCTCTTATATTCTGGTAGCAGTGTCTACCAAATTACAAATGCATGACCTCTGTAAACTGGCAATTCCATTTCTAGGAAATTCATTCTACATGATCAACATTCACACACATGTGGAATAATGTACAAAATGTGAGAATGGAAACTCACTGAAAGAGATTTTCACTGATTATCCTTTTACACTCTCTAAATTTTGAACCAAATAAATGTATTAAATTTTTAAAATTAGGGTACAAAGTTTCAGTTAAGACAGGAAGAATAAGTTTGGTGAGATCTACTTTCATAGCATGGTGAGAAAAGTTAGTAACAATGTATTGTACATTTCAAAATTCCTGAGATAGTAAATTTCAAATTTCCGACTACAAAAACATTACTTGAGGTGACAGCTATGTTAAATAGCTTGATTTAATCATTCTGCATTGTATACATGTATCATAACATCACGCTGTATACCATAAGTATATACAATAATGTCTCAATTATAATATTTTCAAATTAAAAACTTAAATTCCAAATATGGCAACAGCTGTTTTCAGCTGACTCTTCAAAAAAACCTACTTCCGGCTGGGCGCGGTGGCTCAAGCCTGTAATCCCAGCACTTTGGGAGGCCGAAGTGGGCAGATCATAAGGTCGGAAGGTCGAGACCATCCTGGCTAATATGGGGAAACCCCATCTCTACTAAAAATACAAAAAGAAATTAGCTGGGCATGGTGGCGGGCACCTCTAGTCCTAGCTACTCGGGAGGCTGAGGCAGGAGAATGGTGTGAACCAGGGAGGCGGAGCTTGCAGTGAGCCGAGATCTCGCCACTGCACTCCAGCCTGGGCGACAGAGTGAGACTCTGTCTCAAAAAAAACAAAAACAAAAAACAAAACAAAACAAAACAAAACCCTACTTCTTGCTTAACTACTTACACAAAATTGATTTCAGCATTTCTATTACAAGTATATAAATATCCTTAAGGTAAAATGAAATAGTACTAAAAGCAAAAACCACAATGCAAGTTAAAAATCATAATGGATGAAAAGGAATTACAGAGAGTTATTAATAACACTCTCAACTCGGGCCATTTCTGGTTAATTAGTTTAAAGATTACACAGTTTGCTTATTATTAGGTAGGATGATTTCCCAAACATCTTCACTGACCTTTACTTGGGGGTATGGTGTGATGTAACCCTATCAATTAGTCACTGAACTGACTAGTATAATATTAAGGTTAAAAACGAAACTCCATAGCTCACATCTGTAATCCTAGCACTTTGGGAGGTCAAGTTAGCTTGAACCAGGAATTTGAGACCCGCCTGGGCAACACAGCGAGATCCTGTCTCCACCAAAAATACAAAAATTAGCCAGCTATGGCAATGCACACCTGTAGTCCCAGCTATTTCGAAGGCTGAGGTGGGAAGATTGCCTGAACCCAGGAGTTTGAGGTTGCAGTGAACTATGACTGCACCACTGCACTCCAGCCTGGCAACAGAGCAAGACACTGTCTCCAAAAAAAAAAAAAAAAAAAATCGGCTGGGCGCGGTGGCTCAAGCGTAATCCCAGCACTTTGGGAGGCCGAGACGGGTGGATCGCGAGGTCAGGAGATCGAGACCATCCTGGCTAACACGGTGAAACCCCGTCTCTACTAAAAAATACAAAAAAACTAGCCGGGCGTGGTAGTGGGGCCTGTAGTCCCAGCTACTTGGGAGGCTGAGACAGGAGAATGTTGTAAACCCAGGAGGCAGAGCTTGCAGTGAGCTGAGATCCGGCCACTGCACCCCAGGCTGGGCGACAGAGCAAGACTCCGTCTCAAAAAAAAAAAAAAAATTCAAAACCAAACCAGAAATAACTCCAGAGTATTTTATTTGTAAAAACCTAATGTAAGAAAATGCTGCTTTGTTTTTTGAGACCTACAGATTTACACCAATAAATTTCACTTGAAATCTTGAAAATGAAGCGAATTCTGAAATCACCATCAAAATAGGATTTGAAATAAAGAACAGAAGTATTCCTAAAATGGTCTTTAGACAATTTCATTTCACGTTATAGGTCTCATCTCCTAAACTGTTTCTAAGTTTAACATCCCACTATTTTCCAATAAAAGTGCCAAAATTACTTTTAGAATAAGGACACTGAAATGGGACTCTGTCACCATAAAAATGAATCTCTAGTGGTGTTCTTCACTTGTCTCCTGAGTACAAGATTTACCAGCTGCTTCCTCTATTGTGCTATTCATTCTGTATTGCCAGGCAATCTGCCTCCTGCCATTTCTTCTCATACAACTACTTACCGCCATGTTGCCACAACTTCTTGTGTTTCTGTATACTATGTAACATAGCAATCCTCTCATCTCTTAGTTCCATTATTGGTACTCTAAGCTTGTGGGAGTTATGTATATCCTACTTCTCAAGGTCACTGCCAAGATCCAATTTTTCACACAAAAAACTTGCAACCTCCAGCATAAATGGGTTAACAACTGCAGTGAACTCTGAAGAGCAGAGCATGATCTGAGGTCATGTCAGCTCCTGAAAAACCAGGAAATACCTTAATATAGGTACGTCTGTGCTCTACCCTCCACTCTGACTTTTGACAGCCCTTTGCTGAGCCTCTACAGAGGATGCAGCTTTTATTAGCTTCCAGTGTTCCATCTCTGCATCTGCTGGAAGGTTTTTCTCCCTGACTTCGAATTTTCTCTGGCACACTCAAATAGTCACAAAAAGAAAGATCTCCAATCTCAAAATTGCAAAGAGAGAAAGGCCCAAGAAGACTGATTGCCCAGACTCACAAAGACCATATACAGATGGACTAAGACAGTCAGATTTCTTCAGAAGTCTTTTTGTTTTCTTTCAGGAAGTTAAAAAAAAAAAGAGGTGTAAATCTCTCATACAAGGTTTTAAATATAATGATGATAAATACCACAATGTTACAATGCGTTTTGACTGTTCCCAATTATTTTAAGGAGGCCATCAAACTTACAAAGTGGATGTAAGATATAGCTCTGCTTAAGATTATATAAGATGCATGACAAAATCTACCCTGAACAATGTTCTGAATGGTAACTGAAGGATTATGGAATAACAGGAGTCCAAGTGTGTGTTTTCAAACTAACGATCTTTTCCTCTTTTCATAGTATGATCCAGAACAGAGTAGGCATTGGAGGCCTGGCTCAAAACAAATCTGACCTTTTAGAAACTCCTGGGAAGATACATATTAATAAAGGGCCAATCTCAGATTGCTGAAACTGATAAGGGCAAGATGAGTTTGAGGGACATACAGTTGGATGCTAACATCAACTTTTAGCATAACTTCCTGGCCCCAATGGCATAGGCAAAACTATCATTTATTTCTTCAGATGACAACACATTATAAAGATGTAAGTAATATATAAAGAGCTACATTCATTTACTTCCTCCTTTAGGCAAATATTCATGTCCTGCCCTTTTGGTACCAAAAGCATCTTTACAACAAATTTATTAGAGAGTCTATGATTACTGTTCATGGTTTAAAACGCAAACTTTTTTTTTGTATTTTTAGTAGAGACAGGGTTTCACCATGTTGGCCAGGCTGGTTTCAACCTCCTGACCTCAAGTGATCCATCTACCTCGGTCTCCCAAGTTGCTGGGATTATAGGCGTGAGCCAGCACCTGGCCAAAAACTCTGTTACCTCAATCTCTTTCTGAATATATAAACCACACAGCACCCTTAACTTTATTTATTTATATATTTTTTAGAGCCAGGGCCTTGTTCTGTCACCCAGGCTGTAGCCTCGAACTCCTGGCCTCAAGTGATCCTCCTGCCTCAGCCTCCCAAATAGCAGGGACTACAGACAGTTAATTAAAAAAATTTTTTTTTTTTTTGGTAGAGAAGAGTCTCACAATGTTGCCCAGGCTGGTCTGAAACTCATGGGCTCAAGTGATCCTCCTGTTTCAGTTTCACAAAGTGCTGGGATTACAGGTGTCGGCCACTGTGCCTGGCCACTTAACTTTTATAAGGAAGCAACAGATCCTAACACAACCATCCTTAAAGACTAAAGTATTTTTTTTTAAAATTAGTTGTCAAGTAGAGAATAAATGATGAAGATTTTCTAGATGACTTGGGAAGAATAATGCCTTAAGCTAAAATATTCCTACTGTACTAAAAACACTCTAAAGTTTAAACATCAGTAGGTTCAGGGTTTAAAGTAACAAATATCACTACAGACTTTTTTTTAGTATTTTTTAAATGTAAATAATTGCATTTGTAGCGTATTACTCAAAGATTCTCAACATCTCGTTTTTTACTGAATCTTCAAGAAAAAAGGCATACATTACACCTGTTGTTTGTAAATATGGATAATCGGTCTCATGTATATCAAGAAATTCCATGAGCTGAAGCATACACCTGCAATAATTTATTGCAGTAATTTACCTGCAAATATTTATTTGACATCACATGGAAGAAAATAAAATTAGCAGACTCAAAAATGGAATACAGACAAAAAAAATTTTTTTTAAATAATCATTTTGCCTTCTCTATGCCCATCTCGGGTGTTTTAAAATTAAAACAAAACAAAATGTACCTATTTCTAAATATTATAGAGGAAATCAGTATACCTAAAAGGTGAGATGAGAACGATCTACTTAGGGTAATTCTTAAGAAATTTTAAAGACATTTAAACTTTAATGAGTCAGTAACATGTAACAGAAAAAGCTCTAATTCTCGAACTTGGGTTTGAGGTCTCTTTTCCTGACACAGCAAAGAACTTAATCTTCTTGATTATCTTTGTCTGTAAAATAGGGATATATAATACTACAGAGTTACTGTGAGAATCAGAAAGCATTATAAATGACTCTCACATGTGCTAACTCTAAGAAACTAATTACTGATATTATTATTCCCTAGATTAGTAAGAACAGAGTTAGTTTAAGGTTTTACTGCTTTCTATACAGGTTTGAAGGTAATCTCCATTATTTTTAGGAAGTCAAGCCCATCATCTGTAATAAAATAGTATCAGCCACATATTTCAAATACAAAGACTTAAAATATTTAAAGTTCTTACCATTTCAGACAATATATCAAATTAGTCTTGTTAGCATCAAATGGTCTGGTCTAAATAA
Organism: Macaca mulatta; assembly: GCF_049350105.2. Lineage (NCBI taxonomy): Eukaryota > Metazoa > Chordata > Mammalia > Primates > Cercopithecidae > Macaca > Macaca mulatta. The sequence goes on along the minus strand of NC_133417.1, from coordinate 74,531,746 downwards.
AAGAAGTTTCTCAAACATGTAGGATGCTTCTGAATCTAAGTAGCGCTTAAAGAAAAAATAATTTATTCCCTTAAAGTTTCTCAATCTATCTTCCTCTCTTCGATTGCCACCTAGCCCCAGAGTCTCTTCCTCTAGAGTATTTACTTACTAGGTTATTCAGACAACTATAGTTAAAAAACAAACAGACAAACAAACAAAAAACAAAAAACTGAGTGGAAGCAAAAGGGCAAATTATTGCCAGTTAATAATCAGAAAAACTTAACTGACTTCATGGTAAACAAAGTGAGAAGTAGGATAAAACACAGTTAAAAACACAAAATTGCCAAGAACACACAATGGGAAAAAGACAGGCTCTTCAATAAACAGTGCTGGAACAACTAGATATCCACATGTAAAAAAAAAATCAGACCCTTATAACGCATATAAAAATCAACTAAAAATGGTTTAATGACTTAAACATAAGACTTGCAACTGCAAAACCACTAAAAGAAAACACACAGAAAAAGCTCCATGACATTGGTTTGAGCAATGACTTTTCTGGATATGACCCCAAAACCACAGGCAACAAAAAGCAAAAATAGACAAATGGGATTGCATCAAACTAATAGGGTTCCACACAGCCAAAGAAACAATCAACGGAGTGAAGACGCAACCTCTGGAATGGAAGAAAGTATTTGCAAACCATACATCTGACAATGGGTTAATATCCAAAATATATAAGGAATGCAAACAACTCATCAGCAAGAAAACAACCTGATTTAAAATTGGGCAAAGAACCTGAAGAGATATTTCTCAAAGGAAGACATACAAATGGCCAACAAGCATATGGGCAAAAATGCTCAATGTCACTGAACATCAAAGGAATGCAAATTAAAACTACAATGAGATGGCACCTCATACCTGTTACAATGGCTATTATGAAAAAGAAAAAAAGAACAAAAACAAGGGAGAGGACATGAAGAAAAGGACACTCTTGTAAACTGTTGGTGGGAATGTAAATCAGTATAGGCATTATTAGAAAACCGAATGAAAGCTCCTCAAAAAATCAGAAATAGAAAGAGGGCATTACATAATGGTAAAGGGATCAATGCAACAAGAAGAGCTAACTATCCTAAATACATATGCACCAATACAGGAGCACCCAGATTCATAAAGCAAGCTCTCAGAGACCTACAAAGAGACTTAGACTCCCACACAATAATAGTAGGAGACTTTAACACTCCACTGTCAATATTAGACAGATCAACGAGACAGAAAATTAACAAGGATATTCAGGACTTCAACTAGCTCTGCTAAGTGAACCTAACAGACATCTACAGAACTCTCCACCCCAAATCAACAGAATATACATTCTTCTCAGCACCACGTCACATTCATTCTAAAACTGACCACATAATTGGAAGTAAAACACTCCTCAGCAAATGCAAAAGAACGGAAATCGTAACAGTCAGTCTTTCAGACCACAGTGCAATCAAATTGGACCTCAAGATTAAGAAACTCACTCAAAACCGCACAATTACACGGAAACTGAACAACCTGCTCCTGAATGACTACTGGGTAAATAATGAAATTAAGGCAGAAATAAGTAAGTTCTTTAAAACCAATGAGAACAAAGACAACGTACCAGAATCTCTGGGACACAGCTAAAGCAGTGTTTAGAAGCAAATTTACAGCACTAAATGCCCACAAGAAAAAGCAGGAAAGATCTAAAATGGATATCCTAACATCAGAATTAAAAGAACTAGAGAAACAAATTCAAAAGCTAGCATGAGACAAGAAATATCTAAGATCAGAGCAGAACTGAAGGAAATAGAGAAACAAAAAACCCTTAAAAAAAAAAAAATCAATGAATCCAGGAGCCGGTTTTTGAAAAGATTAACAAAATAGATTCTGGCTAGATGTCTGCTAGCCAGACTAAGAGGAAAATACAGAAAAATCAAATAGACAAAATAAAAAATGATAAAAGGGAGGTCACCACTGATCCCACAGAAATACAAACTACCATCAGAGAATACTATAAACACCTCTACACAAATACACTAGAAAATCTAGAAGAAATGGATAAATTCCTAGACATATACACCCTTCTAAGACTAAACCAGCAAGAAGTCGAATCCCTGAATACACCAATAACAAGTTCTGAAATTGACGCAGTAAGTAATAGCTTACCAACCAAAAAAAGCCCAGGACCAGATGGATTCACAGCCGAATTCTACCAGAGGTACAAAGAGTGGCTGGTACCATTCCTTCTGAAACTATTCCAAAAGGGGGACTCCTCCCTAACTCATTTTATGAGGCCAACATCATCCTGATACCAAAGCCTGGCAGAAACACATGAAAAAAAGAAAATTTCAGGCCAATATCCCTGATGAACATCGATGGGAAAATCCTCAATAAAATACTGGCAAACCGAATCCAGCAGCACATCAGAAAGCTTATCTACCACGATTAAGTCAGCTTCACCTCTGGGATGCAAGAATGGTTCAACATACATAAATCAATAAATGTAATCCATCACATAAACAGAACCAATGACTAAAACCACATGATTATCTCAATAGATGCAGAAAAGGCCTTCAATAAAATTCAACAGCCCTTCATGCTAAAAACTGTCAATAAACTAGGTATTGATGAAACATATCTCAAAATAATAAGAGCTACTTATGACAAACCCACAGCTAATATCCTGCTGAATAGACAAAAGCTGGAAGCATTCCCTTTGAAAACTGGCACAAGACAAGGACGCCCTCTCTCACCACTCCTATTCAATGTAGTATTGAAAGTTCTGGCCAGGATAATCAGGCAAGAGAAGGAAATAAAGGGTATTCAAATAGGAAGAGAGGAAGTCAAGCTGTCTGTTTGCAGATGACATAATTGTATATTTAGAAAACCCCTGGCCGGGCGCGGTGGCTCAAGCCTGTAATCCCAGCACTTTGGGAGGCCGAGGCGGGCGGATCACAAGGTCAGGAGATCGAGACCACAGTGAAACCCCATCTCTACTAAAAATACAAAAAATTAGCCGGGCGCGGTGGCGGGCGCCTGTAGTCCCAGCTACTCAGGAGGCTGAGGCAGGAGAATGGCGGGAACCCGGGAGGCGGAGCTTTCAGTGAGCCGAGATCGCGCCACTGCACTCCAGCCTGGGCAACAGCGTGAGACTCCGTCTCAAAAAAAAAAAAAAAAAAAAAAAAAAAGAAAACCCCATCGTCTCAGCCCAAAATCTCCTTAAGCTGATAACCAACTTCAGCAAAGACTCAGGATATAAAATCAATGTGCAAAAATCACAAGCATTCCTATACACCAATAACACACAAACAGAGAGCCAAATCATGAGTGAACTCCCATTCACAATTGCTACAAAGAGAATAAAATACCTAGGAACACAACTTACATGGAATGTGAAGGACCTCTTCAAGGAGAACTACAAACCACTGCTCAAGGAAATAAGAGAGGACAAAAATGGAAAAATATTTCATGCTTATGGATAGTAAGAATCAATATCATGAAAATGGCCATACTGCCCAAAGTAATTTATAGATTCAATGCTATCTCCATCAAGCTACAATTGACTTTCTTCATAGAATCAGGAAAAAACTGCTTTAAATTTCATATGGAACCAAAAAAGAGCCTGTATAGCCAAGACAATCCTAAGGAAAAGGAACAAAGCTGGAGGCATCATGCTACCTGACTTCAAACTATACTGCAAGGCTACAGTAACCAAAACAGCATGGTACTGCTACCAAAATGGATATATAAATCAATGAAACAGAACAGAGGCCTCGGAAATAACGCCACACATCTACAACCATCTGATCTTTGACAAACCTGACAAAAACAAGAAATGGGAAAAGGATTTCCTATTTAGTAAACGGTGTTTGGAAAACTGGCTAGCCATATGCAAAAAACTGAAACTGGACCCCTTCCTTACACCTTATACAAAAATTAACTCAAGAGATAGATTAAAGACTTAAACATAAGACCTAAAATCATAAAAACCCTAGAAGAAAACCTAGGCAATACCATTCAGGATATAGGCATGGGCAAAGATTTCATGACTAAAACACCAAAAACGATGGCAACAAAAGCCAAAATTGACAAATGGTATCTAATTAAACTAAAGAGCTTCTGCACAGCAAAAGAAGCTATCATCAGAGTGAACAGGCAACCTATAGAACGGGAGATCATTTTTGCTATCTATCCATCTGACAAAGGGCTAATATCCAGAATCTACAAAGAACTTAAACAAACTTACAAGAAAAAAAACAAATAACGCCATCAAAAAGTAGGTGAAGGATATCAACAGACACTTCTCAAAAGAAGACATTTATGTGGCCAACAAACAGGAAAAAAAAAAGCTAATCATCACTGGTCATTAGAGAAAAGCAAATCAAAACCACAATGAGATACCATCTCATGCCAGTTAGAACGGTGATCATTAAACAGTCAGGAAACAACAGATGCTGGAGAGGATGTGGAGAAACAGGAACACCATTACACTGTTCGTGGGAGCATAAATTAGTTCAACCATTGTGGAAGACAGTGTGGCAATTCCTCAAGGATCTAGAACCAGAAATACCATTTGGCACAGCAATCCCATTACTGGGTATATACCCAAAAGATTATAAATCATTCTTCTATAAAGACACATGCACACATATGTTTACTGCAGCATTATTCAAAATAGCAAAGACTTGTAACAGACCCAAATGCCCATCAATGACAGACAGGATAAGGAAAATGTGGCACATATACACCATGGAATACTATGCAGCCATTAAAAAGGATGACTTCATGTCCTTTTCAGGGACATGGATGAAGCTGGAAACTATCATTCTCAGCAAACTAACACGGGAACAGAAAACCAAACACTGCATGTTCTCACTCAAAAGTGGAAGTTGAACAATGAGAACACATGTACACAGGGAGAGGAACATCACACACTGGGGCATGTCTGGGGGTGGGGGGTCTAGGGGAGGGATAGCATTAGGAGAAATACCTAATGTAGATGACAGGCTGATGGGGTTCAGCAAACCACCATGCCACATCAATACCTATGTAATAAACCGGCATGTTCTGCACATGTATCCCAGAACTTAAAGTATAATAATAATAAAAAAAATTAAAAATAGAACTTGCACATGATCCAGAAATCCCACTACTGGATATATATCCAAAGGAAATGAGATCAGTGTGTTGAAGAGATATCTGCACTCTCGTGTTCACTGCTGCATTATTCACAATAGCTAAGATACAGAATCAACCTGTTTCCACCAATAGATGAACGGATTTTTTTTTAAATGTGGTTTATATACACAATGGAATACTATTCAGCCTGTCATCTGGAGCAACATGAATGAACCCAGAGGAAGTTAGTTATGTTATATGAAATAAGCCAGGCACAAAAGGACGAATACCATATGATCTCATCTACATGTGGAATCTAAAAATGTTGAAGTCATAGAAGCAGAGAGAATAGTGGTTCTCATGGGATTAGAGAAGGGAATGTGTTGGACAAATGCTGGTAAAGGATATAAAATTTCAGTTAGCTCAGAGGAATGAGTTCAAGAATTCTACTGTATAACATGATGACTACAACTAATAACAATGTACTGTATTCCTGAAAATCACTGGCCAGGTGCAGTGGCTCACATCTGTAATCCCAGCACTTTGGGAGGCTGAGGCAGGCGGATCACAAGGTCAGGAGTTCGAGACCAGCCTGGCCAATATGGTGAAACCCCATCTCTACTAAAAATACAAAAGTTAGCTGGGTGTGGTGGCGGGCGCCTGTAGTCCCAGCTACTTGGGAGGCTGAGGCAGGAGAATTGCTTGAATCCAGGAGGCGGAGGTTGCAGTGAGCCAAGATCATGCCACTGCACTCCAACCTGGGTGACAGAGTGAGACTGTCTCAAAAAAAAAAAAAAACCCCGCTAAGATGTTAAGAGTTCTCACCACAAAAAGGGGTAATTATGTGAGGCAATATATGTTAATTAGCTCAATTTAGCCAGTCCACAATGTATACATATTTCAAAACACCATATTGTTCACAGTAAGTATATACAATTTTTGTCAACTTAAAAAAGTAAAAAACAAAAGCGCAGAAATACATTTTAAAACAAAAACCTCATTTTTATATCAGCTTGAGTATGAATTTCATGCCAACTATTTAGAATGTCTCTGCTTATTTTGTATGTGTAAGTATTCTTAGAAATATGTACTTCGTTTTACCTTTAGATTTGGGAATCAGCTCTCCACAACTGAGTATCCGTACCTCCGCAAACGGTTTGCTAGCTGCATCTGTTTTCTGGTTTTCAATCTCTCTTACAACTTCTTGGCCAGAGATTACTTGTCCAAAAACAACATGATGCCTAAAGTGTCAAGTAAAAATTATTAAATAAAAGCTTCTTATTTCAATGTTAATTTAAAACAGGTTGTAAAATAAATAAAATAATCTTTACCCATCTAAATGAGGAGTTGGTTTCGTTGTTCTTTTGGAAGTCATCAGATAGAAGAATAAAAACAAAGTCAGAGAAAAACAAAGTTAGCATCTCTAAAAAGAAAAAGAAAATAACTGTATTGGAAACAAAGCTGAAAACAAAGACATCAACTGCTATCTTAATATAATCATATTACCTCAATCTTAAGGAGAACAGAAGGCAAAATGCTTTCCACATAATGTATTTACCAAACTTGTTCTAATTATAAAAGCAATACCTACTTACTGCTGAAAACTTTTATGTAACTAAAATAGACATTTCACTGTTATTTCTATCCATTCATGTTTCTTGCACTTGAGTTCTTACTGAATAGTCATAATTTTATAATGTTCTACTATGCAGACATATCAAAATTTATGAAACAATTCCACCAGTGTATGAGTTTAACCATAATGCTTTTCAACCTTAAAACATTTTAAACAGTTAAGCACAGACTATATTCTTATGATCCTCAGACATATACTGTTGGACTTGAACAGAAATGGTTTATATCGTGTTTATAAGTTTTTTTTGTTTTTATTTTTTTGGTTTAGAGACAGGGTCTCAGGCTGTTGTCCAGGCTGCAGTGCACTGGCACAACCTTGGTTCACTGCATCCTCAACATTCTGGGCTCAAGCTATCCTCCTGTCTCAGCATCCTGAGTAGCTGGGACTATAGGTGCATGCCAGCATGCCTGGCTAATTTTTTATTTTTTGTAGAGACAGGTCTCACTATGGTGCCCAGGCTAGTCTCAAACCTGGGTTCAAGCGATCCTCCCACTTTGACCTTTGAAAGTGCTGGGATTACAAGTATGAGTCACTGTGCCCAACTGAGTGTTTACAAGTTCTTTAATTACCTGCAAGAGATCTGGATTAAGAATTGGGACAAAAATTGGCCGGGCGCGGTGGCTCAAGCCTGTAATCCCAGCACTTTGGGAGGCCGAGACGGGCGGATCACAAGGTCAGGAGATCGAGACCATCCTGGGTAACACAGTGAAACCCCGTCTCTACTAAAAATACAAAAACTTAGCCGGGCGAGGTGGCAGGCGCCTATAGTCCCAGCTACTCGGGAGGCTGAGGCAGGAGAATGGCGTGAACCCGGGAGGTGGAGCTTGCAGTGAGCTGAGATCCGGCCACTGCACTCCAGCCTGGGTGACAGAGCGAGACTCCGTCTCAAAAAAAAAAAAAAAAAAGAATTGGGACAAAAATTAAAGTAAGCATTTTTTGGCACATGAAGTTATTTTTTCAAAATCCCATCCCCCCACCATCAACCATAAAGCTATGTAGGTAAGAAGGCTGCTACTCAAATACGTACTAAAAACACTGGTATGAAAATTAAAGATTAGCATTTTTTAAGAGTTGTTATTTTAAAAAAACCTTATCAAAAAGCTATTAGAAATTTGAAAAAAGGAGCATAATTTAAGCTAATCTTTGATTAAAGCATGTACAATACCACTGAAAAAAGTATAACCTATAGCTGAATTTTTAGGTTTACCTAACTATAAAATTAATGACCTACTATTGTTTCCTCATTGTAACACTATACTCACTTCAACTCACTAAAATCACCTAGAAATGTAAAAACCTAGGTGTACACTATGTGTATTCATATAACATGTTACAGTCACAATGTATATATATGATTTGCATTTAGACACAGTTGTTCCCCACTTCACTGATAACTTTATTTGCAAGTCTGCCTGCTCACTAAAACTTATTTGTAATTCCAAAATTAAAAAATTACAGCTTGTAGTGCTTTCATGGTAATTTACAGATACACACAGAGTGGCAAATAAGTGTGCTGGCAAGGATGTGGAAAAATAAAAACTCCTGTACGTTGCTAATTGGAATGTAGAATGGTGCAACCACTATGGAAAAAGTATGGAAGTTTCTCAAAAAGCTAAAAGGAGTATGACCATATAACCCACCAATTCACTCCTAGGTATATGTTCAAAAGAACCAAAAAAAAAGAAACTCAAATGCCAATGCTCACTGCAGCAGTATTCACAATAGTCAAAATGTGAAAACAAGTCAAATGTCCACTAACAGAAGAATCAAGAAACATGGTATACACATATAGCAGAGTATTACTCAGCCATAAAAAAAAAAAAAAAAATGGAGTTCAGGCCACGCGCAGTGGTTCATGCCTATAATCCCAGCACTTTCGGAGGCCAAGGCGGGCGGATCATGAGGTCAGGAGATCAAGACCATCCTGGTTAACAAGGTGAAATCCCATCTCTACTAAAAATACAAAAATTAGCCAGGCATAGTGGTGGGCGCCTATAGTCCCAGCTACTCGGAAGGCTGAGGCAGAATGGCATGAACCCGGGAGGTGGAGCTTGCAGTGAGCCAAGATTGCACCACTGCACTCTAGGCTGGGCAAAAGAGAAAGATTCCATCTCAAAAAAAAAATGGAGTTCTGATACATGCTACAATATAAATAAACCTTGGAAACATTAAGTGAAACAAGCCAGATACAAAAGGATAAAAATTGTGGGATTCCACTTAAATAAAACAGTCGAACAGGCAAATTCATAGAAGTTACCAGGGATGGGGGGAAAGGGGAAATGGTACGGAGTCTCTGCAACAATGAAACAATTCTGGAAATAGTGCTGATGGTTGTACAACACTGTTAATACACATGACTCGCCCAGTGGCTCACACCTATAATCCTAGCACTTTGGGAGGCTGAGGCAGTGGGATGACTTGAGCCTAGGAGTTTGAGGCTGCAGTGAGCTATGACTGTGCCACTGCACTCTAGCTTGGCAACAGAGCAAGACTTTGTCTCAAAAAAATAAATAACTATAAACAAGACTGAACTGTACACTTACAAATGGTTAAAATGGCAAATCTTCTATATGTTATAGCACAAAAAAAATTTTTTTAAGACTGAAGCTCTCTAAAAATTGAAGTTATTTCCTTTAAAAAACAGAACACAGAAGAAGGGATACCTATGAAATAGGAAGATATGAGGAGAAACCAACATTTAGAGGGAAGATTCTGAGAATATATATGAAGGATTGTATGAACTTAACATAAGAGTTTTGGTTAGTACAGGAAAGATTTTATTTAAAAGAGGAAAATAAATTATAAAACTGTGTTGAGAATGTGGTGAAATTAGCATTTACATACTACTGGTGCTACAGTAAACTATCCTTTCCTTTTTTTTTTTTTTTTTTTTTTTTTTGAGACAGAGTCTCGCTCTGTCGCCCAGGCTGGAGTGCAGTGGCCAGATCTCAGCTCACTGCAAGCTCTGCCTCCCAGGTTTACACCATTCTCCTGCCTCAGCCTCCCGAGTAGCCGGGACTACAGGCACCCGCTACTGCGCCCGGCTAGTTTTTTGTATTTTTTAGTAGAGACGGGGTTTCACCGTGTTAGCCAGGATGGTCTCGATCTCCTGACCTCGTGATCCGCCCGTCTCGGCCTCCCAAAGTGCAGGGATTACAGGCTTGAGCCACCGGGCCCGGGCTATCCTTTTCTTTTGAAAATCAACATAACGCCGGGCGCGGTGGCTCGAGCCTGTAATCCCAGCACTTTGGGAGGCCGAGACGGGCGGATCACGAGGTCAGGAGATCGAGACCAGCCTGGCTAACACGGTGAAACACCGTCTCTACTAAAAAAATACAAAAAACTAGCCGGGCGAGGTGGTGGGCGCTGGTAGTCCCAGCTACTCGGGAGGCTGAGGCAGGAGAATGGCGTAGACCCGGGAGGCAGAGCTTGCAGTGAGCTGAGATCCGGCCACTGCACTCCAGCCTGGGCAACAGAGCAAGACTCTGTCTCAAAAAAAAAAAAAAAAAAAGAAAATCAACATAACAAGGCCAGGTGCGGTGGCTCACACCTGTAGTCCCAGCACTTTGGGAGGTTGAGGCAAGTGGATCACCTGAGGTCAGGAGTTCAAGACCAGCCTGACCAACATGGAGAAGCCCCGTCTCTACTAAAAATACAAAATTAGCCAGGCATGGTGGTGCATGCCTGTAATCCTAGCTACTCGAGAGACTGAGGCAGGAGAATCGCTTGAACCTGGGAGGTGGAGGTTGCGGTGAGCGGAGATCGCGCCATTGCACTCTAGCCTGGGCAAAAAGAGCGAAACTGCGTCTCAAAAAAAAAAGTCAACATAACAATATATATGGAAAGCCTTAAAAATGTGTAAATAGTTCATTAAACTTCTTAAATATTAAAACTGCATGAAATGATAGGCACAACAATGTTCACTAGAGCAGTTTAAAAAACAGGAAACAAACTGAATGTCCCAAAATAAGATTAATAATGCATAGTACATTCAAGCAAGAGATTAACATGTAGCCATTAAAAAGCTAACATTTAGTGATGTACAGAGATTTACATTATCGCCAAAAGTTGATTATAGAGCAACACTCTATAAACATTTTTAATGCATGGAAAGATGCTCTGGGGATGGGATTTTTGTGTGTGTGGCTTATCTGTGTTTTGTTTTCTTTTTTTTTTTTTTTACAATGAAGAGGTAATTGTAAGTTGTTTTATTTGTTTGCTTCTGAGACGGAGTCTTGCTCTGTAGCCCAGGCTGGAGTGTAGTGGCACAACCCTGGCTCACTGCAACCTCTACCTTCCTGCCTCAGCCTCCCAAGTGGCTGAGATTACAGGTGCCTGCAACCACACCCAGCAAATTTTTGTATTTTAGTAGAGACAGGGTTTCACCATGTTGGCCAGGCTGGTCTCGAACACCTGACCTCAAGTGATCCACCCGCCTCGGCTTCCCAAAGTGATGGGATTACAGGCGTGAGCCACTGCACCCAGCCATAAATTGTTTTGTTTAAAAAGAAAATCAGAGAGATCCACATTATGTGCAATTGGTTGAATAAACTATGGTATACACAAACAACAGAGTACTATGCAGCTGCAAAAAAGAATAAAAATGATCTCTATAAACTGTTATGGAGTGTTTCAAGGATATACTGTTAAGTGAAGAGTGAAACAGTATACACGGTATGCCATCTACGGTATAAGGAAGGGAAAGTGAGAAAATGTATACATGTATTTGCTTATGTTTACAAACGGACATACAGGAAGATAAACTGGAAATTAGGTTGGTTATTAACATGGATAGATGGAACTGGGGTGAAAAAAACAAGGAAATGGGAATGAAGTGGAAGGGCTGGGTGAGAGAGACACTTCATAGTATTCTTTTTGTTTTGACTTTGGAAATGTTACTATTTCATAAACTTAAAAAAATGAAAAAAAAAATCAAAATAAGGTAGGAAGGAGAACAAAATGAAATATAATCAGAAAGGAATAAACCTAACACATTTTGAGTGAATCACAAAACCAAACCAAAAAAGAACTAATTTAAGTCACTTTAAAACTTGCTGTTTAACTACCTACACTCAGTCTCAAAACAAAAAAAAGCATAAATAGTGAACTCTAGTTAGTAGGTCCTTATTTACAGCAGTATGGGACGGCAGTTGTTCATTCTAAGATTCAATAAGGATCAGAAATGTTGAAGATAATCAGGCGCCAGATTTCTCACTGTTGAAGAGTTAACAAGTATGGAATAGAGAAACAACAGAATAATCCACATGGTGCTGACAGATTAAATTCCTCAGAGACCAAGAGAGTTCAAGGCTACTGAAGACAGCAAACCTGTACCCATAAGACAGGATTAAAAAAACAGGCATTACTGACAACAGGCCTAGTAACAATTTTTTTTTGTAGTCGGAACTGGAAATCCTTAGCATTTGGAGGTTACAAATAAATTTTAGCGAGAAGGTGAATTCTCAAATACAGAATCTATGAACAGTGGGAACTGACTGCATTTTATTCTTTGTAATTAAGTAATGTATGGAGAAATACTCTGTGTAAACATCTAGTTTCTCACTGAAATCACCCCTTTAAATTTAGCATCAATAGAAGATTCTTGCCTGTCAGTCATTACTGTGATGATTACAAAATGGTGACTTTTCTAACTCCATCATTCCTTCTAAATTTATTAGCTGACATTCTAATAAGGGAACAGCTTCCCTTCTCTCTCATTATTTAATCATTTATTTATATCAATGTAGACTCCTGGTTCCTATTTGACCATAAACTGATATTACTGTTACTTATTTTGATGCTCACATTATCCTAATTTGGCTAGTGGGAAACCTTTAACCTGGCTCCTGTATTCTCTTGACAAGTCTCCATTATTTCAAAACATTAGCAGAACAATTTAACTTCCCCTCTATAACAATTTTCCCTCTTTAACAATTCTGTCTAGGTGCCATAGCTCATGTGTGTAATCCCAGCCTGGAGTCTCCAGCCTGGGCAACGCAGGGAGACCCCGTCTCTTCACAAAAAAAAAAACTAGCTAGGTGTGGTGGCACACACCTGTAGTCCTATCTACTCGGAAGCCTGAGGTGGGGAGGATTCCTTGAGCCAGGGAGGTCAAGGCTGTGGTGAGCCGTGATTGCGCCACTGCACTTGCCTGGGTGACAGAGCAAGACCTTGTCTCAAAAACAGTAACATAAAAACACAACAAAAAAAATCAATTATTTGTTCCCCCTCCCTCCCTTATAGATTCCTCTCCTATTTATTAGTAATCAACGGCAGGCACACAGAGAAACGGTAGACCAAAAATGGGATTTTTTTTTTTTTTGGGGTCGGAGTCTCACTCTGTCACCCAGGCCAGAGTGCAGTGGTGCGATCTCAGCTCACTGCAAGCTCTGCCTCCCGGGTTCACGCCATTCTCCTGCCTCAGCCTCCCGAGTAACTGGGACTACAGGCACCCGCCACCACGCCCAGCTAATTTTTTCATATTTTTAGTAGAGACGGGGTTTCACTGTTTTAGCCAGGATGGTCTTGATCTTCTGACCTCGTGATTCGCCCACCTCAGTCTCCCAAAGTGCTGGGATTACAGGCGTGAGTCACCGTGCCCGGCCCAAAAATGGGATGTTTTAAATGATCAGATAATAAATACTTACATGAAAAACTGTGAACCATTTGTATCCTTCCCTCTGTTGGCCATTGATAAGAGAAATTCTTTGTTGTGTTTAACAGCGAAACTCTCGTCTATAGAGAAGGAAAGTTTTCAGTTACATTATAGGTGTAACCGCCAAAAAAAAATTCATTTTCACTTCTATTCACATCTGATGTATTCTTTTTTTTTTTTTTTTTTTTTTTTTGAGACAGAGTCTGGCTCTGCCGCCCAGGCTGGAGTGCAGTGGCCGGATCTCAGCTCACTGCAAGCTCCGCCTCCCGGGTTCACGCCATTCTCCTGCCTCAGCCTCCCGAGTAGTTGGGACTACAGGCGCCCGCCACCGCGCCCGGCTAGTTTTTTGTATTTTTTAGCAGAGACGGGGTTTCACCGTGTTAGCCAGGATGGTCTCGATCTCCTGACCTCGTGATCCACCCGTCTCGGCCTCCCAAAGTGCTGGGATTACAGGCTTGAGCCACCGCGCCCGGCCTGATGTATTCTTTAGTGCCATACACAACTTAGATGACAAAGTTAGGTTATGAAAGAAGAGAATCAAATATGAATCAATTTCCCCTCTCACCTTTTTTTTTTTTTGAGACGGAGTCTCACTCTGTCACCCAGCCTAGAGTGCAGTGGTGCAATCTCGGCTCACTGTAAGCTCCGTCTCCCGGGTTCACGCCATTCTCCTGCCTCAGCCTTCTGAGTAGCTGGGACTACAGGTTCCCACCATCACACCCGGCTAATTTTTGTATTTTTAGTAGAGACGGGGTTTCACCATGTTAGCTAGATGGTCTCGATCTCCTGACCTCGTGATCCGCCCGCCTTGGCCTCCCAAAGTGCTGGGATTACAGGCGTGAGCCACCAAGCCCAGCCTCCCCTCTCATCGGTGTAAGATTCGAATATTATTGATTTCCTATTCTTTACTTATAAAACCCAAATACTATCTCAATTCCCTTCCTTTCCATTTATATTTGTCCTTCACATTTTTGGAAAAGATAACACTACTTTATTTAAATAAAAAAATGAAACTATCTAAACAGTTGAGCACAGTGGTATGTGGCTGTAGTCCTAAGCTACTCAGGAGGCTGAAGCAGGACGATCACTGGAGCTCAGGAGCTTGAACCTAAAGTGCACTATGATCACACCCATGAAAAGCCACTGCACTCCAACCTGGGCAACACAGTGAGATCCCATCTCTTAAAAAAAAAAACTGAGAGTCCAGATTAGATTCTTTTACATTTCAATGGTTTCATTTCTGAGCACACAGAGGCACACAGAGTATTATTTAGTCTGGATTCATTAACTTAACCTCTGTCATAGCATCACTTATGCCATAGCAAAGGGAGGAACCTGATTTCCAAACTTGGGTTAGAATATTAAGAACAAATCATGTAGAATTTTAAACAAAATTTCACTAAATGTCAAAACTGAAAGATGAAAAATATCAAATTATTTCCACATTAAATATGCTTATAGTTTTCCAAATGGTCTTCACATCAACAAAAAAATTCTAGCAAGAAAACTTAAATTTTTGGAAAAGATTATAGTTAAATTTTAGAGTATCAAAGATATTTTAAAAATTTTCATAGAACAAATGACCTAAAAATTTGGATGTTGTTAGTAAGAAATATTGCTGAATCTCCTTTAATAAAAGCTAAGATGGCCGAGCACGGTGGCTCAAGGCTGTAATCCCAGCACTTTGGGAGGCCGAGACGGGCGGATCACGAGGTCAGGAGATCGAGACCATCCTGGCTAACACGGTGAAACCCCGTCTCTACTAAAAAAAATACAAAAAACTAGCCGGGCGAGGTGGCAGGCGCCTGTAGTCCCAGCTACTCGGGAGGCTGAAGCAGGAGAATGTCGTAAACCCGGGAGGCAGAGCTTGCAGTGAGCTGAGATCCGGCCACCGCACTCCAGCCTGGGCGACAGAGCAAGACTGAGTCTCAAAAAAAAAAATAATAATAATGATAATAATAATAAAAGTTAAGATTGATCTATGGAAGTTCCTATTCTAGTACTAAAATTCTAAGAATTAAGTACAGATCGGCCGGGCGCGGTGGCTCAAGCCTGTAATCCCAGCACTTTGGGAAGCCGAGACGGGCGGATCACGAGGTCAGGAGATCGAGACCATCCTGGCGAACACGGTGAAACCCTGTCTCTACTAAAAAATACAAAAAACTAGCCGGGCGAGGCGGCGGGCACCTGTAGTCCCAGCTACTCAGGAGGCTGAGGCAGGAGAATGGCGTAAACCCGGGGGGCGGAGCTTGCAGTGAGCTGAGATCCGGCCACTGCACTCCAGCCCGGGCGACAGAGCCAGACTCCGTCTCAAAAAAAAAAAAAAAAAAAAAAAAGAATTAAGTACAGATCATTGAAACCCTTTCAAATCATATGTTGTAAAAATGTCCTAAGAAGAAAAAACCCCATCTCTACAAAAAGCAATTTTTTACCAGAAAATTAACTTTCAGATTAGTTGAAGGCAGCTAGACATTAGTATACTCTTTAATGAATAATGTTATTGATTCCATAGAGAATAAAATAGAATAAAAGAGAAAACATTTAAAACATAATATAAATGTAAACATTTTTACCTTCAAAAAATCCTCCATAGATAGATTCCCCTCCTCGTCCATTTCCTAAAAATGAAAAACATACTCTTTTAACTCTCAAGATAACAAGTGCCTCAAAGGTGATACCTAAACAAAATACTTCTTAAAAAGTAGATTTTTAAATAATTTTGAATTAACAATATTTGAAGATTGCAGAAAATCATAAAAGATATTAATGTCAATAATGCAAGATCCCAAATTTCTTTCTTTCCCCTATGCTATGATAGTAAGAATGTGACAAAGACTATTAAAATATATTTTAAAAAAGAACTTTCAGATTCTAATTATGATTATGCAGGTCTTGCAACAGGTTAACATTTTTTCAACATGTTTTAAAAGTAGTTTTGATATTTTTACAATAAAAAAGTAAAAATGTTATTGTAGTAAGGATTACCACTTGTGACAAAATCAAACACATACACTTGACAGATTACTGAGATGAATGCAGTGTTTTGTTTTGTATCCAGAAGCCTATTTCTGAAATTAATTCATGTGTCAAAGGTAAAATTATTTTTTATAAGCTTTCCGTTTTTTTTTTTTTTGAGACAGAGTCTTGCTCTGTCGCTCAGGCTGGAGTTCAGTGGCACGATCTCGGCTCACCGCAACCTCTGCCTTTCGGGTTCCTGCCTCAGCCTCCCGAGTAGCTGGGACTACAGGCACACGCCATCACGCCGGGTAAATTTTTGTATTTTTAGTAAAGGCAGGGTTTCACCATGTTGTCCAGGCTGGTCTTGAACTACTGACCTCGTGATTTGCCCGCCTTGGCCTCCTAAAGTGCTGGGATTATAGGCATGAGCCACCATGTCCAGCCTATGAGCTTCCTTCTTTTACATATTTCTATGAGTACTTCTAATTGACCAAAGATTAAATGGAGTGAGAGTGACAAGAACATTGGACTATAACTTCTAGGGACTTGTCTAACTTTGAGATCTGTGATATTTAACAGAAAATAATACATGATTTTTCCAAGTCTCACCTTCACTGAAGTCACCACCTTGAACCATAAAATCCTTGACAACTCTGTGAAAGAGACAACTCTTATAATGTAATGGTTTCTGAGTTGATTTCCCGGTCCCCTTTTCACCTATAGAGATAAAAAATTAGGACATTTAATAGAAAGGAAATCAAAGGAGTATGAAAGCAAAATAAATGTAAATATTCCTCTCTTGAACCTTACAGACTAAAAAAAATCATATTTTCATTCCTTTCAGGAATTTTTTTAAAACATTCATTTAAAAAATCACCCATGTATTTCTGGAGAATGTAGAAATCAATCTCAAATAATATACCATTAAAACTAATATTTGTTTTTGGTTTTTTTTTTGAGACAGAGTCTAGCTCTGTCACCTAGGCTACAGTGTGGTGGCACTATCTTGGCTCACTACAACCTCTGCCTCCTGGGTTCAAGTGATTCTCCTGCCTCAGCCTCCCGAGTGGCTGGGATTACAGGTGCCTGCCACCACACCCAGCTCATTTTTTTTAGTAGAGACGGAATTTCACCACGTTGGCCAGGGTGGTCTCAAAGTCCTGACCTCAAGTGATCCGCCCATCTCAGCCTCCCAAACTGCTGGGATTACAGGCATGAGCCACCGCGCCCGGCCTCTATTCTTTTTTATTGAGACAGGGTCTCACTCTTGTTGCTCAGGCTGGAGTGCAGTGGAGTGATCTTGGCTCACTGCTACCTCCGCCTCCTGGGCAATTCTCCCACCTCAGCCTCCAGAGTAGCTGGGATTACAGGCGCACACCACCATGCCCGGCTGATTTTTTGTATTTATTTTTTTGAGATGGAGTTTCATTCTTGTTGCCCAGGCTGGAGAGCAATGGTGCGATCTCGACTCACTGCAACCTCCACCTAGGGATCATGTGATTCTCTGCCTCAGCCTCCCGAGTGGCTGGGATTACAGACACCCACTATCACACCTGGCTAATTTTTGTATTTTGAGTAGAGATGGGGTTTCACTATGTTTGCCGGGCTGGTCTCAAGCTCCTGACATCAGGTGATCTGCCCGCCTTGGCCTTCCAAAGTGCTGGGATTATAGGCGAGTCACCACGCCTGGCCAATTTTTTGTATTTTTAGTAGAGACAGGGTTTCACCATGTTAGCCAGGATTGTCTTGAACTCCTGACCTCAAGTGATCCACCCACCTCGGCCTCCCAAAGTGCTGGGATTACAGATGTAACCCACCATGCCCAGTCACACCATGCCCAGTCATAATATTTCTAAGAATTACTTTCATGCCCTAGTCACTGCTGTGTAATCTTCGTGTTAACAGAAAAGAAGTAATATGCATGGAGAAATCTAAAATAGGGTAAATAAAAAATTAAAGCAAGCTATGCCAAGTATGGTAGCTCACACCTGTATCCCAGCTGAGGAAGCTTACGTGTAAGGATTGATAAGCCCAGGAGTTCTAGTCCAGTTGGACAACGTTGCAAGATCCTGTCTCTTAAAAAAAAGAAGAAAAAAAAAAAAAAGCAAACCACAGTCAACTGAGACTACTATTAGGGCAGTTGAAAATGTGAACAAACCTGTACAAAGACAACGAAAGTTCTCGCATGTTTTGGGGCACACATCAGAAAATAATTCAAAGACAACTCTTCCAGCTGAAAAAGAAGGTAGTTGGTTTAAACTTCTTTACTAATTTAAAATATTAAACACCCATTTATAAATGTTAACTAATATTCTTACCAGGTTGATTGTTAATGGCAATGTCAAAAAAACATCGAGGACGTTGAACCTTTATTCCCATGGCTCCAATACTTAATCTATGAGTAAAATACAGTTTCAGACAAGCAGACTAAAATAGCAAAGATCTTTCACAAATTTCTGGAAAAAAAATTCTGTGAAACAAAATTAGAAATACAGTTTGAATTTATTTTGATATTTATTTCTATGAGGTAAATCACATGGATTATTAGTGCTTTTTTAGAGATTAGATTGCATTTTGTGAAGCAACTAGAAAAGACTTGAAAGTTAAGCCTTAACCATTATTATGTAATCAACTTTCTATTTATCAACCAGAATATAGATTAATAGCCCAAACAGAAAACTGTATTACCTCTGTATGATTAGTGAACTTATTCAATAAGCAGATTACCTTCAAATGAAGAAAAGACCCAAAAAACCCAAGGACAACTGATCCCTGTGCTCCTAGAAAACAAAAATGAGAGTTCTGATTAAAATATGAGATTTTTAAGAAGCAAAATCACACAAGAAGAAAAAGTGGGGTATTTTAATGACAGTATGGTATTTTTAAATAGTATATGTGGTAGATTTACATTTTGAGTAAAAGCACAACATTCAATTTTACATATGAGGGTACTTTCTGATTATGAGCAACAGCCTTTACTGATATGCTAGTATAGACACAAAAAATACCAAAGAGATATTCTGTGTAACAGCTTTATTTCTATAACAGAAAGCTATTATTTAACAGACATTATTTTGATAAGGGATTTATTTTAAGGACTTAAAAAGCTGAATTGTAATACTTGGTGGAAGATGATAGGGTAAGGTAAAGTGTAGAAGAAACAAAGGCAGTAAGTGTAAATAGTGTCCAAAATTATGGACTCTAAAAATGACAGTTTCATATGCTATGTATGCCATGTTACACTTCAATAAAATTTACTTTATTAAAAATAATTAATATATCTAAGACAAAACTGTTTACTCTTCTACCTCCATTCCCTTGAATACTCAGTAAACATTACCATTGCCCAAGCCAACTGCTGAGGCTGAAAAACTGGGGGTCATCTTTGGTTCCACTTTCCCTCATACCTCATTATCCAAACCATTAGGAAGGTAATTTGGCTCTAGCTTCAAAAATTATCCCAAAAGTTCTCATTACCTTTACCATTATCATTTCTTATCTAGGCTACTCCAATAGCCTCCTAAGTAGTTTCTCTTATTTTACTCCTAATTCTACACTGCCTCTTCTCCACAAAATAGCCAGAGTGGAATGATTCTTTTAAAACACAAATCTTATCATATCATTCCTCTGCCTAAAACTGTCTTACCATTCATCTGAAAAGTTTTAGCATGGATTTTAAGGCTGTAGACTGGCACTGCTCAATAAAAACATGAGCCACCCAGGTAAATTAAAATTTTTCAGTAGCCACATTTTGACAAATAAAAACAGTCTAATTGTAATATATTTTATTTAACTCAGTATGTACAGACTGAATATCTTTTAGAGGAAATGCTTGGAACCAGAAGTGTTTTAGATTTTTTTTTTTTTGAATTTTGGAATATTTGCATACACATGAGATATCCCGGGGATGGGACACAGTTTAAACACAAAATTCATTTATATTTCAAACATACCATACCTTATGCACATAGCCTGAATTATATGTGTAATTTTATACAATTTAAATAATTTTGTGCTTGAAACAAAGTTTGTATTAAGTACTTATGTGTGAAATTTTCAATTCTGATGCTCAAAAAGTTTCCATTTTTGGACCTCAGATTTTCAGATTAGTGATGTCCAAACAGTAATGTTATGGATATACAGGTAATAACCAGTATGTCCAAACTATTACCACTTCAGAATATAATAAACAAAATGTTACTGAGATTTTTTTTTTTGGTACAAGTCTTTGGAAATCCATTGTATATTTTATCCTTGAAGCATATCTCAATTCAGACTAGCCACATTTCAAGTGCTCAAAAAGCACATGTGGCTTGTGGCTACTGTAATTTCAATTATATGGCTCTAAATATTTTAGCTCCTGTTCACCTCTAGGCATTTTCCTCAACTTCATTTCCTAACATCTTCTAATATTTTCCTCAACTTTATTTCAGCTACATTGGTATCCTGCTGGGTTATCCCCCACTCCCCACCCTCAACATCCCATAGCCTACTCTTTCATCAGGTCCTTTACATTTGCTGTTCCCTCCACCTGGAATGCTCTCAAACCATCTTCACATCGTTCACCCCCTTGTTGCTCAGGAATCACCTTCCCATAGAGACCCATTCGTAGTCTACTGTATTCAAGAAAGGAGCTCTCATCCTCCTAACACTTTACATCCTCTTATTCTGCTTTTTCTTCCAAGCATTTCTTGCTAATTGGTATTCAATTTTTATATCCATCTTCTCTCACTAGAATACAAGTTCCATGATGTGATAAACCTGAATTTTCAGTCTTACTCCCTTCTCTTTTTTTTTTTTTTTTTTTTTTTTTGAGACGGAGTCTCGCTGTGTCACCCAGGCTGGAGTGCAGTGGCGCGATCTCGGCTCACTGCAAGCTCCGCCTCCCGGGTTTACGCCATTCTCCTGCCTCAGCCTCCGAGTAGCTGGGACTACAGGCGCCCGCCACCACGCCCGGCTAGTTTTTTGTATTTTTAGTAGAGACGGGGTTTCACCATGTTAGCCAGGATGGTCTCGATCTCCTGACTTCGTGATCCACCCGCCTCGGCCTCCCAAAGTACTGGGATTACAGGCTTGAGCCACCGCGCCCGGCCTGTCTTACTCCCTTCTCAATTCTTAGTACTCAAACAGTGCTTGGCATATGACAAGAAATCAGTATTTATTAAATGAATGAACAAATGTGAGAGGACAGGCATGAGTGAGAATGCAAAATTGTAGTAACAACAAAAAAACGGAAACACTCAAAATATCTTACAATAGGAGAGAAACTGAACAAATTATGGTATAAAATGCTATTTAATACTATATGGCAGTTCCATTGTAACACAGGCCAAGAAAGCTACTATTTAGTTCAAAATAAACAAAAAAGTAAATTGCACATAAGTATTTCCTTTAACACCATAAAATAATACCCTATTTCTACAGAGAGAGATCTTGAGAATACTATATATACCAAACTCCTCACAGAATCTCTGCAAAAGGCACTGAGTCTAGGAATGGAAGTCACTGGGGGCCTTCAGCTTTATGTATAAGGTTTGAATTTTTGCAATAAGAATATGTCCATGTATTAGTTTTTCAACTTAAAATTGATAACCTAAATCTGAAAACCCCAAATCTGAAATTTTTTGAGTGCCAAAAAGACACCCAAAGGAAATGCTCATTGGAGCATTTTGGATTTTCAGAATTGGAAGGTTCAACTGGTAAGTATATTGCAAACATTCCAAAATCAGAAAAAAATCAGAAATCAGCAATAATATGGTCCAAAGCATTTTGGATAAGAGGTACTCAACTAGTGCTGCTGTTTAACATTCAAAGAGCTCAGGAGGCTGGGAGCAGTGGCTCACACCTGTAATCCCAGCACTTTGGGAGGCTAAAGCAGGCAGATTGCTTAAAGTCCAGCAGTTCGAGACCAGCCTGGGCAACATGGCAAAACCCTGTCTCCACAGAAAATACAAAAATCAGCCAGGCATGGTGGCACACGTCTGTAGTCCCAGCTACTGGAGATGCTCAGGTGGGAGGATCACTTGAGCCAGGGAGGCGGAGGTTGCAGTCAGCCAAGATTAAGCCACTGTACTCCAGCCTGGGTGACAGAGTGAGACCCCGTTTCAAAAAAAAAAAAAAAAAAAAAAAAGATTTTTTTTTCCCCCTCACAAAATGGGTACCGCCCCCACAAAACAGAAACTAAGAAAAGTACTTGCGAATATTTACCTGAACCCTGGATATTAAATAGCTTTTTAGATTCACTAATGAAGTAAATAATGGAGATAAACAGATCTGAACTTACGAAAAAAATTATTTCTATTTGTCTATGTAAAATTAAAAAGAAAAAAATTGGGGAAAATACACTGTCATAGTTGCTGAGAATATTAATTTTCTTACTGTGTAACAGTGCTTAGCAATGAGGGCACTAGGGCGATTCATTGAATAGAGCTATCCAACTCACTGCAGAACCTTAAGCAACCCTTGCCCTATTAAATATCAGTCACTGTGACAACCAAAACCTTTCACTGTCCATCTATCAAATTAAAGTTCAAAGGACGCCTAAGAGTATATGAGCAGAGAATTCACAAAAAGTGAAATAACAAAAAAACATAAAAGGCACCAGCAGTTTTGTTAAGCAACTTGGCATTACAGACCAAGAATCTTGAATATATTCATATTCATTGTACCTTTTAACATTTTACTAATTCTATGTACTGGAATATCTGTAAAGGCAACCATTTAAAATAAAATAGTCCTTGGGTTTTTTTTTTTTTAAATAACAGTAAGCACAAACAACTTAAATGTCTAACACAATAGTTAAGTATGGACTGTCTAAGAAAATAAGCTTTTTAAAACATAAAAAAATTGCTAAATGCCACATGAAAAAAGGTAATTGTACAGTAGTAAGAATTACTTTAAAAATACCCCATGAAATGAAATACTATCTATGAAAAATCATAATCTTACATATTAAAATTACAAAGGTAACATTTTTTTACCAGTTGGATTGACAAAAATAAAAAAGGTTGACCATATTCATTGTTATTGCTGGTGAAGGGATAAACTGAATTACTTGATTGCCAATTTGACAACAAACATCCATATTGCAAACGCATTTAATACTCTCTGACTCGGTAATTCCACTTCTAGGAATTTACTTTATGTACATCCTTACACATTTGCAAGATAAGATATGTGCAAGGTTATTCAATATACCATAATTTGTAGTAGTAAAAGGCTGTAAACCTAAATGTCCATCAAGGAGAGATAGGTTATATAAATATAAGCCTATATTTATATAAATATAAATATTTATAATTTAATGTATATATAATTTATGATATATAACACAAACTAATTTAATAAATATAAATCAGGTATACCATTGTATACCTGTAGAATGTACAAAGCTATTAAAAAGAATGAGCAATCTGTTTATGTACTGCTGTCTCCAAGATAGGGAGAACTAGCTCCTAAAATCTGTAAATGTTAACTTACTTTGTTAAATGAAAAATAAAAGGCCAGATGCAGTGGCTCACACTTTAGAAGGCTGAGACAGGTGGATTGCTTGAGTCCAGGAGTTTGAGACCAGTCTGGGCAACATGGCAAAACCCTGCCTCTACAAAAAATACAAAAATTAGCCAAGCATGGTGCCTGTAGTCCCAGCTACCTGGGAGGCTGAGGCAAGAGGATCATTTGGGCCCAGGATGCAGAGGTTGCAGTGAGATGAGATTATGCCATGGCACTCCAGGCTGGGCAACAGAGTGGGATCCTGTATCCAAAAAAAAAGAAAAGTTGCCCAGGCATGGTGGCTCATGCTTACAATCCCAGCACTTAGGAAAGCTGAGGCAGGAGGATTGAAACACAAGCCTGGGAAACATAGGGAGAACTTTGTTTCTATTTAAAACAAACAAGCAAGGTACAGAAGTGTGTATGATATTACTGTCTTTGTATATTTTTAAAAGAAGAGACGGTTGGGCGCGATGGCTCATGCCTGTAATCCCAGCACTTTGGGAGGTCAAGGCAGGTGGATCACTTGAGATCAGGAGTTTGAGAGCAGCCTGGCCAACATGGCGAAATCCTGTCTTTACCAAAAATATAAATAATTAGCCAGGTGTGGTGGTGGCACACGCATGCCTGTAGTCCCAGCTACTCGGGAGGTTCAAGCACAAGAATTGCTTGAACTCAGGATGCGGAGGTTGTGTGAGCCAAAATTGCACCGCTGCACTCCAGCCTGGGCGACAGAGTGAGACTGCCTCAAAAAAAAAAAAAAAAAAAAAAAAAAAAGAAGACAGAAAAACGAAAGTGGGGCCACGCATGCTGGCGTGCACCTGCAGTCCTAGCTACTCAGGAGGATCAGGTGCAAGGACTCTGAGCCCAGGACTCTGAGGCTGCAGTGAGCTATGGTAGTATCACTGCACTCCAGCCTGAGACCCTGTCTCCAAAAACAAAATTAAGTTAAATTTTACAAGTATGTATTTGTTAAACAAAAAGGCATCTAGGGAGAGAGAAAATGGGTAACTGGAAAAGAGGGCTAAGATTTTTCACTTTATAACCTCGTGTTTTCAATTTTATACCACATGAATATATTATCTATTAAAAATTATTATAACATATCCCACTGCTAGGTATATACTCAAAAGAAAGGAAATCGTATATCCAGGAGATATCTTCACTCCTATGTTTACTGCAGCACTATTCATAATATCCAAGATTTGGAAGTAACTTAAGTATCTATCAACAGATTACCAGATAAAGAATATGTGGGCCGGGTGTGGTGGTTCAAACCTGTAATCTCAGCACTTTGGGAGGCGGAGGTGGGCAGATTACCTGAGGTCAGGAGTTCAAGACCAGCCTGGCCAACATGGTGAAATCCTGTCTCTACTAAAAATACAAAAACGAGCTGAGCATAATGGCGCGTGCCTGTAGTCCGGGCTACTCTCAGGAGGCTGAGGCAGGAGAACCGCTTAAACCCGGGAGGCAGAGATTGCAGTGAGTTGAGATTGTGCCACAGCACTCCAGCCTGGGCCTGGGCGAAAAAGTAAGACTCCGTCTAAGAAAAAAAATGGACCAGAAGAGATATTAGTGCTGGTTGGGTGGTTCCAAAGGCAGACACTGTTGGGCGATTGCTGCATTAGGTGACTCCTGGAGCCTTCAAGTCTTCAATTTTCCTGAGGTTTCATGCGGAGTGAGGCCCTTCAGGCTGCTGAGTGTTACAAGAAAGTTCTCCGCTTTTCTGCCTCACCGAGCAGCCTGAAGGAGGTGAGGTGAGATTTCTGCTGGCATTACCTCTGGCACCATCTGCTTTTCCCCAAGGCCAAGGTTTCCCTGGGATCTGGGGGTTCAGGCCACTCAAAACAGAATTTTCAGGCAGGTGCGAAGGCTCATGCCTATAATCCCAGCACTTTGGAAGGCCAAGGCGGGCGGATCATCTGAGGTCGGGCGTTTGAGACCAGCCCGGCCAACGTGGTGAAACCCCGTCTCTACTAAAAATACAAAATTTAGCAGGGCGTGGTGACGTGTGTGTGTAATCCCAGCTACCTGGGAGGCTGAGGCAGGAAAATTTCTGGAACCCAGGGGGCAAAGAGAGGTTGCAGTGAGCCAAGATCGCGCCACTGCACTCCAGCCTGGGCAAAAGTGAGACTTCGTCTAAAAAAAAAAAACAAAAAAAAACCCACAAAGGCCTGGTGCAGTGGCTCACGCCTGTAATCCCAGTACTTTCAGAGGCCGAGGCGAGCGGATCATCTGAGGTCGGGAGTTCGAGACCAGCCTGATGAACACGGAGAAACCCCATCTCTACTAAAAATACAAAATTAGCTGGGCGTAGTGGTGCATACCTATAATCCCAGCTACTAAGGCTGAGGCAGGAGAATCGCTTGAACCCAGTAGGTGGAGGTTGCAGTGAGCGGAGATCGCGCCACTGCACTTCGGCCTGGGCAACAAGAGCGAAACTCGGTCTCAAAAACAAAAAACAAAACAAAAAAACTGTGATACATATACACAAGGGAGTACTATTTAACCATTAAAAAGAGTAAGATCCTGTCATCTGGAACAACATGGATGGAACTGGAAGGTCATTATAGTAAGTAAAATAAGCCAGGTACAGAAGGACAAACTTCACATGTTCTCACTTATTTGTGGGAGCTAAAAATAAAAACAATGGAATTCTTGGAGATAAGAGAGTAGAGAGACGGTTATTAGACACTTGAGAGGGTAATGGGGGGTGGAAGTGAGGATGGTTAATGGGTGCAAAAAAATAGTTAAGAATAAATAAAACCTAGTGTTTGCTAGCACAATAGGGTGACTCACGATAGTCAAAAGTAATTTAATTGTATATTTAAAAATAAAGAATATAATTGGATTGTTTGTAACAAAAAGGATAAATGCTTGAGGAGATGGATACCCCATTCAGTCTAATGTGATCATTATACATTGCGTGCCTGTATCAAAATATCTCACGTAACCTATAAATAAATATATCTACTATGTACCCACAAATATTAAAAATTAAGAAAAGGGAAACTTTTAAGACACTGAGAAAACTTACTATAAAAATGAATAGGCCAGATGCGGTGGCTCACGCCTATAATCCCAGCACTCTGAGGCAGGTGGACCACCTGAGGTCAAGTGTTCCAGAACAGCCTGGCCAACCTGGCAAACGTCATCTCTACTAAAAATACAAAAATTAGCTGCATGAGGTGGTGGGCACCTGTAATCCCAGCTACTCAGGAGGCTGAGGCAGGAGAATCACTTGAACCCAGGAGGTGCAAATTGTAGTGAGCTGAGATTACGCCACCGGACTCCAGCCTGGGCAACAGAGTGAGACTCTGTCTCAAAAATAACATAACATAACATAACATAACATAACATAACATAACATAACATAACATAACATAACACAACACTGCCGGGCATGGTAGCTCACGCCTGTAATCCCAGCACTTTGCGAGGCCAAGGCACCACTTGAGGTCAGGAATTCAAGACTAGCCAGCCCAACACGGTGAAACTCCGTCTCCGCTAAAAATACAAAAAAATTAGCTGGGTGTGGTGATGCGCACCTGTAATCCCAGTTACTTGGGAGGCTAGGACAGGAGAATCTCTTAAACCCAAGAGGTGGAGGTTACAGTGAGACGAGATTGTGCCACTGTACTCCAGCCTGGGTGACAGAGACTCTGTCTCAAGGAAAAAAAAAGAAAAAGAAAGAATAAAACTGAAGAAGAAAAACTATCAGATTGTTCATGAATGACAAAATATTCATACCCAGTGAAAAAAGCAAGTTAATAAACAATTTAGACTATAAAATGCCAATTTCACACATATTAGAGTAAGCACATTAAAAAGACAGGACTTACACTATAATGTTAACAATCATCATATATGGGCCACGGGTTTAAGGGTAATTTTTAATGTATTTGTTTTCCAATTTTTCTTCAATTTTGTAATTAGGAAAAAGTTATTTTTAAAAAAGTACTAATGAAATGGGCTTTTGGGTTGGTTTGTTTGGTTTTTTTTGCCTATCAATGAGCAAAGATCTTTTAAAAGAATAACTCTCAACACATGTACAAATGCAGAGAAACAGGAATTTATACTACTACTAGTGACCATATACAACTACTTTGAAATTTAAGAATATGAGAAATTCATAAGTGTTTATACTTTGAACCAGTAAAATTCAACTGTTGGAAATCTATTATGAGGAACTACTCTAAATTCAGAAAGCCTTCAGGTATAAAGTTGGCTATCCTGGTGCTCTTTTTAGCAACATATAATCAAAAACAACCTATCATAATATCACAAAAAAGTGAAATTGTCTCTGGTTCGACAGTAATTAAAGCAATGCTTACGATGATTAATAATTTGAAAAAATAATCAAGATATAAAACAGCATATGCAATATCATTATGATTGTGTAAACTACTCCCAATCCTCAAGCTCAGGCAAAGATTTACAAGAAGAAAAAAAAAGAATGAAAGGAAATAATCATTATTGTGTCTGTCTGTGAGACTGGAGAGGGCTTTTGCCTCACTACTTCTTTCTAGTTTTCTTTAACAAATGTGCTGCTACTTTGGGAGGCCAAGGCAGGCGGATCATCTGAGGTCAGGAGTTCATGACCAGCCTGATCAATGTGGTGATATCCCATCTCTACTAAAAATACAAAAAAATAGCCAGGCATGGTGGTGGGTGCCTGCAATCCCAGTTACTTGGGAGGCTGAGGCAGGAAAATCACTTGAGCCGGCCGGGCGCGGTGGCTCAAGCCTGTAATCCTAGCACTTTGGGAGGCCGAGACGGGCGGATCACGAGGTCAGGAGATCGAGACCATCCTGGCTAACACGGTGAAACCCCGTCTCTACTAAAAATACAAGAAAATTAGCCGGGCGAGGTGGCAGGCGCCTGTAGTCCCAGCTACTCGGGAGGCTGAGGCAGGAGAATGGCGTGAACCCGGGGGGGCGGAGCTTGCAGTGAGCCGAGATCGCGCCACTGCACTCCAGCCTGGGGCACAGAGCAAGACTCCGTCTCAAAAAAAAAAAAAAAAAAAAAAAAAAAAGAAAATCACTTGAGCCTGGGAGGCAGAGGTTGCAGTGAGCCGAGATTGTGCCATTGCACTCCATCCTGGATGACAAGAGCAAGACTCTGTCTCAAAAAATAAAATAAAATAAATAAATAAATAAAATAATAAATGTACTGTTACTATAAAGAAAAAATTTCTAAGATATATATTTATACACACACACTCTTCTAACATTGTAATGTACAGGTGTAGAAATGGCTACAAGATGTACTTAGATTCTATCACTCAAGGATACACTTTTCATAGAAATTGATTAAAATTAGTTTTCCTAGCCAAGTGTGGTGGCTCATGCCTGTAATCCTAGCACTCTGGGAGGCCGAGGCGGGTGGATCACGAGGTCAGGAGATCGAGACCATCCTGGCTAACACGGTGAAACCCTGTCTCTACTAAAAAATACAAAAAATTAGCTGGGCGTGGTGGTGAGTGCCTGTAGTCCCCACTACTCGGGAGGCTGAGGCAGAAGAATGGCGTGAACCTGGGAGGCAGAGCTTGCAGTGAGCCAAGACTGCACCACTGCACTCCAGCCTGGGCGACAGAGTGAGACTCTGTCTCAAAAAAAAAAAATTAAGTTTTCCTGAAATGACAAATCACATATGCCTCAAATCCAGGAAAGATGAAAGACAGCAAATTACTATTAAAATTACTACACAAATTCCCTAAATATGTAAATGTTTTATTAGTAGTTAATGAAGCACAATGGTGACAACAAAAGATGGCTCACATGCCGTGTTGCTAATATTACTGAAATGCTACTGAATACTAATCATTATAAAAAGTTACTAATTACTAATCAGAAACAGGATATCCTCTTTCCTCTATGATTTCCTGGATTTTTAAATAATATCTGAAATCATGGTGGGCATGGTGGTTCACGCCTGTAACCCCAGCACTTTGGGGGGCCAAGGCAGGAGGATCACTTGAGCCCAGGAGTTCAAGACCAGCATGGTCAACATAGTGAGAACCCATCTCTATCAGAAAAAAAAAATCTGGCCAGGTGCAGTGGCTCACGCCTGTAATCCCAGCACTTTGGGAGGCTGAGGCGGGCGGATCACCTGAGGTCAGGAGTTCCAGACCAGCCTCAACATGAAGAAACCCCCTCTCTACTAAAAATACAAAATTAGCTGGAGGCGGAGCTTGTAGTAAGTCGAGACTGCGCCACTGCGCTCCAACCTGGGCAACAGAGCAAGACTCCATCTCAAAAAAAAAAAAAAAAAGAAAAGAAAAAAGAAATTTGAAACCAGATGCAGTAAGACAAGCATCTGGTCAATTTTTTCACTTTTTTCAAGTAAAAGTAAAGAGAAAAAATAATGCTGGGAGATACCAAAAATACGATCCAGGTGAAAATTAAGCCCTTACAATTTTAAATAAAATATCCATGACCAGCCTGGACAACAGCAAGACCCCATCTTTATAAAAAAAATGACAATTAGCTGGGTGTGATGACACAGGACTGTGGTCCCAGCTATTTGGGAAGCTGAGGTGGGAGGATCGTTTGAGCCCAGGAGGTTGAGGTTGCAGCGAGCAGTCATCACGCCACTACACTCCAGCCTGGGCAATAGAGTGAGACTCTTGTCCAAAAAAAAAAAAAAACATGAATTGTCTAAAAATACTAGAATATAATAAATATTTTCAGTGTAGTAGTCTGTGGGTGATTTGTTTGCTGCAAATTTGTTTATTATGAACTATAGCTAAAATCCAGACTTAAATTTTTCTTTTTTTTTTTTTTTGAGATGGAGTCTTGCTCTGTCGCCCAGGATAGAGTACAGAGGCGCCATCTCGGCTCACTGCAACCTCCGCCTCCCGGGTTCAAGGGATTCTCCTGCCTCAGTCTCCCGAGTAGCTGAGACTACAGGCGCGTGCCACCACGCCCGGCTAATTTATTATTTTTAGTAGAGATGGGGTTTCACCATCTTGGCTAGGCTGGTCTCGATCTCTTGACCTCGTGATCCGTCCACCTCGGCCTCCCAAAGTGCTGGGATTACAGGCGTGAGCCACCGCGCCCAGCCAAATTTTTCTGGGAAAAAAAAAACAAAAAAACCCACCATATCTGGCACTGTGTCCCATTTCTATACAGCAATCAGCATAGTCTGCTCCCAATAGATGACATATTTATGTTCTAGTTTGACCTGGTTCTAGCTATTGCTTATTAGCTGTTAGAATTTATTGTCTACTTGACCTCATGTACTTACCTCACCTGCCTGACTCCTTCAGAAATTTAAGTATAATATACTGAATCTGTTTTTTTATAATGAAACTACATCATTAATAAGATAAGCAATAAAGCTAATAAGCTCACTGAAAAAATCATACAAAACGCACAAAATTCTAAAACTTAGCTATAGCTTTTAATACTTTTATTATATTTTTTCGATGCAGGTGATTAAATGTTATTTTTAATATTTATCAACAATATAGTCACTTTTGTATTTCAATAATAAGGTAACACAATTTAAAAATATCAGGAAGTGCTATCATTTATAAACTTCTGCAACAAATACATTTCACAAAAAATATCAGTAAGAGGTAATCAGTTTATGTGCAAAAAAAGCGTATTCTTGTAGTTTCATACATAAAATATTTTCCATATTAATCCTAAAATAACAAGACTAAATGAGAGGACAAAAATATAGGCACTAACTATTAAAATATATAGTAGTGGACATGGCATTTAAAAGTAGGCATACAGTAACTTTATTATATTTACAAGTTATTTGGAAGTTTCACACATTATGAGGAAGTCAGCATAGCACCGAGTTTCTAATCTAGAAAGAACAGAAAGTAAATTCTTTCTATTTTTAGAGACAGGATCTCGCTATGCCGCTCAGGCTGGGGTACAGTGGTATGATCACAGCTCACCGCAGCCTGGAGTGCAGTGGCTCAAGCAATCCTCCTACCTCAGCCTCCCATGTAGCTGGGACTACAGGCGTGAGCCACCAACTCCAGCTAATTTTTTTTTTTTTTTTTTTGAGACGGAGTCTCACTCTGTCGCCAGGCTGGAGTGCAGTGGTGTGAACTTGGCTCACCGCAACCTCTGCCTGCTGTGTTCAAGTGACTCTCCTGCCTTAGCCTCCCGAGTAGCTGGGACTACAGGCGTGGACACCTCGGCCTCCCAAAGTGCTGGGATTACAGGTATGAGCCACCGCACCCGGCCATCTCCAGCTAATTTTTATAAATTTTTTGTAGATATATTGCCTAGTCTGAGTAAATTATTTTTAACTATTAAGATGCCAAGCAAGTCTCTGCTCCTTCCGATTCCCCTCACTGATTCCCACAATGTGTTCTTTAAGATGCAAATTAGCCAGATAATTAGTTAGCCAGAGTTCACTCTCTGGGAGCTTCACTCTGACTCTCTAAGATTTTTTTTTTGTCCTGAGACGGAGTCTCGCTCTGTTGCCCAGGCTAGAGTGCAGTGGATCGATCTCGGCTCACTGCAAGCTCCACCTCCCGGGTTCGCACCACTCTCCTGCCTCAGCCTCCCGAGTAGCTGGGACTACAGGCACCTGCCACTATGACCAGCTAATTTTTTTTTTATTTTTAGTAGAGATGGGGTTTCACCGTGTTAGCCAGGTGGTCTCGATCTCCTGACCTCGTGATCCGCCCGCCTTGGCCTCCCAAAGTACTGGGATTACAGGCATGAGCCACCATGCCCAGCCCTGACTCTCTAAGGTTTAAATGATCCTCCCTTGTTAAATGTTACTCTCTTATAAACTCCAACAATTCCAAACCTTTGTATCTTCAACACCAAGCACAGTGATGTTATCAACTAGAAAGAATGTTAATTGAGACATGAACAGAACTAGACTCTATTATAATGCAGTGCCTATCCTCTTAAATGCACTGCTTGCTTCTTTTTTCTTTTCTTTTTCTTTTTTTTTTTTTTCGTTGTTGTTGAAACAGAGTTTCGCTCTTGTTGCCCAGGCTGGAGTGCAATGGTGCAATCCATTCAGTGCAATGCACTGCGTCAAAAACATTTGAGTATATTTACAAATGCCAAGTTGCTAACGAATAAAGTAAAAACACGCTAACATTCTGAGCTCAGTGTTAGGAAAGATAATTATGCTATTTCATATAGTGTCCCTTCCATTGATGTTTCTGATGGACACAAATTACCCTGATGTAAACCACTGCACTGGTAACAACATGATTAACAGTATACAGGCCGGGCGCGGTGGCTCAAGCCTGTAATCCCAGCACTTTGGGAGGCCGAGACGGGTGGATCACGAGGTCAGGAGATCGAGACCATCCTGGCTAACACGGTGAAACACCGTCTCTACTAATAAATACAAAAAA
This sequence comes from Macaca mulatta, assembly GCF_049350105.2. NCBI lineage: Eukaryota > Metazoa > Chordata > Mammalia > Primates > Cercopithecidae > Macaca > Macaca mulatta. Next base: position 74,498,536 of record NC_133417.1, on the reverse strand, counting down.
CTAGCTGGGTGAGTTGGCAGGCGCCTGTAATCCCAGCTACTCGGGAGGCTGAGGCAGGAGAATGGCGTAAACCCGGGAGGCGGAACTTGCAGTGAGCTGAGATCTGGCCACTGCACTCCAGCCCAGGCGACAGAGCGAGACTCCGTCTCAAAAAAAAACAAAAAAACAAAAAACAAAAAACAAAAACAGTATACAGACACTTCTGAAATTCTTAAGTCGTCTAGAAAACTTAGAGATAACCCATGATGTTGCCTAATTCAGTGTTAAACAAGGATATTATGCTCTTATTATATATATGATCTGAGAGACATAAAAATATAATACATCTATGTCAGTACCAAATGACAAAAGTAAATACTAAGTGGGAACTCATGGCTAATCCTCTTAATGTTGTACTTGCAATTATCTAAGTTGTTGTTTTTTTTTTTTTTTTTTTTTTTTGAGAGGGAGTTTCGTTCTTGTTGCCCAGGCTGAAGTGCAATGGCACGATCTCGGCTCACTACAACCTCTGCCTCCTGGGTTCAAGCAATTCTCCTGCCTCAGCCTCCCAAGTAGCATGTGCCACCATGCCCAGCTAAATTTGTATTTTTAGCAGAGACAGGGTTTCTCCATGTTCGTCAGGCTGGTCTGGAACTCCTGACCTCAGGAGATCCACCCACCTCGGCCTCCCAAAGTGTTGGGATTACAGGCATGAGCCACCTCACACAGCCTTCTCTAAGTTCTTATAGTAATAAATTTACCAAAACCAAAAACAAAAAGGAAAAAAAATTTACCCCCACTGTTTTCAGAGATATATATACACACAGTTCTAACTCCATTATTCAATCCAGTAATTCCTACGTAAAAAAATAAGAACATTTGGAGTTTCAAGGAACTCTAAGAGATAATCTGGTCCAATCTTCTGATTTTATAGATCAAGAACAAGAGGACAAAAGAGATGAAATGACTGGTTCAAGTTCACAAACGGAAAAAAGCAAAAGTTCTGATTTAGTACTTTCTACAACTTCACGGTAAAAACCAGTTTACTCATAAACATTCCACATAATGGCTTAATATTACTTTTCACCATATAACCATGATTCAATGGTTTAATTATAAATAAACCTTAAGCTAAAATGTACACAATAACTAACAGGAGCTTAGTATATATACACGCACACACAAAAATGCTTCATTCATTTTTAAAACGAGTTAAGGAATCATTCATGTTTTTATTTTTATTTTTAATTTTTTGAGACGGAGTTTCGCTCTTGTTTCCCAGGCTGGAGTGCAATGGCGCGATCTCAGCTCACTGCAACCTCCACCTCCCGAGTTCAAGCGATTCTCCTGCCTCAGCCTCCCAAGTAGTTGGGATTACAGGCATGCGCCACCAACGCCCAGCTAAGATGGGGTTTCTCCATGTTGGTCAGGTTGGTCTGGAACTCCCGATCTCAGGTGATCCATCCGCCTCGGCCTCCCAAAGTGCTGGGATTACAGGTATGAACCGCCACATCCGGCCATCATTCATGTTTTCAAAATAATCATTTTAATATCAAAGATTGATTTTTATATTTATAAGTGTTATATAATCAAATTTCAATAAGTGTGTGATCATTTTAAGCCAACATTCTAAAACAAAGTTCAAAGGTTTTGTCTGCTGCTAGAAGTACAAACTCCCAAAAACAGCAGTTTTCTCTGAATGCTGTCTGTAGTAAATTTCAAGATGCAAGTTTTGCCCTACAGAAATAAAAATACCCCGAGTTCATATGGTGACCATTTATGCATTAAACCAGGGAAAATCACGAACACTTAAGCAACGTGAAAACGGAAGTTTAGTCCTAACATTAAAAGCAAAAAGGGCCAGGCGCGGTGGCTGACGTCTGTAATCCCAGCACTTTAGGAGGCCAACGTGGGCAGATCACGAGGTCAGGAGTTTGGGCCTGACCAACATGGTGAAACCTCCTCTCCATTAAAAATACAAAAATTAGCTGGGCTTGGTGGCACATGCCTGTAATCCCAGCTACTCAGGAGGCTAAGGCAGAAGAATCACTTGCACCTAGGAGCTGGAGGTTGCAGTGAGCTGAGATCACGCCACTGCCCTCCAGTCTGGGCAAGAGAGCGAGACTCCATCTCAAAAAAAAAAAAAAAAAAAAAAAAGCAAAAAACAGGCTGGGCACAGTGGCTCACGCCTGTAATCCCAGCAGTTTGGGAGGCCAAGCAGGACGGATCACTTGCGGTCAGGAATTTGAGACCAGTGTAGCCAACATGGTGAAACCCTGTCTCTACTAAAAATTACCCAGTGGTGGTGGGCGCCTGTAATCCCAGCTACTAGGGAGGCTGAGGCACGAGAACACTTGAACTCAGGAGGTGGAGGTTGCAGTGAGCTGAGATCATGCCACTGCACTCCAGCCTGGGCAACAGAGCAAGACTCTGTCTGAAAAATAAATAAATAAAAGCAAAAAACATGCAATGCCATAGTGCAACAGAAAGACTTGCAACAAACTCTTCAGGTCATTTGCATTAATTATCTATGTATTCCTTCATGACATCTTAGTACACTGGGATTCTAAAAATAGTATGCTGTAATTATGTTTAAACATTCTACTTATAAACTAATAAGGAAAAAAGCCAAACTAAAAGGGGCAACTACTAAAGAATTAACCCCAGATAGTGTCCTAATAGAAGTACTTTATTATGAATGGCTTCCACTTTCCCTTTGTATAAAGAAGAGGATGCTGACTCACAGAAAATCTAATTTAAGGCAAAATATCAAAAATATGCAGAAGCCACCAATACTGCAAGACCACAATAAGCACCACAGTACATCGACTACATGGTTAAAAATAAATGCAATGAACACTCTTCACTCATAAAGGAACCACTGAGTTAATGAAAGTCAATTTCACACACAATTTTAACGAACCTGAGTATTTAATTCTCAAGTCCATAGTTGATGGAACGTGGAGATCAAAATGTCATTTGGCAGGTAAGTGAAGAAACTGAAGCTCAGAAAGATGATTGGGCCAGAAAGTCCATATTTTTCTAACCTAGTAAGTTTACATACTTATACACTCCTGACAGCAGGGGAAGGCAACCCTGACAAGTGCCAGGAGAGAAGACAAAAGCCTTAAGAAGGAAACGCAACAATTCAAATGTGCAGAATCCTACAAGACCCTATAGGATCTCGGAGCATCAATAATTCTGAATCATAAAGAAACAGTGAAACAATGTACAATGAACTCTTGTTTAAGACACAGAACCATGTAATTTGTTATAGAAATAATTCCGTCCCAATTGGGTAACGTAACAAAAAAGGAGTGCTAAAACGGGTAAATTTTCAGGATATACTAAAAACATGAGAGAAGCAGCCATTCTAAATGTATCATTTCCGGATTTTATAGCACGATTTCAAAATTTATAAAATGTTCACTCCTCCACCCGTCATCGTTACGAAGTAGCAATTATTGGTCATCCTGTGACCAAATGGGAATACACAAGACAAAAACATGTGTGTGACCGACCGACACACACACACACACACACACACACACACACACACACACACACACACTCTCTCTCTCTTTTTTCCTGGTTTACCTATTGAAAGTTAATATCAGGCCCCCCTTATTTCTAAAACATCTAATTGTTCTTTGGACAACTATGTTAGTACCAAACTACAAAAGCAAATACTTTTGTATTTGTGTTCACTACCGCAAAATTTTGGTTACACACAGAAAGTGCTATCGTGGGAAGAAATTAAAATCAATGCACAAAATGGTGCTTTTATAGCATTTCCAAAACGACTGTGCATACTCCTTGCCAGCACATCTAGACTTTGCTCCTAAAGACTAAACATGAGCCGGCCGGGCGCGGTGGCTCATGCCTGTAATCCCAGCACCTTGGGAGGCCGAGGTGGGCGGATCACGAGGTCAGAAGATCGAGACCATCCTGGCTAACACGGTGAAAACCCGTCTCTACTAAAAACACAAAAAATTAGCCGGGCATGGTGGCACGTGCCTGTAGCCCCAGCTACTTGGGAGGCTGAAGCAGAAGAATCACTTGAACCTGGGAGGTGGAGGTTGCAGTGAGCCGAGATCGCTCCACTGCACTCCAGCCTAGGCGACAGAGCGAGACTCTCCGTCTCAAAAAAAAAAAAAAAAAAGACTAAACAAGAGCCAAATTAGCATACTTCCCCATCAGGCATAGTGAGCTCCGAAATCATCACCTTCCTCCTAAAGAGTAATTATCTCCTTCTAAAAGGCCTGAGCGGCTCACAGCTCCTCCGAAACACAGGAGAACTTCGCGAGAGCTCAAGACCCTGGACTTGAGTTTTGCAAAAATGCTTAACAAAGTGGCCTCTGCCACTTAACTGCACGACAGCCACTATGCTGTGAGAGGAAAAGGTCGAAAGAGGAGGAAAGCTAGTCTTCAATTTTAATCCCTGTGATTCAAGGCTCTTCGCCCGTCACTCTCCAACCCTAGCCTGACAGGACGTCAGGCTGTGTCTCCCCCTTCCCCACCAGTCCCGCCACTTACCCCGCAACAGTGCTCAGTCTTAGGATTTTGAAGCTTTAAAAATCAACCCGGCTCCCTAGAGTTCAGGCCGCAGTCGCTGCCGCCATGTTACAGCTTGTGCGGCAAAATGCGTCAGTGAGGGAGGTGTGCGCCTGAGTGGGGAGGGCGGGGGCTGGCAGAGAAAGGACCGTCCCCAGGCCCCAGGGCTCCACTGCAAGCCTTCTCCTACTGCAACAGCGGCAAAGGCACTGCTGCGGTCCTCAGGGACCTCCTCTGGGCCGAAGCAGCCCCGATACCTCGAGGGAAAGACGGTTAACCCGGCCTGGTCAGCCGCGCCGGCTCCGCCCCTCTTCCCAGGCCCTTCCCGCTTTCGTACCCAGGGACTGCTGAAATGACGCCACCAGAACAACATGAGCCTCACACCACTTACCTGCACCGGTAGAGTTTTCCTCTTCTCTGGGTACGGTCCTTTGAAGCGCTTCAAATCTACCGCCGCCAGAAAAGGCGCTAAAGCCCGCTAACCGCCTCCCTCCCCCACAACTCAGTCCTGGCGTGGAGGGACAGCGTCGCACCGGAAGCGCGTCAGGAGTGGGTTGTCGGCATCGGCCAGCGTTCACCTGCTTGCGTCACCACGCCCTCCTAGGACTTCTAGGATTTTGGTGCCTTTTAAATACCTAGTTGATAGGTAGCGCGTAATGCTTTGTGGATACGTTGACTGGGAACGTTTGTAACCAATGCCATATCCTTCGTGAAATAAAGTGCCTCATTTAATAAACATTTATTGATCTTACGCTAGGTTATCAGAAAGGAAGGCCTACCTTCATGGAGCTTCAGGTTAAGCTTCCACTTAACGCTAGGATACAAGTTCTAAAAACGCAGTAATAAGCAAAGTGTTGTTTGAGGAAAGAGGAAGAAATTACAAAGAACTTTGGTGTTCTTTGTAGTTTTACAGATAAAGAAATTGAGGCTCAGGGAAGATAAATGCCTCCTCCTCAAACACTGTTCTTGAATACCAAAGCAAGTCTTTTGATGCCAAATCTAGTGCCTTCTAGAGAAAATATGGCATATGTTATTTAATTATTTTAAGGGGCAAGGGTCCCCGGATTATGTTAGAAATAAATAACCATTGCTGTTTGGGCGGGAGGGATTGGCAGCGATTCTGGTAGGGATTTGGGGTGTGTTTTAAAGGAACTAGCTAACTAGAGAACTTAAATTGTTCTGTCGTTTAAAGGCAACACAAATGATGATCATTTAAATTTTTCACTTATTTGCATCAGGTAAATTAATTATCAACATCAGGCATGTGGTGCGTCTAAGAAGCTTGACCAGTTTTACACAGCAGTAAAACAGGACATTTCTGCCTCTCCACCCCCACCCCTTTTAAGTCATTGCCCTTTGTTGCAGGAGAGCAGCAGCATATTCATCTTTAGATAGTTCAGAGATTAAACGGATTTACACTTTGCTGGGGTTGGGAAGGAACAATTCTGCAATACCTTAAAAAAGGGGTCCCCAACCCCTGGGTCACAGACTAGCCCGGCTGATTTTGTGTGTTTTTAGTAGAGACGGGATTTTTCCATGATGGTCAGGCTGTTCTCAAACTCCCGACCTCAGGTGATCCGCCCTCCTTGGCCTCCAAAGAGGAAAACGACTGAACATAATCAGTCTATTCTTTCTTCTTCTTCTTCTTCTTCTTCTTCTTCTTCTTCTTTTTTTTTTTTTTTGAGACAGAGTCTTGCTCTGTCGCCCAGGCTGGGGTGCAGTGGCCAGATCTTAGCTCACTGCAAGCTCCGCCTCCCGGGTTTACGCTATTCTCCTGTCTCAGCCTCCCGAGTAGCTGGGACTACAGGGGCCCGCCACCTCACCTGGCTAGTTTTTTGTATTTTTTAGTAGAGACGGAGTTTCACCGTGTTAGCTGGGATGCTCTCGATCTCCTGACCTCGTGATCCGCCCGTCTCGGCCTCCCGAAGTGCTGGGATTACAGGCTTGAGCCACCGCCCCCGGCCCTTTCTTCTTTGTGTTAGTTATTCCTTGCTGTGTGACAAAATCATCCCAAATCTTAGTGGCTTAAACACATATAAACATATGTGTGTGTGTGTGTGTGTGTGTGTGTGTGTGTGTGTATAAATAAGTGTTGCTTAAGCCACTAAGTTTTGGGATGATTTTGTCACGCAGCGAGGGATAACTGACACAGAGCAGAAAGAATAGACTGATTATCACGAAACTTTTCACCTGTGTAATTCTGTATAGCTTCTCTTTTTTTCCTTTTTTTTTTAGAGACAGGGTCTCACTATGTTGCCCAGGATGGACTTGAACTCCTGAAGTCAAGAGATTCTCCCACCTTAGTCTCCAGAGTAGCTGGGACTACAGCTGTGTACCACCTCACCCAGTGATGACCTCACATCATAAGGATCTGAGTTTCTGCCAACCTGAATCATCAAATGCCAGAGAAGTATTTTATTAGCGTAGCAGTAACAGCCCCAAAATTTGTACTCCCACTTACATAGTAAGGGGTGTCACTGGGAAGTGTCTGTTCTGCTAAGAACTACATTTTTTAGCTGTCCCCTTTGTATCTTAGTGTCTTGAAGCAACATTTATTATCCCATAGGTAAGGATTTAAAAATACATTTTGGGGCCGGGCATGGTGGCTCATGCCTATAATCCCAGCACTTTTGGAGGCCGAGATGGGTGGATCACGAGGTCAGGAGTTCGAGACCAGCCTGAACAAGATGGTGAAACCACAGCTCTACTAAAAATACAAAAATTAGTCAGGCACAGTGGTGGGCGCCTGTAATCCCAGCTACTCAGGAGGCTGAGGCAGCAGAATCTCTTGAACCCAGGAGGTGGAGGTTGCAGTGTGCCAAGATTGCGCCACTGCACTCTAGCCTAGGTGACAGAGCAAGACTCCGTCTCAAAATAAATAAAATAAAATAAAATTTAATTTAAAAAATACTTTGTGTCAGTGGAAAGTGAGCGGAAATAATGTGTATTACATCCAGGCCAAAATGTCTGTGAAGTGCTATGCCTTCTCCATTCCCTCTCTTCCTGTTTTGTCAGCTGAACCAGAATGTTTTAAGGCCCTGGGGAAGGGCCTGTGGAAGAGGTCTACTTCCCTGAATCTTTGTTTGGAGAAAAGTCCTCTTCCACTGACTAGGGATATCCACATTGGAATGTGGTATGACTGAGAAATCAAATTATGTGGGTTAAATCACTGATGTTTGGCTTTATTTGTTACACCAGATACCACTACCAATCTAATAGGCTGTGGGCCTAAAGTACTAGATTTGGGCTAGCCTAGATCATTTTAGTCACTGTAGTATGAGGAATGGGATTTGATACCAGAAGCAGGGAGGTAGGTTGGCTGGGCTACTGCAATTAATCTTTACTTTACCTGTGACTTTAACTTTAGAGTAATAAAACTTTTTGTTTCTACCCATTGATCAACAACAAACTATTGTTTGTTCTATTAATAGTTATCTACTGTATCACCAATACGATGTTTAGTTTTTTTAAAAGCATGCCATTCTCTGATTGTGATGGATCAAGAATAAAACCAGACGCTTCCATAATCTTGTTTCAGACAGAAACAAGAACATTTTACAAACTATAAAAATGACCACCGGGCACGGTGGCTCAAGCCTGTAATCCCAGCACTTTGGGAGGCCGAGACGGGCAGATCACAAGGTCAGGAGATCGAGACCATCCTGGCTAACACGGTGAAACCCCGTCTCTACTAAAAATGCAAAAAACTAGCCGGGCGAGGTGGCGGGCGCCTGTAGTCCCAGATACTTGGGAGGCTGAGGCAGGAGAATGGCGTAAACCCGGGAGGCGGAGCTTGCAGTGAGCCGAGATCCGGCCACTGCACTCCAGCCTGGGCGAAAGAGCGAGACTCCGTCTCAAAAAAAAAAAAAAAAAAAAAAGGCCAAACGTCGGCTGAGCGCGGTGGCTCATGCCTGTAATCCTAGTACTTTGGGAGGCTGAGGCAGGCGGATCACGAGGTCAGGAGATCGAGACCATCCCGGCTAACACTGTGAAACCCTGTCTCTACTAAAAATACAAAAAATTAGCCAGGCCTGGTGGCGCGTGCCTATAGTCCCAGCTACTCAGGAGGCTGAGGCAGGAGAATGGCGTGAACCTGGAGGCAGAGCTTACAGTGAGCCGAGATGGCACCACTGCACTCCAGCCTAGGCGACAGAGTGAGACTCTGTCTCAAAAAAAAAAAAAAAAAAAAGACCAAACATCCCTCTATCCTTGCTGATATGAATGGCGGTTGTTTCTTTATCAATTACCGCTTTAACCTCAGTTCATTCTTCCTGCCTTCTAGATCAAAATTATTAAAACAGAATTACCCTTGCTTACTCACAGCATCCAATCTAGAGAAACTACTCTAAAACTCTCCAAAATCACTTAACACAAGGCTAAAAAAAAAAATTTTTTTTTGAGATGGAGTCTTGCTCTGTTGCCCAGGCTGGAGTGCAGTGGGGCAGTCTTGGCTCACTGCAACCTCTGCCTCCCAGGTTCAAGAGATCCTCCCACCTCAACCTCCCAAGTAGCTGGGATTATAAGCATGTGCCTCCATGCTCAGCTAATTTTTGTATTTTTAGTAGAGATGGGGTTTCACCATGTTGGCCAAGGTGGTCTGGAGCTCCTGACCTCAAGTGATCTGCCTATCTCAGTCTCCCAAAGTGCTGGGATTACAGGCGTGAGCCACTGTGCCTGGCCAAGACTCAATGCTATAATTACATCTTTCTAACACCTTCTTATGGAGACACCTCTTAGGATACAGCCTACTTCATTGCAACCAGTCAATAAACCCAACTTTATTTAACTATATGTGTTCCTGGTGTTTTTTGACTGGAAGGCAATGACTCGGATCATGCTGTTTCATCTCTATGTTTTTCTCACATTTGTTTGAAAACCCCTTCTATGCTGTGCATTCAGATTACCTTCATCTCAGATCTATTATCAGTTGATCTAGTTCCAAGCAACCCAAATCACTGCTGTACAAAATTATTGCCTGAGATTAGTGGTTGTCTAGAGTATTGGAGGACAGGAGGGGGTGAGGGAGACATGGGGAGTGACTGCTAATGGTTACAGGGTTTCTTTTTGGAGTTATGAAAATGTTCTAAATGTTAGCGATAGTTTCTCAACTCTGTGAATATACTAAAAAGCCATTGAATTGTACACTTTAAATGGGTGAATTTTATGGGATGTAAATTAAATCTCAGTAAAGCTGTTTAAAAAAAAAAAAGTGTGGACTGCCAGCTGTCAGGAAGTGAGCATCCAGAAGCTAGATGTGTCTCAGCGCCCAATTGCATTTGCTGCATTGGCATCATTTGCTACAGGCATGAGGTTCGGTACAGGCGGTTGTGTGAGCTCTGAGGCATGGACCACTGGACAGACTGACAGATGATGGTGGACTCCCACAGGCTCTGCCAATCATGGAGTCGCTGCCATGGAGCCCAACTCTGTCGGTGTTCTGGCCATGACTTTCAAGATTTTTTTTCCTTTTTGCAGGGTTTATGGTTAATGTTCCTGTGGGGTTAAATTTTTCCTATAGATTACTTCTCCGAAGTCTGATGTTAACGTCCCCTGAAGACAGTGTCTTTTAGCGACCATTATTGCAGTGGTCAGGCTTCACCTGGTGTTGGTAATTTATGTCTTCATAGTGTGAAAGGAAGGCTTGCCTCAGTGGTGGGAAAACAAAACTGAATAGAGCAGGTTTTCCTTTGGAGCGGCAAACGTGGGGGGTAGGCAAGTACCTAAAGGGTTTTTCTTTTTGTCTCTTGTTCACATTAAACGTGATTTACCTCCCACCCCCTGAAAGGTGGATGGAGAGGACAATTAAGTATTTACTTTTTTTTTTTTTTTTTTTTTTTTTGAGGCGGAGTCTCGCTCTGTCGCCCAGGCTGGAGTGCAGTGGCGCGATGTCGGCTCACTGCAAGCTCCGCCTCCCGGGTTCCCGCCATTCTCCTGCCTCAGCCTCCCGAGTAGCTGGGACTACAGGCGCCGCCACCACGCCCGGCTAATTTTTTTGTATTTTTAGTGGAGACGGGGTTTCATTGTGTTAGCCAGGATGGTCTCGATCTCCTGACCTCGTGATCCGCCCGTCTCGGCCTCCCAAAGTGCTGGGATTACAGGCTTGAGCCACCGCGCCCGGCCAAGTATTTACTGCAGCTAAGATTTTAGAAAAAATGAGGGTGGGGAGGGTGACATTTTTCAATCATCTGTTAAGTGCCAAGTGCTTTTTTTTTTTTTTTTTTTTTTGAGACGGAGTCTCGCTCTGTCGCCCAGGTTGGAGTGCAGTGGCCGGATCTCAGCTCACTGCAAGCTCCGCCTCCCAGGTTTACGCCATTCTCCTGCCTCAGCCTCCCGAGTAGCTGGGACTACAGGCGCCCGCCACCTCGCCCGGCTAGTTTTTTGTATTTTTTAGTAGAGACGGGGTTTCACGGTGTTAGCCAGGATGGTCTCGATCTCCTGACCTCGTGATCCGCCCGTCTCGGCCTCCCAAAGTGCTGGGATTACAGGCTTGAGCCACCGCGCCCGGCCAAAGTGCTTTTTGTTAATGATATATTTTTGACTGAGGATCATGTTTGACTGATGTAATTTTTTTTTTTTTTTTTGAGACAGAGTCTCACTCTGCTGCCCAGGCTGGAGTGCAGTGGTGCAATCTTGGCTCACTGCAACCTCTGCCTCCCGAGTTCAAGCGATTCTCCTGCCTCAGCCTGCCGAGTAGCTGGGACTACAGGTGCATGCTACCATGCCTGGCGAATTTTTTTTTTTTTTTTTTGTATTTTTTAGTAGAGACAGGGTTTTGCCATGTTGGCCAGGGTGGTCTAGAACTCCCGACCTCAGGTGATCTGCCTGCCTCGGCCTCCAAAAGTGCTGGGATTACAGGCGTGAGCTACGGTTCCTGGCCTGGCTGATATAAATATTAATGCCAAAATTGGAAGCTAAGATGAAAGTGACACTAATTAGTAGGAGTATAATTTATTTCATATTAAAATGTATTGTGGTGTGATTTTGTTGTTGTTGCTGAGACAGAATCTTGCTCTGTTGCCCAGGCTGGAGTGCAGTGGTGCGATCTTGGCTCACTGCAACCTCCGCCTCCCGGGTTCAAGTGATTCTTCTGCCTCAGCCTCCCGAGTAGGTGGGACTACAGGCATGCACTGCCATGCCCGGATAATTTTTTTTTTTTTTTTTTTTTTTTTTTTGAGAGGGAGTCTCACTCAGTCGCCCAGGCTGGAGTGCTGTGGCGCAGTCTTGGCTCACTACAAGCTACGCCTCCTGGGTTCACGCCATTCTCCTGCCTCAGCCTCCCAAGTAGCTGGGACTACAGGTGCCCGCCGCCACGCCCTGCTAATTTTTTGCATTTTTAGTAGAGACGGGGTTTCACTGTGTTAGCCAGGATGGTCTCGATCTCCTGACCTTGTGATCCGCCTGCCTTGGCCTCCCAAAGTGCTGGGATTACAGGCGTGAGCCACCGTGTCCGGCCTGTTTTTTTTTTTTTTTTTGAGACGGAGTCTCGCTCTGTCGCCCAGGCTGGAGTGCAGTGGCCGGATCTCAGCTCACTGCAAGCTCCGCCTCCTGGGTTCACGCCGTTCTCCTGCCTCAGCCTCCCGAGCAGCTGGGACTACAGGCGCCCGCCACCTCGCCCGGCTAGTTTTTTGTATTTTTTAGTAGAGACGGGGTTTCACCATGTTAGCAAGGATGGTCTCAATCTCCTGACCTCGTGATCCGCCCGTCTCGGCCTCCCAAAGTGCTGGGATTACAGGCTTGAGCCACCGCGCCCGGCCTTTTTTTTTTTTTTTTTAGTGGAGACGGGGTTTCACCATATTGGCCAGGCTGGTCTCGAAGTCCTGACCTCGTGATTCCCCTACCTTGGGCTCCCAAAGTGCTGGGATTACAGGCGTGAGCCACCACACCCACCCTGTGTTGTAATTTTTATGGCTTGGCTAGAGCAACAGTTTTCAGGGTGCATCTCCTTGGTTTTACTCACAGAGATGTGATGTGCTGTTGCTGCTTTCTAACTCTGCCCACTTTGTGGTCTCTTAAGACGATGAAGTTGATAAAGCAAACCAATTTCAGTGACTAAGTCTAGAAGACCTAGAAAACATAGTAATAGGTCCTGAACCTATTGCTCTTGCAATTGCACTACAGACATAAAGAGGCAAGTGGTTATTTCCACACACTGAGAGCTATAATTTGCAGTCCAGTAGATGATGAAAAAAATACCCCTTGGTGCATTGCAGACATGCTATAAATCACCCAGTAAGCCATGGGATTGGTTGTACCTGTAATTGAGAAGAAAACTTGAAAGGAAGAGCAATAAAACTCACAAGGACATCATTGGTATCAGATCTCAAAACCACAGCTCTTTGGTTGAGGGAAACAATGTTTTAATGAGTAAATGTTCATCTCCAAACCAAAAAGTGAAGTAGACCATATTCCACAATGTAAATATTGGCAACCTATGAAAGCTAGTAAATTTTACAAGACTTCAAATGAAAGTTAATTTTTCTTTTTTTCTTTTTCTTTGTCTTTTTTTTTTTTAAGACGCAGCTATCAGAGACTATGTCTATGTCTTAGCAGGCTAGCCAGAAAGGAAGTCAAATGACCAATCAAGTTTTTAATGAAGAAATCCAGTCAGGCCAGGTGCAGTGGCTCACGCTTGTCATCCCAGCAATTTGAGAGGCTAAGGCTGGGGGATCACCTGAGGTCAGGAGTTTGAGACCAGCCTGATCAACATGGTGAAACCCCTTCTCTACTAAAAATACAAAAATTAGCTGGGCATGGTGGCGCATGCCTGTAGTCCCAGCTACTTGGGAGGCTGAGGCAGAAGAATTGCTTGAACCCAGGAGGTGGAGGTTGCAGTGTGCCGAGATTGGGCCACTGCCCTCCAGCCTGGGTAACAGACCGAGACTCCATCTCAAAAAAACAAACAAACGAGCTATTTTAATTTTGACGGCTTAACCATTCCCTATGTCTTCATGGTTAATTGAAGGTTACTGACAGTAGACAAAAAAATGTATTCTCATTTGACTCTAATTTTTCCCATATTCTACTTGAACAAATTTAAAATATTCTGCTGCCTATACACCCCCAAATCTAGGAGTATTAAGACTAGTCAGTCATAAAGTAAACCTGATACGTCAGATGAATGCCAACACCTATTCAATTTCTTTTTGCTCTGTTTTCAGAAATATCAGAATAAATATGTATCGGCTACTGGAAATTCTAGAAGGAAATCTTCAAGTTTTAATTTTTTTCCAGTGGGGGGCATGCCTCAACATCTTGCATAGACTGTCAGAACTATTAAAAATTTAGGCTGGGCAAGGTGGCTCATGCCTGTAATCCAAAGCACTTTGGGAGGCTGAGGTGGGTGGATTGCTTGAGCCCAGGAGTTCGAGATCACCCTGGGTAACGTGGAGAAACCCTGTTGCTGCGAAAACTACAAAAATTTAGCCAGGCGTGGTGGTGCGCACCTGTAGTCTCAGCTACTGGTGAGGCTGAGGCAGGAGAATCGCTTATACCCAAGAGGCGGAGGTTGCAGTGAGCCGAGATCGCACTACTGCACTCCAACCTGGGAGACAGTGAGACCCTGTCTCAAAAAAGAAAAGAAAAGAAAACTGTGCTAAAACTGGTTTTATGACGATAACCGTGACCACATAAACCAAGAGCCTCCTTTGTAACCCACACAATAAGAAAGTTTCACAACATATTCCAACAAATATCAGTTTGGTGCCTTTAGAGTCTTACTCTGTTGTAGTGATTATCAGCTGAAAATTATGTCTGTTGTAACTTTGGTAAGCATTCCACTTTGGTTATTTATTAGTGGTTTTTTTTTTTTAAGTGTCAAGTGTCAAATCTTGGGACAATTAAAATACCATGATAAGTAAAAAAGAAATATGTTCTGAGAACTGGTACCTATCCACGACATAAGTGCAGAAATTGAGAGTAAGAGTTTGCATACTTTCGGCCGGGCGCGGTGGCTCAAGCCTGTAATCCCAGCACTTTGGGAGGCCGAGACGGGTGGATCACAAGGTCAGGAGATCGAGACCATCCTGGCTAACCCGGTGAAACCCCGTCTCTACTAAAAAATACAAAAAACTCGCCGGGCGAGGTGGCGGGCGCCTGTAGTCCCAGCTACTCGGGAGGCTGAGGCAGGAGAATGGCATGAACCCGGGAGGCGGAGCTTGCAGTGAGCTGAGATCCGGCCACTGCACTCCAGCCTGGGTGACAGAGCGAGACTCCGTCTCAAAAAAAAAAAAAAAAAAAAGAGTTTGCATACTTTCAAAGCTACTCGACAGAGTTATTTCGTATACGCTAAAAAAAATAAGAAAAATCTGTACGTGTCTTTTCCATGTTTACATTTTAAAATTTCATTTTCCTAAGTATATTTTTGTGTATATTATAAAAGTATTAGGCCTCCAAGGACTAGGAGAAAAACCTCAGATAGTAGAGAATAGCCGAAACGACCTATATCTTCAACAGCTTAAACCATCTGCGCTAGAGCCTCCCTCAATGAGGAACTACAATGCCCAGAATTCCCCCCAAAATTCGTGAGCGACGTCCATTTCACCCACCTCGCCGCGACGCCCCCTGGGATATGTAGTGCTTGACTTCCGCAGTGCACGCTGCGCCAGCAGGACATTTTTTCCTGGTTTGGGGGCAAGGTCTCATGGGAAAGGTCATGTCTCTCGAGGAAAGGTTATAAACCCTTTGATATGAGGGTTGGGCGAGAAACAGAGCCTGTTGCGTTCCGTGTTGGGACCGGGAATAACCCTGACTTCTGAGCCTTCATAACCCCAGGATACTCCAGAAAATTTGCGGCGCGCTGAGGGAAAACCTTGCTGGCAAGTCGGGATCGTGTCGCAGCGGCTGTTTTTCTTTTCCCACCCAGCACGTTTTCGGGCTGGCGACAGAGGGTTCGGTGGAGATACAGAGGTTCCCTTAGGGATATTGGGTTCTCCGAAGTGCGGATGGACTAGGGCTGGGCTGAGACCACATTCTTTCAGTCATTCAGCTCTCCTGTATGCCCGGCGCAGAGGATACCCCTTATGGTCCCAAGGCCCCTCCTGTAGTTAAGTTCCTTCCTTAAAAAGTCATTCAGCTGGGGCGAAACTGGGGACTCGACACCTTTCTATGCTAACCTTTGAGCTGCCTCCACTTTGAGCAGCTCAGTGGATGGATACAGTATCTTGAGAAAACCTTTGATTTGTGCAGGGATTTCTTATGCGGGTGTGTGCAGGTCAGCTTAGGTCAGGATGCTGTACTGCTTGCCACAAAATAGCCTGTGCTGTCGCGTCGTTTTTTTCTTGTGAACAGAGTGTTTGGCATAGCCGTGGAGAGGAGTCTGAGACATGCTTTTAGTGATACAGTGTTGATTTGTTGGTGTAATGAGGCCGTTCAAGTGGAAAGAACTGGGTTGTAGTCCCTGCTTCACTAGTACTAGCACAATTTTTTAAACCTTTTTGAACCTGCTTTTCCTTATCTGTAAAATGGAAATAATATCGACCTGGAAGGTTAGCTGAGGGAATTTAATGAGATAACGTGTTTCAAACGTTCTTTGTAAATGGTAACATGTTGCAGAAGTATGAGATTATATGACTTTAGTCCCTGCTTTTCTAAGCATTACTTCTCAATTATAAATGTAAGCATTTATAGCATATTTTAAAAACAAATTATTCTTTTTCATAATTATCTTTAGTTCTTTTATTGTTTCAGCATGACTTGCAACATTACTTAATTTCTTAGTATTTCTTGATTAGTGCTTTAATTGTCTCGTTTATTGATTAAAACCTATCCAAGGCCAGTAATGATTAACTTGCATGACTTATTTATTTATTTATTTATTTACTTCAGGAAGGAATTATTTGAGCTCTTTAAGGGCACAAGAAAAAGGAAGAAATTATCCTGAAAGCAAATAAACCAGAGACCATACTTTTTTTTTTTTTTTTTTTGAGACGGAGTGGAGTCTCGCTCTGTCGCCCAGGCTGGAGTGCAGCGGTGCGATCTCGGGTCACTGCAAGCTCCGCCTCCAGAGTTCACGCCATTCTCCTGCTTCAGCCTCCTGAGTAGCTGGGGCTACAGGCGCCCGCCACCATGCCCGGCTACTTTTTTTGTATTTTTAGTAGAGACGGGGTTTCACCGTGTTAGCCAGGATGAACCAGAGACCATACTTCTGAAAAATGTAAAAAAAAAAAAAAAAAAAAAAAAATCTCTGAATTAAAGCATACACTTTTAAGACACTTTAAAGGTGATTATTTATTTTAAACAATTTTCCTCTTTTTCGAAAAGACAGCTCTGAGTTTGTGGGCTTTTTTTTTTCCTTTTATGGTAAATTTGAAAACTATGTAAATGTCAGATTTAAAACACTTTTAAAATGGAGTGCAGAAAGAAGTGCCTTTTTCTGGACATTTATTTTTGGATCAAATTCTGCTATCTGGTTTAGACTAAGAAAAAGTCTTTAGTTAATGCAGAAAAAATGTATTACTTTATTTTGAATTTTGAAATCATTTTGATGTTAATGATGTAAGCATAACCATGTTAAACCAATTCTTTTATAGAAGCTGTATATTGGAATGGGTTTACAGTCATCGTAATGGAAGCAAAATACATGAAGGAAAAACAGTTCTTTGTATCCCTGCTTATTGCACCTGACGACTAGTTGCAGATGATTTTGTTTACCTAAGAAAACTTGTGATGTAAATGAAAAAAACACCTGTTTTCCTAGACTCATTGGTTACAGATATGCTTCGTCTAAGAGCTATTTGTCCATTCTCCTGGAGAGTATTTCAATTTCGACCCATCAGTTGTGAACCACTAATTATTCAGATGAATAAGTGTACAGATGAGGAGCAAATATTTGATTTTATTGAAAGAAACAAAGCCATACTTTCAGAAAAGCAAGTGGGATGTGCGTTTGATATGCTTTGGAAGCTTCAAAAGCAGAAGACCAGCCTGTTAAAAAATGTTGAGGATGTCAGAGACCATCCTCAATTTCTTACTCTTCATAATTTAGCTACAAATAAATTCAAATTAATGAATGACGATACACTGGTGAATGTGTTACACATCACACAACAGTAAGTAATTTACTTTTATATTTTATGGAAATGATTATTTAGTTTATATTTTAGTTTTCTAAAAATCTCTTTATTTTATTTTTTATTTTTTTTGAGGAGTCTGTGTTGCCCAGGCTGGTGTACAGTGGCAAGATCTCAGCTCACTGCAAGCTCCACCTCCCAGGTTCACGTCATTCTCCTGCCTCAGCTTTCTGAGTCGCTGGGACTACAGGCGCCTGCCACGACGCCCGGCTAATTTTTTGTATTTTTAGTAGAGATGGGGTTTCACTGTGTGTTAGCCAGGATGGTCTCGATCTCCCGACCTCGTGATCCGCACGCCTCAGCCTCCCAATGTGCTGGGATTACAGGCGTGAGCCACCGCGCCCGGCCTAAAATTCTCTTTAAAATGAAAGATAACTTTTTCCCCAGTAGTTTTCCTGATAATCTAATTTTTTTTTTTTTTTTTGAGATGGGGTCTCTCTGTCGCCAGACTGGAGTGCAGTGGCGCTATCTTGGCGCACTGCAAGCTCCGCCTCCCGGGTTCAAGGGATTCTCCTTTAACAACTGTAATACTATTGTTAACTTTGGGCATTTGAAATTGGATTATTGTGGAATTTTGTAAAAATGTGGTTGGCTGCAGAAGAGAATATAGTAGGTAAGCAGTTGTATTTAAGATTAATGCCGGTTGGGTGTGATGGCTCACGCTTGTAATCCCAGCACTTTGGGAGGCTGAGGTGGGTGGATCACCTGAGGTTAGGAGTTCAAGACCAGCCTGGCCAACATGGTGAAACCCCGTCTCTACTAAAAATACAAAAATTAGCCGGGCGTGATGGTGGGCGTCTGTTATCCCAGCTACTCGGGAGGCTGAGGCAGGGGAATCTCTTGAATCCAGGCGGTAGAGGTTGCAGTGAGCCGAGATCACCCTACTACACTCCAGTATGGGCAACAGATCAAGACTCTGTCTCCAAAATAATAATAATAATAATAATTAATGCCTAATAACAATCAGTAATTAGTAAATTGTGTCTGTGATAACTTGTTTGCCATCTGGTTCTTGTAATTAAATGGATGGCAGATATGTTTTCTGGGGGTATTGTTACAATAGGTTGTTTCTCAATAATAGCTCTTAAAAAAAGGAAAAAAATTAAATGATTTTGTAGGCCGGGCGCAGTGGCTCAAGCCTGTAATCCCAGCACTTTGGGAGGCCGAGATGGGCGGATCACGAGGTCAGGAGATCGAGACCATCCTGGCTAACACGGTGAAACCCCGTCTCTACTAAAAAATACAAAAAACTAGCCGGGCGAGGTGGTGGGCGCCTGTAGTCCCAGCTACATGGGAGGCTGAGGCAGGAGAATGGCGTGAACCCGGGAGGCAGAGCTTGCAGTGAGCTGAGATCCGGCCACTGCACTCCAGCCTGGGTGACAGAGCGAGACTCCGTCTCAAAAAAAAAAAAAAAAAAAAAGAGATTTTGTAGAGTCATTTATATTTGATAACAAAGTTGTACGAATTATGTGGATGACTGAATAGGTGTTAGGTAAAAAAGGGCTTCCTTGGTGTCCAAGGAAAAACTCAGAGATAAATGTTAAGAAATATTATATTCCAATTTTGGAATTTGTGAAGAAAAAACAAATGAAGAGAGCAAAGAAAAAAGGAAAAAATAAAATAAAAAGAAATGTGTTCTTTGCAAGGAAATCCAGCTTTCAAAAGAACTGGGTTCCCTGAATGAAGTCTTCAGCAGTTGTACAAGGGGGAAAAACACAAAAAAGTTACACCTAATTTGTTTATTAGTCTCACTGGTGAAAAAGAGCAGTTTTCTCACATGATGACCCAACCTTCAAGGGTTATTTAAATGGGTGTAAATATCAGCATTACGTAAGTTAGAGATGTGTAAGTTGGTTTTGTAAGAGAATTAGCATTTATAGGAAAGGGGCTTAAGGCTTATATTGGGGATTGATGTTAAACTAAAAAAGGATGATTCCATATTTTTTGGTGGTCTTTCTCAGGTTACAAAGTTGTTTTCTCTGAGGTACTTGAAGGGGATGCTTGAAGTTTTATGAATAAGGTGATTGGTGACTATTAGCTTTTTTTTTTTTTTTTTACAAACATTTTCTTTTTTTCTTTTCTTTTTTTTTTTTTTGAGACGGAGTCTCGCTCTGTCACCCAGGCTGGAGTGCAGTGGCCCGATCTCAGCTCACTGCAAGCTCCGCCTCCCAGGTTTACCCCATTCTCGTGCCTCAGCCTCCGGAGTAGCTGGGACTGCAAGTGCCCACCACTGCGCCCGGCTAATTTTTTGTATTTTTTAGTAGAGACGGGGTTTCACCACGTTAGCCAGGATGGTCTCGATCTCCTGACCTTGTGATCTGCCCGTCTCGGCCTCCCACAAACATTTTCTTATAAAAATATTTTATTTATTTATGTATGAGACGGAGTCTCACTCTGTCACCGAGATTGGAGTGCAGTGGTGCAGTCTCGGCTTACTGCAACCTCTACCTCCGTGGTTCAAGCAATTCTCTTGCCTTATCCTCCTGAGTAGCTGGGATTCCAGGCACATGTCACCACGCCCAGCTAATTTTTGTATTTTTAGTAGAGACGGGGTTTCACCATGTTGCCCAGGCTGGTCTTGAACTCCTGACCTTAAGTGATCCACCCGCCTCGGCCTCCTAAAGTGCTGGGATTACAGGTGTGAGCCACCATGCCTGGCCAAAAATATTTAAATCAGAACAAAGACATATTATATGTACTTTTAACATAAATATAGTGTTGAACATTATCATTGGTCAGTCGCATGGGTATTGAAATGAGCAGATAAAAGGGTGAGAGGGCATGGGATAAAGTATAGATGTTTATTAGGCTGTACCAAAAAATCAGAATACTGAAATAAGAGTGGACCAGAAATAAGGACTGCCCATATAAAAGGAAAATAACTTGAGTTTCACTTTTGCATTATAATTCTTATTGCATATGTTTTGAATGATTTTAAAATGATTATGTATGGAGGATTCTTTCTTTCTTTTTTATTAAGGTTTGCTGGTGAGTCCCACGACCCACTAGTTGAAGCACTAGTTACAGAAGCATGGAGAAGGTTAGAAAGGCAAGTACCCCTGCGTTCATCTTGAGGGTCAGGGTTATCCTTTTAAGGGTTAACAGAGTGAAATCTTGAAGGAAAAGAGCAGGGAGCTGATGCCTGTCAAGCTTCATTGAAAAAAATGTGTTTAAACTCAGTTTCGTATTAAAGTTTTTGATTATGTATTTTTTTGGCGGGCGGTGGGGGGGTGCGGGGGGGAACAGAGTCTCACTCTATCACCCAGACTGGAGTGCCACGGGGTGGTCTCGGCTCACTGCAACCTCTGCCTCCTGGGTTCAAGCAATTCTCTGCCTCAGCCTCCTGAGTAGCTGGGATTATAGGCACCCGCCAGCACGCCGGGCTAATTTTTTGTATTTTTAGTAGAGATGGGGTTTCACCATCTTGGCCAGGCTGGTCTTGAACTCCTGACCTCGTGATCCATCCGCCTCAGCCTCCCAAAGTGCTGGGATTACAGGCGTGAACCACCGCTCCTGGCCATGTCTTTTCTTTTTTCTTTCTTTTTTTTTTCCTCTCTTTTTCTCTCTCTCTCCTTTTTTTTTTTTTTAAGAGACAGGGTCTTGGCATGTTGCCCAGGCTGGTCTTGAACTCTCCGGCTCAAGCAATCCTTCCTTCTTGGCCTCACAAAGTGCTGGGGTTATATGCATGAGCCACCATGCCTGGCTGTGTATTCTTCAAGAGAGAAAAGAAAGTATTTCATATTTTCCCTCTTTAAGAGTGGGGAATAGTATACTTTTCCACGCATGTAATTAGTTGAAATATAAATAAGATAGAGTCACAGCTATTCATGAACTAGCCTTTTTGAATCTTCTTTTCTAGAAGATTACTTCGGAAAGGAAAGATTCTTGATTAATTGGCTATCAATAAAAACCTAGAAGTGCAGGAGCCAGGAAAGGAGAAAAAAGGAGACCCTAGTTTAGTAGAGAGGAAGGCCATTTAACACTGTTTTTTTTTTATTTTTATTATTTATTATTTTTTTTTTTTTGAGACGGAGTCTCGCTCTGTCATCCAGGCTGAAGTGCTGTGGCCGGATCTCAGCTCACTGCAAGCTCCGCCTCCCGGGTTCCCGCCATTCTCCTGCCTCAGCCTCACGAGTAGCCGGGACTACAGGCGCCCGCCACCTCGCCCAGCTAGTTTTTTCTTTGTATTTTTTAGTAGAGACGGGGTTTCACCGTGTTAGCCAGGATGGTCTCGATCTCCTGACCTCGTGATCCGCCCATCTCGGCCTCCCAAAGTGCTGGGATTACAGGCTTGAGCCACCGCGCCCCGCTTAACACTGTTTAGGAGCATCTGTCGCTACTTGCCTGTTACTCCATCTTTATGGAGAGGCAATGACCAGAGCTTATAGGTGACTTAGAAGCTTTTTAAAGAAAGTGAGTTTCAGGTCCACTGCTGTGGACAGTATTAATTCAGATACATTTCCTATACTATATACAGCTCTATTTTTAGCATGTTGCCATACTTGATAATACTTCAGAAAAATGGGAAATCTTGTGAGTATAGAGAAATTTATTCTCTAATTATATATCAGAAGTTCTTTATTTATAAAAGGGCTGAGATAATAGCAGACTCATTTTGGGAAATCTTCATCTATTTTGGAAAACTTTGAATTTTTTAATCTCGAAATTCCAGATGATTGTAGTCTGTTGTTAGTGGAATAAGGCACATGTTAGGGAGGAAAGAAAAAAATCAGGGTGAGGAAGAGATAGGAGGATATTAAAAACTACAGAGCAACTCTCCCTCTAAATCAAATAGAAACCAGACAGGAAAGACTTGGCTAAGATGAAGTAGAAACAACAGGCTACTTGTAGACAGAGAGGAGTGACCATTCTGATTTTTAAAATATTTTTAACATATTGCCTCTTAAAGTTTAAACTATGATAAATACTTATAGACATATACTGGTAAACTCTGTAGGCCTTTTTTACATGGACTGGATTAAATTACGGGATAGAACAGTTCTCTAGATTTAGAAATTCTGTATTAATCTACTAAGTTGTGATTTTAAGTTAATCGTATTAGCTAAACCCATCTGTCTTTTATACTCTCTACCTATAACTACATTGAGGGTAAGCAGAGTAATCTTACTCCTTTTGCTAACAGTATGAATTATCTATCTATTGGATCTTTGGGGTTAAATTTGGTCATTGTTGATAATAGGTCACAACATTTTATTTGTCTTCAAAGCAACAATATATTATGTGTGTTATGCAGCTTGAACAAATCACTTGTAAAATAGGTGGTCTTTTGTGTTTTACAATTACTGTATTAATTAAATTACATGTATGATTGTATTTTATAGTGAATCAAGCATTTCTTTTAAATTTTTCTTTATTTCAAAATAACTCAGAAGTACAATGATCTTGCTAAAATATCTATGAACTTATGTTTTATAAATATAATTTTTTTTTTTTTTTTTTTTGAGACAGAGCCTTGCTCTGTCGCCCAGGCTGGAGTGCAGTGGCGTGATCTTGGCTCACTGCAAGCTCTGCCTCCTGGGTTCAAGCGATTCTCCTGCCTCAGCCTCCCGAGTAGCTGGGACTACAGGCGCCTGCCAACACACCCAGCTAATTTTTGTATTTTTAGTAGAGACAGGGTTTCACCATATTGGCCAGGTTAGTCTCAAACTCCTGACCTTGTGATCTGCCCACCTCAGCCTCCCAAAGTGCTGGGATTATAGGCATGAGCCACTGCACCTGGCCCGTTTTATGAATATAATTTTTAATGATTTAAATGGGGTAGATTATTTTGGGTTACTAGTATATGATGAAGTCGGCAAGGATAATTAACATGTGTTTGAAATCCATATATATTTTTTTCTTTTGAGATAGGGTCTGGCTCTGTTACCCAGGCTGGAGTACAGTGGTGCAACCAGGGCTCACTGCAGCCTCAAACTTCCTGGCTCAAGCCATCCTCCTATCTCAGCCTCCCAAGTTTCTGGGACCACAGGTGCATGCCACCACGCCCAGCTAATTTTTATATTTTTAGTAGAGATGCGGTTTCGCCATGTTGCCAGGTTGGTCTTGAGCTCCTGGGCTCAAGCAATCCTCCCACTTTGACCTCCCAAGAAATCCAAATTTTTTAAAAAACTTTTTATTATAGAATATTTTTAATATTTACAAAAGGAGAAAAAATAGTACAATGAATTCCCATGTATCCATCCTCCAGCTTCAACAATTGTCAACATATAGCCAGTCTTGTTTTATCTGTATCACCTCCCACTCTCAGTATACTTCAGTATATTTTAAATAATGGTATCATTTCATCTTTAAATACCTCAGTATGTTTCTCTAAGGACTTTTAAAAAATATAGAACCATGTGGCACATGCTTGTAGTTTCAGATACTCAGAAGGCTGAGGTGGCACAGCGAAGGATATAATCAACAAAGTGAAGCGAGAATACACAGAAGGGTAGAAAATATTGGCAAACTACCCATCTGACAAGGGATTAATAACCAGAATATATAAGGAGCTCAAACAACTCTATAGGAAAAAGTCTAATAATCCGATCAAAAAATGGGCAAAAGATTTGAGTAGAGATTTCTCAAAAGAAGATGTTCAAATGGCAAACAGGCATATGAAAAAAATGCTATCAAAACTACAGTGAGACATCATCTCACCACAGTTAAAATGGCTTATATCCAAGAGACATGCCATAACAAATGCTGGCGAGGATGTGGTGAAAAGGGAACCCTGTACACTGTTTTTGGAAATGTAAATTAGTGTAAGCACTATGGAGAACAGTTTGGAGGTTCCCCCAAAAACTAAAAATTGAGCTAGCATGTGATCCAGTAATCCCACTGCTGGGTATATACCCAAAAGAAAGGAAATCAGTATATTGAAGAGATATCTGCACTCTTATGTTTATTGCAGCACTGTACACAATAGCTAAGATTTGGAAGCAACGTAAGTGTCCATCAAGAGATGAATGGACAAAGAAAATGTGGTGGCTGGTGGCTCACGCTTGTAATCCCAGCACTTTGGGAGACTGAGGCGGGTGGATCACGAGGTCAGGAGATCGAGGCCATCCTGGCTAACAAGGTGAAACCCCGTATCTACTAAAAATACAAAAAATTAGCCAGGCATGGTGGTGGGCACCTGTAGTCCCAGCTACTCAGGAGGCTGAGGCAGGAGAATGGCGTGAAGCCCGGAGGGGGAGCTTGCAGTGAGCCAAGATCGCACCACTGCACTCCAGCCTGGGCGACAGAGCGAGACTCTGTCTCAAAAAAAAAAAAAGAAAATGTAGTACGTATACACAATGGAGTAATATTCAGCCGTAAAAAAAAAAATGAGATCCTGTCATTTGCAACAACATGGGTGGAACTGTAGATTATTATGTTAAGTGAAATAAACCAGGCACAGAAAGATAAACATTGCATGCTCTCACTCATTTGTGGGAGCTAAAAATCAAAACAATTGAAGTTATGGATGTAGAGAGCAGAAGGATGGTTACCAGAGGCTGGGAAGGGTAATTGGTGATTGTGGGGGATGGTTAATGGGTAAAAAAAAATGGAATGAATAAGACCTACTATTTGACAGCACAACAGGGTGAGTATAGTCAATAACTTAATTGTACTTTTTTTTTTTTTTTTTTTTTAAGATGGAGTCTCGCTCTGTTGCCCAGGCTGGAGTGCAGTGGCGTGATTTCAGCTCACTGCAACCTCCGCCTCCCGGGTTCAAGCAATTCTCCTGCCTCAGCCTCCTGAGTAGCTGGGATTACAGGCGCCTGCCACCACACCCACCTAATTTTTGTATTTTTAGTAGAGACGGGGTTTTACCATGCTGGTCAGGCTGGTCTCAAACTCCTGACCTCATGATCCACTCGCCTCGGCCTCCCAAAGTGCTGGGATTACAGGCGTGAGCCACTGTGCCCCTGACCTCGTGATCCAC
The DNA here is from genome assembly GCF_049350105.2 of Macaca mulatta. Taxonomy (NCBI): domain Eukaryota; kingdom Metazoa; phylum Chordata; class Mammalia; order Primates; family Cercopithecidae; genus Macaca; species Macaca mulatta. Next base: position 74,473,006 of record NC_133417.1, on the reverse strand, counting down.
CCACCTTGGCCTCTCAAAGTGATGGGATTACAGGTGTGAGCCACTGTGCCCAGCCCCTTAATTGTACATTTTAAAGTAGTTTAGAATGTAATTGGATTGTTTGTAACTCAAAGGATAAATGCCTGAGGGAATGGATACTCCATTCTTCATGATGTGTTTATTTTGTATTGCATGCTTGTCTCAAAATATCTCATGTACCCCATAAATATATATACCTACTATGTACCCATAACAAAATTTTTTTTTAAAATTTTAATAAAAATGCTGAGGTTAGAGGATCACTTGAGCCTAGATGTTCAAGTCCAGCCTGGGCAACACAGTGAGACACTGTGTCTTAAAAACATAATAAAATTGATAAATTCAAATTTTCAGTATTACCTAGTACCTTGTCTTGAAGGGATGGCCTACCCCTCCACACCTGTGGGTGTTTCTCGTTAGGTGGAACGAGAGACTTGAGAAGAGAAATGAGACACAGAGACAAAGTATAGAGAAAGAAAAAGTGGGCCCAGGGGACCGCTGCTCAGCATACAGAAGACCCACACCAGTCTCTGAATTCCCTTAGTATTACAGGCTTGAGCCACCGCGTGGCCGCTTTTCTTTATCTTTACTGCCAACATCCGCCAAAAGCCTTTCTTTCATCTTGTACTAGTCCTCCTCAGCACAGACCCTTCACGGGTATCCGGCTGGGGGACAATCAGGTCTTTCTCTTCCCACGAGGCCATATTTCAGACTATCACATGGGGAGAAACCTTGGACAATACCTAGCTTTCCTAGGCAGAGGTCCCTGTGACCTTTGGCCGTGTAAGTGTCCCTGGGTACTTGAGATTAAGAGAATGGTAATGACTTTTAACCAGCAAGCTGCCTTCAGGCATTTGTTTAACAAAGCACATCTTGCACAGCCCAAAATCCATTAAGCCTTCAGTCACCACAGCACATGTCTCGTGCAAGGACAGAAGTTGGGGGTAGGGTCACAGATTAACAGCATCTCAAATACAGAACAAAATGGAGTTTCTTATGTCTACTTCTTTCTATATAGACACAGTAATCATCTGATCTTTCTTTCTTTTCCCCACATTGTCTGCATTGAAATTTTCTTGATTGTCTTATAAAGGTCTTTTTATAGGCAGTTTGTTTGAATCAGTTTCTGAGTAAGGTTCACAATTACCGTGTCTCAAGGTTTTTTCTGTTTCTTTTTTTTTTTTTTTTTTTGAGACGGAGTCTTGCTCTGTCGCCCAGGCTGGAGTGCAGTGGCCGGATCTCAGCTCACTGCAAGCTCCGCCTCCCGGGTTCACGCCATTCTCCTGCCTCAGCCTCACAGGTAGCTGGGACTACAGGCGCCCGCCACCACACCCGGCTAGTTTTTTGTATTTTTTAGTAGAGACGGGGTTTTACCGTGTTAGCCAGGATGGGCTCGATCTCCTGACCTCGTGATCCACTCGTCTCGTTGTCCCAAAGTGCTGGGATTACAGGCTTGAGCCACCGCGCCCGGCCTCTGTTTCTTTTTAAGTAAACTTTACAGAAAAATAATGTATAAAAATTACACTAATCATAAGCATGTAGCACAATGAATTTTAATATACTGATCACTTCCATGTAACAGCACCAAGAGCAGGAAACAACGTCGTTAGTTCTTTTCATGTCCTCTTCTATTCCTCTCACCCAAAGAGAATCTTGTCCTCTAACACCGTAAATTAAGGTTTCTGTAGAAATGAAATCCTATAATATATACCCTTATAGTTTAGTTTGCTCAGTATGTTTTAAAGATTTATCCATTATGTTGTACGATTCCATAATTTTATTCTATTGTATGAGTATGTGCAGTTTATCAATTGTACTCTTGATGGACATTTGGTTTTTTTGCAGGTTTTTGCTATTACATATGTGTTGCTGTAAACTTTCTTGTGCTTGTTTTTTAGTGAATTCAAAGTCGTAAAATCTATAACAGTTTCTTTTTCCTCTCTTTTGTCTTGTCATTTTCTTGGGTAAGAAATGTCTCCTGTTAAAAAAATTCTGGAGTTTTTCATAGCACTGTTGTAATAGCAGCTATTATATTTCTTAATATGTAATCTTGAGTCAAAATTGTTCTGTCATCTAAAAAAATTAAGTAAATAATTAAAATAATTTGTAGTGATTTTCCCCGTTTTAAAATATTTCTACAGTATCTGACTTTTTAACTGTTTCCATTTGTTACTTTTATTATAATAATAAACATTTTAGAAAAAAATAATTTTTATGTAATATGTTACTATTTTGATTTCTTTTAGTTTTATAACTATGTATTATGTGTTTTAAGTGAAAGTAAATACTAATGTTCTCCTTTGTATGTTTCCTTTAATAGGTTTGATATTAAACTGCTCTCAGAATTTTCCTCTTGCCTAGCAGATCAGCATTTGTATTTTAGTCCATTAATGGGAAAAATAGCTGATATTGTTCATAGGAACTTGGAAACCACACAGGACTTAAGGTAAATTTATTTGGGGAATCTTGTGTTGTGGTGGAAAGATCCTGGGCTTTGGATGTGGATGCAGTCAGATTTGCTACTCTTAGTTTATGTGACTTAAGGGTAATTTACTTAAGCTCTTGGAATTTCGTTATCCTCATCTGCAAAAGAGGGAAGGTAATAGCTACTTTGCAATGTTGCTATGGGGATTAGACATAAGGTGCATAAAGTGTAATACAATATTGTTGAGGTTTGTGGAGGATCTGAGATTTTACCTTATTTGCAAGCTAAGTTTGTCTGCCTAGGTGCTGTAGGAAGGCCTGAGACTCCGAGGTCAGAGACAGGGGACTTTGTTTTTTATAGCAATAGCAGTAGCAGAGTACTAGCATTTTCTTGCGTTGATTCCCTGAGCTCTCGTTCCCACAATGGGTTGTGTTCCAGGAGAGGAGCTCTGAGCTTAGAAAACCTGAATCTTTTATAATAAAGCATGCCTACTCTGCTCCAACAGAAGACATTGTCTCTATTCTCCTAGGCTGTTTGCTACACAAACATCCTTGAAAAGATAGTTCCGAACAAAGGCAGTCAGAAACCCACTGAAAATGGTCTCTGAATAAGTATCTAGAACATAGAAGTTTCTCAGTATTGAATAGTAGATATCATTATTATATCATAAAGTAAACCCAAGAAGTACTTAAATTAAGTATGAATTCACTGGCCAGGCGTGGTGGCTCACACCTGTAATCCCAGCACTTTGGGAGGCCCAGGTGGGTGGATCATTTGATGTCAGGAGTTCGAGACCAGCCTGGCCAACATGGCGAAAACCCCATCTCTACAAAAAATAAAAAAATTAGCTGGGCATGGTGGCGGGCACCTGTAATCCCAGCTACTCGGGAGACTGAGGCACAAGAATTGTTTGAACCTGGGAGGGGAGGTGGAGGTTGCAGTGAGCTGAGATTGTGCCACTGCACTCCAGCCTGGGCAACAGAGCAAGACGGTCTCAAAACACCACCACCACCACCAAAAAAAAAAAAGCAAAAAAAAAACCGCAATAAAAAAATTAATAATTTATAATAAATTAATAAATTCACAAATTTTACATATAATTATGTCTTTCTTATTCTTTCCATCTGGGAATACTTTCTTTTCAGTTTCATAAAGGAGAGTTAATAATTGCATTTCCTGAATATCAAGGAACTATTAATTTGAAAGTAACATTTGAGGAGTTTCTCTGGTTTTCATACCAGTGGTTTGTGGGTTTGTTTTGTTTTTAACCTAAGATTACTTACTGTCAATGCTCACCTTCATAATCCAGTACTGATTGTCTTTGGCATTTCAGATACAGCTTTTTCTAGCATATTTACAAAGTGATTAGCACTTTGGTAAAATTAAATTATAGTAATTTCCTGCTTTCCTTGCCCTACTCCACCCTACCTCCCTGCATTTTTTTTTTTTTTTCTATTGAGATGGAGTCTCCCTCTGTTGCCCTGACTGGAGTGCAATGATGCAACTTCTGCCTTCTGGGTTCAAGCGATTTTTCTGCCTCAGCCTCCCGAGTAGCTGGGATTACAGGCACCTGCCACCACGCCTAGCTAATTTTTGTGTTTTTAGTGGAAATGGGGTTTCCCCATGTTGGCCAGGCTGGTCTCAAACTCCTGACCACAAGTGATCCACCCACCTTGGCCTCCCAAAGTTCTGGGATTATAGGCGTGCGCCACCATGCCCAGCACCCTGCCTTTTTTTTTTTTTTTTAAAATACACTTATGTGGCTGGGTGTGATGGCTCAAGCCTGTAATCCCAGCACTTTGGGAGGCCAAGGCGAGTGGATCACCTGAGGTCAGGAGTTAGAGAGCAGCCTGGCCAACATGGTGAAACCCCATCTCCACTAAAAATACAAAAATTAGCTAGGCATGGTGGTGAGTGCCTGTAATCCCAGCTACTCGGGAGGCTGAGGCAGGAGAATCGCTTAAACCCAGGAGGCAGAAGTTTCAGTAAGCCAAAATCATGCCATTGCACTCTAGCCTGGGTGACAAGAGCAAGACTCTGTCTAAAAAAAAAAACATGTGTATATATATGTGTATATATATGTGCTACCCCCTGGCTATCCAAGTTTCTCACCTGAAGGTTGTTTTATTTTTTCAATCACAAACAGTTTTTGATTTAAGGTACTTCTGGATAAACACACTAATTATGCAGGAAGATTACTATTTTTTTAAATTGAGGCTTAATTTATTAATATGTGAAATTACAAATCTTAAAGGTACAGTTCCATCAGTTGTGTCAAATATATACCTACATTAAGATAGGGAAATAGTTCCATCACCTAAGAAAGTTTCCTCATGTTCCTTCTCAGTCAATCCTATCCCCCTACCATGTCAGCAACTAGTGTTCTAATTTCTTTTTTTTTTTTTTTAATCTTTTTTTGAGATGGAGTCTTGTTCTGGTGTCCAGGTTGGAATGCAGTGGTTCAATCTTGACTCACTGCAACCTCCGCCTCCCGGGTTCAAGCGATTCTCCTGCCTCAGCCTCTCAAGTAGCTGGGACTACAGGTGTGTGCCACCATGCCCGGCTAATTTTGTTTTTTTTGAGACGGAGTTTTGTTCTTGTCACCCAGGCTGGAGTGCGGTGGCATGATGTCGGCTCCCTGCAGTCTCCACCTAGCGGATTCAAGCGATTCCCTAGCCTCAGCCTCCCGAGTAGCTGGGATTATAGGCGTGTGCCACCACGCCCGGCTAATTTTTGTGTTATTGGTAGAAACCAGGTTTCACTATGTTGGCCAGGCTGTTCTTGAACTCCTGACATCAGGTGATCTGCCTGCCTCAGTCTCCCAAAGTGCTGGGATTACAGGCGTGAGCCATCGTGCCCGGCCCAGTGTTCTAATTTCTATCACCCTACCCAAGTTCTGCCCATTCCAGAACTTCATTTAATAGGATCATACAGTTTACACTATATTCTGTCTAGCTTCTTTTACTTAGCATTATGTTTTAAGATTTATCCATGTTGTTGCATGTATCAGTAGTTTATTTACTTTTATTACTGAGTAGTGTCCCATTGCATAAATATACCACAGTTTATTTATCTGTTGGTGGACTTGTGGGCTGTTTCTCATTTTTCATTATTATGAATAAAACTGCAATGAATATCCTAATACAAATCTTTTTGTAGAGATACATATTTATTTCTTTTGCGTAGCTACCTAGGAATGGAATTGCTGGGTCCTAGGATATATGTATGATTTTAAGAACTTGCCACATAATTTTCCCAGTAGTCATAATATTTTACATTCCTACCATCAATATATGAGTTTTAGTTGCTACATAGTCTGGCCAACATTTACGTTGTCAGTCTTAGCCATTATACTGGGTGTGTAGTGGTATTTCATTGTGGTTTTAGTGTGCGATTTCCTGTTAATGATGTTGAACATTTTTTCATGTGCTTATGGCCATTTGTATATCTTTCTTTCATGAAGCATTTGTTTAAGTCTTTTGCTCTTTTTTTTTGAGACAGAATTGCCCTCTGTTGCCCAGGCTGGAGTGCCGTGACACGATCTCGGCTCATTGCAACCTCTGCCTCCCGGATTCAAGAGATTCTCCTGCCTCAGCCTCCCCAGTAGCTGGGATTACAGACACCCACCACCATGCCCAGCTAATTTTATGTATTTTTTAGTAGAGACAGTGTTTCACCATGTTGGCCAGACTGGTCTTGAACTCCTGACCTCAGGTGATCCACCTGCCTTGGCCTCCCAAAATGCTGGGATTACAGGTGTGAGCCACCACGCCCAGCCATCTTTTGCTCCTTTTAAACAATTGTGGGGCTGGGTGATGTGGCCCATGCCTATAATCCCAGCACTTTAGGAGGCTGAGACAGGAGCATCACCGGCAGCCAGGAGTTCAAAACCAAGCTGGGCAACGTAGTGAAGACTCTGTCTCTACAAAAAACAAAAAATTAGGAGGGCATGGTGGTGCATGCCTGTAGTCCTAGCTACTTGGGAGCTGAGGCAGGAGGATTGCTTGAGCCTGGGAGATCGAGGCTGCAGTGAGCCGTGATCATACCACTGTACTTCAGCCTAGGCGACACGATGGTACGCTGTCTCAAAAAAAAAAAAAATCATGGTATAGTAATTATTTTAGCTTGTTGTTTAAAAACTCTTATAGACCACTTTGAGAAGCTACATGTTTAAAAAAAAAATCATTTTGGGCTGGGTGTGGTGGCTTATGCCTGTAATTGCAGCACTTTGGGAGGCCGAGGCGGGCAGATCACGAGGTCGGAGCTCGAGACCATCCTGGCCAACATGGTGAAACCCCGTCTCTACTAAAAATACAAAAATTAGCTGTGCGTGGTGGCACGTGCCTGTAATCCCAGCTACTCAGGAGGCTGAGGCAAAAGTATTGATTGAACCAGGGAGTCGGAGTTTGCAGTTTGCCGAGATTACGCCACCGCACTCCAGTGTGGTGACAGTGTGAGACTTCGTATTAAAAAAAAAAAAAAAATCATTTTGGGGGATTGATGGTTAAATTAAAGAGCAATGTTAGGTTGATAATTAATGCTAATTAATCTTGATATTAAACATTGTAACTGGAGAAGCCAAAGTATTGTACAACTGGAGATTTTTAAAAATATTAATTAACTTTATTAAAAAGATTAGAGAAATTTGGAAACAAAAAATAGCACGTCTCACTATCCTAATGGGTAAGATTATTTTCTATTATATTTTTATCTTTTTTGTAGATTGTTTTCTAATTCTCATCCCTAAATGTTTATCTTATATCTTTTCTGTGTTGCATACTTTTCATTAAAGGTGTGTTCTTATAGTTTTCTGATTTTTATATTATGTAAGAACAGTCTTTTGAAAATAGGGACTACAACTTAGTAATTTTGATGTCTTCCACAGTGTCTAGAAAGGTGATTTATGCTCAAGTGCTTATTGAGTGAAGAAATGTTGAATGCCATCCCGTGTTCAGTACTGTCTTGCTGTTGTATATTAATGTCAATTAAGCATAAAGTATTTAAAAATCTGAAATTATTCACTAGTGAGAAAAATTTTGCCAAGTTTTTATTAGCAAATTATAGACACACAGAGAAAGGAATAATAAAAAATGTCTACTTCTAAAAAAATGAAATGAAACTTTTAATGTTGCATTCATGCGTTGTTGGTCTAAAGTGATTTCTTTTTTTTTTTTTTTTGAGACGGAGTCTCGCTCTGTCGCCCAGACAGGAGTGCAGTGGCACGATCTCCGCTCGCTGCAACCTCTGCGTCTCGGGTTCAAGCGATTCTTCTCCCTCAGCCTCCCGAGTAGCTGGGACTACAGGCGCCCACCACCATGCCTGGTTAATTTTTTGTAGTTTTAGTAGAGACAGGGTTTCACCATGTTAGCCAGGATGGTCTCGATCTCCTGGCCTCATGATCCACCCACCTCAGCCTCCCAAAGTGCTAGGATTACAGGCGTGAGCCACCGTGCCTGGCCTGGTCCAAAGTGATTTCTGAATAAGTTTCACTAAAATATTTTCCACCGAAGTAGTTTTTGCTATAAAACAAGGCATTTGATGCTGTCAATGAAAAATATTACTCCCATGCCTTTTGTCTGAAAGGATTTGATTACTAAGAAATCTGAATTCAAGTACCAGTAGTATTTAAAAGAAAAATTTTATGGCCTAAAACTCATAATATTCTTACCACTTCCTTTCCATATCTAATTGTTTAGTTTTAGAGTTGATTATTCTTGGCTGGGTGCAGTGGCTCATACCTGTAATCCCAGCAATTTGGGAGGCTGAGGTGGGAGGATTGCTTAAGCCCAGGAGTTTGAGACCAACCCTGGCAACATAGCAAGACTCTGTTTCTACTAAAAAAAAAAAAAAGATCATTTTTAATTGATGTAAAAATCTTTGCATCTGTTTTCTTTTTCAGTTCCTTGTCTGTCTTGATGGTCAACATATCTTCTTTAATATCACGACATTTTCAACAACAACTGGTGAACAAAACAGAACTTCTTTTTGACACCACAGATTCTTCTGAGGTCAACGTTGCAACAAGAATAACACGGTTTCTTCGAAATATTAAATATTGTTATCAACCATTATTAGAAAAGTGTAATAACGTATTTTTAAGTAATGTGGACCAACTTGATTTGGATTCCATCAGTAAAATACTTAGGCTATACAAGTTTCTACAGTTTAATAGTTTTGAATTTATTATGATGGCTAAAAAGAAGCTAACTGAAATGATTCCTCTGTGTAATCATCCTGCTAGCTTTGTAAAATTGTTTGTAACATTGGGACCCATTGCAGGACCTGAAGAAAAGAAACAGTAAGTTCAGTTTAAAATGCATTACTTTTTTTGTTGTGAATATGTGGAGCCTTCAAGCTTACGTCTCCTTGCAGCTCTGGGAGGTACAAATATCACCCCATTAGGTTGTGGAAGGGAAAAGAATCTCTTATGCTCTGCTCCTTGATTCTTTTTCTGATTATTCTAATTTACATCTCAAACTCTTAGTCTATTGCTGTGTTCTGAAAGGTAAACCTCTGATACTGGGCCAACATGAAAAAAAATGAGGGGAAACGCCATGTGTTTTTATTCTCCTTTTCTTTTTTTTTTTTTTTTTTTGAGACGGAGTCTCGCTCTGTAGCCCAGGCTGGAGTGCAGTGGCCGGATCTCAGCTCACTGCAAGCTCCGCCTCCCAGGTTTACGCCATTCTCCTGCCTCAGCCTCCCGAGTAGCTGGGACTACAGGCGCCCGCCACCTCGCCCGGCTAGTTTTTTGTATTTTTTAGTAGAGACGGGGTTTCACGGTGTTCGCCAGGATGGTCTCGATCTCCTGACCTCGTGATCCACCCGTCTCGGCCTCCCAAAGAGCTGGGATTACAGGCTTGAGCCACCGCGCCCGGCCTTATTCTCCTTTTCTATGCTACGTGACTTGGATTTACACACATGACTCCCCCACCCAGTGTAAGTCTGTGGAATATTTAGAATTATAGTAGTCATAGCAGAGTACCATTTTATGCTTTGTTGTCTTCATCACAATAGTCATCAAAGCATTTATTATGCACTCAGCATATGTCCCCATGTCAGGTTTGAGCAAATTTTATGTGGCGCCTCTCATTTAGGAATTTCCAGTTTTGCTAGATATTGATGTAGGTAGTAATATTTGAAATATAATAATGAACAAATATTAAATTAACATACAAGTATGGTTAATAGATAAGATTCTCTCTTCGTAGGCCATGTGACTGGATTTATACTAGACATAAAATTCCCCCACCCAGCATAATTGTATGAATTATTTAGAATTACAAGCTGGGCACATTGTTGCACACCTTTAATCCCATCACTTTGGGAGGCTGAGGCAGGTGGATCCCTGGATCCCAGGAATTTGAGACCAGCCCAGGCAAGATGGTGAAACCTCGTCTGTACAAAAAAATACAAAATTAGCCGGATGTGGCAGTGCGCACCTAGAGTCACAGCTACTCGTGAGGATCACCTGAGCCCAAGGAGGCTGAGGCTGCAGTGAACTGAGATCACTCCATTGAATTCCAGTCTGGGCACAGAATGAAACCTTGTCTCAAAAAAAAAAAAAAAGAATTTTATATAATAATCCTAACACATAAGTATGATTAGTAGATTTACTTAAGCAGGGGTTCCAAGAGTTGCATAATAGGGGAATCATTACTCGGTTAGGAAAAACTTTATGGAGAAAGTTTTATTTTTTAAGAGTACTTTGTGACTGAGTGCAGTGAGTGGATCACGCCTGTAATCCCAGCACTTGTGGGAGGCCGAGGCAGGTGAATCACCTGAGGTGGGGAGTTCGAGATCACCCTGACCAACATGGAGGAACCCAGTCTCTACTAAAAATACAAGATTAGCTGGGCGTGATGGCAGGCACCTGTAGTCCCAGCTACTCAGGAGGCTGAGGCAGGAGAATCGCTTGAACTCGGGAGGCGGAGGTTGCAATGAGCCAAGATCGCGCCATTACACTCCAGCCTGGGCAACAAGAGTGAAACTCTGACTCAAAAAAATAAAAAAAAAGAGTACTTTGAATTATATGAAAAAATTTAAGAGCACATCTTAAGACTATATCAAGATGGAAACAAGGTGATTATTAAAAACTATTGGGGCCCAGCATGGTGGCTCACACCTGTAATCCAAGCACTTTGGGAGGCCAATGACGGCAGATCACTTGAGGTCAGGAGTTTGTGACCAGCCTGGCCAACATGGTGAAACTCCGACTCTACTAAAAATACGAAAAAAAAGGGCTAGACATGGTGGCTCATGCCTGTTATCCCAGCCCCTTGGGAGGCTGAGGCAGTTGGATCACTTGAGTCCAGGAGTTTGAGACCAGCCTGGCCAACACAGTGAAAACCTGTTTCTACTAAAAATACAAAAAATTAGCTGGGCGTGGTGGTGGGCACCTGTAATCTCAGCTACTTGGGAGGCTGAGGCAGGTAAATCGCTTGAACCTGGGAGGCTGAGGTCGCAGTGAGCGAAGATTGCGCTATTGCACTCCAGCCTGAGCAACAAGAGCGAAACTCCATCTCAAAAAACAAACAAAAAAAATACAAAAAATAATTAGCCGGGAGTGATGGCAGGTGCAATGGCAGGCATCTGTAATCCCAACTTCTTGGGAGGCTGAGGCAGGAGAATCGCTTGGACCTGGGAGGCGGAGGTTGCAGAGAGCTGAGATCATGCCCCTGCACTCCAGCCTGGGCAACAGAGTGAGACTCCATCTCAAAACAAACAAAGAAACACACATACAAACAAACTTTATTGGAACCATTTTTTGTCATCAAGTACTATTAAAATCTCAATGCTAAAGCAGTACAAAAGTTGGATTTAACTGAGTCTCTGTCTTCAAGGAATTTACATTGCAATTGAGAGGATAGATATAATTGAAATATGTAAATACCGTAACAACATAGTTTATGAAAAAACAATAAAATTAGTGATATGGATAGTGCTGTGAGCAGACAGAAGTGAGAAAAATATAGACTGAAGTGGTTGGGAAAAATTTGTGGAGAAACTGGTTTTGAAATGTTTGAAAAGGTTGGTGGAAAGGATGGCATGGAGTTATCCAGTGTGTATAGGCAATTAGTTTATCCTATCCTCAGATGTCATGTTTTGAGCTTGCTTTCTAAATGATTCTAAAAGACACATGTATCATGATACTTAACATTACTACACTACTTTGGATAGTTCAACTGACAACTAATCATAGTCAAAATGGACCACCTTTGTTAATTTTCAGTTTATACTGTTATATCAAGTGCTTAGTATATGAGATTTCTGATACTATGCAGGTTTATTGACTCCTAGATGATTCCTATTCAGTTTTAAAACATTTGGGAAATTGTCAGAATATCAGTTGTTCATTTCTTAGCTCTCTAGTATTGAATAATTTCACTGAATCATAGTATTTTATAACCATTATAACCTTGTATTATTTGAAAATCTTAAAAGATCTTTACCTTTATTTTTCAAACAGTTTAAGATTGGATTATACTGGCCGGGCGCGGTGGCTCAAGCCTGTAATCCCAGCACTTTGGGAGGCCGAGACGGGCGGATCACGAGGTCAGGAGATCGAGACCATCCTGGTTAACACGGTGAAACCCCGTCTCTACTAAAAAATACAAAAAACTAGCCGGGCGAGGTGGCGAGCGCCTGTAGTCCCAGCTACTCGGGAGGCTGAGGCAGGAGAATGGCGTGAACCCGGGAGGCGGAGCTTGCAGTGAGCTGAGATCCGGCCACTGCACTCCAGCCTGGGTGACAGAGCGAGACTCCGTCTCAAAAAAAAAAAAAAAAAGATTGGATTATACTGAGGCCTGAATTTCGTTGAAGACGACAATATATTTTTCTTTATTCAGTACTATTTTATATTCGAGTAATGTGGGGAGAACACTGGGGTTGTATATTGGATTCAGTTTTTGTTTATATTCTTTTTTTTCCTATTTGTTACTCAAGAACTGTTATTAAAAAAAAAATTGCAAGCTAATTTTCAGTTTTTCAACCAAAAACTTTTTTTTTTTTTTGCTTCTAGACTTAAATCAACTTTGTTATTGATGTCAGAGGACCTAACTGGTGAGCAAGCCCTGGCAGTGTTGAGAGCAATGGAAGATATGGAAAGCAGAAATTCACATCTGATTAAAAGGTATCTTTCTGAAATTTATGATGTTAAGTTTGTTATTCATAAGCACCTATTTTTTTCTGAGGAAAAATGGTTTTCTTTAATCTACCTGTTGTTTTGAAGAAATAAGGAATTAACACTTAAGGCACTGTTTATGTTCTACTTTGTTTTTCTTTTTGTCTTTCTTTTTTTTTTTTTTTTGAGACAGAGTCTCACTGTGTTCCCTAGGCTGGAGTGCTGTGGCACTCTCTCTGCTCACTGCAACCTCCACCTCCCTGGTTCAAGGGATTCTCCTGCCTCAGCCTGCTGAGTAACTGGGACTACAGGTACCCACCACCATGCCCAGCTAATTTTATTTATTTATTTTTGAGACAGAGTCTTGCTCTGTCGCCCAGGCTTAAGTGCAGTGGTGCCATATCGGCTCACTGCAACCTCTGCCCCAGGTTCAAGCAGTTCACCTATCTCAGCCTCCTGAGTAGCCAGGATTATAGGCGTCTGCCACCACGCCTGGCTAAGTTTTGTATATTTAGTAGAAGCGGGGTTTCACCATGTTGGCCAGGTTGGTCTCGAGCACCTGACCTCAAGTGATCCACCCACCTCAACCTCCCAAAGTGCTGGGATTACAGGGGTGAGAGCCACCGCACCCAGCCCTCCATGCTGGTATGGGGCTCCTGACCTCAAGTGATCCACTTACTTCAGCATCCCAAAGTGCTGAGCCACAGTGCCTGGCCTTTTTTTTTTTGAGACAGGGTATGACTCTGTTGCCGAGGCTAGAGTGCAGTGGTGCCATCACAACTCACTGCACCCTTCACCTCCCAGGCTCAATTGATCTCCCATCTCAGCCTCCTGAGTAGCTGGGACTACAGGCACGTGTCGCCATGCCCTGCTAATTTTTGTATTTTTTGTAGAGATGTGTTTTGCCATGTTACCCAGGCTGGTCTCCAGCTCCTGGGCTCGAGGAATTCATCTGCCTCAGCCTCCCAGAGTGCTGGTTTGGTTTTCAAAGTAGAAATGACAATTGTTTGTAGCATTTTTCATTTTATTTGTGCTATTACACTCAAGCAGAGAGAGCATCATAACCTTGTAAAATAGAGACCATAAAGACCCTCCTTTTATTTTTTTCTTTTCTTACTTTTCTTTCTTTCTTATTTTTAAAATTTTTTGTAGAGATAGGGTCTTACTATTTTGCCCAGTCTGGTCTTGAACTCCTGGGCTCAAGCAATTCTCCCAAAATTACCACCAAGTCTGTAATTTTCAAAAGGAAAGTTTCTGCAGCACAGTCAGTTCTATATGAACTTGGATTGCCTCATACCACAATGTTACCTTGAAATCATACTGCCATTTGTTGGCTTTTCGGTAACTTGAGATTTCAGAAGAAAAAATATATACTTATATTTTTATGTATGCTTAACTGTATATGCTTAATTTTTCGTGACCTATTATATGTTCCTTTATTTTAATATTTCTTATGCCCCATTTTTTTCCAACTTACTGCCTTTTAGAATTTCCCTTTGCTTTTAAGCATCTTCATTTGAGGGCCAGTGGATTTAAGGAAGAAAATTAAATTAGTCTTGCTAATTATTGGTAACTCTTGGTAAAGATTTTGTTATGGGGAGGATGTGGAATTTGATCCTCTGTGAAATTGAGGAAGAAAAACTATGCTTTTCTCTTCTTGTACTATTGATAATTGAATATTATTTCATTCACACTTAATTCATCGCTTTTACTTCATTCTGTTTTAGTTTGTTTACATTTCTAGAGCCATCTTGAGACATTTCTTCAGGAATAGAAAATCTCGTCTCATTCATTGCTATTTCTCCAGCACACAGCAGAGTGTCTGGCGTGAAAGCGCCACAGTAAATGTGTAATGAATGAATGAACTGGTTATAATATATGCTCTATCAATCCTTTTTAGAGTTACTTCAGTTCTGCATAAACATTTGGATAGCTATAAACCATTAGAGTTGTTGAAGATAACTCAAGCACTGACTTTTCTGCATTTCCAAAGGAAGGAGTTTTCTGCAAAACTTAGAGAATTACTGCTTAGGTAAGATTAAAATAGAAATTTTGCTTAGTATTTCATTTTCTTTTTTTTTTTTTTTTTTTTTGAGGCGGAGTCTCGCTCTGTCGCCCAGGCTGGAGTGCAGTGGCGCGATCTCGGCTCACTGCAAGCTCCGCCTCCCGGGTTCCCGCCATTCTCCTGCCTCAGCCTCCCGAGTAGCTGGGACTACAAGCGCCGCCACCACGCCCGGCTAATTTTTTGTATTTTTTAGTGGAGACGGGGTTTCATTGTGTTAGCCAGGATGGTCTCGATCTCCTGACCTCGTGATCCGCCCGTCTCGGCCTCCCAAAGTGCTGAGATTACAGGCTTGAGCCACCGCGCCCGGCCAGTATTTCATTTTCTAGCCACAATATTTGTTTTGTTTAACTGTGTACAGTGGTGCTAGAAGTTATGGAGGCAAAATAGTAAAAATGTTAAGACACTTTATCTCCCTCGCAGCCATTCTGCCAATGCTCATGCTGGGTATATTTTGAAATGGAAATGAGGCCAGCAGGGTGATGAGTTCCCTAGGAGAGGAATGGCAGTAAACTGATGAATAGCAAAGCCATTCTCCTTTCCTGCAAAATGGAGCCACCATGAAGAGATTGGGACTGCTGACAAAAGTTCAGCTCCATTTGGGAGCATTCATATTTAGGGCCTTTCAGTCTTGCATGCATGCCTATTTTAAGGCTTATTAAATTTTTGAGAATAAGATATAATGGTGATGTTGGTGAAAAAGTGTTTTCTTTTCTTTTTTCTTTTCTTTTTTTTGAGACAGAGTCTTGCTCTGTTGCCCAGGCTGGAGTACAGTGGAGCGATCTCAGCTCACTGCAACTTCTGCCTCCCCGGTTCAAGCGATTCTCCTGCCTCAGCCTCCCGAGTAGCTGGGAATACAGGCATGTGCCACCACACCCGGCTAATTTTTGTAATTTTACTAGAGACGGGATTTCACTGTATTGGTCAGGCTGGTCTTGCTTCTGACCTCAGGTGATCTACCTGCCTCAGCATCCCAAAGTGTTGGGATTACAGATGTGAGCCACTGTGCCTGGCGAAAAAGTGTTTTCATATAGAATTTTCCCTTTATAATTTAAAATCACCTTATTTTCTACAGATATAGTTTTTTTTTTTTTTTTGTTAGAGACAGGGTCTCACTCTGTCCTCTGGGCTGGAGTGCAGTGGTGCAATCATAGCTCACTGCAGCCAATCACAACTTGCTGTAGCCTCGAAGTCCTAGGCTGAAGTGATCTTCCCGCCTCAGCCTCTCAAGTAGTAGTGCTACCACACTTGGCAATTTTTTTTTTTTTTTTCTGTAGAGATGGCGATCTCACTTTGTTGCCCAAGCTGGAGTGCAGTGGCATGATCATAGCTTACTGCATCCTCAAACTCATGGGCTCAAGCAATCCTACCACCTTAGCCTCCTGAGAGGTGGTTTTACAGGCTTGAACCAGCATGCCCAACTAGTTTGATTTCTTACTGTGATTTCTTTTTTTTTTGAGACGGAGTCTCGCTTTGTCGCCCAGGCTGGAGTGCAGTGGCGCGATTGCAGCTCACTGCAAGCTCTGCCTCCTGGGTTCACACCATTCTCCTGCCTCAGCTTCCTGAGTAGCTGGGACTACAGGCGCCTGCCATCACGCCCAGCTAATTTTTTGTATTTTTTTTAGTAGAGACAGGGTTTCACTGTGTTAGCCAAGGATGGTCTCGATCTTCTGACCTCATGATCCACCCGCCTCGGCCTCCCAAAGTGCTGGGATTACAGGCATGAGCCACTGTGCCTGGCCTGATTTCTTACTGTGATTTCTGAAAGACCAAGCATATAGGTGAACATGATTTTTATTATAATAAAGTGATATGCCATTATGGTTAAAAATGTTTTGAACTGAGTAATATGAAATGACATATTATCAGATGAGAATTTAGCATATTAGGATGTTATAACGAAGTTTATCTTTTTCTTGAAAAATAACTTTCGGCCGGGCGCGGTGGCTCAAGCCTGTAATCCCAGCACTTTGGGAGGCCGAGACGGGCGGATCACGAGGTCAGGAGATCGAGACCATCCTGGCTGACACGGTGAAACCCCGTCTCTACTAAAAAATACAAAAAACTAGCCGGGCGAGGTGGCGGGCGCCTGTAGTCCCAGCTACTTGGGAGGCTGAGGCAGGAGAATGGCGTGAACCCGGGAGGCGGAGCTTGCAGTGAGCTGAGATCCGGCCACTGCACTCCAGCCTGGGTGGCAGAGCGAGACTCCGCCTCAAAAAAAAAAAAAAAAAAAAAAAAAAAAAAGAAAAATAACTTTCTTCTTATTAAGATGGTAAGATGATAAGATGCTTATTGTTTCTTCAACCCTTCCATATTTAGTATAGAATTCCACATAGACTGACTCTCAATTATGAATTTTATGTTCTAAATTAGATATTATACACTAGCCCAGGCATGATTTATGTCTGCAGAGTGGGGTTTTTTTTTTTTTTTTTTTGCATGCTTTTAAAAAATTTTCTATATTTTATTTTTGTGTTTTTATTTATTTTTATTTTTGTTTTTGTTTTTTTTTGAGATGTAGTCTCACCCTGTCACCCAGGGTGCAATACAGTGGTATGATCTCGGCTCACTTCAACCTCTGCCTCCCAGGTTCAAGCAGTTTTCCTGTCAGCCTCCCAAGTAGCTGAGATTACAGGCATGAGGCACCACGCCTGGCTAATTTTTGTATTTTTAGTAGAGACGAGGTTTCATCATGTTGGTCAGGCTTGTGTTGAACTCCTAACCTCAAGTGATCCACCTGCCTTGGTCTCCCAAAGTGCTGGGATTACAAGCATGAACCATTGCACCTGGCCTATGTTTTTATTTTTTTTAAAAATATTTCAGTAGCTTTTGGGGTACAAGTGGTTTTTTGTTACATGGATTAATTGTATAGCGGTGAATTCTGAGATTTTAAGTGCACCCATCACCTGAGTATTGTATTTTGTACCTAATGTGTTGTTTTTTTTATCCCTAGCTCACCTACCAACTTCCCTTTTCTGGTCTCTAACGTCCATTATATCACTCTGTATGCCTTTGCGTACTCATAGCTTAGCTCCCACTTATAAGTGAAAGTATACAGTTTTTTATTTTCCCCTCCTGTGTTACTTCACTTAGAATAATGGCTTTCAGCTCCACCCAAGTTGCTGAAAAGACATTATTTTGTTCTTTTCAATGGCTGATGAAAAGTGTATTAAATATACACCATGATATCCATGGTATATATTTACCACATTTTCTTTATCCACCTATTAGTCAACGGGCATTTAGGTTGGTTAACATCTTTGCAATTGTGAATTGTGCTTCTGTAAACGTACATTGCACAGTGTATTTTTTTTTTTTTTGAGACGGAGTCTTGCTCTGTTGCTCAGGCTGGAGTGCAGTGGCGCTATCTTGGTTCACTGCAAGCTCCGTCTCCCGGGTTCACGCCATTCTCCTGCCTCAGCCTCCCGAGTAGCTGGGACTGCAGGCGCCTGCCACCTCGCCCAGCTAGTTTTTTGTATTTTTTTCGTAGAGATGGGGTTTCACCATGTTAGCCAGGATGGTCTTGATCTTCTGACCTCGTGATCCGCCCACCTCGGCCGCCCAAAGTGCAGGGATTACAGGCTTGAGCCACCGCGCCCGGCCGCACAGTGTTTTTTAAAAAATTAAATTATTCAATACCGATGAATACTTTTAGCTATGTTAACAGAAAAATAAGAGCAGGAGTGGGAGCATCAAAGAAGATTTCATTTTCCTTGTTTTGTTGCTTTTATGAAAAGATTGAAGCACATATGATAATGTTAAAGTTTATTAAATTCTGAGTAAGGAGAGCCTTTATGTATCACTGTGGTTTAAAATTATATCAAAAGTGTTTGAGTTATTGACTAACATTTAAAAGTTGGGAGTTGTTATATAAAAATCATAGATACTTCATGTTTTAGAATTACCTTCTTCCACTTCAGTGCAGATAATCTCAAGTGGATATTAGAAGGAATGTACTCTATTTGAACTAATAATTTACATAAATGCTTATGTAAAGAGGTCCTGAAACAGCTCAAGGAACCCAGAGTTTTCATGTACTGGAATAATGTCTGTTGTGTTTTTTTAACTTATTGAAATATAATCTACATAAAATATACATATGCCTTCCTCATTACCCTGTCCTCACCTCCAAGATTAACTATCTCTATTTGTAACTACATGGATTGGTTTTGCCTTTATACTTTATATAAATTGAATCATTCAGTATGATTTCCTTTCTTTTTTTTTTTTGAGACAGGGTCTCATTTGTTTTCCCAGACTGGAGTTGGAGTACAGTGGCATGATCTTGGTGCACTGCAACCTCCACCTGCTGGACTCAAGTGACCCTCTTGCCTCAGCCTCGTGAGTAGCTGGGACTACAGTCACGTGCTACCACACCCAGCTACTTTTTGTATTTTTAGTAGAGATGGGGTTTTGCTATGTTGCCCAGGCTGGTCCTGAACTCCTGCGCTCAAGTAATCTGCCTGCCTTGGCCTCCCGAAGTGCTGGGGTTACAGGCGTGAGCCACTGCGCCTAGTCAGTGTGATTTCTTTTGTGTCAGGCTTCTTTTGCTCAATACTACGTTTATGAGATTTGTGTATACTTTTGTCATATAGTATTCTCTTGTAAGAGTATAACAAAATTTATTTATTTATTCTATTGTTGATGGATATTCGATTTATTTCCAGTTTCGTTATTATCAACAGTACTGTTTATGAACAAATTCATGTTTTTTTTTTTTGTTGTTTTTTGTTTTTTTTTTGTTGAGATGGAGTCTTGCTCTGTCGCCCAGGCTGGAGTGCAGTGGCCGGATCTCAGCTCACTGCAAGTTCCGCTTCCTGGGTTTACGCCATTCTCCTGCCTCAGCCTCCCAAGTAGCTGGGACTACAGGTGCCCGCCACCTCGCCCGGCTAGTTTTTTTTTTTTTTTGTATTTTTTTAGTAGAGACGGGTTTCACTGTGTTAGCCAGGATGGTCTTGATCTCCTGACCTCGTGATTGGCCTGTCTCGGCCTCCCAAAGTGCTGGGATTACAGGCTTGAGCCACCGCACCCGGCCTCATGTATACTTTTTAGTGAACATACATATTCATTTCTCTGTGCCAGCGAGTATAATCATTGGTTCATGGAGTATGCATGTCCTCATCTTCAGTAGATGCTACTGAACATTTTCTAAAGGGGTTATACCAGTCCCTACTCCCACTAACATAATGTACACATTCCTGGTGCTCCAAATCCTTGCCAACACTTGATTTTTTTTTTTTACTTTTTTTCCCCTATAACCCAGGACAGTGCTCATACTTTTTAATTTTAGTTGTTCTGGTGGGTATGTTGTGGTATTATGAATAAATATACACAAATATCTAAGCTTTGGAAATTGAGGAAGTATCACAGGAAAAACAAGTGGAGGTTGGAGAAATTTATCTGTTGGGGGTTTATTTGTAGAAAAGTATCTCAAGATTGGTAGCTCCACAATGATGCAGCTTTTTGAAGGCTTTCATTTCTTAATATAAACTAGTGTATTAATTTTTTGTGGTTATAAGAATGAAATATGCAGTACTAAGTGCCCGCTTGTGTCAGGCACTGGACCAAATATTATATAAAAATCATTTTGAAAATTTTGGAAAACAGAAAAAAGTATATTTGAGAGACTGAGGCAGGAGGATCATTTGAGGCCAGGAATTCAAGACCAGCATGTTCAACATAGCAAGCCCCCGTCTCTACAAAAAACTAAAATATTAGCAGGGTGTAATAGTTCATGCCTGTAGTCCTAGCTACTCAGCAGGAGGCTCGCTTGAGCCCAGGACCTCAAGGTTACAGTGAACTATGGTCATGCCACAGCACTCCAGCCTGGGCTATAGAGTGAGACCTTGTCTCTAAAAAAGAAAAGAAAAGAAAAGAAAAGAAAAAAATATAAAGAAGAAAATAAAAATTATTCATAAACTCATTCATCCACTGTCAACAATTTGGTTTATTTCCTTGTTGTATACTACATATATGTATTTTTTTTCCTAGTTTACCATACAATTTTGTTTGTTTGTTTTTGGCCATTTTACCTTATAAGCATCTACATCATTAAGAATGTTTTGTAAATCTTTTATAATGGCTGGTTAATACCCATCATTTGACTGTACCATAATTCACTTATTACTATTCCCCCTCATTATTTAGATTGTTTTCACATTTTAGCCATATAAAAACTATGATAAGGCATGGTGGGGTGCACCTGTATCTCAGTTACACCCAGCTATGTTTGGGAAACTGAGGCAGAAGGATCACTTGAGCCCAAGAGTTGGAGATCAGCCTGGGAAACATTGTAAGACTCCCTCTAAAAGAAAAAAAAGATGAATAACAACACATATGTTTTACCTGGATTTTATATTAGTTTATTAGGTTAGTTTCCCAGACAGGAATTGACCATGTCAAATGATATAATTAAAATACTTTTAAAGTTTTCAAAGCCATACTGCTAAATTGCTTTCCAGGAAGTTACACCAACTTTTTAAGTTTACTAATAGTGAACGAGAGTGCCTGTATCAGTACACCCTTGCTAACACTGAATATTAATATTACAATTATTTTAGTATGCTAATTTAAATATTTTAAATGGCCAGGCATAGTGGCTCATGCTTGTAATTCCAGCACTTTGGGAGGCTGAGCTGGGAGGATTGTTTGAGCCCAGGAGTTCAAGACCAGCCTGGGCAATAAAGCAAGACCCTGTCTCAACAAAAAAGAACAAAAAATTAGCTGGGTGTGGCGGCATGTGCCTATATTCCCAGTGTGTAGGGAAGCTGAGGCAGGAGGAGTACTTGAGCCCAAGAGGTCAAGGCTGCAATGAGCTATATTGTGTCACTAGCCCTCTAGCCTGGGCACCAGAGTGAGACCCTTTCTCCAAAAAAAATTTATTTAATTTAAAAAATATTTTAAAGGTAACTCAATTTATGTATTTATTTATTTTTTTGAGACAGAGTCTCACTCTGTTGCCCAGGCTGGAGTACAGTGGAGCTATCTCAGCTCACTGCAAGCTCCGCCTCCCAGGTTCACGCCATTCTCCTGCCTCAGCCTCCTGAGTAGCTGGGACTACACGCGCCCACCACTACACCCAGCTAATTTTTTTTTTGTATTTTTAGTAGAGATGGGGCTTCACCATATTAGCCAGGGTGGTCTCGATCTCCTGACCTCGTGATCCGCCCGCCTCGGCCTCCCAAAGTGCTGCAATTACAGGCGTGAGCCACTGTGCCTGGCCTCAGTTTTGTTTTAGATTGTATTATTCCTTCCACTACTTCTATACCTAAAGTTTTTTTTTTTTTTTTTGAGACAAAGTCTTGCTCTGTCGCTGAGGCTGGAGTGCAGTGGCGTGATTTTGGTTCACTGCAACCTCCTCCTCCTGGGTTCAAGTGATTCTCATGCCTTAGCCTCCCCAGTAGCTAGGATTACAGGCATGTGCCACCACACCCGGCTAATTTTTTGTATTTTCACTAGAGATGGGGTTTCATTATGTTAGCCAGACTGGTCTCGAACTTCTGAGCTCAAGCTATGCCCGCCTTGGCCTCCCAAATTGCTGGAATTAAAGGTGTGAGCTACCATGCCTGGCCCCCAGTTTTTTAATTTGTTTTTTTAAGCAATTATTGTCCTGGTGGTACAACTCGTGCCATGGGGATCTGGGAAAGAAGTAGAAAATGGGGTCAACTATGTCCTATTTCTTTTGTTTGTTTATTCGTTTGTTTTAAATGTTGGACTATGTATCAGAAACAAAAAAGGAACCAGTTTTATCAGGTGATCACAGTATGCCAGGGCCTTACAGGTCATATCAGAAATTGAACTCAAGTTCTTTCTTCAGCAACAGCACTGGAAACATTGTTCTGACATGGACCTTTTGTTTCCCTGGGACTGTGGTTTTATTTTTGAATAAAAAAGTTTGGCCTGTGCTTCAGAACAGAACAGGTCTTCCTGTTTTATTCCTTTATTCCTTCCACTATTTCTATACCTAAAGATTTTTTTTTTCTTTTTTTTTTTCTTTTGAGATGGAGGGCATCAGGAAGTCTTAGGCTTTCCTGAATAATCCTTTATGGACCTATCATTGAATTTATCTGACTATTTTTTTTTTTTTTAAGATGGAGTCTTCTTCTGTCGCCCAGGCTGGAGTGCAGTGGCATGATCTCGGCTCACTGCAACCTCCACCTCCCTGGCTCAAGGGATTCCCCTGCCTCAGTCTCCCGAGTAGCTGGGATTACAGGTGCACGTCACTATGCCTGGCTAATTTTTTTGTATTTTTAATAGAGATGGCATTTCACTATGTTGGCCAGACTGGTCTCGAACTCCTGACCTTAGGCAATCCGCCCTCCTCGGCCTCCCAAAATGCTGAGATTACAGGCATGAGCCACCATGCCTGGCCTATCTAACTCTTCTTAAATTAACTTGTATTATGCCCACCTGTGATGTTACATATATTGGCTTTCGTCCTAGTTACTAGTTCATAACTTCTATAGCTCTTGCTATAGTCTTTTGTTACCATGTTGGGTGTGTTAGGGCTCTGGAAACAGAATATGTCTCCTGCCCTAAAGCAGGACTCTAATCTCCCTCCATCTTTCTGATCATGGGTCTTAAAGACACTCCCCTGAGAGATCCCACCCGACACCCTATGTGAAGAAATGCTGACATCATGAAGCTCATACAAACCCAAGAAGAGTGGGTTTGGACTGCTTCCGGATAGCTGAACACGTGGAGGTTCCTGGAGGGTGGCATGGTCAGGGAGGGCATGGAAGCTCTGCACCTCTTCCCACATACCTCACTCTACTGTCCCTTCATCTGCATTCTTTATAATATCTTTTATAATAAATCTGTAAACATAAGCAACTGTTTCCCTGAGTTCTGTGAACCACTTCAGCAAATTAAACCCAAAGAGGAAGTCGTGAGAACCCCAACTTGAAGCCAGTTGCTCAGAAGTTCTGGAGGCCTACTTTTGCAACTGGAGTCTGGGGTTTTTGTGGGAGAGGTCAGTTTTAGAGACCAAGTTCCCAACCTGTGGGATCTGACACTGTCTCCAGGTAGATAGTGTCAGAACTGAATTGGACACCCAGCTGGTGTCCACTGCTTGGAAGAACCCCCACACATTTGATCACAGAAGTCTTCTGTGTTGATGATTGTTGTGGCTTCAGATTAGAGGAAAAACACAGTTTGAAAGAGTTTTTTTTGAATCATCATTTTATCTATTAATTGTAGTACTCATTATATATATTCATATTTTAATACAGATATATTTTGGTTTTGTGGCTGATGTATTAATTTTATTCTTTTCATTTTTTATTTTGCAGTTATTTGAAAATTAGTTTCATACCAACTGAGGTGTCCTTTCTGGTGTATGCTATTTCCCTGCTCCCTTCTCCTCACTTGGACGAAGTGGGGATATCCCGAATTGAAGCCGTTTTACCACAGTGTGACCTAAATAACCTGAGTAGTTTTGCTACATCTGTTTTAAGATGGATTCAGTGTGATCACATGTATTTGGATAGTATTACTGGGAAACAACTGAAACTACTTCAAAAATTAGATCACTATGGTCGTCAGAGACTACAACACAGCAACAGTTTGGATCTGTTATGGGAGGAACTTAAATATGTCAGAGGAAACACGTTTCCTGAGTCACTTCTTGAAGAAACGATTGCTACTTTACAGCATTTCGTGGATGAAATTAATTACATAAATGTTGTGGAGATTGCATCTTTTATTTCTAATACTGATTACCTCAGTACTTTGCTACTTGATAGGATAGCCTCAGTGGCTGTTCAGCAGATTGAAAAGGTGAAATTTAAATGTTACACATTAATTTTATAGAGTTGTCAACTTCTGCAAGCATAATTTTTACCATAGGCATTTTGAGAACTTGGATTGGAATCTGAGGTTTAAAAATTAAATAAATTCTGGGTCAGATATGGTAGCTCAAGCCTGTAATTGCAGTGGTTGGGAGGCTGAGATGAGAGGATTGGTTGAGCCCAGGAATTATGGCTCAGTGAGCTGTGATTGCACCACTGCACACCACCCTGGGTGACAGAGTGAGACCCTGTCTGTTAAAAAAAACAGAGAAAACTCTGGTTTCTGTTTCAGCGATTTGTTGTTCCTGTCCTTGAAGTCACTTTCTTCTTCCAGCATTGCAGATTTGGAAAGAATCAGCAATCATTTGGTTCATTACAGTATTAAGATTAGGAATCAATTATTTGAGGAAACTCATATTGGGACAGCAGAGTATGAATGATTTTTGGTTTTACTTTTTCTTATTTCTATAATCATGTGTTATCATTTTTACCATTTAAAAGCAGTTATATTCAAAAGTATGAGATAAGCTTAAAAACTGAGAAAATTGTAAGGTATCCATTGGCAACAGTATTCTTAAATTGTCATTGCATCTTCTTGCAGATTTATTTCTGGGACTTACTTGTAAAATGCCACTTTATGGATTATATGAGAAGCAGCTCACTTATAAAATCACTATCATAAATATATCAGAGCAAGGCCTTTATTTAAAAGACAGTGTTTCTCACAACCGAAAATAAAAAGTTAACTTGCTTAGTATAATGCCTGGAAGTCATTAAGTATTGGATGAATGAGTGAAAAATGAAATAAAAAAGCAAATGAAAGAAAAATGAATGCTAATGATTGTAATTTAAGAAACTTCTCTACATTATGATTATTCTATAAAATGTACTGATTATCATGGAAATTGCTGATACTGTTTCCTATTCAATTTAGTGACTAATGAATTCTGAAACCAAATTTATTTATTTATTTTAAATTTAAATAAAGACAGGGTCTTACTATGTTGCTCTGACTAATCTCAAACTCCTGGCCTCAAGCAGTCCTCCCACCTCAGCCATCCAAAGTGTTGAGATGACAGGCATGAGCCACCACTCCCAGCCAGAATAGAATTTTACACCTAACAAAATAAATTTGTAGATTGTCTGATTTACTTCTTTTTTGTTACATTAACACTTTTGGAGTTAATTAATTGTGGGTGGGGTTAAATTATAGCAGGATGGAAAAATTAATAAGCAGAGTGATACATTTATTATTTAACTGTAGTGATGATAGGAAAAGATTTCTCCTAAAAAATAATTAGGTTAAAATTTTGTCTTATTTTCCTAAAGTTTAAACTATAAATTTTTTTTCTTTTTATACAGATCCATCCTTTTACAATCCTTGCTATTATTCTTCCATTCAGCACTTTGAACTATGATCCACCTCAAAGGGATGAATTTTTTGGAACTTGCGTGCAACATCTTAATTCTTATTTAGGTAGGTATATTGTTTGGTAATACACTGAGTGAATAAGTCAGAGGTTACCTGTTGCTGCTGAGCTAGGAGATGTCCCTCATTTAAAGGGTAACCATAATAGCCATGAATTCTCTACTTAAAAGGTTTTTTGTTTGTTTGTTTGTTTTTGAGACAGAGTCTTGCTCTGTCACCCAGGCTGGAGTGCAGTGGCACAATCTTGCCTCACTGCAACCTGTCTCCTGGGTTCAAGTGATTCTCCTGCCTCAGTCACCCCAGTAGCTTGGACTATAAGCATGCGCCACCACACCTGGCTAATTTTTTGCATTTTTAGTACAGACAGGGTTTCACCATGTTGGCCAGGGTGGCCTGGAACTCCTGACCTCAGGTGATCCACCTGCCAAGGCCTCCCAAAATGTTGGGATTACAGGTGTGAGCCACTGCTCCTGGCCCTAAAAAAACTTTGTATCCATTTTAATTAAGAAAAATGTCAAACTTGTATAAATAATTAAACAAAGAACACATACATACTCACTGTATAGATTCAATAATGTTAACATTTTATTGTATTTGCTTATCTGTTTGTTTCTCTGACTCTCTTATTTTTTTCTGAGCTATTTCAAAGTTGTAGGCATTGTGACCCTCCACCCCTAATTACTTTAGCATACATCTCCTAAGAATAATGACATTCTTCTATACCACCGCAATACTGTTGACACAGTAAGAAACTTAATCATAGTTCCCTAATAACTAATACACAGTTCATGTTTCAGTCTCCCTAAGTGTTCCCAAAATACATTTTAGAGTAGTTGTTTTGGACCCAGTATTCAATCATTGTGTTTGGTTGTTATCTCTTCAGTCTCTTATAGTCTATAATTTTGTTTCCCTTTTTTCTTTTCTTGGCATTGACTTGGTTTTTTGTTTTTTTCTTAATTTTTTGCTATCCAGGTTTTCAAATATACAGAAAAATTGAACAATATAACAAACATCTGTATAATAAGCTGTAGACCCACAATTGTGATTGAATATTAACATTTGCCACATTTGCTCTGTGTATATGCACAAGTGTGTATGTGTATGATGAACCTTCCAATTGTCAGCTCTATGTACTTCGGGTTATAAGGACATTCTCCTATGTAACTACAATACTGGTATCATTACTATTACTAAAGAAAATGAACAAGTACCATCTACTACCTAGTCTGTAATCAAATTTTCCCAATAGTCACCAAATTATCTTGTATAACTTTTTTCTTTTTTTTTTTTTGAGACGAAGTCTTGCTCTGTCGCCCCGGCTGGAGTGCAGTGGCCAGATCTCAGCTCACTGCAAGCTCCGCCTCCCGGGTTCAGGCCATTCTCCTGCCTCAGCCTCCCGAGTGGCTGGGACTACAGGCGCCCGCCACCTCGCCCAGCTAGTTTTTTGTATTTTTTAGTAGAGACGGGGTTTCACCGTGTTAGCCAGGATGGTCTCGATCTCCTGACCTCGTGATCCGCCCGTCTCGGCCTCCCAAAGTGCTGGGATTACAGGCTTGAGCCACTGCGCCCGGCCAGCTTTTTTCTTTTTTTGAGACAAGAGTTTTGCTTTTGTTACCCAGGCTGGAGTGTAATGGCGCGATCTCGGCTCATTGCAACTTCCGCCTCCTGGGTTCAAGCGATTCTCCTGCCACAGCCTCCCGAGTAGCTGGGATTACAGGCATGCTCCACCACACCTGGCGAATTTTGTATTTTTAGTAGAGACGGGGTTTCTCCATGTTGGTCAGGCTGGTCTGGAACTCCCGACTTCAGGTGATCCACCCACCTCAGCCTCCCAAAGTGCTGGGATTACAGACGTGAGCCACAGTGCCTGACTATAACTATTTTTTTTTAAACAACCAATATTGAGTAGTTATGTATTTTCCTCCATCTTTTTTGCTTGATATTTATTTTTATAAAATGACTGGCCATTTATTATAAATTGTGCCACATTCTGGATTTGTCTGATTGTTTTCCTTTAACTTGCTTCCCCATCTCCTGCATTTGTAGTAAACTAGAAGTTAGGTATAGATGCTTGGTTAGGTTCAGATTAAACATTTACAGCAAAAATAACTTGTATGTGGTGCTGTGTACCTTATATTTAGATCACATCTGGAGGCACATAATGTCTGATTGTTTCTGTCTATTTAGATTTTTTTTTTGAGACGGAGTCTTGCCAGATTGTTTTTTAAAAGTAAAAAAAAAAATGTTTCTTAAGAATCTTAATAGATGTTTGTCAACTGTTTGAAGGGTTGCTGCTCTTATGCTGATTATTTTGCATCTCTTAAAAAGGTATTTAAAGAAATTATCTTTTAAATTTAGAGATGGGGTCTTGCTACATTGCCCAGGCTGATATCAAACTCCTGGGCTCAAGTAGTCCTCCCACTTTGGCCTCCCAAGTGCTGGGATTACAGGCATGAGCCACCACACCTGGCCAGAAAAGTCTTTTGATAATAGTTCAGTACTAGAGAAAAGTAGAATAGAAATAGTCCTTCCTGCTGTTAGCCTTAGCAGAAGCAATATGTGAAGATAGCAGAGACAGGAAATTACTTTTTCTTTTTCCTTTTCATTTTTATTTTGGGTCTGAGTTGTGTTTGGAACAGTTTGACCTTCAAGGAGTAGAGCTTTATGAGACTTTTCTTCTCAGACTCACACTATGTACTTGTCAGTATGATATAGAAGTTTTAGAGGAGAAATGCTCAGTAGCCATTCCTTTTCACTCAACACTTTCCATGTACTTACTGTCAGGTATTCTTCTAGGCACTGGAGATACAGGAGAGAGTAAAAACAGATAAACTACCATCATGGAGTTTACTTTCTGGTAGGGGGAGATTGACGTAAACAATAAACAAGCCTCTAAGGTCAGATGGTGATAAGTACCTTCAAGAACATTAGAGCAGGGTAAGTGTATAGGCTGGAGCATCATGCTAAGTGTGAGATGGAGTAAATTTTGGATAAGGGATTCAGGGACTGCCTCTCTGAGGAGATGTCATTTAACCATGGATTAAATGAAGTGAGGGAGTGATCCATGTCAGTAGATAGGGAAGAGAGTCCCAGGATGAAAGAAAGGGAAGTGGAAAGGGCCCTCAGGTGAGAGCATGTTTGGTTTTTTCCAGGAACAGTGAATTCAATGTGGCAGGAGTGGATGAGAGAGACCAAGTTGGTAGGAGATAAGGTTGGAGAGACAGCCAGAGACTGGTTTCCTCAGATCTTTTTGCTCTGCCTGGAGAGTAAAAATTACCCAGTTATCTACCAAGCAACAGATACTGAGAGCTTCCATATCCAGCATAACATGTTAGGCTCTACACTAGGGATTTATATAGACCTTTAGACCTCTGGTGAAGGTGGTGTGAAACAAGTATGAATATATTAATTGTGTCTGCATCATGCTAATGGACTTTGCTACATTTTTGTGGGATCTGTGGGCCAGATAGCATCTAACCATGTCTGATACTACTGTGTCACAGCCTACAACATGAGGCTGGGATATGCATATGTATATGTATATGTATATGTATATGTGTATATGAATGTGTTTCATGTGTGGTGTACATTTATACCCCTTTTTAGTAACACAACTATATGTAGAAAGATGAGCCTTTAAATTGAGAGAGTATATTCTCCTGGTTGTTTAGTCATGTGTCAACAGCCAGAAGGAAATAAAAGTACATCTCTTCCCATATTCTCCAAATAGTCTTAGAAATTAGAAATTTTTGTTGCTAAAGAGTATAAGGGAAGAAAGATTGAGAAGTATAGCTTTGAGTTTTAAAAACTTAATCAGAGAAAGTTTTAAAAATTCCTAGGGAACTTTATAAGTAAAATTTTAAATAGCTAATAGAGTAATACTTTTTATTGTATTGAGTAATGACAAATTTTGACAGATTAGTTTTGCTGGTGGAGATCATCACTGTTATGACCTGGTCTTGCTTTATTAAATAAACTCAGTAAAAAATTGAAAAGGAAAGATTTAATATTGTCTATTCTGTCCTTAGTAAGAATATTGATACCAATCAGGCATTTTAGGTGGCCTTTTCCCTCACGTTAGAAATGTCTCTTGGATGAGGCAAATTAGGTAAATAGTTGAAGCCTTATACTGTGGGACATCTGCCATGCTGCTGGGTGACAACTAAAGGAGGAGGTGCTAGGCAAGACCTAAGCCTCAAACATGTGTACACTCTGCTTGGAGATCTGAGATCCCCAGAGAGCAGCATGGTATAATAATCCAGGCTCCAGAGCTGGACATTCTGGGTTAAATCCTACTCTCTGCTTGCCAACTCTGTGATCTTGGGCAAGTCATTTAACCTCTCTGTGCTTCCTAATGCTTCTTTATAAAGCGGAGATAATTGTTTCTACTGATATAACATATAAATGAGTTGGTATATCTAAAGTGTTTAGAATGGTATGTAACATATTCTGAACACTATTGTATTATTATCGCCAATACCGGGATCACTTCTTTTTACATGCAGCACTGTCCTTTTGTTTTGGATTCTTTTTCCAAGGCTATTTTTAAAACTTCTTACTAAAGTGTAATAACAAATGTTCATATAACTTTAGTATAATAGTATGAGTTTATTCAAATTGAATCACCCAGGGAATCAGTACTGAGGTTAAGACACAGAGTATTATCACAGTACCCTTCTCCTCTTGTCCCCTTTTCCTACTTGGACCCCACCCAAAGGTAACCACTTAACCATTATCCTGTCTTGTAACAGTATAGATTAGTTTTATCAAAGCTGTGTATCATTTTCTTTTTAAAACCTAGCTTTGCCTGAATAAATTATAAATTTATATATAAGTGAGGCAGCTATACCTTTAAAAAAATCTTAATTTTCTTTTAGGTATATTGGATCCTCTTATGTTAGTGTATCTTGGTTTCTCTTTGGCCACACTTCAATATTTTCCAGAAGATCTGCTAAAGTCAATTTTTAACATCGAATTCTTATCTAGATTGGATTCTCAACTTGAAAGTATGTATCTACGTTTTAATTTATTTGTCTGTTGTACTTTATATCCAAATCTCGGGTCTACCTATACTGAAGAATTTTAATGTTAATAACTTTTTTCTGTTTCTAATAGTATTCATGCTTATTGTAGAAATTTGGAAAACACAGGAATAAAATAGAAAATAAAAAATTACCCATCTTACTAACAAGTAAAACTACCACTTTTAATGTTTTGGAGTATTTCTTTTCTGTCTTTCTCCTTCTCTTGTGTGAATGTTTATATATTTGTGTTTTTTTGTTTTGTTTTGAGACAGGGTCTCACTCTGTTGCCCAGGCTGGAGTGCAGTGGTGCAGTTATAGCTCACTGAAGCCGTGGACTCCAGGATCAAGTGATCCTCCCACCTCAGCCTTCCGAGTAGCTGGGACCACAGGCGTGTGTCACCATGCCCAGCTAATTTTTTTTTTTTTTAATAGCTGGGATCTCACTGTATTGCCCAGGCTGGTGTCAAACTCTTGAGCTCAAGTGATTCTCCCTCCTTGGCCTCCCAGATGTGTGAACCCCCACACCCAGCCTGTATTTAATTTTAATTTGTTAAATTTTTTATTTTTATATTTTGAGACAGAGTTTTGCTGTGTTGCCCAGGCTGGTCTCTAGCTCCTGGCCTCAAGCAATCCTCTTGCCTTGGCCTCCCAAAGTGTTGGGATTACAGGCATGAGCCACTGTACCCAGCCCCTGTATTCTTACTTTCTTTTTCTTTTCTTTTTTTTTTTTGAGATGGAGTCTTGCTCTGTTTCTCAGGCTGGAGTGCAGTGGCTCAAACTTAGCTCACGGCAACCTCCGCCTTCCCATTTCAAGTGATTGATTCTCCTGCTTCAGCCTCTCGAGTAGCTGGGATTATAAGTAGGTGCCACCATGCCCGGCTAATTTTTCTATTTGCAGTAGAGACGAGGTTTCACCATGTTGGCCAGGTTGGTGTTGAACTCCTGACCTCAAGTGATCTGTCCACCTCGGCCTTACAAAGTGGTAGGATTACAGGTATGAGCCCCCATGCCTGGCCCCTATATGAATTTTAAAACAAAATTTGGATTACTTATATGTTCACTTTTGTATGCTGCCTTTTTCCATCTAACTATATTTTGAGCAATTTTCCATGTTATTAAATATTTTTATATCTTTTTTTATTGGCTACATAATGTCCCATTATATGGATATAATAAAATTTGTCATCTTATAGATTGTTTCTAATTCCTCATCATTGTAAGTAATGAATTGTTATACATGAATCATTGTTTCCTTAGGATAAAATCCTAAGTATGGAATATTAGGTGAATGAAAATTCTTGGGAGTATTTTTTTTTTTTTTTTTGAGACGGAGTTTTGCGCTTGTTGCCCAGGCTGGAGTGCAATGGCATGATCTTGGCTACCCGAAACCTCCACCTTCTGGATTCAAGCAATTCTCCTGCCTTGGCCTCCCGAGTAGCTGGGATTACAGGCAGGCGCCACCATGCCCGGCTAATTTTGTAGTTTTAGTAGAGATGGGGTTTCTCCATGTTGGTCAGGCTGGTCTTGAACTCCTGACCTCAGGTGATCCACCCACCTCAGCCTCTCAAAGTGTTGGGATTACAGGCGTGAGCCACCGCGCCGTGCCAGGAGTATTTTTTAAATGTACTTTTAACATTCATGATTAATGAGAACAGTGTAGGAGTTGGTCCTAATCATGTCACTGAATGTAATAATTTAAAAATATGAAGCATACATTTGTAAATTAGAAATGTAAACAGTTCTAAATACTGTTAGAATAAAAGCATCTAGTAATAGTGGGGATAAATGAATGTGAAAAAAAATGGGTTGTCTTTCCTAGGTTTCAGCTCTCAAAATTCATTAGTATTTTATTAATTTCAGTTTTATCTTCATCTCTAAGTGCAAGAGTCCAGTTTCATCTTATGGAGTTAAATAGATCAATCTGCTTGGAATGCCCTGAGTTTCAGATTCCATGGTTTCATGATCGCTTCTGTCAACAATATAATAAAGGTTTGAGTTTTCTTTTAGTCAGATAGCAAAGTTTAATTCTAAAGTAAATTATTGTGTAGTACATTGTTAATCTTGTTATACTGAAACATGACACGAGCCTTCCCAAGAGTGCCATGACCTGTTTAATATTTTATATGTGATATTGTAGATGGAACATTATAAGAATTTCTTAATATTTGGGACATAACCCTCTTTCAGTTGAGAGCAAATAACTTTTATTGAATTTAGTGTCATTACATAAGATATTACATTGAAGCTCTTATTGGAAATATTAATCTTTATTTTTCAATTTGTAGAATTGGAATGATTTTCATTAAAAAACTGATTAAGGCCGGGTGTGGTGGCTCACGCCTGTAATCCCAGCACTTTGGGAGGCTGAAAGGCTGGCAGATCACCTGAGGTCAGGAGTTTGAGACCAGCCTGACCAACAACATGGAGAAACCCCGTCTCTACTAAAAATACAAAATTAGCCGGGCGTGGGGGTGCACACTTGTAATACCAGCTACTCAGGAGGCTGAGGCAGGAGAATTGCTTGAACTGGGGAGACAGAGGTTGCAGTGAGCCGAGATCGTGCCATTGCATTCCACCCTGGGCAACAAGTGCGAAAACTCCATCTCAAAAAAAAAAAAAAAAAAAAAAAAAAGATTAAGTAGACTAATTCTTTATATTTTATAAAGGTATTGGCGTCATGAATGGAGCACAACAGCAGATTTATAAAATGTTAGCAGAGGTACTAGGAGGAATCAATTGTGTAAAAGCCTCGGTTCTTACGCCTTATTACCACACAGTAGGTAAGTTATTGGTAGGTTATTAGTTACTTTCAGAAAATCAAACTAATATGAATAGAATAATCAGTTGGAATTTTTAAAAGTTTTTTGATTTTTTTTCAAGTTGTTATTATTATTAAAATTTCCAAACAGGTAGAAAGAACAATAGAATAAATCCTCAAGTTTGCATGGCTCAGTGTTGATAACCAGGAGCATTTTCTGTTCTTTAGAAAATAAAATAAAATTAAGGTCAGTCCTCCACCAATTCTAAGTAAAACCCAGATTCAGATTCACTGAATGTTTCTGTATCTTCAAAAGATTCTGTCCTCTCCATTCGGTGTGTGAAAATAAGGGAAATGACTCTTTAATCTCTATTTCATTGTTTTAAGTTCATCTGAAAAACTAAGTTGGATTATCAGCCTGGATGAAGATTTCCAAAGATACTGTGCTTGATGTTAACCTGATTAATCTTGTTTCTCAACTGTTCTAGTTGTGAAATGCATTCTAATTGAATTGTGGATTACATAAAGCTAGTGGACTAGCTTATGTTGATGGCAATATAAAATTTTCAAAGATATTGCTATATTCAAATGGTGATCTTAAATGAAAAAGATAAAATTTTAAGATAATTAACATAAACTTTCTAAATTTAGGTTTAGAAAACCTCTGCATATATACAGCATATTTAAAAGGATTATAAACTTGGTATAAACTAACAGCGTAAATGGTAGCCAAAAATCAAATACTATTTAAACTATATTGTTAATAATAACAACAAAGTTGGTAATCCCATTGTATTCTATTTTTCAGACATCTTAATATTGGAATTTTTTTTTTTTTGCATGTTGTCCTTTTTAAGAGACAGTGACATGTAGGGTCTAGAAACAAAGGAGGACAGATAGTGAAGGATCTTGTCTAATCATGTCTTAGAACTAGAGAAGACTAGGATTGCATGGATTTCAATCCTTGAGCAAGTTCTTCTGAACCTTGTTAGCTTCTTCATCAGTGAAATGGGGATAATAATGCCTACTTGATAGGATTAACTGAGATATTGCATGTGAAGCATTTAATACTATCCTTGGAACATAGTAAGTGCTCAATACATTTATTTTTATTTTAATTTTTTTATAGAGACAGGGTCTCACTATGTTGCCCAGGCTGGTCTCAAACTCCTGGGCTCAAGCGATTCTCCTGCCTCAGCTCAGCCTCCCAGAGTGTTGGGATTACAGGTGTGAGCCACTGTGCCCAGCCCAATATATCTTACTTGGGGGGGGGGGGCGGTAGGAAAAGGATGTTTAGTCTGAAAAATAGAAGTCTTATGGGGACCATAATCTTTTAAAATGTTTGAAGGATTGTTAAGTAGAGAACTAGGTATCTCTATCTTAAAGATGAACAAAATGGTAAAAATGAAAGAAAGCAGATTTAACTTGGTATAAGGAGAATTATTGGCTGCTTTCTGAAGAAGTAATGTTGAGGCAGAGGCTGAATATTCAGATGATAGATGTGTGTGATTTTTATACTGGGCAGGAAGGTGAACTAGATAATCATTAATACTCTCATCTTGTGTTACAAAACACAAGTTTCCTTTGATTTTATATTAATCAGGATTGAGTTGGGTATGAGTGACAAAAATCCATAAATTGGCTGGGCTCAGTGGCTCATGCTCATACACATAGTCTCAGCACTTTGGGAGGCTGAGGTGGAAGGATGGCTTGAGCTCAGGAGTTTGAGACCAGCCTGGGCAATATAGTGAAACCCTATCTCTAAATAAATAAATACATACATAAATAAAATAACAGGCATGGTGGCATGCCCCTCTAGTCCCATTGCTCAGGAGTTTGAGACCAGCCTGGGCAATACAGTGAGACCCTGTCTCTAAATAAATAAATAAATAATTAGCAGGCATGGTGGCATGCCCTTGTAGTCCCATTAGGAGGCTGAGGTTGGAGGATCTCTTAAACCCAGGAATTGGAGTCTACAGTGAGTTACAGTCACTCTACTGCACTCTAGCCTGAGTGACAGAGCAAGACTGTCTCTAAAACAAAAACAAAACAAAACAAGAAACAAACATTGAAGCTGGGCATGGTAGTGCAAGCCTGTAATCCTAGCTACTTTGAGAGACAGAGGTAGGAGGATCACTTGAGCCCAGAAGTTTGATTCCAGCCTGGGCAATATAGTGAGACACCATCTCTTTTTAAAATTGTTCTTGTTTTCTTCAGAACAATATGAACATAACCCCATCTCTTAAAAAAATTACACAAGACATGCTTAGCATAGAAAAACTAGAAAAGGAAGATAACAAAAAAGAAAAATTACCCATGATATAGCCACTGTTTGCTTTTGGTGTCTGTTTTCCTAACTTAAAAAAGAAAAAGACAAAAATGGTTTTCTTCTGTAGTATTTGTGTTTTAGTCCTTTTCTGCTGTTACAACAAAATACTTGAGACTGGTTAATTTATAAACAACAGAAATTCTGGAGGCTAGGAATTCCAAGCTCAAGATACCAACAGGTTTGGTATCTAGTAAGGACCTGGCCTCTGCTTCCAAGATGGTTCTTTCAATGCTGTGTCCTCCCATGGCAGAAGGGACAGGAAGGCAAAGGATACTTATTTATAGTGTCACTAATCTCATTAACGAGGGCTCTGCCCTCATGACTTAATCATCTCCTAAAGGTGCTACCTTTTTTTTTTTTTTTTTTTTTTTTGAAAAAGGCTCTTGTTCTGTCACCCAGGTTGGAGTGCAGTGCAGGAGTGCAGTGGCATGATCATAGTGCATTGCATCCTCTGCTTCCAGAGCTCAAGTGATTCTCCCACCTCAGCCTCCTGAGTAGCTGGGTCTACAGGCACACACCATGACACCAGGCTAATTTTTGTGTTTTTTTGTGGAGATGGGGTTTCACCATGTTGCACAGGCTGGTCTTAAACTCCTGAGCTCAAGCAATCCTCCTGCCTCTGCCACCCAAAATGCTAGGATAACAGGTGTGAGATACCATGCCTGGCCTAAGGTCCACTATTATTTTTAACACATTGATGATTATGTTTCAACATATGAATTTTGGGGGACACATTCAGTTCATAGCAGTTTATAACTTTATATGTTGTGAATATTTTTCTATGCCAACAGATATGCTTATACAACATCTTTTTTAGTTACTGCATATTTTGTTGAGTATGCTATTATTTAATCGATCTGTAAGATTTTTTTTGCTGGTATGTCCATCTGTCAAACAATGCTGCAATTTCAAATAACAATTATAGATATATCTTTATATATTGCTTATTATGTGTTAGACACTGTTTTTTTTTTTTTTTTTTTTTTTTTTTTTTTTTAAATATGGAACGCTTCACGAATTTGCGTGTCATCCTTGCGCAGGGGCCATGCTAATCTTCTCTGTATCGTTCCAATTTTAGTATATGTGCTGCCGAAGCGAGCACTAGACACTGTTTTAAGTACTTTATAAGTACTTGTGTGTGTGTATGCGTATAGTAAAATTATATCCCTATGAAGTATGTAAATTATTTACAGATGAGGAGACTGAAGCCCACAAACATTATTGATTGCCCAAGGTTATATACCTGGCAAAATGATAGAGCCAGGCTTTGAGCTTGGCATTCTGGCTCTAGAATTCATTCTCTTAATGAGAAAGCTATATATTTCATGTTTCATAATTAACTTAAAGATGGTTCAGTGCCTTAGTTTTTCACCAGAGTTCCATCTGATTCTTTTCAAATCACAGACATCATTTCAGGATGTATATCTAAAAGATAAGAATGACTTTAAAAACAACAATATCATCTTTATCATCCTATAACCATTAATAATAATTTAATATTTTTAAAGAAATGTAGAGCAGTATGTGAAATTTAACATAAGTAGAGAGATATGGGAAATTTTAGATAAAATTTAACATTTTATGTAAATGTTAGATTTGGCATACTATAATGAACTCAGTGATCAAGATTGAAGGTAGTAAAATTATGGGAAATTTAACATAAGTAGAGAGATATGAGAAATTTTAGATAAAATTTAACATTTTATCAAAATGTTAGATTTGGTGTACTATAATGAACCCAATGATGAAGGACTGAAGATAGTGGAATCTATTCCTCATATGTCTCATGCACTCTACCCCTATACCTTTGCTTTTCCTGTTTTAAGTGTCTTTTATGTTTATTTTACAGTTTATTTGTTCAAATTGGGATCTTAACATTCCACTCGGTTGGTTTGCAGTTTTTAGTTTAACCTTTCCTTTCCTACTTCTCCTTTTTTTAACTTAAAATTTAATTGAGAATAAGTTTTTTTTTTTCACATTTCGAACTTAGAATTCTAATTGCAACTCTGTGATAACATTTAATATGTCATCTAACAGTTTTTAATGTTTTTACTGTAAACCTGGGTTTGCTGTAAACCATTAGTGATATCTAGAGACTTGATTAGATTTTAGGGTTTTTTTTAGGTTTTTCTTTTTGGCCAAAAACTTCGTAAGTGGCTTGTACTTCTTATTTCTTCCTATCAGGAGGCACACAAGGCTGGTTTCTTTTTCTTTTTCTTTCTTTTCTTTTTTTTTTGGGCGGGGACAGAGTCTGGCTCTGTTGCCCAGGCTGAGGTGCAGTGGCACAGGCATGGCTCACTGCAGCCTTGACATCCTAGGTTCAAGGGATCCTCCCACCTCAGCCTCCTTGGCCTGACTAGCTGCCACTACACCTGGCTTATTTTTTAAATTTTTTGTAGAGACTGGGTTTTGCCATGTTACCCAGGCTGGTCTGGAACTCCTGAGCTTAAGCACTCTGCCTGCCTCGGCCTCCCAAAATGCTGGGATTACAGGTGTGAGCCACTGTGCCTGGCCTGGTTGTCTTTTATGTATTAAGACTCATTAGTGGGTTTGTATGTTATCAGCTGATTCATTCAACAGAAAGTTCCCCTGTCAGCTTTTCACCTGCTGATTTTAGCAGTTATTAATGATCACTCATTGCCTAAATCCATCATTCAGAGGGGTGGTAAAGCAGCGATATTCTACATCTATCATGCCTTCTACATTTATTAGCTGGAATTTGTCTAAAAAGGACTTTCCCATATCAACTCTTTAGTTACCCTTATGTACAGTTCATGTAGGAAAGAGGATAAATGCTTGAATCTTTTTCTTTATTAATTTTCAGATGAGTTGGTTTAGCTTCCTCCAAATGTAACCAAGAGCCTTAAAGAGATTAAAACTCTTTAATGTGATTTGGCCTAGCCCAGTGCTAAATGTATCCTGGTACTTAATATTGTTTTGTAATTCTTCTGGTTGATTTTTTATTGATTGATTTCCAAAGAGAGGTGCCATTGGACCAGATCTTATAAAAATTACTTGGATGATTTAAGAGGTTCATCATTCTTTTGTGAGTGGGTTTGTGTACAAATATATGCATATATATTTCAAATATATCTTAAAACTTTTATCTGTAAGACTTTACCTAATTCATACTGCCAGTTTCTATGCTTCCTTAAGATTTTGAGTGTATCTTGGATAAAAGAAAAAAACCTCTTCCATATGGAAGCCATAATACAGCATTGGGACAGCTACCAGAAATGCCCTGGGAACCAAATACTGAAATAGTTGGATCAAGGCTGCCACCAGGGGCTGAAAGGTAATTTGTCTCTTAGTTTTAGATTGTATTAATATCTAAATGTTAAATTTGGGGTACTATACTGAAGTCAATGATCAAAGATTGAAAGTAGTGGAATCTGTTCCTTGTATGTCATGCATTCCACCTTTGTAACTTTGCTTTTTCTGTCCCTTCTGCTTTAATGTTCTGCTTTCTTCTGTCCAAAGCCTAGCAATCTCCCTAGATTAAAGTACTAAAAGAATTGTCCTCAACTAGAAGTAAAATAGTATCTTCTTTTGTGCTCCCATACCTCTCTACTTTTCTCATAGCACTTAGCCACTTCCTACACTGCATTACAGTAACTTACTATACATCATGTGTTCTCTGTTAGACTATAAGCTGTGTCACTTCATCTTTGTACCCCTCACAGTGGCTTATGTATAGTAGGCATGTGTAAATATATATTGGACAAAAAAAAATGGATGAAAGCAGACAGATATTTACAATTATTTTGTGTAACTAAATAGGTTTGTCATTAATTACTAATTTCTTAGTAGAAACATAACTGGATATACTCATTTATATTCATTGGCTTTTGTTAGTTTATAAAGATGCAGTCTTGTTTCTGAAAAGCTTGTAATTATTCAGTTTCTTATTTTGATTTTAGAAGTAAATATTTTTTATCTTATGTAGGATTGCTTTGGAATTTTTGGATTCAAAATCATTTTGTAGAAATATCCCTCATATGAAAGGAAAATTTGCTATGAAAAAACGACATTTGGAAATTCTGGGGTATCGTGTAATTCAGGTATGAAATACTCATGTAATTCAGCCTCTAAAAAGCCCAGAGACACTAGCTGTACATGTGCTTCCTTTTCATGTGAAAGTTCCAGAATTACCTTTTTTTTTTTTTTTTTTTTGAGACGGAGTCTCGCTCTGTGGCCCAGGCTGGAGTGCAGTGGCCGGATCTCAGCTCACTGCAAGCTCCGCCTCCCGGGTTTACGCCATTCTCCTGCCTCAGCCTCCTGAGTAGCTGGGACTACAGGCGCCTGCCACCTCGCCCAACTAGTTGTTTGTATTTTTTTTAGTAGAGACGGGGTTTCACCGTGTTAGCCAGGATGGTCTCGATCTCCTGACCTCATGATCCGCCCGTTTCGGCCTCCCAAAGTGCTGGGACAGAATTACCTTTTTAAATATGTTTTTTAAAATGTATCCCTCAAACAGGCCAGGTGCAATAGCTCATCCTTGTGGCTACTTGGGTGGCTGAGGTGGGAGGATTGCTTGATCTTAGGAGATTGAGGCTGCAGTGAGCCGTGATTGTCCCACTGCACTCCAGCCTGGGTGACAGAGCAAGACCCTGTCTCATAAAAATAAATAAAAGTTGTCATTTATTTTATCGTCTTTAGAATATCTATATCTTATGATTTCTATATCTTATAAGAGAGGCACTGTAGAGATGGATAGAGTTATCAGAGGAAACAACTAGTGTATGAATATAGAAGACTATGTAGGAAAAAGTGTCCATCATTGGTATTGTAGGAAAAGGAGGATGAAAGGAGAAGAAAAAAGTCTTCTAGGCAATGTCAGAAGGACCCACTTGACTTCCAATAAGGCTTCACAGGCTATCCTTACATAAACTAATTTCATAGGATTCCTACAGCTTTGATCAGTAGTGCTTATATGTCTTCCTCAATGTTTTTTGTTGTTGCTTTAAAACTTTCATTGTTCTACATTACTTATTTTACAGATTTCTCAGTTCGAATGGAACTCTATGGCACTGTCAACAAAGGATGCTCGAATGGACTACCTGAGAGAACGTATATTTGGAGAAGTCAAGTCATGACTGTAGTTTTTATTTAAAATGAATGTTACCATTTGTCACATCTGGACTTATTTTAATTAAGTGGCCTGTCTCAATAAAAAAAATAATAGGTACAAATGTCCTAAGGTGGGAACATACCTGGCATGTTTCAGAATAACAAAGGATCCAGTGTGGCTGGAGCAGAACAAGTGGGGAGTGGGATGGGAGTGTATAAGAGAAAAGGTAAGAGATAACAGAGTCAAATACAACCTCTTGGCTACTCTGAGTGAGATGAGAAGCCATTGGAGGGTTTCAAGCAAGGAATGATATGAACTCACGTTTTAACTGCATTACTTTGGCTACCTTATTGAGATAAGCAAAGACTACAATGAGGCAAATGTGTAAGAAAGAAAACTCTCTATGAGGTCATTGCAATAATCCAGGCAAGAATGGATGGTGACTTGGAGAGCGTGGTAGCAGTGGAGGTAATGAGAAGTAGTCAGATTTTTTGGATATATTTTGAAGGTAAAGGCAACAGAATTTGCTCGCTGATTGGATATAAGGTATGAGAGAAATAGGAGTCAAGGATAAATCTAAGTTTTTGTCCTAAGCAACTCAGAGGATGTCATTAGCATTAACTAAGATGGGGGAGTCTACAGGAAGAGCAAGATGGGGGGCATGTGGTGAGGGTTGATCACAAGTTTGCTTTAGATATGTTGAGTTTGTGATGTCTTTTAAATGAGATTAGAGAAGAGTGTGAATGGAGGAGAGGTCTGAGGACTGAGTTTTCAGGTGCTCCAACATTAAAAGATTAAGAGGAAGAGGAGGAATTAGAAAAGGAGACTGAGCAGGGATGGCAAATGAGGTAGGAGGAAGGAAGGTAGTAATACTTCTAGAAGCCAAGTGGATAAAGCATTTCAAGGAGGAAGTGAGTAGTTGTATCAGATGCTGCTGAAAGGTCAGGAAAGATGAGAAATGGGAAATGGTTATTAAATTTAGCAATATGAAAATCATTCATACTTTGAAAATAGTTGTTTTGAAGTGGCATATGTGAAAGCCTGACTGGTTCAAGAGAAAATGAGAGGAGATACGTTTTCTCCTAAATGGAAGCAATGAAATGGGGTAGTAGTTGAGTGGACCAATCTTGACCTGGTGTAATCCTACACATGTTGAGGGAATAATGGGTTTTCCCTGTCTTACAACACATTGATTCAATAAAATAGTTACTAAGGGCCTACTATGTGATATAAATCCCCAACCCTTC
This sequence comes from Macaca mulatta, assembly GCF_049350105.2. NCBI lineage: Eukaryota > Metazoa > Chordata > Mammalia > Primates > Cercopithecidae > Macaca > Macaca mulatta. The sequence continues at coordinate 74,430,735 of NC_133417.1, read as the reverse complement.
TCTAAGAGTGATGTTTTGTGCTTAGCAGGCCACAGCCTAACTACCCTCACTTAGGCCACCTGGTGGTGGTGGAGGTAATTGACCATCTGAAAGGTGGCTATCTTCTGACTCCATGACCCTCTCAATTCACACTATCTCAAAATAAGTTGGTAGCTGGAGCGCCTTCTATCATAAGCATAGCTTTAAAATATGTGTCTTGCATGTAATTTGCTTCACTGATATTTGGCTTAGGCTTAGTTGAAGTACATGTTTAAAATATCCAATGACTGCATGATTTGAACTCTAATACTGAATATTTTGTGGAATATTAACTTCACAAAACGTTTTATGAAAAACAAAATCAGAATAGTAAGTGAAAGATGTCTCATTATCTCTTCCTCTTTCTGAATTTCCTCATACTCATATTAGTGGAAATGCTAAATTCAGAGTGTTTAATTTCCATGAAATGTGTTCTATTTCTCAAGCAAGTGATAACAAAGAACTAAACCCTTGAATAGGTTAAAATATTTGACTATGCAATTTTAGAATAAAATGATTAGGCTTATGAGGGTTATAAAGGGTTTCCTTTGGATATAAATAATTAAAAATTTAGTCATTATATACTTGAGGTACATGGAAATCTTGATTGAATAACCCTGGTATACCTTCACTAGTTGTTACACATGATCTAATTTTTTTACCTGTCACATCTCCTACTCTCTCTAGGCCAGCAGTCCCCAACCTTTTTGGCCTCAGGGACCATTTTTGCAGAAGACAGTTTTTCCATGGACAGCAGTTGGGGGATGGTATGGTTTCAGGATGAAACTGTTCCACCTCAGATCATCAGGCATTAGTTAGATTCTCATAAGGAGCATGCAACTTAGTTCCCTTGCATGTACAGTTCACAATAGGGTTCGTCCCTCTATGAGAATCTAACGTAGCTGCTGGTCTGACAGGAGGTGGAGCTCAAGTGGTAATGCTCACTTGCCTGCCCACCGCTTGCCTCTTGCTGTGTGGCCCATTTGGGGACCCTTGCTCTAGGCTATCTGATTCAAATGTGTTTTTTTTTTTTTTTTTTTTTTTGAGACGGAGTCTCGCTGTGTCACCCAGGCTGGAGTGCAGTGGCGCGATCTCGGCTCACTGCAAGCTCCGCCTCCCGGGTTCACGCCATTCTCCTGCCTCAGCCTCCCGAGTAGCTGGGACTACAGGCGCCCACAACCGCGCCCGGCTAATTTTTTGTATTTTTAGTAGAGACGGGGTTTCACCGTGGTCTCGATCTCCTGACCTTGTGATCCGCCCGCCTTGGCCTCCCAAAGTGCTGGGATTACAGGCGTGAGCCACCGCGCCCGGCCTGTGTTTTTTGTTTTTTGTTTTGAGACGGAGTCTCGCTGTGTCGCCCAGGCTGGAGTGCAGTGGCCGGATCTCAGCTCACTGCAAGCTCCGCCTCCCGGGTTTACGCCATTCTCCTGCCTCAGCCTCCTGAGTAGCTGGGACTACAGGCACCTGCCACCTCGCCCGGCTAGTTTTTTGTATTTTTTAGTAGAGATGGGGTTTCACCGTGTTAGCCAGGATGGTCTCGATCTCCTGACCTCGTGATCCGCCCGTCTCGGCCTCCCAAAGTGCTGGGATTACAGGCTTGAGCCACCGCCCCCGGCTCAAATGGTTTTCTTTATATAGATACTCTTATATTTTTGATTGATGATTTTTCTATCTATATAACTTAGATTGTTATAAACAAAAGCATTTTTTCATTGAGATATAATTCCCATACTATAAAATTCACCCTTTAAAAGTGTATAATTCAGTGGTTTTTAGTATATTTATACAACTATCACCCATATCTGATTCCAGAACATCATCATCCTCAAACCCTGCAAGAAGCATTATTTTAAAACTTAATTTTACATCTACATAGATTGGCATTCTGTCTCCAAAAGTAACCTCAATCCTGATTTTATAGTAAGTACTTCTTACAGTTTTATCACCCAGATGTACATTTCTGGACACCATAATCCCTGTGGCCTCCTCTTCCTCCACCCTTTTGAGTCTGTATAAGTGCCCCTTTCTCTTCCTAACTGTTTGTTGAAGAACCTGTAGGATTTTCCACTTTGGGAATTTCTTGATTCTGTATTCATGCTATAATTAAGAAAAGTATTTTCAATATAGAAAAGTAATCAGGATTCTACTTTAAATACCCAAAATAAAACTTGTTTCTGTTAAATATATTTCCATATTTATGGTAGAGAAAAAAAATGTGTACGGACACTTAGATCTGTTCTTTATGAAACTCTTTGACAAATAATCATGAATGTTCCAAATTAGTCCCAAGTCAGGTTTTTCAGAAAATAATATGGGTAAGGCTAGAAGTCAAATACATGTCTATGAAAGCTATGTGAGACTCATAAGTTGGTGTGTAGCTAAAAGTGATGATTAATTGATGGACTTGCATAGATTGAATGTGATGGTTATGAGCAGACTGAGGAGTCAACTTACTATATGCACTAAGAAGAAACAGTGAATGAAGAATATCACATCCCAGAAAATGAAATAATACAGTCATCTTCCTTGCTATCAGAAATTTAGCAAATAGGTAGCCCTTTCACAGAGTGTAGCCAAAATTTAAACCAGTGAATATACATTCTCCTCCACATCACCCACTGACCCCAAGTTCTGCCCCAGCAGTTTAAAGAAAGAATCAATCCATTGTCTAAGGGTGCTGCCTCACCTTCTTGCCACAGATGCTGTAGTTAATGGCTTGAAGACTGTGATTTACTGGTTTTAAATTAAAAATTTTAAAATTTGATTTGGAAACCACAAATAATATGCCAGTGTCGCAAAAAGCATGGAGAAAAAAGACCATTTGAATTTGACTATTTTTACTTACAAGAGACTTTTCCCCATCAAATAATTCCCCATCCATTTATTAAACTTCTGAAGTACCATTTCTGAAGTCGTCTTATGGCATGTAATTCTTAGTATAATGCACAGGATTCCTGTCATTTTGAAGCACGAGGAAAGGTTTTTGATATTTTAAAAATTTTTTGAATGTAGATGCACATATTCTCCACTTCCAATTGTAGTAGAAAATCAGTGTAAGGATACCCTAACAATGCAAATGAAATGATTAACAACTCAAATTTAGGAGCCTCCTTTACAATCCATTGAGTGCAACAGATTCACAAAATAATTTGTTCAACTGAATATTTAATTTCTTATTAGAAAATGGTTTTAATCTCTGATCATTACATTGAAGAGTCAATGACTGAGGTTACCTACTGCTCATCTCTTAGACAATAACTTCCTGAATAATTTCTACATGAGTGTCTGTACAAGCTTTTAAAAAACAATAAATTAAAGCCCCATTCACCAAACAAACCACCTCCCAATCTGTTTTGTCACCTTGTTCATAGTTTAGACAGTTTGAAGAGATTTAAACGTGTTGCTAGGCAACTAGCTCCTGAAGCATAGCGTATTTCCTTCAACATCCCAGCCCATTCTTTTTTATCATCTTCATACCTGATGGAGGAAAAAAAAGTAATCAACAAGCAGCTTTTAGTTCCATAGGTTTCCCTGTGTTCAGTATACAAATGTGGACCTTTGCAAAAACCTAGTGACTTTTACTCAGAGGAAGGAAGATGCACCTGCCTGGTAGAACAGCACTTGAATATCTCTGAAATACGCATTGTCTGGATGAGCATGTGTCTGAACTACTGCCACAGTATTTAATCTGGATGCCTAGGCAGTTCGGCCTTCTCTGGGAATCAAAGACTGCAGAGAAGAAGAATAAATAGCTAAGCAGTTAAACATTCACCTTTGAACTGATGAAGATGGCTGGTCACTTTGAGTCAAAATAAGCAGACTCTTGCTTAAGAGAAAGAACTGGGGAAGAGCAGGGTCTATCTGTAGCCTTAATTATGCCTTCAATTGTTCCTATACACTAGTGCCTAGCATGGCACCTGATACACAGCAGTCACTTTATGAAAATTTGTTCCCCTTCCCCTTTATTGTTCTGTTTGAGGACTACTCTTAGATTTCGCACTTGACTTAGGTAAGAACTGGTCTTCATCTCTGAATATTCAAGGTTATAAAGATACAGACAACTTGAATTCCCTTGTACCATGTGTGCCGAACATGTCTGCTCTGCCTGGTGCCTGGAATGTTTTGTGTGGGAAGCTTCTAAATGCTGCCTTCTCTCTGCAACCTTTCTCACCTTCCTTCAGCACAATTTGTTGCTTTCTCTTTGTTTCTCATATATCATCCTTTATATGGTATTATAGCAATTATCACTCCATTTTCATTCCACTATTTAGGATTGACCAAGCTGAAAGTAAATATAACTGCCAGGAAGCAAACATTTTAAAACCTCATTTAACCTTGACTTCACTCATATTGTTTAAATGTGGTCACTTTCTTCAGATCATTTAAAACTATTTATCTCTTAATTTGTTGCCCTGAATTTTATATAATTAAGGTTATTCCCTTTATTAGTAGCAAAATATTTTGTGTATGCTTTCCTCTACATAAAAATCACTCAGTGCATGGTACAATTATTGAGAATTAATTTGGAACATTGATGAAATTAAGTCAGTGCATATCTTATGTAGGTACAAGCTACTTTTAATAATTATTTTAAATCTCCTTCATTCGTTTTCCCCCCATATCAATGTCCTCAAGCCCCAAAGGCATCTGAGGACAAATAATATATTTATCCACCTTAATATCTTTCCACAAGTTGTCAAGACTTGGCACAAGACTTAACCCCAAATCAGCCAGGTGTGGTGGCTCACGCTTGTGATCCCAGCAGTTTGGAAGGCTGAGGGGGGCAGATCACCTCAGGTCAGGAGTTTGAGACCAGCTGGCCAATATGGCAAAACCCCATCTCTACTAAAAATATAAACATTAGCTGGGCATGGTGGTGTGCGCCTGTAATCCCAGCTACTCAGGAGAACTGCTTGAACCCAGGAGGCAGAGGTTGCAGTGAGCCAAGATTGCCCCTTTGCACTCCAGCCTGGGCGACAGAGCAAGACTCTGTCATCAATGTTCCAAATTAATTCTCAACAATTGTACCATGCACTGAGTGATTTTTATGTAGAGGAAAGAATACAAAAAGTATTTTGCTACTAATAAAGGGAATAACCTTAATTATATAAAATTCAGGGCAACAGATTAAGAGATAGTTTTAAATGATCTGAAGAAAGTGACCACATTTAAACAGTGTGAGTGAAGTTAAGGTTAAATGAGGTTTAAAAATATTTGCTTCCTGGCAGTTGTATTTACTTTCAGCTTGTTCAATCCTAAACAGTGGAATGATTTCAAGAAAAAAATACAAGAATGGATTTTTTTTTTTAACATATCATAGTAAGAGGGCCTATGTTGAAAATGTGGTATACTGAGAGTTTTCACCTCTGCATGTGTGGTCAGAGAGGTTCGCTAGGAAATTGAGGGCAAATAGGCAGCCGCGTTTCTCTAGATTGGCGGCCTTCAACTTTAACACACATCTAAGTCACCTGGAGGGTTTGTAAAAACACAGATCACTGGCCCTATCACCCCCAGAGTTTCTAATTCAACAGATTTGAGGTGAGACCTGAGAATCTGCTTTTCTGATAAGTACCCAGGTGATGCTGATGCTGCTTTGGGAACCACTGTAGTAGATCACTGGTTCTCAAACTTAATTGCACAATAGAACCATCTGGAGATGTTAAAGCTACTGATGCCTAGGTCCTACTCCCAGAGAGTGAGTTAATTGGTATGAAGGGTGGCCTGGGCATCAGGATTTTTTAAAGCTCCCCAAGTGATTCTAATATGCAGCGAAGTTTGAGAATCATGCTTCAGATCCTACCCCAAATTAGAAAATACCAGTCTTAAAATAGCCAAGCAGATAGTGATGAATGCTCCCCTCTTCTCTTTACCCAATCCAGTGGTTCCCAAACTTGTCTACACATACAGAAACATCCAGGGATCTTTTAAAATCTCCAAAGGCCAGGCCATACTTCAGACCAATTAAATCAGTCAATATGAGTGGGACAGAGGTGTTAGTATTTTTTGAAGCACCCTGGTGATTCCACTGTGCAGGCAACTTTGGGAACCACTGCCCTAATCGCAAAATAAACCACAATCAGAGAGGATCCCTTTCTTAGGTTCCCCTGAACAATGTCAGGGCCACTTTTATAGCAGGAGATTCTGTACTTTCTTTTGTTGCCTGTAACTTCCCTGCAGGGGCAGCATGGCTTTTGATAACCCTTAGGAACCAGGAGGGCTTCAGGGAGGTTCCACTGATTGACAGCACAATTACTTAATATCAGTGTTTCTCAACCCTGGCTGCTGATTAGAATAATCTGGGGCTGGGCTCAGTGGCTCACGCCTGTAATCCCAGCACTGTGGGAGGCTGAAGCAGGCAGATCACCTGAGGTCAGGAGTTCAAGACCAGCCTGGCCAATATGGCGAAACCCCATCTCTGCTAAAAATACAAAAATTAGCCTGGTGTGGTGGTGCACACCTGTAGTCCCAGCTACTCTGGAGGCTGAGGTAGGAGAATCGCTTGAACCCGGGAGCCAGAGGTTGCAATGAACCAAGATCGTACCACTGCACTACAGCCTGGGCGACAGGGTGAGACTCTGTTTCACCAATTAAAAAAAAAAAAAAATCTGGGAACGTTTTAGGAACTAGGGATGCTCAACTCTAACTCCAGAAATGTTGATATAATTGGTCTATGTTAAGGCCCAGACACATTTTAAAAGCATCCCAGATGATTGTAACATATAGCTAGGGTTGAGAATCACTGCCCATTTATATACTTAGTACCTGGCCCTGTTTTCCAAAAAACCCTAACCTTCTCAGCCTTCATTAGTTCATCTTTTTTTCCTACTGCTTCCAGCTTTTCCCCATCTCACTGTCTTGCTAATTCTAGCCTCTTTGCTCTGTGGAAATCTTTTTTTTTTTCTCTTCCTCTTTTTTGGGGGGAGGAGGGATAATAGTAAATTTCCTTGTATAGTCACTTTTTTTCTTGCCCTTTACACAGCTAGTTAATATTACAACACGGGGAAATGATGTCTAATGCACAAATCATTGTTTGGTTAAGGTGCCAGCTTTTCAGCCTTTTTAGTTCAGCATCTGGGAATAAAGCATCTGCTGGGTGAGGTATAGAACAAATACCCACTTTTCACTCTCAGGCTTGGTGGTATGCCTTCACTGATTAAGTATAAATGGCACTCTTCCAGAGCTGTACTTACAAACTTAAATGTGCAAACAATTCACCTGGGAATCTTGCTAAAAAATACAGATTCTCATTCAGTAGGGTCTGGGATTCTTTCTTTTTTCTTTTTTTTATTTTTTTTGGAGACAAGAGTCTCACTCTGTTGCTGAGGCTGGATTGCAGTGGTGCGACCTCAGCTCAAAATAAAATAAAAACATACTTTTTTTTTCATAGCCTCACTAAAATCATTCAATTGAGTAACAGTTTCAAGTGTCATACTTAGGAGAACTGCCTGGCACCTCCAGGCAGGTAAAATGGATTGCTATTTTGACTTTTTTCATTTTAAAAAAGCAATTGTTAGCTGAATCCTCAAACAATTGGAAGGCTGTTTAAATTAGATTGAAAACAGAACTAATGAAGTCGTGGAAAACTCAACAGGTTAAATGTTTCTTTAGGCCAGGCGCTGTGGCTTACACCTGTAATCCTACCACTTTGGAAGACCGAGGCAGGTGGATCACCTGAGGTCAGGAGTTCGAGACCAGCCTGGCCAACATGGCAAAACTCCATCTCTACTAAAAGTATAAAAATTTGCTGGGCGTGGTGGCATATGCCTGTAATCCCAGCTACTCGGGAGGCTGAGGCAGGAGAATCGCTTGAACCTGGGAGGCGAGGTTGCATGGAGCTAAGATCCTGCCATTGTACTCCAGCCTGGGCGACAGAAAGTCTGTCTCAAAAATAAATAAATAAATAAAGTAAAAAAGTAATTTTTTTTTAGAACTCTGTTTTGTTAGGTAATAAACTACTCTGGAGCAAAGAGGCTTTTGTTCTACTGGATGCCTATAGCATCACACTCTTAGAGCTGGAATGAAGCTGAGAGTATCAAAGGTCCAACTCTCATTTTACTGTAAGAAACAGGCCCAGATAATTTCTTTCCCAGGCTCACAGCTAACTAGAAGTAGTTACTTGTTCAAGTAAGTGGCATGTACAAAAGTTCAATTAGGTTTGAAGTGTTTAGTCTACTACCGAGAAGTAGCTTGCATGTTGGGAAAATCTGGCTTATTATTTACTACAAAATAGTTTATCAGTCATCTGATTTAATATGTGATTCTGAAAATTGAAATGATGAGAACTTACTTCCATATGTCATTGACTTCAGTGGGTGCAAATTCTTTAGACTCCAGTTGAATCATAGCAAAACCACCAATTGCATACAGAGATCCAGCCAGGCTGACCAAACTGATGGAGCTTCTTTCTTGGGGAAATTCAGTCATTACATCCCATCTAGGTATCATTAAAAATATAGTCAATGTAAAACTTAAATGCCAGATGTGCTTACTGAACAATTATAGGAAATCATAATTTAAAAATTCAAGTAGTGCCCAGGCAGCCAGGCACGGTGGCTCATGCCTGTAATCCCAGCACTTTGGGAGGCTGAGATGGGTAGATCACCTGAGGTCAGGAGTTTGAGACCAGCCTGACCAACATGGTGAAACCCCATCTCTACCAAAAATACAAAAAATTTGCCAGGCATGGTGACATGCACTTGTAATCTCAGTTATTTGGGAGGCTGAGGCAGGAGAATCACTTGAATCTGGGAGGTGGAGGTTGCAGTGAGCTGAGATTGCGCCACTGCACTCCGGCCTGGGCAACAGAGCGAGGCTCCATCTAAATAAAATAAATAAATAAATAAATTAATATTCAAGTAGTGGCCGGGTGCGGTGGCTCATGCCTGTAATCCCAGCACTTTGGGAGACTGAGGCAGGAGGACTGCTTGAGCCCAAGGAGTATGAGATCAGCCTGGGCAACAAAATGAGACTGTCTTTACAAAAAAAAAAGAGCCAGGACTGGTGGTATGTCCCTATAGTCCCAGCTACTTGGGAGGATCTCTTGAGCCCTTGAGGTCAAGGCTGTGGTGAGCTATGATCTCACTGCTGCATTCCAGCCTGGGTGATAGAGCAAAACCCTGTCTTTAAGGGGGGGAAAAAAAAATTCAAGGAGCATAGGCATCTAAAAGTAAACAACTAAGTTTGCTACTAGAAAATATTTGAAAGATGTAACTTCATTAAATATAAAGTCTTCAATATGGCAACCCTAAGGCTGGGCACGGTGGCTCATGCCTGTTATCCTAACACTTTGGGAGGCCGAGGTGGGTGGATTACCTGAGGTCAGGAGTTCGAGACCAGCCTGATCAACATGGTGAAACCCCATCTCTACTAAAAATACAAAAAATTAGCCGAGCGTGGTGGCACACACCTGTAATCCCAGCTACTCAGGAGGCTGAGGCAGGAGAATCATTTGAATCTGGGAGCTGGATATTACAGTGAGCCAAGATAGCGCCATTGCACTCCAGCCCAGGCAACAAGAACAAAATTCTGCCTCAAAAAAAAAAAAAAAAAAAAAAAAAGAAAGTCAACCCTAGAATACTTCAGTTAGCAGTGTTTACCAAACTTTGTGTGTCACAAACAGTCGGGGGTTGTGGCACTTCTAGGGCTCCTAAACCTCTAACCTGCTACTGTGTTGGATTTCATCTGAATACTCCAAATCCTTTGCAATAAAGGCACATAAGGATAGCGTTGGAACCAGGGATACAAATTTTCTTTTTAATGATTTATACTTTCATTATTTTTATAAAGGATTTAAGGGAACTTTTTAATGTTGACAGCTATCTGAAATAGGACAACTAAAGATAAAATCAATCTAATTAGTTGGAAGTATCAAGAATCTAGAATGATTTAGTCATTTTGGTAGGTATTCTGTTACTCTGGCATTAAAGTAGACTTCATAGTTTTTCTTTTCTTTTTCTTTTCTTTTTTTTTTTTTGAGACAGAGTCTTACTCTGTCACCCAGGCTGGAGTGCAATGGCATGGTCTCACTGCAACCTCCACCTCCTGGGTTTAAGTGATTTTCCTGCCTCAGTCTCCCAAGTAGCTGGGACTACAGACACATGCCACCACATCCAGCTAATTTTTGTATTTTTAGAAGAGACAGGGTTTCACTATGTTGGCCAGGCTGGTCTCGAACTCTTGACCTCATGATCTGCCCACCTCAGCCTCCCAAACTGCTGGGATTACAGGCGTGAGCCACCATGCCTGGCCCCATAGTTTTTCTTTACATATCTGTTTTTCTAATTATAAAAATAATATATGTACATTATAGAAAATCTGTACTCCAGCCTGTGTGACTCAGAGAGATTCTGTCTCAAAAAAAAAAAAGTTTGAGAAAATCTGGAAAGTACAGAAAGGTATACAAGAAAACAACTATCTCCATAATCACAAGCAACAATTTGGAACAATTTGGTGTAATTTTGTCATCTTTTTAAAAAGCATGTACATATAAGCTTCCATACATATAGATGAAACTAAGAAGATATTTACAATTTTGTGTGTTGCTTCTTAACTTACATCATGAGTGTTTACCCATATTACAGTTTTCAAAAACATTATTTTTAATGATAATTTAAATCACGTTCCACAAAAGTTCCTTGTAATTTTCAGATACTAAAGTCTGTTTTGTAGTCAGGCATACATGTTTCTAAAAAGACTAATAACAGTTACCTTTTTTTCTTCATTGCTAAACTAGGAATATAAAAGGTATGTACTCCTCCAGATGTGTGAGCTCAAAAATGTTTAAAAGACCAATTTTATATTAAGAATAGCTGTCAAATATCTTTTCACATTAAGTCAATAAAAGCTTAAAAATGAAAATTTTAATAAAATTATAAACAGCATAAAGGAATGAAAACTTCTAAAGCATTCATACTTTACAGATATCAATCATTAACAAGTGAAGATCTTTTCATACTTAAAAAAACTACATTTAAAATCAAATAATTCCACAGAGACATATATATCCATCTACACCTAGACAATTATTCAGGGCCAGGTGTGCTGGCTCACACTTAGAATCCTAGCACTTTGGGAGGCCAAGGTGGGAGGATCATTTGAGGCTGGGAGTTCAAGACCAGCCTGGACAACATAGTGAGACCCTGTCTGTGGAAAAAAAAAAAATAACGAAAAACAAAAAAAAAAAAACCACAAAAATTAGCTGGGCATAGTGGTGTGCACCTATAGTCCTAGCTACTCGGGAGCCTGAGGCAAGAAGATCACCTGAGCCCAGGAGTTTGAGGCAGCAGTGAACTATGATTGTGCCATTGCATTCCAGTCTGGGCAACAGAGCCAGACCTTGTCTCTTAAAAATAAAAAAATTAAAATTATTCACAAGTATTACCTTTGCATTTCTAAATTTACAAAGTTAATAACAAGGACAAATAGAGCATGACAACACGAACTTGAGGACCCTCAAAATGTTCCAAATTACAAACATGTAATGCATCAGAATGTTAGAGGAGATTTATATCCAGTAACAACAAAACAAATCCAGATGAAAATACTTCCTCTGTAATCTGTGGTTCTGTACCCTCCCCTCCCCACATCCTAATTGGAAAGATTACTTTTTATCCAAAGTTAACAATTAAAATGTATAGTTGTTCATATGCTATATACTAAGATGTGGCAACTCACTTATTGGTTGTAAGATCAAAAGCTTCAACTGAAGCTGAAAGACCATCTTCAGTGACACCTCCTGCAATCACAATTTTGCCTTTATGGACTGCTACTCCAAACATGGAACGAGGAGTTTTCATTGGAGCCAGATCTTTCCAATCTCCTTTTTTGGGGTTGAAGATAAACACTCTGTTTGTACATTTTCTGTAAACAGAAAAACAAATGTTCCTTTTAGAACCTTCTTTTTTCGAAAGCACTTTCACTAATAATTTGGCTTTACTTGTCATAAGAAATATGTAGTAAGGCAGAAGATCAGAAAAACTCCAAAGAATTCTTAATTTGAACATATGCCACTAAGCAAAGGACAAGCCCAAATGTGGGGACCAAAACTATAACTTAATTATACTATTGGAAGATAGGGTACCTTTACTTCTGGATAGCTGCTTAGAAGCCCAGGCACAGCTGATTTTAATCGTTATGTACTAAATTCAATTGAAGTTTTTTTACTCTATTTTAGTAAAAAATAAAATCATGAACCTTTTATTGCACCTCAATAACAAATGGTAGGTTTATTTATTATCTGAATATCCTAGGAATGAATAAGTTAACTTAAAAAAATAATTAGGTGCAGGCCAGGCGCGGTGGCTCAAGCCTGTAATCCCAGCACTTTGGGAGGCCGAGACGGGCGGATCACAAGGTCAGGAGATCGAGACCATCCTGGCTAACCCCGTGAAACCCCGTCTCTACTAAAAAATACAAAAAAAAAACTAGCCAGGCGAGGTGGCGGGCGCCTGCAGTCCCAGCTACTCGGGAGGCTGAGGCAGGAGAATGGCGTAAACCTGGGAGGCGGAGCTTGCAGTGAGCTGAGATTCGGCCACTGCACTCCAGCCTGGATGACAGAGCGAGACTCCGTCTCAAAAAAAAAAAAAAAAAAATTAGGTGCAAATATACCTACTTTAAATTTTATATGATATATCATTTTATATTAGCACTAACATAGCAGTGCATTTTAAGAAATCTGGGACTATGGATTAGACAACGAATCATTTGAGCTGATGAATCATGAGAACAGTTTTACATGCTAAATGCTACCAGAAAGACCTGGACTCATCTGAATTATTATTCACTGTGCCACCCAGGCTGCAGTGCAGTGGTGCGATCTTGGTTCACTGCAACCTCTGCATCCAGGGCTCAAGTGATCCTTCCATCTCAGCTTCCCAGGTAGCTGGGACCACAGACGTGCACCATTGCGCCTAGCTAATTTTTTGTATGCTTGGTAGACACAGGGTTTCGCCATGTTGCTCAGGCTGGTCTCGAACTCCTGAGCTCAAGTGATCCTCCAGCTTTGGCCTTCCAAAGTGCTGGGATTACAGGTGTGAGCCACTGTGCCCCGCCCTTAGTATGTTTCTTATGGTTCCTTGAAGTTATCTATAATTTGATGGGAGTTCAGAATTTCAAATAATAATTGATTAACCGGATATATCTGGTGATGAAAAACACCTCAACTTTTTTGTGAGGACAATTTTTTTCTTAATTGTGTAAAAGATCAGTTATCTGGAGTAGAAGCATTTCCTCTAATATTTGACTATTGGTATCATTTGAACACTTCTTGATAGGAACATTATCCAAAATCATGTTCTTCAAATTCATTACTGGGAACTGGTGCAATTCAGCATTTACTTTTATTTGTTTATTTATTTTTGGAGATGGAGTTTTGCTCTTGTTGCCCAGGCTGGAGTGCAGTGGCGCAATCTCGGCTCACTGCAAACTCTGTCTCCCGGGTTCAAGCGATTCTCCTGCCTCAGCCTCCCGAGTAGCTGGGATTACAGGTGAATGCCACCACGCCTGGTTAATTTTGTATTTTTAGTAGAGATGGGGTTTCTCCACGTTGGTCAGGCTGGTCTCAAACTCCCGACCTCAGGTGATCCGCCTGCCTCAGCCTCCCAAAGTCCTGGGATTACAGGCATGAGCCACCACACCCAGCCCAGCTCTTACTTTTAGATAATGACTCATTTCAAAGTTCTTGACTTTGACATTTGTCAAGCAGTGTTGTGTTGGTTAATCATATTCTCAAGATTAATATATTCCTACTGACAAGAACTGTATGCTTCTTACTGACATATCAATTTCCTAGTTACTAATGCTACTTGAAGGAAACAATTTAAATCATTTGGAAGGGTTCCTGTGTTTCCAAACTCAGAATGCTCTTTAGTAGTGATTTTCCATTCAATTTACTCAGGAAAAACGCCCAAAATAAGATGTGACACCAGGTGAGCATATAATATACCTTCCTTTGCATTTGATAGGAATAGCTGGGATTAGGGAGGATATAAAAATTTTAGAATATGTTATCTTTGAATACAGGTAGATGTTTAAAAACCATTGCTTTTTAAAATTGCCTTTTCTGTGCTACATTTACCATTTTAATTGACTAATATCCATTAATCATTAACTCCAGAATAGAGTTCTTGACATCTAACACATTTCCATATTTTACTCTCCTTTCCTGCTTTGCCCTTACAATTCTTAATTTTGGCTCCCTTTTCAAGGTTGGATATCTCTATTAATTCAATGGCCTGGGCAAATGATGACAAGCCAAATCAGGCAGATTTTTCAGGGGCAGAATATTAGTTCTCACCATCTAAACTGAAAATGCTTATTTTACTAGACAGGCTATACTGGTTTGACTGTCTCTGAAGCATTCGGAACTCACTTCTCCACTCTCTGGGTTATAAGATCTCTTTCCCAATTACCAGTTCCTTGAGAATTGACTAGAACTCAAGTAAGGTTTATATATGAAACCTCATCCTGGTTTTCTCACAAGATACTGGGTGCTACTGGGAGCTCAGTTTTGAACAGTTGGAAGCCATTTTGACTATTACCTCTGTCAAGGAGTAAATATGTGGAAGAACACTGTTGAAGAAATAACTGCCTTAAATTTTTGTTTTTCTTTTGTCTTTTTTACTTCCCTCTTTTCAATCACTACGCTTTTCTTTCAAACTGACCTATCTAAAGTCCCTCTTATGAATGTAAAGTACAAATCCATGATATTTTTTATGCACAATTGTCTTAGAAGATATATTTTAAATACTACATTAAAGAGTACATTTACATTTTTATCTACTTATGGCTAAATGAATAAGAAAGCCTGTTGGTTTTAATGTAGTAAAATACAATAACAAATCAGTGAAATACAGGACTTGATTATGCTCCTAGATGCTGCCTGGACTGTAAGGATGCTTATGATTGGGGTATTCGGCTCATTCCTAGCAGTAAGCTGAGTATCTACATGTTTACTTCAGCGACTTGAAATTTTAAGGTTTTCCCTCCACAATATGATAGGTGAGAACCATGTCCCATTTCAGTGGGCAGATCCAAATGAAAAGAGGAAGAGGGCTGGGCGCTGTGGCTCATACCTGTAATCCCAACATTTCAGGAGGCTGAGGCAGGCAGATCACCTGAGGTCAGGAGTTCAAGACCAGTCTGACCAACATGGAGAAACCCCATCTCTACGAAAAATACAAAATTAGCCGGGCATGATGGAGCATGCCTGTAATTCCAGCTACTCGGGAGGCTGAGACAGGAGAATCGCTTGAACCCAGGAGATGGAGATTGCAGTGAGCCGAGATCGCACCATTGCACACCAGCCTGGGCAACAAGAGCGAAACTCCATCTCAAAAAAAAAAAAAAACAAGAAAAGAGGAAGAAACCTTTCTAATAAAAAGTCATTTGGACATAAATCATGAGAGTTCAGGGTACTTACTTGTCATCTGTCTTTCCTCCTAGACAATATATCATCCCTTTATGTGAAATCACATTATGGCCATAGACTTTGATAGGAAGTTTTTTTACTTCATTCCATTTTGCAGCCCTAAAATTAAATGAGACAGAATTTATACACTTTCAGTAAATTCCAGGTTCTGAAAATATGAATATGTTATAGGCACGCATATACTTGAATGCTTAGGGAACAGGAATATCATGCCAACTTACACAGGATCATAGCATAATACTGAATCCAGCGAAGCCTCTGTTTGAAGGTCTTTGCCTGCAACTACATAGATTTTATCATCTACCTCTCCCAGACCGAAGAGACACCTGGCTGAAGGCAGAGGTGGAAGTCCAACCCATTCAGATGCTATACTGTCAAGCTGAAAAAAATATATATGAGGGATTGTGGAGCTTGTTAGAAAAAAGTTACAAGTACAGCAGAAAAAAAGTTATCCTATATATGTTGTTTAGATATCATCGAGATAGTCAAATATCTCACAAGTAAATAAAACTACAACCCCAAAGTATCATATTGTAGCTCACAATTACCAAGAAGAATGATTAAATCTACCTGGCCTACCAGATAAAGATATCAAAATCTTCAAGCTTCAAGAAAAGAAAAAATAAAATACAATAGAATCACCAGAGGTTAATTAGAATCGTGAGGTTTCTTGTCAAATTTTCTCCCATATTGCCTTGTCCAGCTTTGAAATACAAGATCCTAATACTTTTAGGACACTGGGGAAAGAAATGTTGTCAGAGCAGGGAGGTTCACAGAATGTGAATGACCCCTGCATGCTATATTTAACATGCTCCCCATGCCAGCAGCTGGGACAGCTGGACCTGTCGCTCAGTCCACAGACAACTAGGATGTTGGGCAATATCTTTTTTTCTTTCTTTAAAAACATTTTAGGTTCTCTATGTTTTGCTTTATTATTTCTGATACAGGCAGGTGTTAAAGTGAATTTCCTAGTGTGTTGTTGGGAGTCACTCGAAACACTCTATTTTTTTTTTGATTTATATTAATAAGTAACTGCTCATTTTTGCTCACCACCACTTCTGCAAGCTTAAGATTTTCCCAAGGAAGAAAATCTCTTTGTACCCATCATCTGGGGTAGATGATTCTGGCATAGTGGCATCTGTTTCAACACTTACTTTTGGTAATTTAAAGATTTTATACTTTGCATTTTAGCACACTAAGGCACAAGAAAACTGTTTTCTGCAAGAGTACAGTTGCAGATTTGTTGTTCTCTCTGGTGCCACTTCTAGATTGCAAAAATAAAATGAATAAAACCCAGTTTCATTGGATACTAAGAATAGATGTGCATACAAATGGCCGTGGTATAGACAGGGTTATCTGTGGAAGCCTATCTATATGTGGTCTAGTAACCTCAGTTAAACGAAGCACTAGTTAAGACTAGATGACATGAGAGGTTTAATCTCTACATGTGCATTGTTAGCTTTGCATTCACTAATTTCAACAGCTAGATTTTGATCCTTTATGTTTTCACTTTTGAAAGAAATTCTTTGATTATGAATGTGGCGTGTAATATAGTAGAAATAGTAATGAACATTTATGGGGTTTTGACTGTGGTCATAGGCTTTGAACTAAATGCTTTACACAGGTAACCTCATTTAGTTCTCCAGGATAGGCATTTCTATCATCCCCGTTTTACAGATGAGGAAACTGAGGCACAGGAAGATTAAATAAATTTCCCAAATACACAGAGCTTTTAGGTGATATTCAAATCCAAGCCATCTACATCCATAGTTGGTTTTAAAAAATGGAACAGCAGCCTTCATAATCCCATACTTCTGGGCTTAACTCTCATACTGTACAGTACTGTCTACCTTCCGATATTACCTGTTGGAGGGCACTTTCTCTAGCAGATGGAACAGTGGACTACCTGCCAGTCTCTTTTATAGAGGAGCTATCAAGCTATTTAACTTCTCTGAGTTCAACTTTCCTCATTGTTAAAATTAGGGTTTGGACCTAGATTACTTTAAGACCTGTTCAAAAATTTGATGAATCTATTAATTCATCAAATTAATGAGTGGGGGAAAAAAAACCCTCTCTTACCAAGGTAAAACATTCTCATAATCTATTTACAGCATACAATCAAAGGTCAAATTACTTCTAAATTAATGCGTTTTAAATAGATGTGACAAGCAGTAAAATAGAAAACCTGAAATTCTCATATAAATATTGTCTGATGAATCACAACCCTCTTTTATGGTGAAGTGTTTTTATCCTGGCATACTGTTCTGTTAGTGCCTTTTAAAAGCAGCAAGGCATTTGCAGTGAGAGGGAGTTGACCTTCCAACTTTGTATAACTGTTATTGTGGTTATAAAGAACATTAAGTAGGTTTCTTGAACCAAAAATAAGAAGCTCTGTCAGTAAAAGTAAGGGTTTTATCAGGCTGGAAGAGAAGGATAAAGATTAAACTGAACACTTGAAAGTAAAAAGGACTGTGTTATAGATATATTCGATAAATTAAATATGAAATGAAATTTAAAACTCTAGTAATTTTGGAGAGTCATTCTATGGCAACAACTATTCTGTGGATCTGTCATTTGTAGGTATCTACCTATATGTCTGTCATCTATCAATCTGTTTTGATAACATTCTTACTTCCTGGATGTATTTATAGCCTTTTTCATTGACTTTGTCCTTTTTGAAGTTTATTTGACTTTAAAATTAGGGCTTAGGAAATTTTCTGGCCCACATTCAAATACTTACAACATTCTTCACTGGAACTTGGAAAATTAAGAAACATGATTAATATGTATTATTACAAGTACACTTTTCAAGATTAGAAAAAGTTGATTAAAGGTATAATAGTATTTTGTGAATGCAAAGTATGTCACACACTTTTTGAGAGCATACTGGACTGTGGTATGACATTGTATACTTGCTTATCTTTGGCCTTTCCAACTAAAGTGCCCGTAAGCCCCAGGCCATGATTAGCTATGACCTAAACAAACTCTTTTGAGCCAGTTGTAAGCTACAAAGTTTCAGTATTGGCATTATTGAAGACAAAGGCTAAGCCAACTCCTTCATAAACTGATAAAATATAACACATTGATAATATAAGACAAACTCCTTTCAAACAACTAAGGGTCTATTGCTTTAGGAGAATTAATTTTCTTGGAAAATTCTGTGGTTTCACAAAACAGATTGTTAAGTTCTAATAATGTCTAAGTATATCTCTGATCCAAATAAATGTGATATAATAAAAATTTCTAACTATAATTCAAATTAGCGACTTCTGTGTAGACAGTTTTTCCTAGAAGATAATCCAAAGTGTGTAGAACATGTACATAAGTTTTTTTCATTTTCAACAAAATTATATTTTAGGCAGTAACTATAAATAAAGAGATGAAGTGCTACCTCCAAGAACTTCAAATGAGTTCAGGGTAACTTGGAAGAAGGTAGAAAATCTGACCAATTTAGAGCTGCCAGCAGATGAAGAAGAAAAAAATTAAAAAAGAAAATCTGACCAGTTATTACTTCTTTATAATGTGTAAGAACTTTGAGTTAGGGCAACTATTTGGGGAAAGACATTAACCTATTTTTAATAGGTAAGAGTATATAAGATTAAATTTAGTTTTTACAGCAGGGGACGGTGGCTCACAACGTTAATCCCAGCACTTTGGGAAGCCAAACTGGGAGGATTGCTTGAGCCCAGGAGTTCGAGACCAGCCAGGGCAACATAGTGAAAGCCCATCTCTGCTAAGAAAAAATAAATTTAGTTTTTACTAAAATACTGGGCTTTGAGGGATTACAGTCACCATCATCTATAAACAAGGCATTTTTGGAAGAATAGTATAAAGAATATCTTAAGTCATTAAACATGAATTAGAACCTCATTATTCATCAAACTTTTTATTACACATTAACAAAACAGTCAAATATTTTTCTGTCAACACTCTATACAGCAAAAGTGCAAGGGACTAGAATAGGACATCAATTGGAGTACAATGCAAACAGCCTGAATAATTCACAAATTGGCTAACTGGATGGTGAGTAACAGCCTTCCCTTGAAGCAACTACGTATATAAAAAGTCCTTCTTACCTGGAAGAAGTATGACTGCAGAGGTTGATCCTTGTTTTCTTCATCCACGTATAGTCCTCCTACCACATATATCTGATTTTGCTGGGTAACAATGCTGGAATGATTTCTGGGAATCTGCTCAGCCAGTGCAGTAAGGTAGCATTCATTTTCCGTGGGGTCATAAGCCACTGCTGCTGTGTCATTAACCAAGAGGATGAGGTCTTTTACAAACATTCCATGCCTGGGAATGTCATTCAGGTAACCAGGAAGTAAATCTTCATCCCCAACATCACCATTCACCTCACCAGCCCCAGTCTTCTGCACATTTTTGCTAGGTTCTGGGAGTTTGCCTGTGAAAGCATCTTTTAGAACTTTGATTTTTTTCTGGAGGTCTGGGTTGCTTTTAATTATATCATCTTTCTCAACATGATCCTTAAAATATTTTTCTGTCATAAGGCGAAAACGGATACAATCAAACACTTCGCTAAGGTTTTTAACCCTGTTTTCCTTGTCTGTTCGCACCCATTTCATCACTGCCTCAAATACTGCTTCTTCTTTTTCCACATTTAGGCTGTCATTTGAAATGACTGAGATCAGTTCCTGTGGAGACAGTTGCATAAAGTCCTCTTCCTTACAAATCTGTACAAAGCGATCAGACACAAATTCACGGGCAGAAATGGCGAGTCTTGGGCAGTCAAGGAGAAGTCCTAATCTTAGGATGGCTAGACAGTTACCAGGAGCAAGTCTTTTCTGAAGATAAGAAACGCAGACAGTAAACACTGAGGGGATCTGAAAGCGGCTGGCCAATGCAAAAATATCTTGCACATTTCCATCATTGAGATCAATACTGGCAGAGTACAGGTATTTGATGATTAAATCAAGTATAGCAGGATCCACATTATCTAGCACTACCTCCTTTTTTTTCGCCTCATCAATTTCAGATAAAAAGTACTCACGGAAGTAAGGACTACAAGCTGACAAAATCAATCTGTGGCAAGGAAGACTTTTGTCACCTGCTTTTAGGGTGCAATCGATGAATTTTTTCTCATCCAGGAGATCTTTTAGACCATCCTGAAGAAGGGTGGATTGGTAAAGTCGCAGTTCCTCTGCAAGTTCCCGCTGGGAATCCATTCTGTGAGTAACCTGGGTAAGGAAGGGGACACTGAAGGCCTTAGCTCCTTGCAGCACACAGGTCTAGCTGTAAAAAGGCAGATCAGTGTGCTTTGCCCAGCTTGAAGCCTTTGCAATTTAATCCCACCAGCTAAATATAGATACCAACTCTAACAACGGGAATTTAGGAGAGCTGGCTTGGAAAGAAGAGTTGTTCTTGCAGCTGTTATAGATTGAAAGTAACAACTGGAACATTTAGTCACTGAGGAAACAGCTAAGAAACAAGATATTTAAGTGAAGTTGAAAGCTTAAAAATAACGCATTAGAAGATATACTAATAAAGGCTGCTACAAGAAAATGTTTATTGAATTAACAGAAAAATGAATCATAAAAATGAGTCACTCCTCTAAATATGTTCTAGTGTCAAGCTACTTGACTGTCTGAATTAATGATGCAAAGGTCAAGAATATGAGATGTGTTCATTTGAATACTCATAAGCAAGATCCCATTTCCAATAATTGTTACATACAAATTTTTACTTTCTACTCAAAACAGTGGAATATAGATATTTCTTTTAGAAGTAGTAAACTTAAAGATGTTACTTATGTACTAGTTTTATAAAACCTTTAATGTTGCCATGATAATTGAAATAAGAAATGCAGAGGAATTGCTAATTTTCTAAAACATTCCAAATTATCCTTATTCTTACATGGAAAAACTGTAATTAATACTGAATTAAATTATAAAATTATTTATTCATATCCTGCCTTGTTGTACAAAGGATCTAATGTGGCAAATTATAATATAGTAAAATAAAAGCAAAAGGTTAAAAGGAATCACAGGGCCAGAAAAAATAATTAAAAGTCAATGGTAGCGAACGAAAAAGCCCACACACATGCAAATCAGATCACAAAAGATAACCTGTAATTTTTAAAGTGTCAAAAATTATCATTCATTAAAGGTTAAAAAATAGAACAGATATAACCCCATGAGAACAATGTTGTCACTAGAACACAGCAAAATCAAGATGAAGTACCACAACAGTCATAGAGAACAGCCCCCCCACCTTTTTTTAAAAAGAGTATATAACTGGGGACATAATGAAAGTTGTTGATTATAATAGAATACCACATTAATCATGGATGTAGAAGTCATGATTTGAAAGAAAATTGGTCCTTTGTTTATATATAGATGGTATCATATACTTCATTAAATACTTTTATTTATTTATTTTTGAGATAGAGTCTCGCTCTGTCACCCAGGCTGGAGTACAATGGCATGATCTTGGTTCATTGCAACCTCTGCCTCCTGGGTACAAGCAATTCTCCTGCCTCAGCGTCCTGAGTAGCTGGGATTACAGGCACCCGCTACCACCTCTGGCTAATTCTTGTATTTTTAGTAGAGACGGGGTTTCACCATGTTGGCCAGGCTGGTCTCGAACTGCTGACCTCGTGATCTGCCCACCTCGGCCTCCCAAAGTGCTGGGATTACATATGTGAACCACCACACCTGTCCCATTAAATACTTTATTACATAGTCATATTGTCACATTATCTGAACTCAAGTAGGGCTGTAGAAATACTGTAATTTCAAAAGTTGGTGTTCTTACACATGTCCCCCAAAACAAATTCCATGAAGGCAGGGATTGTGGGAGTGTCTGTTCTTTTCAAATGCTATAGCCTAGGGGTTTTGTGAGTGCTTTATAAATATTTGTTGAATGAATGAATGCCCCAGATCAAGGAATTATGTATTTTTAAACTTCAAGGTTTCTATCCATGAGTTAAGGCCTTTTCTTTTATTTTACATCACAGTGAAATCAATGGTACTGTCAGCTGCTAAAACAACAGCTGAAAGAAGAGCTCATTGACTCTTTTTCCATTTATAGATGCCACTAAAGGTTTTAACACGCTAGAAAAAACTAACAGCTGCTTCCTTGTTTAAACAATAAATGACTCATTTCTCTCTACACGTAAAATCTAACATTTGAAAAGATTAATGAGTCAGATACAAACATCATATGACATCTGAGATTATTACTTACTAGTCGGCAATTTTATAGTCTCTTCTGCTTGAAAAAAAAATATTTAAACAACAGTTATGGCAGCATTTTATCTGTGACCAGTACAAATTTTTCATACACTCTTTCCCCCCATCACAAAGGTAGTTTATTATAATTCCAACCCTTAAAATGTAGAAATCCTTTTCCATTTAAATGAAGAAACCAGTTTGTAGCTTTTGTTGATTTTTAATAAACTTAGGTTAGTACTTGGTTGTACTGTATGTCTATGGTTGTATACAGAGTTGCATCTTATTTTAAATGTTTTTACAAACTTTTCCGTCTGGAAGAAGAGGGCTCCTTTGGCTAATTTCAATTATTTGAAAAAGATTTCTTACAATGTGTTTTACATGGAAACAGTGGTCAAAAACACTGAATGATGCTAGAAGTCAACAAGTCTTAGCTAACCAAGAAATGAGAAAAATAATATCCTATTTTTGAAAATTCAAAGAAGTTTCAATAAATACAAAGAGAAAGCTAATAAACAAAACTATTTTCTTACAGAGTAAATGTCTTCTTGCCAAAACTACATTGAAATTCTTACAAAATAGCATCCAAAACACTTTAAAGGGGGGTTGATGTATTTCAGAGTTAGTTATAATTTTTAGTTTTTACAAAAATGACAGGTTTAAGGATTACAATTTGTATTAGAGTTGGTTTACATTTGGAGCTATGTGATTATTTATTTATTTATTGAGACGGAGTCTTGCTCTGTTGCCCAAGCTGGAGTGCAGTGGTGCAATCCTCAGCTCACTGCAGCCTCCACCTCCCAGGTCCAACTGATTCTCATGCCTCAGCCTCCCAGGCAGCTGTGACTACAGGTGCCCACCACACGCCCAGCTAATTTTTATATTTTTAGTAGAGACAGGTCTCACCATGTTGGCCAGGCTAGTCTCAAACTTCTGACCTCAAGTGATCTGCCTGCCTCGGCCTCCTAAAGTGTTGAGATTATAGGCATGAGCCACCATGCCTGGCCAGGAGCCATGGGATATTTAAACCAGATTTTTACAATTAAGAAAGCAGAATTTTGATTATTCCATAAGAATAGTCTTTTTCTTTTAAATAATACTTTCAAAACGTTAAATGGTACTGCATAAATTCTTTATTAAACCGAACATGATACAGTCACTTAATATCTGAAAACTAAGACTTTACAGGTATTAAGTACAAAATAAACATTTATAAACTAGGTACATTTTGATGACAATTTTAAATATAATTTTTAGAAAACTGAAGTTTTCTAAATGACTTTTTCCTCAATCATTAAAAAAACTCTTACAAGTTTTAAATATAAAAGCTGTAAGTATAAAAACTATTCCATGACTTATGGCAGGTGACTAGTATATTTAAACTAGAGATATCTTTAATAGAAATCCATCTCAACTCAAGATCAATCAACTCATTACTTCCCAAAGTCCCTGTAGGGTGAATCCATCCTTCAATTTCTCTATTGCAAGCCCCAGTTCTTCTGAAAATACTGGTTCACGATCTTGTTGCTTTTTGGGAGACAGGAGGATAAGATGGGAATAGAGAAGGTGGGCAAGGAAGAGGAAAAAAACAAAAAAATAGGTTTCACATAAGTTTGTGAATGCGAAATGTTGGAATTTAGAAACTTTTTTCATATACTGTAGGTAAAATAAATGTCCTTACCTTATTGCCATCAGCAAAATAAGCCTATAAAGACAAAGAAAATTCTATTTCACAAACTGGACATATAATATTCTAATAGATCAGTGGGCTAAGGTACTTAATTTGCAGAATGATTTTATAACTAAATGTATTTCACATTCTGTTACTGTGAAATGTTTTTTTCATCTGTCTCTACAATGCTGGTAGCAGAATTCACTCTGTTAATGTTTATAAGAGTTACATCTTAAGTTGTAAAAAATGTGCTTTGTAATGTATGATTAGCATTGTTAACTTGAAAGGAGATAAAAAAGAATGACTTAACCGTCATATGGCAAGAAACAGGTAAAAAAGAGAAAAAAAGAAAAGAAAAAGAACGACTTAGAAGCTATACAATTTCTTCCCTACATTTGGTTTAGAAGATAATACTGGCAAAACAAAACAAGTACTTCAATGTGTCAGCAAATGAATATAGTTTGAGGTAGTAGTATAATTATTTTATACTAATTTCACACCTTTGTTTCAAAGTATTTGTTACCAGACAGGTATTCTAGTCAGATTAATAGCCATAGAATGGAGAAAGCACTATTATTTTGGCTATAAGTTAAATGATACCAATTTGGAAATAGGAAGGCTATTGTTCAAATACATGTCCTTTTCAAAACAAGATCCCTATAAAATAACAGATGAACATTTCATAAAAATTAATGAAAGTATAGATTTTAAATTAACTTAATTAACAATATTTAACATGTTCTATTCACAGTATGAAAAAACTTTACATATCTAAAATCCTAAAATCCGCTGAATAACTAAGTTTTCAAAGTATTTATTTCCTTTTTTTTCTTTTTTTATAGAAATGGATTTTTGCCATGTTGCCATGTTGGCCAGGCTGCTCTTGAACTCCTATCCTCAAGCAATCTGCTTGCCTCGGCCTCCCAAAGTGCTGGGCTTACATGTGTGTAAGCCACAGTGCCTGGCTTCAAAGTATTTCTGATTTTGGTAATTTAAAAGTTATTGTCACAAAAGAAATCCCTCACTAAAAATATTATCTTCAAACTCAGGTATAAGATACCATCAAAATCTGAAGTTATATGGTGTTTCATACACTTACACTATTATTTTATTAAACAAGACTGAGATAAAATCCTTAAGAAATTTAATGCTCTCCTTTGTGATGCTCACCACAAAAGCATCCGTGTGATCATCAGAGTCTATTTCTACATCATCTTGAATTTGTTCGACTGTCAGAGCTTCAAGTGGCTGGGGCTGAAAATCAGCAGATGTTAAAATGCATCAGAGACAATATTAAATGTACCATGAGAACTGCAAATACTTTTAAAATAACAATTACAAACTACTAAAGTCTATAAAAATCATGGTATAATTCACGTTTTATTAAAAAACTAACTTGAGTAATAAAACTAATCAAGTAAACCTAGGCTTTCATATCTGAAGTCAATATCATGAAAAGAACTAGAGAGAGAAATTTACACATACTTAATACTCAGATATCTTTAAAGAAAAAACTCTGAGTTGACTTTCAGTTTCTTTCACATTGTTTAGAAAAACTAAGTTTTGCATAATAGCAAATGTTCAGTTTTCCTCAGAATAGTCATTATATAGAATTTGTGAAAAGTAAAAGAACTAATATTTTTATGGAATATTCTAAAGGTAAAGAATAAAATGTAGAACTAACATTTATTTGTTCATTTTTCAAATATTTGAATATCCCCTTTGTTATATTAGGTAATATGCCAGTACTAACAAGGGTTATAAAATCCTACCCTTAAACACAAAGGGTAGAGAAAAAGATAAAACACAATGACCGATAACTAAATATTATGTTGAACCATAAGAAACTACCATTTTTTATGTCAAAATGATAAAATATCAACACTATCATATGATTCAACCTACAAAAAGCAGTTATAACAAAGCTGAAGATAGCCTTAGTGTTTCAACCACGTTCAGAGTTGTGTGACTATGTGCAAGTAAATTAACTGAGCCTCAGTCTCCTTAACTGCGGGATAACAATAATAATAATACACCTCACAGTATCATTGGGAAGATTAAATGTGATGGTGCATATAAAGTGCTTAGAGCACTGAAAGACAAACAGCAGATATTTAACACAGTCATCCAACAACTATGAATATTCACTATTATGTGCTAGTTTTGACTGGTGGAGATATAGCCATTAAACAGACAAAAACCGCTGACTTCATGGAGATCACTTATAGTGGAGGAGACTGATTAATTCTGAAAGGAAGGGAGGAAGGAGAGAGAGAGAAAGTAAGCAAGCAGAATAAAGTGATGGGAATTGCTGTTTTAGAAGAACAGTGAGGGAAGATCCTGAAGAGATGGCATTTGAGTAGGAAGTCACATGAGGTGAGACAGTGAGCTATTATGGCTAGCTGCTATTATGTACTGGGGTCAAAGAACAGGAGAAGAGAACAATCGAAACTTAGAGAATGGGTAGGGGAACTAACCTGTCAAGCATCTCCCATGTGCCAGGCATTTAATGGACATGATCAATAACTTTCTAAGAAAGATTATGTCTGTTTTTCTCTTTTATTTTTTTTTTTGTTTTTGTTTTTTTTTTTTTTTTTTGAGACAGAGTCTCGCTCTGTCGCCCAGGCTGGAGTGCAGTGGCCGGATCTCAGCTCACTGCAAGCTCCGCCTCCTGGGTTCACGCCATTCTCCTGCCTCAGCCTCCCGAGTAGCTGGGACTACAGGCGCCCGCCACCTCGCCCGGCTAGTTTTTTGTATTTTTTTTAGTAGAGACGGGGTTTTACCGTGTTAGCCAGGATGGTCTCGATCTCCTGACCTCGTGATCCGCCCGTCTCGGCCTCCCAAAGTGCTGGGATTACAGGCTTGAGCCACCGCGCCCGGCCATATTTTTTTAAGAGAGAGGGTCTTCCTTTAAGAGATAGGTCACTGCTGCAGTGCAATGGCATGATCATAGCTCACTGTAGCCTTAAACTCCAGACCTCAAGCAATCCTCCCATCTCAGCCTCCTGAGTAGTTAAGACTACAGGCGGGCCACCACCACAGCTGGTTAATTTTTAAAATTTAAAATTAAAATTTTTTTTAAATTTAAAATTTTAAAATTTAAAATTAAAATTTAATTTTTATTATTTTAAATTTAATTTTAAATTTAAATTTAAAATCTAAAATTTTAAAATTTTAAATTAAATTTTAAAAGTTTTTAAATTTTAAAATTTTAAATTAAATTTTAAAAATTTTAAAATTTTAAAAAAATTTAGTAGAGACAGGGTGTCACTATGTTGTCTTATTATGTTGAGGCTGGTCTCAAACTCCTAGCCTCACGTGATTCTCCCCAGCTGCTCCAAAGTGCTGGGATTATAAGCTTAAGCCACCGTGGCTAGCCCTATATCAATTCTGAGAAAACTGAAGCTCACATTTGCTTAGGATCACAAATAAATGATGAAACTGGGATTGAAAGTCAGGTTCTAAGGACCATGCCTGTTCTGTAACATTATTTTACAAAGAAGAAAAATAGCTAGAAACAGGGAAGAGACTGGTATAACTGAAAGTGTAAAATAAGATAATGGGAAAAATGAAGGAATACTTCAAAGTTTTCAGTGCAGCTGACTTTGACAGTGCCAAAAACATAAGTAAACAAATCAATAAATCAGCAGGTTGCTGCTTTTGAGAAAAAGATGAGGAGGCCAGTTTTAGGTATGCCAAGTTTGAGATGCTCATCCAAGTCCTAGTGTATCTTATTGACTTGCATAATTATTTAAATTACTAAGATAAATCTGAAATAAGAAATTTCACTAATGTCATTTGGGATGCTCATCTATATGAAAATATTAAAGGGTATTTGGAACCATAAGCTGAAAGAATATGTCAAGGTCAGAAGGAAAGATCTAGAGTCATCCACAAAAGTACAAGTTGAAGAAGCTGAACAAGCAGGTGATATTACCAAGGAATATACAGAGAAGGCAGAGTGAAAGGGAGACTGCTGAAAGAAGAGCATGTTGGGAAGAAAAAGAAAGGATGGTTCAGATGATGAAATACATAGTGTATGTAATACAATGTCAGAAACCCAGATGCAAGTTTTAGCTAGAAGGACAAATATATAGAATTTGACAGGGAGGGAAAAAATTAAGTACAAGGAGCACTACCAGGCAACAAGGGCCTCACTAAAGTCACATGCTGTAGTCCAAGAGCAGAAGGAGAGATACAACTAATGGCTGTGACATGGCTCAGCATGCGAAGAAGCCCCAGCAGGGGCACCGATCATAAAGTAAACGGCAAGGGTACCAACAATAGAGTGCATAATGAGGGTGCCAGTAAAAGAACAGACAGCAAGGGAGTCTACAATCGAGTGATCAGTGGTGGGACCAGGACAGAGAGGACAGCAAGGACAATGGCAGTGGAGCAAATGGCAAGGGCACCTCTGACAGACTGGACAGTGACTGTCCCAGTGATAGAGCAGACAGTGGGGGGCACCAACAATAGAGGGGACAGCAAGTACATCAGAGTTAGCGCCTCTAGCAAGAGTACTGGTGATAGAGTGGACAGTAACATAAGTAACAAAGGACACCTCTAATGGAGTGGGTAGTGAGGACACAACTGATAGACTGGATGATGAGGGTCCCAGCTGGAGAGACAAGTGAAGCCAAAAGAGAGCTCATGTACCTGGAGAGCAGGGAATACTAGCAGCAACCGGGAAAGAAATAATGAAGAAGACAAAGAGCAGACATGTGGGCAGGATATGCAAAATATTTCATAACTGATATGGCAGAAGTACGGATCAACAGGAATGGATGCAGGCCGTGTTGATGTAGCCTGCTCCTGGAGTTGCTATATTGTGGAGTACTAAGGAAGAAGATGGTATTCATGAGGCCTGTAAGGTTTGTCCATGCTCATAGGGGGCTGACATAAAATAAAAATCTGACAGAGTGAGAGACTCAAGTCTGTCTGTATCAGAGGAGCATTGCACATGGAAATTTACTTAGGTGGCTGCCCACCTTCAAGGGCAGGTATCGAGGGCAGGAATGAATGATGAAGCAGCCAACTAGAAGACAGGTGGTAGGTACCAATTAGTGATAATCCAGGAGCTGTGCCCACTTGGGCAGAATCTGTATATTCACCATTTTAAACACAGTTCAAAATGTGCACAGTGGTATTTACATCTGAATTTTATAGATTGCATAAAAGCAATGCAAACTTTATTTCACATACTCAACAAATTACCTTTTCTTCCATCTCATAATCAACTCCAAATATGGGACTGGCAGAATAGACTTTGTGAAGTGAATTGATTTCCTTAACTGATTCTTGTAGTTTTTCCACAGGATCTATTTTAAAGCCAAGAACATATCCACCACTCTACAAGATAAAATAATAATAAAAAATCCAACAAGTCTGAAGAACAGTATTCATAGTATAAGATAAATTATAGCTCAAATTGTCCTTATTTTAGAGCATAATACATAAGTTCATTTTTTCAATTAAACTTTTTATTATGAAAAATTTCAAACATACACAAACACAGAAGAGCACAAGGGAGCCTCCATGGAGCCATCATCCAGCTTCAAGAAGCAGCAACACGTGGCCAACTCTGTTTCATCTGTAACCTTGCTCTCACCTGAACCCCTCCTCCCCCAATGCAGGCTTATTTTGAAGTATATCCAAATATAAGTTCATCTGAAATATCAAAGGTAACCTTTCAAGATTTAAAAAATACACTGTAGACTGTGAAGGCCAAGGGAACTATGTTTTTCTTGAACTAGGCCTTGAAAAGGAACAGACTACATGAAAAGAAGAAAGGAAACGGGCCATCTGAGGCTATCTCCTTGAAGAATTAGGAAAGAAACTGGGCCATGATACAGTGTTTTGAGAGGAGTGTTAAAAAACTAAGTAGCATACCGTAATAGATGAGAGTATATGTTCTGGGTTAAGAGCACATGCTTTTATGTTCAAATTCTGGTTCTACCACTAATTCACTAGCTATAGGATACTTAGAAACTTTCCTTAACCTTTCTAAGCTTCAATTTTCTAACCATAAAATGGTTATCAAGTTGTCATATTAAATAAGAGAAACATATATATGACATTTGGTACTGTTCTTGGAACAGAGTAAATACTCAATAAATGGCAGCTGTAGGCCAGGGGAAAGGAATAAGCAGACATTCATGTTTAAATTTAGAAGGTAGATAAGTAATTTTATAAATCACTTTTAAAAAGTGTATTTAAAATTTTAGCCAGTCAAAACTACTACCATGAGACCAGCATGTTTTATTTAAATACATTTCTGCAAAAACCTGGCATAATGGAGCACAGCAGGTTATAAATAGCATATAATGTGTGTGTGAGAATGTAAGACCTCAAATCGTGTGTGTACACAAATATATGTTTGTGTTTCTCAAAGACAGTCTTGGTAAATCAGTCAGACTTGAGATCACAGCTTAGCCCCATCACTTACTAGCTGTGAGATCATGGGTAAGGTTCCTAACTTCTCAAAGCCTCAGTTTCCTTGACTATAAAATGGAGGAGAAATAGTAGCTGTATCATAGGGTTGTGTAAAGATTGAGACAATGCATGAAAAGCCCTCAGCACAATGATTTGATTCTGTCATTAATAAGTGATGATCACAAATGATCATGTCTGTCCAACAAAAAAGCATAAGCAGGATTCTTCCTCTGGGGACAATTTCTGTATGACTTCAAACACTTCATATATAACTTCATATTAAAGCTAATATTCTTCTCAGATGTAAACTGATTACTATACAAGTAAAACTAAAAATCTAGACTGTCACATAGTTTTAAAAATCAAAGATTAATAAAAATAAACAAGATCTTACCTGCTGAGAGCTTTCTATGACAAGAGCTAAACCAAATTTTGAATCTCTAATCTTTATTGAACGCTAGATACAAAATGAAAAAGAAAAACATGCAAGTTTTTATTAATTGAATAGTGACTCTTTAACTCAGTTTTTAAACTTTACACAGTATTTACTTTTCATAATCTAAAGAACAGAATTCTCCTCCTTCCTTCATTAAACTCCCACAGAGATCAAATAAAAGAAACAAGACTGAAAATAGGTGGCAAACTTTTAAGAGGCAACGCAAGAAAGACATCTCTGAAATAGGCACAAAATTCCCTGACTCAAATATTTCTCACTTCCAGAGAGTGAACATTTTTAAAAATTAGAGACAATTAAATTAATTAGGTCTCATTCAGCCACCCAGGGCAGAGTGCAATGGTGTGATCATAGCACACCACAGCCTCAAACTCCTGGGCTGAGGGATCCTCCTCCTACCTCAGCCTCCTGATTAGCTAGGACTACAGGCATGTGCCACCATGCCCAGCTACTTTTTAATTTTTTGTAGAGATAGGGGTCTCACTACACTGCCCAGGCTGGTCTGGAACTCCTGGCTTCAAGCAATCCTTTTTTTTTTTTTTTTTTTTTTTGTTGAGACGGAGTCTTGCTCTGTCGCCCAGGCTGGAGTGCAGTAGCCGGATCTCAGCTCACTGCAAGCTCCGCCTCCTGGGTTTACACCATTCTCCTGCCTCAGCCTCCCAAGTAGCTGGGACTACAGTCACCCGCCACCTCGCCTGTCTAGTTTTTTTTTTTGTATTTTTTTAGTAGAGACGACGTTTCACTGTGTTAGCCAGGATGATCTTGATCTCCTGACCTCGTGATCCGCCCGTCTTGGCCTCCCAAAGTGCTGGGATTACAGGCTTGAGCCACCGCGCCCGGCCAAGCAATCCTTCTTTCTCAGTCTCCCGAAGTGCTGGGGTTATAGGCATAAGCCACGGTGCCCAGTCTGAACTTTTAAACAAAAGGCTAGGAATCTTTCAGTTTTGGTAAGCCAGTGTCTTTTGTAGCTCCTAAGGCTAGATTAGTTTGTTAAAGTCACATGTGCTTTCTGTTTCTTCCATCATAGGTGGCTACATTCTTAAAAGAACCTCCATTCTATTTAAGTTTTAAAAAAAAGTTTGAATATTTATCACTAGACATCAAGGAAGGTTGGGATAGATCAAGTGTCATTAACATCAACTGGTAAATGTGATGTGAGGACTAAGCTTGGTCAGCGGAAGATAGGCGGTGACACCAGTGGCCTGGGAGAAGGGGAGAGTAGATGCAGAATGGCAGGTAGGGCCTGTAGAAGTGACAGAAAATGTACCTGCTGGCAGGGTACGGGAGAACCACGGAGGACCTAACACTATGACCAGGAGACCGAAAGCCCAGAGAAGGGTAATCTGGCAGGTGATGATGGGATGCCATGCTTCTAGACAGACAGGCAACTTTGAGAAACAGACTAAGAAAAAGAAGAAAGGCTTTGATGATAATTGTTATGAAAACCTGGCCTTTCACCTGGGCTACTTTACACCCCACCAAGCGTATATACAATCCCAGTTAAGAATCATAGAACACTGGCTAGGGGCGGTGGCTCATGCCTGTAATCCCAGCACTTTGGGAGGCTGAGGTGGGCAGACTGCTTAAGTCCAGGAGTTTGAGACCAGCCTGGGAAACATGGTGAAACCCTGTCTCTACAAAAATTACAAAAAAATTGGCCAGGTATGGTGGTGCACGCCTGTGATCCCAGCTGTTCAGGAGGCTGAGGTGAGAGGATCACCTGAACCTGGGAGGTGGCGGTTGCAGTGAGCCAAGACCATGCCACTATACTCTAGCCTGGGTGACAGAGTAAGACCCCTGTCTATAAAAAGAAAAAAAGAATCACAGAACACTGGCATTCTGGCTTTCAACAGGTAATCTAACTAGGTGTCTGTGGGTGACACAGGCTGGTAAGACAGAAACTGGCAAGAAGCTGATATAAATATCTATAGGAGTGGGGTCAGGGTAATGGCTGAGGTGTAGAGCTGAAGTTAGACTGACTGCTGCAGTGACAGACTGTGATGATATCAGATTGCAAGTTGTTTGGGCCAATTGAATTCATTCCAGAGGCCATATTTGGCAATTCTATTCTTAAATAACAAAAAGAACAGAAAGCACAAGGTTGTTTACTACTCAATAATTATTCAGTGTAATAGAAGTTAGGTTAGGCAAGCTGTAACACGTTAATGCAATATAAAAAAGCAATAGCAATACAAACACCAATTTGTCAAATACCTATGTAGATTTTGTTACATTGTCCCAGCCTTGATTATAAATTCTTATGTTTCTTTTGATAGCAAGAAATAATTTTCTTCCTATGAGATTCTATGGCTTTCTGTTTAATATGTTGCTTTTCTCCATCAGACTGAAAGCCCCTTGATGGCAGGAACTGTATACTGGTTCATGATTTTCATGATTGTGTCTCTAGCACCTGGCACAGAGTAGGTACTCAAAATTTGGCATAAAAATGAATGAATTGTCAGAAATTTTAAAGAAACTCAGAAATCAAATAATTTAGCCAAAGATAGGGTTGGGAATATTTTGAAAAGAATTATTCTTCTCATGGGCCAGGAATTCTTTTCTTAAAAATGGTATTTTCCAGGTATCACATACATTCTGTCTACTCAATAAATATTAATAAAACTCTTTAGTCTTAAGACTATATATCCTACAATAAGGGCAATTATCACAGGATAACCTCATGAGATTTTCATTAACTATTTTTATGTTCCATCTAATTTGTTCTAGAATTCTGTAAGTAGTTTCTTCATATAAAATGAAATTATTTAGTGGATTGAAGTTTACAGTTTGTTTCACTGAGTCACTTATTTATCATAGCAGCAGCAGAGTGCAAAGAACTATCTTTACCTACTCTCAAAACAAACTGGTCTCAGATATAGTCAGTTCTCATTTTGAATTTTAATAGTTGTTTTTTTAAAAAAAATAGAGAAGGGGTCTAGCTATGTTGCTCATGCTGGTCTCGAACTCCTGACCTCGAGCAATCCTCCCGCCTCAGCCTCTCAAAGTACTGAGATTACAGGAATGAGCTGCCAAACTCAGCCGGATTTTAACAGTTTTAACTGAACTTAAGCTGAAAGTATTATCACAAAAAATCATCTTGACTCCTTTCACTAAATCTGTGGTATGAATCCAGCTTGCATTACATTCTGTATCTAAATACAATGAAAGCAGTTCATTTGCAGAATTAATAAATTCCTTCTGGCTTTTAAAAGCTTTAGAGCAGAAAATGACAAGAGAGCCAAGAAAAACTGTGGATCAGTGTGCTAAAGCTATGCCAAGGAAGCACCACACACCTGCCTCATGAAAAAGTTACAGAAAACTTTAATAATTAAAGCCCTCTGGATGGAATCTAAGACACCTTACTCTGTATAACTATTGAAATTTTTAGAATCCAGTATATTTCTCTTCTAATAGCAAGTTGATAATGGTGCTGCTTCTCTGGAATATAGTACAATTGGATCTTTTCTACATTGAAATATTTCATAGTAAATTATCAACATCTTTAAAATATGCCCTCAGCTAATAACTGCTACCACTTAAAAAAGGAAGAGAGAACTCCTCTAATCCTAAAAGTCCAATTAACTATTGAACAAAAATATTTATTTTATGTTAAAATAAGGTCATCAAAATGTATGTACTTACAATTTGCAGATATGGTATACTGACATTAAAACTGTCATTCATATTTGCATGCCATACAATTCTCACATTGGTAATAAAAAAGGTTCCTAAATTGCCCTGTAAAAGACAGCAATGAGATACAGAAATGATCATTTTTTTGGATACCTATTCTTAATTTTCTAATCACCAGAATAACTTATTTTTACAGCAGCAAGAAATACCAAAGTTGAGTATCAATGACTTCATCATTCATCGATGGCAGTACAATTAGATGACTGACAGCCTGGACTCTGGAGTCAGGCTGCCTAATCATTAAACCATTAGTACCTACCAACTGTCTGACCACAGGGAAATTTCTCCTTGATGTATTTTGTCAAATGTAAAATGGAGATCTGATTAAATATCCCATGTAAATCAATCCCTTAGCACAGTGTCTAAATGTTAGACCTTACTAAAATTATCAATAAAAACCTTGGACAGGTGAAGGCAAAGGAGTTGTGGCAAGAGAGAGAAACAAAACATATGTAACAGCCCCCAACAATCCACATTAGATTGTATTCTTTATAAGGATAGGAGTGGAGTTACTCTGTTCCATAGTTAGATCTTTACCACCTAGCATAGCACCAGGAGTTTTTGATTCATTAATTAAGGACACATTCCAGGATTATCAGGTATTTCATTGTATTGAATTGAAAATAGGGATGTTATTGTCAACCTAACTTGTACTTATCAAAAAATAATATGCTTTCCTATAATGCTAATTTTAACAATTAGAACTGACTACGTAAATCCAACGATGAATGGAAAAATGATTACCAAAACACTCTCCCAAAAGGTTCACGAGTTCTTTACATAGTACCTGATCACTGGATAAATTCCATACTCCATTTATTTTATCATATACATGTTCTTGTGGTAACAGTCTTAGTTGCTTGTTCTGAATTAGTGCACTTCTTAATTTAAAATCACGATACATTTTAGAAGTTTCATACGCTCTGTGAAAAAGAACAAACAAAAGACAATCTGAACTGAAAATGTGATTTTCTTGATGTTTACTTACTTACTAAAATATACAGTTGTTAATATTTATGAACATTACTCAAATAATTATGATAAATTTAATATTTTTATTTTTTAAAAATTGTTTTTATAGAGACAAAGTCTCAATACCTTGCCCAAGCCAGGCACAAACTCCTGGGCTCAAGTGATACTCCTGGCTCAGCTTCCAGAGTAGCTAGGACTATAGGCATGTGCCACTGCACCCAGCTATATTTTTCTTTTTAATAAGGTCTGGTAATTACAGTTTTTTGTAGAATTTGTCATTTTAGTGTTATTATTTACATATTTTATCTCAATAACCTATTTTTTCTTTTTTTGAGATGGAGTCTCACTCTGTCATCAGGCTGGAGTGCAGTGGTGCAATCTTGGCTCACTGCAACCTCTGCCTTCCAGGTTCAAGTGATTCTCCTGCCTCAGCCTCCCGAGTAGCTGGGATGACAGGTGCATGCCACCACGCCAGGCTAATTTTTGTATTTTTAGTAGAGACGGGGTTTCACCATGTTGGCTAGGATGGTCTCGATCTCTTGACCTCGTGATCTGCCCGCCTCAGCCTCCCAAAATGCTGGGATTACAGGCGTGAGCCACCGCACCTGGCCCCTATTTTTCAATACATATGGAAATTGCTTTTTCTATCAAAATGCTACCTTTTCTTCATTTCCTTGTTTTTCAAAGGACATAAACAGGCATCCAATTATTAATACTTTTTCTCAGCCAGGCACAGTGGTTCATACCTGTAATGCTAGCACTTGGGGAGGCCGAGCTGGGCAGATCACTTGAAGTCAGGAGTTTGAGAACAGCCTGGCCAACATGGTGAAACCCTGTCTCTACTGAAAATACAAAAATTAGCCAGGCGTGGTGGTATGCACTTGTAGTCCCATATACTTGGGAGGCTGAGGCAGAAGAATTGCTTGAAACCAGGAGGCAGATGTTGCAGTGAGCTGAGATTGCGCCACTGCACTCCAGCCTGGGCCACAGAGTGAGACACTGTCTCAAAACAAAAACAAAAACAAAAACAAAACAATTACTTTTTCTCACTGCAACCTGAAAACATGCTCATATCTACCTCCATACAGAAAACTAGAATGAATCTGTACTGATTCCAAAAGGGACCCTAAAGGGAGAAGGGGGAAGGAGGAAGAGAAGAACGGGGAGAGAGAGGGGGAGAAAGAGGGAGGAAGAAGGAGAGGGGGAGGGAGAGAAAGAGAATTAAATCCCTATAATTTTTTCAATGTCTATTGATAATAAATACAGAAACCCTGATTAACTTTTGATTAATTTTAATATTTCACATAAACAGGCTAAGTTACCTATTTAACAAAAGTAAAGTTTTCTTAGCCTTAATAAGAACAGATTCATATATTCAATGTTGAACTTCTAATTTTTATTTTAATTAATCTTCTAATATATAAATTGTGAAAGAGCAGAATTTTAGCACTCTGCTTGTAAATCTTAATTTTCTTTAGTGCTGTTATCATCAATACTTAACCAGTGGAAGAAATGGAAACTATTTATGC
This sequence comes from Macaca mulatta, assembly GCF_049350105.2. Classification (NCBI taxonomy): domain Eukaryota; kingdom Metazoa; phylum Chordata; class Mammalia; order Primates; family Cercopithecidae; genus Macaca; species Macaca mulatta. The sequence goes on along the minus strand of NC_133417.1, from coordinate 74,393,348 downwards.
TATAAATTATTTTTTTGGAGAAGCGCATAGTGTTTTTAATACTATTAAAGACAAGCAGCTTCTGTTCCCTTCATATTCCATTTAGAACTTTTCATTTCACAGTACTTCTTTAAGTGAAATAAAGAGCTAAGGTTTAGGTATATGCCCAAGAGAACTGAAAACATACGTTGACACAAAACTTATACACAAATGTTCATAGTAACATTATTCATCATGGCTAAAAAGTAAAAAACCCAAATGTCCATCAACTCATAAACAGATAAACAAAATGTGGTATGCTCATACAATGGAATATTCTTTAGCTACAAAAAGGAATGAACTACTACTACTACTGATACATGCTACAACATGGATGGACCTTGAACACACTGTGTAAGTAAAAGAGGTCAGACATAAAAGGCCACATGTTATATGATTCCATGTAAATGAAATTTCCAGAATAGGCAAATCCATAGAGACACAAAAAATTAGAGGTTGTCAGGGGCTGTGGAGGGGAGGGAATGGGGAATGACTGCTATGGGTAAGGGGTTTATTTTGGGAGTGATGACAATATTCTGGAATTGGATCTTGGCAATAGTTGAACAGTAAACTGTGAATATACTAAAACTATCAAACTGTATACTTTAAAATTGTAAATTTTATGAAAAATTTTATGTGAATTATATCTTAATTAAAAATTAAACTATTATATAGATCAAAACATCAATAAAATTAAAAATCAAATAAACTAGGAAACTAAAAATAATATTTGCAATATATATGACAGCTAAGGGCATAATTAAGAAATTTATAAGAAGCCAAAAAATACACAAAATATATGAAAAATGTCAACTTCACTGGCAAATACAAATTAAACAAATACACACATACATACACATACATACACAATTATATACACACATATATACACATACATGTGTATATATCCTGTCATCTTAGCAAAGCTTAAAAAAAAAAATCATAGCACTTAGGGCTGGTTTAAAAAAGAAAAAAAGCCGAGGTAGTAAAAAGAATTTAGCAAACAACAAGAAGAAAAAATATAAAAACAAAACAGACTGGGTGAAGTGGCTCACATGTGTAATCCCAGCACTCTGGTAGGCCAAGGCAGGAGAAACACTTGAGCCCAGGAGTTGGAAACCAGCCTAGACAACAAAGTGAGACCCGGTCTCTACAAAAAAAAAAAAAAAAAAAAATTTTTTTTTTTTTTTTTTTTTTTTTTGAGATGGAGTCTCGCTGTGTCTCCCAGGCTGGAGTGCAGTGGCGTGATCTCGGCTCACTGCAAGCTCCGCCTCCCGGGTTCACGCCATTCTCCCGCCTCAGCCTCCCAAGTAGCTGAGACTACAGGCGCCCGCCACCACGCCCGGCTAGTTTTTTGTATTTTTAGTAGAGACGGGGTTTCACCATGTTAGCCAGGATAGTCTCGATCTCCTGACCTCGTGATCCACCCGCCTCGGCCTCCCAAAGTGCTGGGATTACAGGCTTGAGCCACCGCGCCTGGCCAAAATTTTTCTTTTTTGGAGACAGAGTCTCACTCTGTTGCCTAGGCTGGAGTGCAGTGCAGTGATCTCAACTCACGGCAACCTCCATCTCCCTGGTTCAAGTGATTTTCCTGCCTCAGCCTCCTGAGTAGCTGGGATTACAGGCATGCACCACCATGCCCAGCTAATTTTTTTGTATTTTTAGTAGAGGCAGGGTTTCACCACGTTGGTGAGGCTGGTCTTGAACTCCTGAAGTCAAATGATCCACCCGCCTGAGCCTCCCAAAGTGGTGGGATTACGGGCGTGTGCCACCACATCCGGCTTTAGAAAAACATTTAAAAAACTGGCAGAACAGGGTGGTGCACACCTGTAGTTCTAGCTACTCAGGAGGCTAGGGCAGGAAGATCGTTTGAGCTCAGGAGTCTGAGGCTTCAGTGAGTTATGGTTGCACCACTATACTCCAGCCTGGGTGACAAAGCAGGACACTACCTCTATTAAAAAAAAAAAAAAAAGGCTACTAACCTAAAACAAACCAAAATACCAATAAAACTATTCAGGGAAAACACTCAAACATGCCTTCTACCTACTAGAAAAATAATCTTTTAAAGTAATTAATTATGCAACTTGTTTAGCTATATTGAATGAATTCTTTATTTCACTTTACCTACCTTGGTAGCTAATTTAATCTGGTAGAAGTTTTTAATGAATCTTCAGTAGTTTTATGTGTTTTATAAATACTTTCAAAGTGTTTATTAAATGATAATAAAACATGTTCTTCTCAATATCTTTCTGATGTTTACAACAGAGCTTGGAGGAAGATGGTACCACGCTTGTAAGCTTTATTCTCTACAACAGGGGTCCCGAACCCCCGGGCCACCGATAGAGGGGTACTGGTCAGTGGCCTGTTAGGAACCAGCAGGAGGTGAGTGGTTAGGGGGTGAGTGAGCAAGGAAAGCTGAGCTCTGCCTCCTGTCAGATCAGCTGCGGCATTAGATTTTCATAGGAATGCGAACCCTACTGTGAACTGCACGTGCGAGGGATCTAGACTGTGCCCTCCTTATGAGAATCTAATGCCTGATGATCTGTCACTGTCTCCCATCACCCCAGATGGGACCATCTAGTTGCAGGAAAACAAGCTTAGGGCTCCCACTGATTCTACATTATGGTGAATACATAATAATGATATAAATAAAGTACAATAAATGTAATGCACTTGAATCATCTCGAAACTATACCCTCACCCAATCCGTGGAAAAACTGTCTTCCATGAAACTGGTCCCTGGTGCCAAAAAGGTTGGGGACTGTTGCAGTCTAAAACCATAAACTAAAAATATCCAATAATCCATAAAGTATTACTATACCTGTGTACTGCCATCACAGAAGTAAAAAGTCTAGGGCTTCCAGGAACCAAATTTGTAAATATAAATTCAAAACGAGTACTGTTACATTTTGTTAGTATATAAAGAGCTTCAGTTTGGCCTCGTAATTTCTGTAAGGACAAATTTATTTAAAAGTTCAGATTTTAAGAGCAATTTCTCCTTTATAGTGAAAACAAACATCGACCTCAAATATCTAGTTTCTTTAATATATATATATTTCAATAAGATTTTTTAGACTTACAGAGTTAGCAGTCCTTGTTGTAATATTCAATATGCAATTGTAACCGACAGCTAAAATCCAAAAGCAAAGAATGTAAAGAGCATGATACGGCACACTGAGAAAAAATACTTTTCTTAAAAAAAATAGGTATATACAGAACTTTTGACAGTTTAAAAAATTAAACATATATAGAAATAAACTTTTAAAAGTTTTACAGAAATAACTATAAATTTAAATAATTAAAAAAGCTAGAGGGTCAATTCTGTCTCTTTGAACACATAAAAATATAACACAGGAAAAAGGAAGTCTTCATCCCTAAAGCCTCTGCAGCATTCTTTACTGAAAGTTTTAGCACTACTACTAAAAAAGAACAAGTCTAGCTGGATAATCTAAAATACTTTTAAAAAATAAGCGAAACAAAATTTAACACAATGAAAAGCTTATACTTTTATTAGAGCTTCTTCCTTCTTTGGGATTAATCAAAACAAGGGATAGCATGTTCTCAAAAATAATCAAAAAACAAGAACCAAGGTTAAAGGCCTAATCTCACATATGTCCAAGACACAAAATGGACAAACCAAAATAATAATGGATAATTTTGTTTGCATTATGATGTCTAGGATTTCTGAAGGTTTTGTATTTTTATTAACTTAAGATTTCTACATACTTCTTTGGTATCAAAGGCACCATGCAAATTCACTTGACAAAGGATTTTTTTTCTTCAGACTTATCTAACAAAGATACTTACAAACATTGACTCTTGATAATGCCAAAGAGTGCCAGAGAATTCTTAAATTTGTTACCAAGAGTCTACCTAAAAGCACACAGACAAAAAATAGGTTAACTTAAATAAGAACTCATTTTTGCAGCACTGAATGAGGTGGTTATGGAACTTCTGGCCCAGTACCAGAAGCAACACTCAGATATTTTTCATATATTTATTAACTGAAAATATTGTGCATATCCAACCTATATAAGGTAGACAATATATGATTCAGAATCCCAGAGAAACAAAATTTGACAGTTATATAAGGGATACAGATGTTCTCTGCCAATAGCTTTGCTCTAACTCAAACTGACTGAGGAAAGAATTGTGTACTAGTTTTTTTGTCTTGGTAGAAGCTGTTCTGGGTCCCAGCAAGTCATATGTGTACAACTGAGAATGAATATAGGATAATTACACAGCTATTCACTGAAATCACACTTTTCAAAGAACTCTCTCACACACGCTAATCCTTGCTATATGAGTACTTTCTTAGCAGTTCTCATTTAAATGAACCATATATTTATACACATAATTTTGCTGTGAGCAAACTATTTTGTTCCTAAGAAGTTATGGTCAGGCTGAAGTCTATTTAAGGTTTTACACTTTTTGATCTTAGCATCAGACTGATGTTCATACACTGAAATACAAAGTTAGATACTTCATTTCTCAAAATGTGTCCTGTACAATAGTGATCCCTTACTGATGCTCCAAGAAAAAAACAATAAATTTGAGAATGGCATACTAGGTGTATTAGAGATGTACAATACAATTATTAGCATATTATCATAGCTTTGAGATATTCTGAAATAATAAGACTCACTTTGTTTAAACACATTATTTCACCAACAAATTACAATCATAAAATTCTTTTTATGAGTAATCTACAGCCAGCCAGATTATACTATTTCTGAAAACCTCTACAATGTCTAAATCAGAGAAACGAGGTCTGTATGAATACTTGAGTGAAACTGGATAGCAAATGTGGCTCTAAAAAAGATGAACACTTTCTCAAGGGAGATTGTGGAAAATTACAGAATATGTTTGACAAACAATAAGTAACCCAGCATAGCTGGATTATAAAGTTCACACAAGATCATAGAAGACTAGGTATAGTATCCTTCAGTTATTGGTCCAGTGGAAAACAGATGGCACACTCAAGTTAAGATAACTGAGGTTTATTTACAAAAGAAGGAGCAGCAGTTCATGAAATCTGGAAGAAACAAGAGTCCTATGGAGCTGACTGCTTTGAGAGGAAAAACACAGCTAGCCCTTCATTGGGAAGGAACCAGGGCAATAAATACCCAGGCCTCATACTCCTGCCTCCTTTTGATCTTCTGCCACGGCTCTTCCAACTGGAAGCAAGAGTGTACAAGGAACCCTTAGATGTACTCTATACCAGTTATCTTTCCAGGGCAAGGGGAAAAGCGTGGAGAGGAATGCCGGACCTGGATGGACAAATGGAAGACAGCAGCACAGGTGATAAAAGTTGTTTTTGGACATACTAGAAGTTCTTCAATGCTAGACAAATAAGTTCAGACTTAGATCTATTAGGAATGGAGGCAGTAGAGTTGGGGCTGAGGTTTAGGATTGGAATTAGGGAGGACTAAAAATTTTTGAGAAGAGAATAATGACCCTACCAGTTTAGGAATCAATGTAGGCAGTTAGGTTCATCACCCAGCTACGTGACCTTGGAAAAGTAAACTAACCTCTCTATTCCTCAGTTTCCTCATTTGAAAATAAATATGACTGCATCTACTTTAAATTTTTTGTTTTACTGTTTTCATTATTGTTAAATGAGATTACATTTATATAAAAGATTCAGAGGCCGGGCGCGGTGGCTCAAGCCTGTAATCCCAGCACTTTGGGAGGCCGAGACGGGCGGATCACGAGGTCAGGAGATCGAGACCATCCTGGCTAACAAGGTGAAACCCCATCTCAACTAAAAAATACAAAAAAATAACTAGCCGGGCGAGGTGGCGGGTGCCTGTAGTCCCAGCTACTCGGGAGGCTGAGGCAGGAGAATGGTGTAAACCCAGGAGGCGGAGCTTGCAGTGAGCTGAGATCCGGCCACTGCATCCCAGCCTGGGCGACAGAGCGAGACTCCCTCTCAAAAAAAAAAAAAAAAAAAAAAAGATTCAGAACAGTGACTGTCAATAAACATTCCCCAAATAACAGTTATTTAAAAAATAATCCTTTGCAAACTCATTTTTGACCTTTTTTTTTTTTTTTTTTTTTTAAATATAGATACACCGGTTTTCCTTATGCCATTTTACCTAGGCAACATTTTATCTCTACAAATGTGCCATGGGCCCAGGACATCTATGGATTCTTTTACATTTTTATGTCAGTCCCAGGAGAAATTATGGAGTGGGAAGGGTTTGCCATATAAAACCACCAACCACCTCTGTTTGCCTTTTTCTTTGCTCTTGGTATATCTCCTACAACCTCTAGGATTTTTAATGCTACCTCTTTTCTTCTGAAGAACCCCAGCCTACAGCTCCAAACCCAGTGTTCCAGACATGGACTTTCCTCTCTATCCTGCCTAACACCAAAATATAGTTGTCCCTGTTTCTGCTAATCTCCCAAACACTGAAATATGGCTGTCCCTTTTATTCTCACACAGCCTTTTAATACAATATTTTAATCCTTTACAAACTCATTTCTATAACTGACTTTCTGATCATAGATACATTGTTTATGTTTTCCTTATGCCATTTTACACCTAAGCAACATTTTATCTCTATAACTGGGCTATGAGCTATGGGCAGTGTGCAAAGCTAATCTGATAATTTCAAGTCAGGGTACTAACAGTTGAAAATGGATTAACTGTGCTAATCTTCTGGGATACAGTTTTAACATAGGGGGCTCTTGAACTTGGCAATGTCTTAACTTGGTCATTTTCAAACTGCTGAAAGGGAGGGGAAGGAGATGGCTAGAAGGCAGGATTCCCCTTCCATTTTTTAACTCCTTAACGATCAGAAGCACTGCGTACTCCTGTAAAATTTCTAAAGGTTTTTGAGGTCTGGCGCACACACACACACATACGTGTACACACACACACATACACAGTTATTTCTACTTTTATTTTGAGACAGGGTCTTGCACTGTCACCCAGGTTGGAGTGCAGTGGCATGAACATGGCTTACTGCAGCCTCAACCTTCTGGGCTCAAGTGATCCTCCCACCTCAGCCTCCCCAGCAGCTGGGGCCACAGGCGCACGCCACCACACCTGGCTAATTCTTTTTATTTTCTGTAGAGACAGGGTCTTGTTATGTTGCCCAGGCTGGTCTCTAACTCCTAGCCTTAAGTAGTCCTCCCATCTTGGCCTCCCAAAGTACTGGAATTACAGGCAAGAGCCAGTGTAGTTGGCCTATTTTTATTAATAGTAGGATTTCAGGCACTGGAGATTTCTGGTCAGAGAGGCTTTCTGCCCTTCCTAGTCTAAAGTATTAGTACAGGATTCTGCACTCAATGAGTATCTGAAGAATCGAAAAATGTTCTATTAAGAGTTCCTGCCAATCTGTATGAGACTTTCTCTTGGCTTTCTCAAGTTAATTCAGATTTCGTCAAAATACAGCCATCCTGATAGCTGGGATTATTATTCCACCCTCAAAAGCACAAACTAAGACTTCTTGTTTGCTGCTAGATCTTCATATTCCACTCTTATCTGAGCCTGTCAGAAGTATGATCTAAGCATTACTTTAAGGATGGGCCCTAATCACTAAAAGGATCTGCCGGTAGGTGGTGGCAAGTAGGCAGCAGGCCCCTTTGTAAGCCTTTCTTCTCTGAGGGGAACCACCCTCACCTCTATCTCCATTATTTCCTTTGGTGTCTTCAACTGAATCTAAACAATCAATAAAATCTCCGGGTCTTGTTTTCATTTGCCTAAAATGAATATAAAAGTCTGAATTTTATACCTACCACTATACCTGCTTACCATCTATTAGGGACATATTTACTATCTAATATGTCTCTATTAAGAGACATATGTACATTAGCCGGGAGCAGTGGCTCATGCCTGTAATCTCAGCACTTTGGGAGGCTGAAGTAGGTGGATCACTTGAAGTCAGGAGTTCGAGACATATGTACATAAAAGCCAGCAGCATAAATACTACTGTACCAAAAGTTCATGCATTTAAAAATAAGGTCTCTGAGGGGAACCACCATCAGAGAAGAAAGGCTTACAACAGGGCCTGCTGCCTACATGCCACCCCAGAGCAGATCAGAAGAAAGTCTCAGGAAGCAAGCAGCCACTCAAAGGTCTACAGTAAGCATGTTCTGCCAATAAGGGTTACCGTTCCTTCTCTATGATTTATTGATTCCTCCTTTCCTGAATGAAGTATGCTCTATTTCCCCACCTACCCTTTTCTAATAAGAGGTTTACATCCCTCCCTCCTAAACTTCTCCCCCTAAAACATATGCTGGATACATTAAGCTGCCATTCCACATCTTCTATTTTTTTTCCTTGGAAGTAATGATGCTTCCAAGACCTACTGGTCACTGGCTCCAGATAGCTGCTATGGGCAGGCTGGACTTTTAAAAGTGCCAACCTTGGGGAGATTTGGTTTGGGAGGGGCTCTAGGGTCCAGCTGTGCTGGTCCTCGGTGACAGTCAGAGAAGTCTCACAGGATTTTCTAGTACTTGACCTACAAATAGATTTCACAGTGCAGGACTAAATTTGCTCCCCACATATCCATGTCTAGGTGACAACCAGAGGTGATTGATGGTGCATTACTCCTGAATTTTTAAAAAGGAAGCATGGCTCCAGGTACTGCAGCTATGACCTACTTATATTTCACTACCCCATATCCTTTTTTTGGAAAGACAGATCCAATGGTCAGAACTAATGCCCCTTGCAAACAGGCCTACTTGAGTTTTAACAGTTACGTTGGATAAACGTAATGTTAGAACCAGGACTTACTGAATGACCAAACTACATGTTTAATATCTATCCTTTCTTCTGTTTAAATCTGATAAAAGTCTTATGTGAATTTAACTCTCCCCTTCTCACAATTACACTGACAAATGATGCTGTTTCATATATTCTCTAGCTAATATGATTCAACATTTGTAAATTAAACCAGGAATATAAAATACATTTAAAAATATACTCACCTCTATCTCCATTATTTCCTTTGGTGTCTTCAATTGAATCTAAACAATCAATAAGGACTTCTCCAGGTCTTGTTTTCATTTGCCTAAGGTGAATATAAAGGTTTGAATTTTACGGCTACAACTATACCTGCTTACAATCTATTTAGGGAGAAAAGAGACATATGTACATAAAACAGCTAACAGCATAAATAATACTGTACCAAATGTTCACGTATTTAGAAATAAGGTCTTCAAGAACTTCAAGAACCTGCAGATCAGTGGGGCCTGGAGTGATCAGGGCCATCTGGAGTAAGCTAGATTGGCAGGACGTGTTGAATTTTGAAAAATAAAAGGAAAAGAAAAGAGAGTCCTGATTAAAGACCAGGAATAAGAAATGGTAAGGACATGGGAGAAGGCTAGTCAAGCTAGGAAAGAAGGACCATATTGGGAGGTAGTGAGAGAAATACTGTTGGATAACTAAGGAGGAACCAGACTATGGAGAACTCAGAATGCCAGTCTGATAGATTTAGGCCTTATCCTGTGGACAGGAGAGAACCTTCAGAGGTTTCTGAGTAGAGGAAAGGACATCAGAAAATTATGGAAGGAATGGTTAAAGACGAGCTGTATGGGCTGGGTGCGGTGGTTCATGCCTCTAATTCCAGCACTTTGGGAGGCCGAGGCGGGTGGATCATGAGGTCAGGAGTTTCAGACCAGCCTGGCCAATATGGTGAAACCCTGTCTCTACTAAAAATACAAAAAAAAAAAAAAATTAGCCAGGTGTGGTGGCAGGCACCTGTAGTCCCAGCTACTCAGGAGGCTGAGGCAGGAGAATTGCTTGAACCCAGGAGGCAGAGGTTGCAGTGAGCCAAGATTATGCCACTGCACTCCAGTCTGGGCAATAGAGGGAGACTCCATCTCAAAAAAAAAAAAAAAAAAAAAAAAAAAAAAAAAAAAGCTGTATGAAAAGCATCTTCGGAACTTGGCAAATAGATAAATAGATACAGGTGACAAAAGGAAACAAGAGCAGCTTGCTGACTGATAGAATAGATTCGACAGTGTCCAAAAACCTACCAAACTATCTAAAAGAGCCTTCTAATACACTCTTCATAGAGCCAACTCAATTACCTATTGAAAATACAGATATGACCATATCATTTCCCTGCTTAAAAGCCTTCTATATCCTCCCGCTGCCTAGAAGTTGTTAAGTCCAAAATCCTGCGCTGAAAATGTCACAATCTGGCTAATTTATCTTTCTATTTGTACCTCCAACCTCTCTCTGCAGCAGACCCTGCCTTTAGCCAATGAGGTCACAGCTCCAAGACTCTGCTTCTAACGCTTAATTATTTTTTTCTTTTCTGGAATACTCGCCTCCTGTCTAGCCTGACAAGGCTCTGCCCATTCTTCAGGGAACAGCTCAAATAGTATGAATATTTATTCTTCAAGGACTTCACCAGGCAGAATAAATTGTTCTGTTTCTATGAGTCTCAGTTTTTCGTTCCTTTTTTTTTTCAGAATGGTACTTACCACATTTATTATAGTAGTTGTCTATATGTATCCTCTGCATGAGAATGGGGGGATAAGAGTATCATTTCCCATTATTTTCTGTCTCTAGCTATCGGCACAGTAACTAGCACATAGTAAGCACTGATAAATGTTTACTAATGTTAATGAAACGGACTTTTGTTTGGATTAAGAACCCTACAAGAAAGACAAAAAATGTCATAGAATGTGCGCAATATGTTACTATAGTCCGTAATTTTACGAATTCCTTTCTCTTTCTTCTTCTTAAAAGGCCTAACATGTTAGCATTAGGTATCTAGCCTCTACTTAATCTGGGAAATGTATCAATATTTCATATTTCCATCTTAGGAGGTGAGGTCCATGATAAGGAACGATTCCATCTAAGGAGGGGAGGTCCATGATAAGGAGCTATAAGAAGTAGCTAAGAAGCTCCATGTAATTAATCCAGGAATCTTAGCTTTAGCGTTTCTCAACACTTAGTATCAGAAATGCCAACCGGCATTTCCCGCCCTGGATTTTGGGGCAGGAGGTTTTTATCCACTTTCTCTTTACGATACTTTCCAAAACAGGGCTTCTATTTAAAGTATGATAATTTCCAAGAACAGGCTGCAGAAGAAGGCTCCTTCTTGTTGGTAATTTATATGAATAACTAGTGAAAGCTTACCAAGGACATAAAGTTTGCGTGGTTAGGAATTTTTGAAGACTGCCTACTCCCACCTCCCTTATTTTACAGACATGAGGACTCTAGCTTGAATGACGAAGACCTCTGTCCAAGGGCCCACACTGTGTGTCGATATTACACATCTAGTTTTAGAACCCTAGTTTCCTGAGCTCCTGACCTACGCTCCTTCCATGAAATTGAAATCCCAAGCTCACGTGAGTGTATACGGGACACCAAGCGCCGCGTGGCCCCGGTCGTGCTCAGGTTCACATTCCTGATCTGTCCCGCAGGCCAGGATGGGGGACCGGAGGTCGTATGGGACCAAAACTGTGTAATCCAGATGCGCTCTTGCCGCGGCGCCCGCCTCGGGAGGGCCACAGTGGCCCAAACAGCCTGGGGTCTCTCCAGGCGCGGACTACCGGCGCAAGCTTCCCACCCTCGCCAGGGCCGCGAGCTGCGGAGGTGCAGACTCCGCCCGCGGGTCCCTAACGCGCACCGCGGCGCCCTCTACAGGGTTGCAGACCCCTAGGGAATCTTGGAGACTCACTGCGAGGACAGGTCGAAGCGGACATCCCGGTCCTCCCAAAGCGCATCCAGCACCGACATGGTGAACAAGGCCCGCGGCGGGCCGTCTCCACAGCAGTGGAGGCCCAGCCGCGTCTCTCTAGCTCCACGGCAACTGGCCGCCTCTGTCACGACGTCTACGGCGGGCGCCGAGACTCAAACTTCCCCGAGAGTGCGCGCGCGTTGCCCAGCTCTTTCGCATACTTAAGCCGATTTGAGATGCGAGGCAGGGTTTAGGAGTCTCTGAGAAGCCCAGCTGTGTCCGCCGAGGGGCGCGTGCCTGACCTCTGGGCGACCTTCCTTGCCTCCAAACAGACATCCTTTAGCCATTATACCCCTCTTCTTATTTCTCTTCGCCGTCAAGAGATTTCAGTTTTTAGCCGGGCATGGTGGCTTCTGCCTGTAATTCCCGCACTTTCGGAGGCCGAGGCTGGAGGATCACTTGAGACCAGGAATTCGAGACTAGCCTGAGCAACATAGCGAAACTTCATCTCAACGAACACAAACAAACAAAACCAACCCAAAATTAGCCAGGGGTGGTGGTGCACGCCTGTAGTCTCAACTACTCAGGAGGCTGAGGCAGGAGGATCTCTTGAGCCCAAGAGGTGGAGGCTGCTGGGAGCTCTGATCGTGCCTCTGCCCTCCATCCTGGTGATAGAGATACAGGATCAACAGGTTCGTATGCCTGCTGTGCAGTAACAAACCCATTACACGAAGACAGCAGAGTTTGCAGCAGGGAACGGGTTAAATGATTGCAGGGCACCTAGCAAAGAGGTGGGAAGAGATCCTCAGATCCATCTTCCCAAGAGTTCTGGGCTGAGGTTTTTAAGAGGATCACAGGGCGAGGGGCTGGAAAATTGGGGTCGTTGATTGGTCGGAGTAAGGGAGATGAAATCATGAGGATAGGGAAACTGCATTCTTTGCTGAATCAGTTTCTTATGGGGTTCCTCAGACCAGCTGGCATCAGTGGGATCCTTCAGGCCAGCTGAGGCAGTAGTTTCATTGGTATGCAGGACCTGAAAGACTATCTCAAAGGGAAAACTTAGTATTTCATAATGTTCAAGTTGTTCTCTATAGAGCTATCGAAGAGAACTATGATCTTGTGACAGGGTCTGCATGATGTTAGGACGATAGGCACCAAACAACTGTGGGCAAGGAGGTCAGAGAGGAAGCTGACCTCATGAGTAATGCCCAATTGGCAGCACGTTTGGTTTATTTTTGTCCCCTCCCCCATACTTTCTTCCCTGATTACTTTCATAAAGTTTATTGGGATGGTTTTAGAATGAGGGGAAAAAAAGAAATTTAGAGTTAAAACTTCAAATTCCTTACCTGGGCCTAGCTCAATGTGGCCCTACCCACCTCTGCAACCTCAAACCACCCTCACTTCTGGCTGCTCTCTCGCCAGACAGGGCTCAGAGACTTTGGAGGGCCCCCTTTCTTTGCCTGGAACACTGTTTCCCCAGACCTCTGCATAGGCCTGCCCTTTGTCTCTTAAATCTCTGCTTGGGCTGGGCGCTGTGGCTCACACCTGTAATCCCAGCACTTTGGGAGGCAGAGGTGGGCGGATCACCTGAGGTCAGGACTTCGAGACCAGCCTGGCCAACATGGTGAAACCCCATCTCTACTAAAAATACAAAAAATTAACTGGGCGTAGTGGCGGACGTCGGTAATCCCAGCTACTGGGGAGCCTGAGGCAGGAGAAGCACTTGAACCCGGAAGGCGGAGGTTGCAGAGAGCCAAGATCACACCACTGCATTCCAGAACAAGAGCGAAACTCTGGCTCCAAAAAAAAGTCAAATCAAATAAAATCTCGGTTCAAATGTCAACTCCAGCTGTCCCTGATCCTTCTACCCCACCTGCTGTGAACAACCTGAGGACAGACACCTGATCTATCTTTTTTTTTTTTTTTTTTTTGAGACGGAGTCTCACGCTGTTGCCCAGGCTGGAGTGCAGTGGCGCGATCTCGGCTCACTGCAAGCTCCGCCTCCCGGGTTCCCGCCATTCTCCTGCCTCAGCCTCCTGAGTAGCTGGGACTACAGGCGCCCGCCACCGCGCCCGGCTAATTTTTTGTATTTTTAGTAGAGACGGGGTTTCACTGTGGTCTCGATCTCCTGACCTTGTGATCCACCCGCCTCGGCCTCCCAAAGTGCTGGGATTACAGGCTTGAGCCACCGCGCCCCTCCGACACCTGATCTATCTAGTTGACTGCTTTGAACAATGCCCAGCACACAGTAGGACCCAGTAAATACTTCTCGAATGAATCAAAGTCCCTTTTCTCAATGCATGACAAGTATTTAAATTAGTGGTTCACAAAGACTGATCTGGATCCCTACAGGGGGCCCACAAGGCAAACTATATTCATAATAATGTGAAGACATTATTTGCCTTTTTAACTCTCATTTGCGTATAGTGGAGTTTTCCAGAGGCTATATGAGATTTATTGTTGTTGTTGTCTTAAAGGGGCTCATTCTGTCACCCAGGCTGGAGTATAGTAGTGTGATCATAGCCCACTGTAATCTCAAGCTCCTGGGCTTCAGTGATACTCCCACCTCAGCCTCCTGAGTAGCTGGGACTACAGGCATAAATAATTTTTTATTTCATTTTATTTGTAGAGACAGGGTCTCTCTGTGTTTCCCTGGTTGGTCTCGAACTCGTAGCCTCAAGTGATCCTCCTGCTTTAGCCTCCCAAAGCACTGGGATTATAGGCATGAGACACCATACCCAGGCATGATTATTGAATGTGGAAGCAGGTATGAGAATCCCGCTGCCTTTTACTAAACCAGGCATTAAAAAAAATTGCAAAAATGTAAAGCAATGTTCTCACAAATTTTCTGGAAAATATAATTATTTTTAAAAATGCTACATCTGTTAACACATAATGAGTTATTGTTACTTTTGAATGAATACGTTTTAAAACCCTCAGTATTAATAGATATAATCTATGTACACAAAAGCTCTTTTAGGTCCTCAATAATGTTTTTAAGAGGATACTGGGGTCCCCAAACCAAAACTTTGATAACTGCAGCTTTGGATTATTATTTAGAGCTCCTGTGTGTCAGGCTATATGCCAAATACTAGGGATACTAATGTGAAAGGCGTGAGGTGTTTTTCTCAGATTGAAGAGGGTAATGGAGACAAAGGGAAATTGAGTGTACACATATTAAGGTGGACTCCAATGAATCATGTCCTTGTATAATCTCCTCCCCATGAGTGTGGTTGGAACCTGTGAATTTGCTTCTAGTCAATAGAATATAGCAAAGGTGATGAAATGTCATTCCCATGACTGTTATGTTATAAAAGACTTGGTCTCAGCGAACTGGAGTGAGAAAGACCTTCCTGCTTGCCTTGAAAAAGCCAGCTGCTAGGCTGGGTGCAGTGGGTCATGCCTGTAATCCCAGCACTTTGGGAGGGCAAGGCAGGCGGATCACCTGAGGTCAGGAGTTCGAGACCAGCCTGGCCAACATGGTGAAACCCTGTCTCCTCTAAAAATACAAAAATTAGCCAGGTGTGGTGGCAGGCGCCTGTAATCCCAGCTACTCAGGAGGCTGAGACAGGAGAATTCCTTTAACACGGGAGGTGAAGGTTGTAGTGAGTGGAGATTGCGCCATTGCACTCCAGCCTGGGTGACAAGAGTGAAACTCCGTCTCAAAAAAAAAAAAAAAAAAAAAAAGAGGCCAGGTTCTATGATATGAATTAGTACCAGAGACATTTGTCCTTCGTCCTATAGGTCCAAAGAACTGAAATTTGCCAACAATTTGAATGAGCTTGGTAGTGGATCTTTCCCAGGTTGAGCTTCTGATGAGGCTGTATGTGGCCTTAGGAAATATCTGAATTGCAGCCTGGTGAGACCCTGAAGCAGAGAACCCAGGTAAGCTGCGCCTGGACTTCTGGCCTACAGAAATGATAAGATAATAACTGTTTTGTTTTAAGCTGCTAAATCTGTGGTTATTTGGAGCAATAAAACACTAATACAAATGTGGGCCAGTTGCACTGGTGTGCACCTGTAGTCCCAGGTACTTGGGAGGCTGAGTCAGGAGGATCACTTGAGCACAGGACTTTGAGGCTACAGTCAGCTATTGATTTCACCACCACAATCCAGCCTGGGTGACAGAGAGAGACCCTGTCTTTGGGGAGGACAAATCAGAGAATTGGCTTTGGAACTTGTGAGCAAGCAGGAGCTTTTAGAGCTAGCAAAATCCTGTTGGTAGGAAGCAGGCTGATAAGCTTAATCAAACATGTGCTACCTTCCATGAAAAAGCAAGAATGACTCACAATGGAACGAAGAGCCCAAAGCGTAGGTTGAAAGTCAAGGAAGATTATTCCCAGATCTTAAAACTTAATCAATAAAAATCCAACATTTGTCCAGATGAATGACAGAATTGTTATACACCAGTGACTCATTTTTACCTTCCATTTCTTTATTCCCTTTCCCCATTTTTGTATTGATATGTCTGTAACTGTTATTCTATGTCAGTCCCACCATTGTATGATGGAGTGTTGGGAGCAGACTTGTCTCTAGTTTCACAGGTCCACAGAAAGGAATTGTACTCTGAAGAACTGAGCTTAATGGATCACACCCAGCCTCATCTTCACCAGATATAGATAATTCAGATGATGAGAATTTGGATTTTGAGCTGATGCTGTAAGAAGATGGGGGAAACCTCAGGAGGGAGGAAGTTTTTTCCCCTTTGGAAGGAATACAGATTGTTGGAGGCCAAAGGGCCTACTGTGGTAGGCAGAATTCTAAATAGCCCCTAAGATTCTTGATTTCCTGGTGTACATGCCTTATATAATCCCCTCTTCTTGAGTGCAGAAGAATCTGTGAATATGATAGAATATCAGTCCTCTGATTAGGTTATGTTTTGTGACAGGTGAAGTAATTTTGCAGATGTGATTAATGTCCTTTAAAGTAGTCAAAAGAGAGATTATCCTTGCTGGCCTGAGCTTATCAAAAGGTGAGCCTTTAAAAGAGAGTCTCCTGCTGGCTTTGATGAAATAGAAGCCATGTTGTGAGAGAGTCACATGGCTAGGAACTGAGAGTGGCCTCTAGGAGGTGAGAGACTGCAAGGAAATGGAAACTCCAGTCATTTACCCACAAGGAACTGAATTCTGCCAGCAACCTGAATGGGTTTAATGAGATCACATTCTTGGCTGAATCTTGACTTTGGCTGAGACTTTGAGCAGAGACCCAGTCTGTACTCCTGACCCACAAAAACTGTGAGGTGATACGTTTGTGTATTTTAAACTTCTAAGATTGTGATAATTTGCTGTGCAGCAACGTTAATATACTGGCATCAGAGTAGAACTTTTGAAATGACTGGGGAAAGACAATGACAACCTATTACTCATCAATATGCATATAACTGACTTTCACATACTTAAAAAAATTAATATACTTTATGGGTAAGGTGGCTCACGCCTGTAATTCCAGC
Source organism: Macaca mulatta (assembly GCF_049350105.2). Classification (NCBI taxonomy): domain Eukaryota; kingdom Metazoa; phylum Chordata; class Mammalia; order Primates; family Cercopithecidae; genus Macaca; species Macaca mulatta. The sequence goes on along the minus strand of NC_133417.1, from coordinate 74,376,233 downwards.
ACTTTGGGAGGCCGAGGTGGGTGGATCATTTCAGGTCAGGAGTTCAAGACCAGCCTGGCCAACATGGCAAACCCCCGTCTCTACTAAAAATAATAAAAAAAATTTAGTCAGGCATGGTGGTGCATGCCTGTAATTCCAGCTACTTGAGAGGCTGAGGCACAAGAATCTTTTGAACCTGGGAGACAGAGGTTGCAGAGAGCCGAGATCGTGTCACTGCACTCCAGCCTGGGCGAAAGGGCAAGATTCTGACTCAAAATAAATAAATAAATAATTTTATTTTTTAGGTAAGTGTTAGGTTTACATAATAATTGAGTAGAAAGTACAGAGTCCCATGTATCCCCTCCTCTACCCCAGCTTCTCCTCTATGATTAGCATCTTGCATCTTGCAATGTGGGGTACATTTTATATAGTTTATGAACTAGTATAGATAAGTTATTAGCCAAGATCCATAGCTTACATTAGCGTTCACATTTTTCTCTCTTATAGTCTATGGATTTTGACAAATGCATAATGACATGACATGTGTCCACCATCACTGCATTGTACAGAATAGTTTCACTGTCTTAAAATATCCCCTGTGCCCCACCTATTCATCCGTGCCTTCTGCCCTCTAGACTTGTGGAAACCACAGGTCTTTTTACTGTCTCCACAGTTTTGCCTTCTATAGAATGTCGTATGGTTGGAATCATATAGTATGTTGCCTTTCCAGATGGGCTCCTTTCACTTAGTGATATGCATTTAAGGTTCTTCCATGTCTTTTCAAGGCTTGAGAGTGCATTTCTTTTTTAAAAAAATTCATCTTTTATTTTAGATTTGGGGGTACATGTGTAGGTTTCTTACAAGGATATATTGTGTGATGCTGAGGTTTGGTGTACAATTGAACCCATCACTTGGGCACTGAGCATGGTACCCATTGGTAGGTTTTCAACTCTCCCCTCACCAAGTACCTTTACCGAGGTATAATTTACATACAATGAAATGTACCTATTTTAAGTGTACACTTCGATGAGTTTTGACAAGTGTGTGCATCTATATAATCAATCCCATAATCAAGATATAGAACAGTTCTGTCACCCCAAAAACTTTCCTCATGTTACTCTGCAGTCAATTCTAGACCCCAGGAAACCACTTGTTTGCTTTTTATTAATATCACTATAGACTTTTTTCGTATTTTAAATTGTGGTAAAACATATATAACATAAATTTGCCATACCATAGTTTTGAGTGTTTTAGAATTTCATATAAGTGGTACAATAAATTATGTACTGTATGTATTGTTTTGTATCTGACTTCTTTCATTTGGCAAGTTTTTGACATTTATACATCTTGTTACATGCATCAATAGTTCATTTCTTTTTATTGCTGTCTTGTGTTGTATTCTATGGATATACCACAATTTGTTTCACCTTTTGGATATTTCGGTTGTTTCCAGTTGTCTGCTGGAGGTTGTCAAGGACATTCATGCACAACTTGATAAAATTATAAAATTGCCAAGAGCGTGAATGCGTAAGTCTTTTTGGGATATAGATTTTCACTTGTTTTGGGTAAATATCTACAAGTGAAATTGCTGGGTCATGTGATAGGTATATATTTAACTTTTTAAAAACTACCAACTGTATTCCCAGTATCTAGCACAGCATCTGGGACCTAATGGAGTATCAATAAATATTTGTTGAATTAGTGAATAAATGAATGACTTATGTAGGACTCATGAAGAAAGAATTTCAACAAGCAATTAGAAGATATTTATAAAAAATTACTTCCCAAATTCTGCTTTGTTTTTAAGTGTTTAGTAACACTTTGTGCCTATCTCAGAGCAATACTGGGGCTACAAAAATAAAAACCTGTGGCATTATGCAGATCATTCAGACCTAATAAATGATCACTTTAAATCATCTGAACATTTTGGTTGAAAATGGGTGGGAGATACAGTTTGATGGATGACGTAAGGCTCAGTGTTTGATAGATCAGTAGGGTGACTATAGTTTACAATAACCCGTTGTATATTTCTTCTTCATTTTTAAAATAGAGATGGGATCTTGCTATGTTGGGCAGGTTGGTCTTGAACTTCTGGCCTCAAGTGATCCTCCCACCTCAGCCTCCCAAAATGCTGGGATTATAGACATGAGGCACCATGCCTGGCCTATTGTATATTTCAACAGCTAAATGTGAAGAATTTGGATGGTTCTAACACAAAGAAAAGACAAATATTTAAAGTCATGGATATCCCAGTTACACTGATTTGTTCTCTACAAATAAACTTGTTTCTTAAGATGTTTTGGGTCAAAATATATAATATGTGTAAGGCAAAATTTTTACTCTAAAATTTCAAGGAAAACTACATTTTAAAAATATCTTTGAACAGCATGGTTCATTTATATACTTCTGGAGATATTTATTGAAGGTCAGTTATGTGCCTGGTTCTGTGCTCAATGTTGGAGTAATGCTCCTGAACAAACCAGACATGGTGTTTACCCTCATGGAGTTTATATCTCAGTGAAAGACATTTCACTGAGTGGATAGCCTGGATAGCAGAGAAACACAGTCAAGTCAAAACAAGAATAAAAGCTGGTTATTAGCCTTATGTCACCGAGTCATTTCTTCTTCTCCCTACTGCATCCATCTCCTTTAAAAAATGATCAACCTTGACAACACGTATGTATGAGGGCTTAAAAAAATAGAAAAATAAAAATGAAATAAAAATGATATCTTCTTTATTAATGTTGAGAGTTCACAGATAATAGTAACAACCTTTCCTCCAAAGTGTCAGCTTTCACCTTTCATTGGGTTCCCACCATATGTTGGATGCCCCAGTGATTGCTATTCTTTCTTCCAAGCAGACATGCCTTATTAGAAGACATTCAGCAAGTCAAAATCTATTTTACAACCTCAAGACTAAAAATAATCTACAATCTAGAGTTTATATAACATAAAATGCCCTTTGGTGCAAATATTTTGCTCTTTGTTCAGTAACTTGGCAGTCAGCGTTGACTGAAATATATTTCTTTTTTCTAGTTTTATTGAGATATAATTGGTATACAACAAACTGCAAGTAATTATTGTATACAATTTGGTGAGTTTGGACATATGTATATACTTCTGTTACCAACATTACATCCAAGACAATATACATATCCCTCACTTCCAAAAGTTTCCTTGTGTCGCTTTGTGGTTTTTATTTTTATTTTTATTTTTTTTGTGTGGAGAGCGCACAACAAGAGATATATATATTTTTTGAATCAGGATCTCTCTATGTTGTCCAATCTAGTTTTGAACTCCTGGGCTCAAGTGATCCTCCTATCTCAGCCTCCTAAGTAGCTGGGACTACAGGCATGTGCCACCATGCCCAACTCTAAGTACACAGTACCTTATTGTTAACTATAAACACTATGTTGTACTGCACATCTCTGGAACTAGCTCGTATTGTTTAACTATAACTTTGTACCCATTGAACAACTCCCATATGTTCTTCCTCACAGCCCTGGGTAACTACCATTCTATTGTCTCCCTCTATAGTACATGTTTGATTATTTTAGATGCTTCATATAAGAGGAATCATGCAGTATTTGTAACTTATTTTACTTAGCATAATGTCTTCCAGGTCTATGATGTTGTTGCAAATGGAAGGATTTTTTTTCTTTTTTAGGGCTGAATAATATTTCATTGTATGTACAGTCCTGTGCCACATAACAATGTTTTGGTCAACCACAGACTGCATATATGACTGTGGTCCCATAAGATTATATTTTTACTGTATCTTTTCTATGTTTAGTTGTATAAATACTTACAATTGCCTACATTATTCAGTACAGTCACATGCTGTACAGGTTTGTAATCCAGGAGCAATAGGCTATATCATTTAATATAGGAAGGTTGTACCATCTAGGTTTGTGTATTCTATGATGTTTACATGACAAAATCACCTCACAATGCACTTCTAAAAATGTATGCCCATTAAGTGCCATATGGCTGTATATACATTTTCTTCATTCATTCATTTGTTGATGAACAATTGGGTTGCTGCCATATCTTGGCTATTGTGAATAATGCTGCAATGAACATGGGAATGCAGACACCTCTTGAAGATCCTGATTTCAATTCTTTTGAATATATACCAGAGGTGGGATTGCGGGATCATATGGCAGCTCTATTTTTTAATCTTTTTGAGGATGTTCCAAACTGTTTTTCGTAGAGGCTGCACCATTTTACATTTCCACCAGCAGTGTACAAGGGTGCCAATTTCTCCACAACCTCACCAACACTTGTTAGCTTTTGTTTTTTGAAATGTATTTCTATCTAAAGACAAAATTACTGCATTTAGGAACAACTTTCCAAGTCTAACTTTAGAAAATTGATACTAAGCAAAAAGTCTTTAAAGGGAGAATTAGTTATTTTAAGCTATTCCAAGTGTTTGATCTGAACCTTACCTCTGACCTATTCCTTAACTTCTATGTGAAGACAATCAACAAATACATGCCACAAGTTCCTGAGTAGTGCTTATTGCAAATTGTTTTAAAATACAAAAAGGAGCTAATAGGGAGTTTAACTTAACTCTACACATTTTTATTTTAAAATATTTAATCTGTTTACTGAATTGTTGAATTTATTGAATCTTTTGTTCTTTTGTTGAAAACAAAGACTTTCTTACTATAAAGAAGTGGAATCCATTTAAATACTTCAAGCTTATGTAAAATGAAACATTATGGTTTATGTACAAGATGTTCTATGGGGTGTGTTCCTGGATATCATAGAGGTTGTATCAATGAGAAATGTTTTGTTTACTGAAAAGGAATGCAATCACTGAAAAGGAATGCAATACACACAGAATTCTCAACTGTGATTAAATTCATCAGCAATTAATATATGCCGTTAAGAATTGTGTCCCATGCTGTAAAAGCATGCTCATTTTCTTAATGTGCCATATCCAAAGCAATGTATTCTTGCTCGGGTAGGTTGAGATGTTATTTAGTATAAAAGGTTGGCAGTGGCATAAGGGCAGGATGGAGAAGAGAGAAAGGCTCTGTGCTTATCACCTCCTATCTTCCTATTAAGATCCCCAGTTCTCCTTATAGTAACTGCAGTCCCTGTGTTTTGATGCTACTAGTAATGAGATAACTAGGCCTTTTCTCAATGTCAGCAGTCCCATTGACTTCCAATCTGGTAAACTGGAAACAAACCAATGACTCCTTGTTTCATTTATCATATACTTCAGTGACTCTTTCTTAACCTTTAAAAGGTTCACTTCTCTTTATAATTATCATTATTGGCTGGGCGCGTGGCTCATGTCTGTAATCCCAGTACTTTGGGAGGCCGAGGTGGGCAGATCACTTGAGGTCAGGAGTTCAAGACCAGCCTGGCCGACATAGTGAAACTTCGTCTCTACTAAAAATACAAAAATTAGCCGAGCATGGTGGTGTGTGCCTGTAATCCGAGCTACTCGGGAGTCTGAGGCAGGAGAACCACTTGAACCTGGGAGGTGGAGGTTGCAATGAGTGGAGAGAGTGCCACTGCACTCCAGCCTGGGCAACAGAGCAAGCCTCCATCTCAAAAAAAAAAATCTGTATCTATATCTATATATATCTATATCTTGTTATCAAGCCAGGTTACCCCAGAATTCTAGCCTTGCATTTCACTATTTGCCAATGGGCAGGTATCCTGAACTATTAAACCTAATTCCCAGTATGTGCCTTGTGCTTTCCTTATGCTTGTTCTCTGCTGGATACATCTTCTTCCCCAATCTAAACCTATCAGACCATCAAGTTGTCTTTTAAATTCACATTTATAACATTACCTCAACCTCCATTTAAAAAATGAGCAGACCTTCATGTGTTGACCTTCGTTGACAAAATGATAAACATTTCCATGGCAACCACTCTACCAAAACTAAGTACAGTTATTTATATCCATAGCATAATACCACTGTATTACACACGTAGCATGGCCTTGATCTAAGTCAATCTACATCATAGTTTCTGTGTATCTTCTGTATAAAAAAAAGATGAAAATATCTGTAATTATTTATATTTCATTATTAATAATTTTAATAAAGCATTTTATAAACATTTTCAGCCCACACTTCCAAAGTAGATTGATCTACTCTGATGCCTAAAGTTATTTTAATAGAATGCCATTAATAGTATATAGCAATACATTTAAAAGGTTATGATTTTGTCTGACAGTATGATCTGTACACTAAAATTAAGCTTCAGTGCTCAATGGGCTGATAAAAAGTACAACTTCTCACAGTATTAAACATAAACATTATGAATGGAATGAGTTTCATCATTATTGTTCTTTCATGCAAATCCAAAACACAAAAACAATCTGATGATGTTGGAACTATTTACAGCACATTAACCATCAGGTTAAGTTTTAAAGATCAGAGAGGTTATAGAAAGAAGAAAAAAGTTGTTTATTTCTTGGAATTTTTAGTATCTACTGATTATAACATAACTAGTAAAGCTTAGAAAATCCATTTTGTAAGCTGTAATGTTATTATCTGTACTAATAAAAAAGTAAACAGCATGAAAAATGCTTTCTGGAAGGCCATCAGCTTGTACAGATAACTTTAGGATACTCACATTATGAGGAGGGTGGGGGAAAGGAGAGGAGCACCGAGAAACCTGGTGGGAGGTTCGAAAGTATTATGAAATGACAACTTCAATACATGACAGAAGGTCATTTCAATGGCATGGACATACAATTCTCAGTTTTAAATTACCTGTTGGATTGTGATGTATACCCCATTTATCTCACAAGACTTTAAGTAAAATCTACTATAAACATGAATGCTTTGTGTGACTGTTTCTTCCCAGGTAGAAATCAGAAAAAGGGACTATATTTCATGGCTCCTAATTTTAGATACTCTAGTAGAGGTGGCTTTACTGTGGCTTTTATTACCTTTGAGTCTAACTTGCCCTCCGCAAAAATTTACATGGTGGTTGATAGAGATCAATATTATATATATATATATATGTGTGTGTGTGTGTGTGTGTGTGTGTGTGTGTGTGTGTGTGTGTGTGTATAAATAAACCCTGCAGGAATACTTTTTTTTTTTTTTTTGAGACGGAGTCTCGCTCTGTCACCCAGGCTAGAGTGTAGTGGCCGGATCTCGGCTCACTGCAAGCTCCGCCTCCCGGGTTCACGCCATTCTCCTGCCTTAGCCTCCCGAGTACCTGGGACTACATGCGCCCGTCGCCTCGCCCGGCTAGTTTTTTGTATTTTTTAGTAGAGACGGGGTTTCGCCGGGTTAGCCAGGATGGTCTCGATCTCCTGACCTCGTGATCCGCCCGTCTCGGCCTCCCAAAGTGCTGGGATTACAGGCGTGAGCCACCGCGCCCGGCCAGGAATACTTTTTTAAAAAATTTATTGCATGACTGTGGACTCTAGGCTCTAAAATAAGCTAGTCTGAACATCTCCCATTTAGCTTTTAGGACCAAGTTTGATAATAAATATGAATGTCCATAAATCAGTCTGTGCCAAATAGATTATACAACTTAGAACTGACTCTGATATAAGTTCAAATAAAAACAAAGCAGTTTTTTTTTTTTCCCGATTACAGTTTGTGAGAACTAGAAGTATGTTCTCCTTAAGGTCTTTTAAGGACGCTGATGCAGCTGCCTCACTCAGTGAACAATAATGAGTAATTTGAACATATTTAGCAAACTCCTCTGTTTATGTAACTGTAGATTCCAGAAAGCACACTGTGATAGGGAGCAGAAAATCACAGGATTCCCCCATCACTGTTTCCTCCTCTCCTGGCAAAGTCATCCTTCCTCTTAGATTAAAGCAAAGGTAACAATAATAAAGCTGAGATTTTGATCTCTAATTTAGTCCCTAGCTGAGTCCATTTCTGAGCTGGTTCAGAACCTGGAGGAAGGTGGAGCATTCTTTAACTGAGGCTCTATCCCCTAAACACCGGCATTTCATTGCACGTGGATAACAATCTTTTAAAATATAGCAAAGACATTTCCTCCATTAGGTTTCCCTACCCCTTCACTATTCTCCTGCTTGAGGTCAAGGCTCCTGCTCTGTTGTTCTTTCTAGTGGAGCACTGACCACAATATATTGAAATGATCTGTTCTCTCACTAGATGGTCAGCCCTAAAAGATGCATTTTTGAATCTTGAGTCCTTAGCACAGTGCCAGCCACCTAGTAGATGCTTCATAAATGTCTGTGTGAAGTGGAAATAATTTAATGCTAAATTCAGTATTCTTTCTCATTGGTCCAATCATCTTGTAAGATATTCTTTTTTGGTTGGTAGTTTCCATTGGATTTCAGTTTTCCTGTGACAGTAAAAAGGTACACTGCTTTATAGCTAAATTATAAACTTTAATCATACTACGTTATTTCATACTATACTGAAGTAACAATTCTATCTTATTGCATACAGAAGAAAAACAACAGAATTGAATATAAGATTTTAATTTTTAAACAGATACTCTACCAGAAATACGTTTTTTTTTGTAAGTTTATACTCAAACTATTTCTTCATTCAGCTAATTTCTGTTACTGGGTGTTATGACCAAATGTTCCCCAAATGACCCCCCAACCAAATTGATATATTGACATCTTAATGCCTAATGTGATGGTACTGGGAGGTGAGGTCTTTGAGAGGTAATTGCGTCAAGGGATGGAGCCCTCATGGAAGGGATCAATGCTGTTATAAGGTGATGAAGGGACCAGAGCTTTCTCTCTCAGCATGTGAGGGTACAAGAAGAAAATGGCTATCTGGAAACTGGGAAGTGAGACCTCACCAGACTTGGACTTCCCAGTCTTTAGAACCGTGATAAATAAAAGTTTGCTGTTTAAGCCACCCAGTCTATGGTAATTTGATGTAGTATGAACTGATACACTTGGGTATCTATCAGGGTTTATTTCTGTTGAGACTGTGAGAAAGGTAACTCTCACTAATTCATGTCCATTTAGGAGACCTGTCCTGAAGGCTCAGGTTGGCATGGTCTGACATAAAATATGGACCATGGGCCATATTGAAAATTAAAATTTACTTAGTAGTGAAGGGACCTCAAGGGAGACTTCAAAATATAAGGAGCCATCCTCCAGAACTGCTGAAACTGAGGAAGGACAAAAGACCCATGTGACTGCCAACTAAGTACCAACTTCCATATTTGGTTGTCTATAACTCCGGAGTCTTTGAAATTCCTGATGCCCAGGTTGCATTCCAGATCAGTGGAATCAGAGTCTCTAGGGGCATAACCTGGGGATTAATGGTTTTTAAAAACTCCCTATGTGATTCTACTGAATAGCACAGGTTGACAATTTCTGCAATAAGCAGACAGATGCCCTAGATATTGGGAGAAACAGCAGAGCGTTCAAATACACAGGTGCTTCAAATTTTAGGTATTGGAATGTTAACGAGCTTCTACTTATGTGCTCAACCGACAGCTCCAAGGTCACAAATAGCAAGGATTTCTTTTATTGACTATTGATTCTTCTCCAAAACAATTCAAAGGAGGCAAACGGGAAGTTATGCAAATATAGAGATAGTATATTTTATTAAGAAAACTTGAAAGTCAAGTTTGTTCTTTCTTTGTTTTAGGGAACAGCTTTTCCCCCCTCCTCCTGAAGTTCCTTCACCCAGAAATCTAGGCAGACTTGTAGGACCAAAAGGACTTTGTCTTTTAAAAATAAAGACATTGCTGACAAAGTCAGTTGTGATAACAGTAGCATCATTATTGTTGCCATAAATCAGTTTAATTGCCCTTATTGCCTTTGGATATGAGCAGGAAACACCTTCGTGGTCATTAGTTCTTGTTATCACTTCATTGACCTGGTTTTACTTTCCTTTTTAAGAAAATAGAGAAAACTTTATTAGTCTGTGTCTACAGTGATGTAATGGAGCTGTTGCAGGAGGCAGTAGCTCTTCAAACCCTTCTCCCCCATCCTTGTAATACATGTATTACAATGCATGTGGGAGCGATGGTACTTGTGTTTACTGGATGGAGGAAACAAGATACAGAAGACATTGCGTGGAGTGCGAACAGGGTGGCATCACCAGTGTACTCACTGTCCTAAGCCTGCATACTGACTGAGAGGCTGCATTTTGCAGCACCGCGAGGTCAGCTCAGGCCACAGCCCTCCCCAGTCACCATTTTTATTTTTATTTTTTGAGACAGAGTCTGGCTCTGTTGCCCGGGCTGGAGTGCCATGGTGCGATCTTGGCTCACTGTAACTTCCACCTCCCGGGTTCAAGCAATTCTCCTGTCTCAGCCTCCAGAGTAGCTGGGATTATAGGTGCTGGCCACCATGCCTGGCTAATTTTTGTATTTTTAGAAGAGATGGAGTTTCACCATGTTGGCCAGGCTGGTCTTGAACTCCTGGCCTCAAGTGAACTGCCTGCTTCAGCTTCCCAAAATTCTGAAATGATAGGCTTGAGCCACCATGCCCGGCCCTGGTTCTGTGTTTTTAATCGTTACTTAGCACTTTCACATGCCAGGGATGCAATCTCCCTTGGTTAAGTTATTGAATCCCACTGTGTCTTTTATTTTTTTTCTTTTTGTTCATTTTAATAGTACCTACCTCATGGAATTGGTGGGAGGAAGATGGCTAGTCCAATGGCTGGTGCGGGTTCTCCCTATAGATGTTATTCTCCACCCCCAGGCTGGTTATTGGGTTATTGTCAGTTCACTTTACTCTGTGTACCTGCATGTAGGATTTGGATGTTTATTTAATGATTAACTAAGATAGACTAGCAGAAGCTTGTAGTTCATTATTCTTGTCTCCTACTTTAGAATATAAAATAATAGATACAAGCACTGTACCCGGACCCCACAATCTTGCAGAATATACTTTAAAAATGATTTTAGAAGATTAATTTCAGCCACTTTTGTCATGAGCAAAACCAGCTTCACTTCAATTTGGCTGTATTGTTTAGTAAAGTTAAAAAAGAATCCCCCAAGGTAGTTCATGATTTATATTATAAGGATTTATAGATTTATATGTTAGGTCCTACTCTGGAAGCCCTTTTTTGGAAGCAGAAACTCACCCTATCAAGCCATGGCAGTTATGACAGAATTCCTGAAATACGTGACATAATTACTTTCCCTTGTCATTTAAAAACAGTTTATGCTGAGTCAAATGCAGTGGCTCACGCCTGTAATCCTGACAGTTTGGGAGGCTGAGTTTGGGAGGCAGGAGGATCACTTGAGACCAGGAGTTCAAGATAAGCCTGGGCAATGTAGCAAGACCTCATCTCTGCAATAAATTTAAAACAATATTTGGTGGGTGCCTGTAGTCCCAGCTACTAGGGAGGCTGAGATGGGAGGATCACTTGAGCCCAGGAGATTGAGACTGCAGTGAGCAATGATCGTGCCACTGCACTCCAGCCTGGGTGACAGAGCAAGACTCTATCTCAAAAATAAAATAAAGTAAAATAAAAAAATACCAGTTTATGTTGTATGATTCCATTTATATCAATCCAGAATAAGGACATCCACACAGAAAGTAGACTGGTGGTAGTTCGGGGCTGGGTAAAGGGTGAGAATAGGATATGGGTTTTCTTATTGCGGTAGTGGGTATGGGGTAATGAAAATGTTCTGGATTTAGATAATGACAATGATTGTACAACTCTCTGAATATGCTAAAAACCACTGACTTCTATACTTTTAAAGGGTGAATTTTACGGTATGTGAATTATATCTCAAAAACACTGTTATGAAACAAAACTATCATGTGAATCTTGATGTGCCTTTGGTGGTGCCCAGAAGGAAGAAGCCATGGGGCCAGGTGGGCATTTTACAGATAACTGCTGCCCACCTTAGCAGTGATGGATGAGTATTACCCCAGGCAGCACTGTAAGATATAGGATCATTATGACATCTTTCAGGTCGAGTAACTACAAGAGGCTGTTTGGGGTGACCAGGTTCTCTCTAGTGACTCTGAACCAAATCCCTATGCTATTGCCACCCTAAGCTGGGGCCTAATTATGCAGAGCTATTGTGAGAGTGACCAGATATGGCTAAATCTCCTGGCAAACTGTGATATGCACAGTGTCTATCACATAGTGGGTATTCAAAAATTCTTTAATGAATCAGTAAATGAATGGTTGAGACTTTCCGTGGATCTTCTGGGTTAGGAGGCGGTATTGGAACCCAAAGAGTGCTTTTTACAAAAAGGGCATCTCTGAAAGATTATGTTGATGCAGTAATTTTCGTAGAATATTCAAATGGAATGTATTACGTTACTATTAAATTTATTATTATTATTTTGAGGCAAGGTCTTGCCCTGTCACCGAGGCTGGAGTGCAGTGGAGGCCATCATGGCTCACTGCAGCCTTGATCTTATGGGCTTAAGCAATCCTCCCATCTCAGCCTCCTGAGTCTGGGACTACAGGTGCATGCCGCCACACCTGGCTAATTTTTAAATTTTCTGTGAAGAGGATATGACTATGTTGCCTAGGGGTGGTCTCCAACTCCTGGGTTCAAATGATCCTCCTGCCTGGTCCTCCCAAAGAGGCCAGGATTATAGGCATGAGCTACTGTGCCTGGCCTTCCCCCGCACCCCCCCACACCCCCCGCCAAACAAAGCTTTTGGGATACAAAGGCAATGTTCTCATTCACTCCCTTTCTCATCACGCAGTCATTACTTAGTCCTTTTATATTAAGGAGGCTGGGAACCGTGGGTGGGGGTAGGGGTGAGAGGTGGAAGTTGTGGGGGTGGTGGGCTGTTCAAGTTTTTCCTTAGAACAACAGTGACATCCTGTGGCCAATTAGTAGAATAGAGGCAGAGTGGGTATGGATTCTCGACTTGAAGACAAAAATTACTATGAACCAAATTAATCAGACTTTGAATTAAATTCAGAGAATTTATGGAATGCTAACTATTCACAGGAACTATGATGGTGCTTTTATAGATATTATTTTCTTACATTATTTTATATTTTCCCCAGATAACCCAGGGAACTAATTCTGCATATGTTTTGTGTTGAAGAGCAGCCATCGCATTCAGAACCCCTAAAATTGTATGGAAAATGTTGTGTGTATGTATATTTCTAGGGAAACGAGCTCTTGTTTTTATAACATGCTCCTCTGGTTCCCCGGACTCTCACAATCCTTAGCATTGCTACCTTAGAGCATGTTTCTAACAATGCCGTTATGATAGACTTTGAATTAGCTTCATCAATGTCTTTTTCTCTGGAAGCTGCCATTTATTCTAGCAAACTGTGCTCATCCTATGTTAAAAACAACTTAGTGGCCAGGCGCGGTGGCTCACGCCTGTAATCCCAGCACTTAAGTCTCACTCTGTCACCCAGGCTAGAGTGCAGTGGTGCGATCTTGGCTCACTGCAACCTCTAATTCCCAGGTTCAAGTGATTCTCCTGCCTCAGCCTCCCGAGTAGCTGGGACTACAGGTGCCGTCACCATGCTGGGCTAATTTTTTGTATTTTGGCTAATTTTTTGTATTTTTAGTAGAGATGGGATTTCGCCATGTTGGCCAGGCTGGTCTTGAACACCTGACCTCAGGTGATCCTCCTGACTTGGCCTCCCAAAGTGCTGAGATTATAGGCTTGAGCCACTGCACCTGGCCAAAAACAACTTTAAAAGAGAAAAGAAAAAAGGAAAGAAAAGCAAAGAAAACAAAAGCAAGAATAATAGGATTAGATCGCATTGCAACATTCTATAGTGGAAAAAGCATTGGAATGTAAAGCAGTCCCAAATCTATTACTTGCTGCAGGTGAGAGCTAAGTCAAGTTAGTTAATCTTTGAGTCTTGGTTTTTTCATCTGCAAAATGGAGATAAATAATATCAGAGAATTATTTCTGTGACATAAGCAGAATTATATCAGAGAATAATATCAGAGAATCAATTGATGGTAATGAGTTTTTCAATGCAACACCAAAAGTACAATCCATAAAAGAAAAAAGTGGTTTGTTGGATTTTATTAAAATTTAAAACTTCTGCTCTGCAAAAGATACTGTTTAGAGAATGGAAAGACAAGACACAGACTAAGAAAAAATATTTTCAAAACACATATGATAAAGAACTTGTATTCAAAATATACAAAGAATCCACTGAAAAAACTTATGCTTATGTTTGAAAATAATAATGGCCTATACAAACATAAGAATTTTAACTATAGCCAGGCGCAGTAGCTCATGCCTGTAATCCCAATACTTTGGGAAACTGAGGCAGGCAGATCACAAGGTCAGGAGTTCGAGACCAGCCTGGCCAACATAGTGAAACCTCGTCTCTACTAAAAATACAAAAATTGGCCAGGCATGGTGGCATATGCCTGTAATCCCAGCTACTCGGGAGGCTGAGGCAGGAGAATTGCCTGAACCCCGGAGGCGGAGGTTGAAGTGAGCTGAGATCACGCCACTGCATTCCAGCCTAGGCAACAGAACAAGACTCTCGAAAACCAACAAACAAAAAAGAGTTTTAACTATAGCACTTACATGTTTTTTGAAAACAATACATGATCACATACAGAACATAAAAATGAAATGAGAAAAATCTAAAAAGTCAGTTAATCCTATCACTCAGCAGAAGTAACTGTTGACATTTTAATGTATTTCTTTCCTTTTTGCTAGATATACACACATGTATTATTAGTTAACTGATGTTTAAAGTTGCCTTATTTATCTGCCTCAGGGGACCTGGATTTCTCCTGAGAGAATGAGGACCCCCTTTCCAACACTGAGGAACAGAATATTAAATCCTGTTCTATAGCATGGCATCTGCCAACCCCTGGATTCTCACATGGGTCGGAGTTGGGAAGAGAAGGCAGATGTATCCCATTGGAGCATCCTTGATGGCTTCTCCAGCCTCTGAACAGATCTTGTTTGTATCTGGGTGTGTGTAGATTTGAATGAGCCGGTGTGAGCCGTGCACACACACAGACAGGAAAAGAAAGAAAGAAGGCTGAGATCTACTTATTGCATTGCTGGCTGCCCACTACCTAGATGGTGTCAGGAGGCCTCTGCCCAAGGCTTTTTCTTTTTTCTTTTTTTTTTTTGAGACAGAGTTTCGCTCTTGTTGCCCAGGCTGGATTGCAGTAGCATGACCTCAGCTCACTGCAACCTCCACCTCCTGGGTTCAAGCAACTCTTCTGCCTCAGCCTCCATAGTAGCTGAGATTACAGGCACCTGCCACCACGCCCAGCTGATTTTTTGTATTTTTTTTTTTTTTTTAGTAGAGACGGGGTTTCACTATGTTGGTCAGGCTGGTCTCGAACTCCTGACCTCAGGCGATCCACCGCTTCGGCCTCCCAAAGTGATGGGATTACAGGTGTGAGCCACCGTGCCCAGCCTGGCTTTTTCTTATCTGTGGAACATTTTTACTGAAGTATAACGTAAATACAGAAAAGTGTAAAAACCATAAAAACCAGAATTTTCAAATTGAATGCAGCTAGATCAAGAACACAACCAACACCCCAGAAACGTCCCATGCTAGCTTGCAGTGATTACCTGCTGCAGTAAGTAATCTGACTTATAACACTATAGACTACTTTTGTCTGCCAAACAGACTTAAATTCAATAGTGGACTTGATAAAGAGAACTATAATAACTTCATTAACATCCTGAAAAGAGTAAAGTTGCATCTGATGATATAAATAATTTGTAATCAAATTTCACCAAGAGGATGAGTTCAACCAGGAAGGCCCATGGGCTCTGATGTGGAAAGGCATCATGGTGGTCATGGACGTGGGCAGTTCAACTCGTCTCCCTTAGAATCACTGGGGTGACACAACCTCTGATTGAAATCATATCTAACCTGTGCCTGATCTACTACTTTAAATATTGCCCTTCCAAATTCAGGTATCCAAATCCTTATCAGTTTCCCTGACTCATGTCCTGCCAGAGAAAATTAATCTCCACAGCCATCCCCTTGTTCCAATCTTTGTTAGCTTATAGTTAACCCTGTTGCCTGCCCTGATCAAGCCCACTGTAACCTTAATTAGTCCCTCTTATCCTAATTTGTAGTTAGACTTTTGAAAGATCCGAGCCTAGATAATTCACTGAGAAAACCAGAGAGGAAAATATAAAGGTTGATATTCAAAGAACTGAAAAGAGCAGGAAAGAATACAGGAATTATTTTGCATATGGTAAATTTCAGGACGTGGGGCTTCCCAGTTTCCTCGTCTAGACTAGAGCAGGGGCCAGATCAGGGAAGTCGAAATAGGTCTCAAGGCTTGTAGTAGTTCATTTTGGATCTGATACAATAACTTATCAAACAGAGCAGCATCAAAAATTAATTCCCTTTATATCCTGGTTAAAAGTTATCTATCCATTATCTACAGACATTTTAGTTTTTTCCCATGTTCTTCAGCATATCTCTCTCCCATTGCTGGTTAGAAATCATTAAAGCAGCCTTGAAGGCTGTCTTGAGACAGTCAGTGTTAGCAGGAGTCCATGGGGATTTTGTGAGCCCTGTGTACATTGTAATGAGGTGTAGGAGTTGGAGATACACATAGGGTGAGGGTGATTTACAGCATCATTTATAACTTAGAATACAGGAGGTGGAGTTGCGAGAGACCTTAGAGGTTAAATAGATCAGTCTCCTACTCAGTGAAGTAATCCCTTTGACAATAACCTTGATAGATGGTTATTTAACATCTGCTTGAACATTTTCGGTGATTTCCAGCCAATGACGAGAGGCTCACTGCTTATCTAGGCAGGTCGTTTTATTTATTCTCAACTTGATAGAAAGCTTTTCTGTATAGTGGTTTGAGATCTGCCTTCTTGTAACTACTCCCTGGGGGACACAGTTTTTTTTTCTCAAGAGTAACACAGAACAGGGCTCAGTAAACTACTTGGACATTTTTCTAATATAGTGGGAGAGTTACCATGTCATGCCTTCTCTTCTCTAGGTTAAATAGTCCTAATCCTTTCTATCATCCTCTAATCATCGTGGTCACCTTCCTTAGATGCTGTTGATTTTTATCAATGTCCCAAATAAAACACAATATTGTAGATGCAGTCTAATTACTTTGGAGTCCAATGGGTCTTAACTTTCTTTGTTCTGGATTGAATACTTCCGTTAATGCATCTCAAGCTGTTTCTTTTGATGGTTAAGTCGTACTTTTGGCATATACTGAGTTGTATTCAACAAAAACTGTCCTGTCTTTAAAATATTTACATAGTTAAAAAACTAACATATAGTAAAATGGACATTTTTAGTGTGCAATTCTATGAGTCTTAGCACATGTATAGATTTGTGTAACTACTGCCATAATCAGCATCTAGAACAGTGCCATCACTCCAAAAACCTCCCTACCCCTACACATTTGCAGTCATAGCCTCCTGGGACCTCCTAGGCCTGGAGTCTACGAATCTGTTTTCTGTCACTAAAATTTTGTCTTTTCAAGTATGTTACATAAATGGAATCATTCAGAATGTAATTCTCAATTGTTTTTACTCACAACATTTCTGACACCTGATGTGTAGTGTTTTTTTCTTCTCACATGAACCAGTTCCCCAACTCTCTGGACACCAACTGAACGTTCTACAATTCACTTCAGGCACTGATGCTTGGAGTTGGGAAAGATCCCACGCATTAAAGGCCTAATACCACGAGACAGCCCCTGTTCTGGGCCACCCATACTTAAGGCTGACAGAAGATAAAGTCAGTGAGTTCCCAAAACCCCCTCCTCAGGTTCAATAATTTGCTAGAATGGCTCACAGAACTCAGGAAAGTGCTCTACTTACTATTGCTAGTTTATTATAAAGGATACAACTCAGGACCAGCCACATGGAAGAGATGTGCGGGGCTCGGTAAGGGCAAAGGGGTGCAGAGCTTCCAGGCCCTCTCAGGTGCACCGCCCCTTCCAGCACCTCAATGTGTTCACCAACCTGGAGGCTCTCAGAACCCCATTGTTTAGTGTTTTTATGGAGGTTCCATTCTATAAACATAAGCATAATTGATTAAATCATTGACCATTGGTAATTAACTCAGTCTCATTCCCTTTTCCCTCCCTAGAGGTCTGGGGATGGGGCCGAAAGTCCCAACCATATAATCACATAATTGGTTCCTCTGGCAACCAGCCCCCATCCTGAAGCTATCTAAGAGCCCACTAAGTCACTTTATTAATATAAACTCAAATATGGTGGAAAGAGGCTTGTTATGAATGACAAAAGACACTCCTATCATCCCCATCACTCAGGAAATTTTAGGAGCTTTGTCAGGGACAAGGGACAAAGACCAAATATGTATTTCTCACTGTATCACAGTAACCTTGTGAAACTGGCTTCTTTCACTCAGCATAGTGCCTTTGTGATTCACTCAAGTTGTGGCATATATCAGTAGTTTGTTCCTTTTTATTGTTGAGTAGTATTCCATTGTGTGGATATACCAAAGGTTACTTACCCGTTCTCCAGATTAAGGACATTTGACTGTTTCCAGTTTTGGGCAATTATAAATATAACTGCTATCAGTGTTCATGTACAAGTTTTTGTGTGCATATATCTTCATTTCTCTAAAGTAAATACTTAGAAGTGGAATTGTTGGGCTATATCTAACTTTATAAAAAACTGTCAAATGGTTTTTCAGAGTAGCTGTTTTTGAATTTCCACCAGCAACATATGAGTGTGCTAGTTGTTCTGCATCCTTGCCAGCACCTGGTATTGTCAGTAATTTTTATTTTAGCTAGGAGTTTAGTGATAGTTCATCCTGGTTTTAATTGACCTTTCTGTAATGGCTGAAGATGTTAGATGTTGTACTGTGCTAATTCGCTTTGTGTGTATTCACTTTGGTGAGATATCTTTTCACATCTTTTTCCATCTTTTATTTTTTATTTTTTTAAGAGACAAGGTCTTGCTCTGTTGCCCAGGGTGGAGTGCAAGGGTATGATCATAGCTCACTGCACCCTCAAACTCGCGAGCTCAAGTGATCTTCCCACTTAGCCTCCTGGGTAGCTGGGACTACAGACATGCACCATCATGCCATACTGATTAAAAACTTTTTTTTTTGTAGAGATGGGAGTCTCACTATGTTGCCCAGGCTGGTCTTGAACTCCTAGGCTCAAACAATCCTCCCCGCTGGGTCTCCCAAAGTGCTGGGATTACAGGCATGAGCCACTGCCTCAGGCCTTTTTCCATCTTTTATTGAACTGTTTGTTTTTTTTTTAACTAACGAGTTTTGAGAACTAAAAAAATTCTGGATAGAAGTCCTTTCCCAGACATATGATTTACAAATAATTTCTCCCAGTTTGTAGCTTTTTTTTCATTCTTTTAACAGTGAACATCTTTTGCAGAGTAAAAGTTTTAAATTTGCATGAAGTCCAATTTATTAATATTTTCTTTTATAGATTGTATTTTTAGTGTCCTATCTAAGACCTTTTTGCCTAAACCCAGGTCATGAAGTTCTGTTTATATATGTATTTCTAAAGATTGTATCGTTTTGGGTTTTACATTTAGATCTATAACCTATTTTGAGTTAATTTTTATATATGGTGCAAGTTATGGGTGGAGTGTTATTGTCTTACACGTGGATGCCTAACTGTTCCAATACTATTTGTTGAAAAGGTTATCCTTTCTCCACTGAAATGCTTTTGTATCTTTATCAAAATTAATATATGTGTGGTTTTGTTTCTGGACTCTATTCTGTTTCATTGATTTGTGTGTCTGTTTCTTTGCCAATATTACATTCTCTTGATTATTATAGCTTTGTAGTAAATCTTAAAATACAGTAGTGTGATTCCTTCAACTTTATTCGCCTTTTTCAAAATTATTCAGGCTATTTTAGTTCCTTTGCTTTTGCATATAAATATTAGAATCAGATTGTTTATATCTGCCAAAAATGTTGCTGGGATTATGATTGGAATGCATTAAACATATAGACCAATTGACATCTTTATTATGTTGAATCTTTCAGTCCTTGAACATGGTATGTCTCTATATTCATATAGATCTTGATATTTTAAAATCAGTGCTTTGAGGCTTACAGCATACAGATCCTGTAAAATTTTTGTCAGATTTATACCTAGGTATATCATTTTTTGGACATATTATAAGTGGTATTGTGTTTTAAACTTCAGTTTCCCATTGTTTATTGCTAGTAAATGAAAATATAATTGATATTTATGTGTTGACCTTGTAGCCTGCTATTTTGTTAAATTCACTTAGATCTAGGAGAGTTTTTTTTTTTTTTTTTTTTGGTAAATTCCTTGGGATTTTCTACATGTTGTTTATGAAACAGTTTTATTTCTTCCTTCAATCTGTATGCCTTTAATTTAATTTGTTTATTTTTTGTTTTATTCTACTGGCTAGGAGTTCTAGTAGAATGTTGAATTGGAGTGGTAAAAGTCTTTGCTATGTTCTTGACTTTAGAGGGAAAGCATTTAGTCTTCATGATTAAGTATGATGTTAGCTGTAGTTTTGTCTTTTTGAGAATGCTCTTTATCAGATTGAGAAAAAACCCATCTATTCCTAGTTTGCTGAGATTTTTATCTGAGACGGATGTTGAGTTTTAGAAAATGCTTTTTTTTTCTGTAGCAATCGAGATCTGATCATATGATTTTTCTCCTTTAGGCTACTGATATGGTGGATTACACTGATTAATTTTAAAAATATTGAATCAGCCTTGCTTTCCCAGGATAAATTCCACTTAGTTGTGGTATATTTTTCATGTTTTATATTTGCTGAATTAGATTCAATAATATTTTGTGCCTATGGTCATTAAGGCTATTGTTCTATAGTTTTCATGTAGTATCATCATCTTCTGGTTTTGTTATCAGGATAATGTTAGCAGCCTCATAAACTTAGTTCAGAAGAATTCCCTTCTCTTTTCTTTCCTGGAAGAGATTGTGTGGAACTGATGAAATATCTTCTTTAAATGTTTTGTAGAATCTGCCATCGAAACCATCTGAGTCTAGAAATTTCTTTTTGGAAGGTTTTCAACTACATATTCCATTTCTTTAATAGTTACAGAAAAATTCAAGTTGTTTATTTCATCTTGGTTGCATTTTTGTATTTTGAGGTTTTAAGGAACTAGTTCATTTCATCTTCCTTGTTCCATTTATGTGCTTAGAATGGTAGCATCCCCTTATTATACCTTAAACATCTGTGGGGTCTGTAGTGATCCCATCTTTCTTTCCTGATATTGATAATGTGTGTCTTTTCTCCTTTTTTCTTTGTTGATCTTGATAGAGAATTTTAAATTTTATTGATCTTTTCAAAGTACTAGCTTTTGGTTTTATTTTGTCTAGTTCTCTTTCTTCCCGTCATCCTTTTTTGGTTTGGTTAGTTTTAATTTCATTGATTTCTGCTTTTACCTTTATTATTTCCTTCCTTTTGTATGCTTTGAATATATTTTGCTCTTCTTTTTCTAGTTTTTAAAAATAGAATCTTAGCTAGTAAGTCTGAGATCATTCTTCTTCTTAATATGAGCACATAATAGTATAATTTCACCTTTAAACACTGCTTTATCTGTACACCACAAATTTTTACACTTTATTTTAAGTTTCATTCAATTCAAAGTATTTTCTAATTTCCCCTGAGGCTTCCTCTTTGATTTGTGGGTTGTTTAAAGATCTGTTGTTTAATTTAAGAGTTTTAAAAACTTTTTTTGCTATTATTGATTTTTAGTTTAATTTTCTTATGGCCAAAGAACTTTGTGTGATTTCAACTCTTTTACTTTTGGTAAGGTTTATTTTATGACCTAGTATATGCTCTATCTTGATGAATATTCTGTGTGCATATATAAAGACTATCGTGTTGTTAGTGGGTAAAATATTCAATAAATGTTGATTAGATATAGTTCTTTAATAGCATTGTTCAGTTCTGTGTCCTTGCTGATTTTCTGTCACTTGTTCTAACGATTACTGAAAGAGGAGAGTTGAAGTTTTCAGCTATAATTGTGGGTTTGTACATTTTTCCTTCCAGTTTTGTTAGTTTTTGCTTCATGTATTTTAAAGCTTTATTGCTAGGTATGTTATCACTTAGGACTGTTACATATTCTTGGTTAATGGACAATGTCCGTTTTTATCCCTGGTAATTGTCTTTGCTCTGAATTCTTCTCTGCTATTAAATAGTCACTCTACTTGAAAGGTTTTTTTTTTTTTTTTTTTTTTTTTGAGACGGAGTCTCACGCTGTTGCCCAGGCTGGAGTGCAGTGGCGCGATCTCGGCTCACTGCAAGCTCCGCCTCCCAGGTTCCCGCCATTCTCCTGCCTCAGCCTCCTGAGTAGCTGGGACTACAGGCGCCCGCCACCGCGCCCGGCTAATTTTTTGTATTTTTAGTAGAGACGGGGTTTCACTGTGGTCTCGATCTCCTGACCTTGTGATCCACCCGCCTCGGCCTCCCAAAGTGCTGGGATTACAGGCTTGAGCCACCGCGCCCGGCCTTTTTTTTTTTTTTAAATTAAGGCTATCA
The DNA here is from genome assembly GCF_049350105.2 of Macaca mulatta. Taxonomy (NCBI): domain Eukaryota; kingdom Metazoa; phylum Chordata; class Mammalia; order Primates; family Cercopithecidae; genus Macaca; species Macaca mulatta. The sequence continues at coordinate 74,353,907 of NC_133417.1, read as the reverse complement.
TTTTTCCACCCGTGTATTTTTTAAAAATTTATTTATTTATTTATTAAGAGACAAGGTCTCACTATGTTGCCCTGGCTAGAGTGCAGTGGTGATTCACAGGCATGATCGTGGCACACTATAGCCTCTGACTCGGTCAAGGACTCTCCTGCCTCAGCCTCCCAGGTAGCTGGGACTATCGTGCATCACTGCACTCAGCTCCATCCATTTACTTTTAATCTATTTATATGTTATATTTGAAGTGAGTTTCTTGTAGATGTAATATAGTTGAGTCTTGTTTTACATGCATTCTGACAGAGAGGGAGGGTATTACATAAAGAAAAAAGGGTCCATTCACCAAGAACACATAACAATTCAAAATGTGTACACACCTAACAACAAAGCTTGAAAATACATAAAGCAAAAGCTTACAAAACCTGAAAAAGCAATAGACAAATTTATGGTTAAAACTGGGAACTTCAATCTTCAGCCCTCCGGAATCAAAACAGCATACCATAACCGTTTTTTTTTTTTTTTTTTTTTTTTTTTTTTGAGATAGAGTCTTGCTCCATCACTAGGCTGGAGTGCAGTGGTGTGATCTCAGCTCACTGCAACCTCTGCCTCCTGGGTTCAAGTGATTCTCCTGCCTCAGCCACCCGAGTAGCTGAGATTACAGGCACGTACCACCACGCCCAGCTAATTTTTGTAGTTTTAGTAGAGATGGGGTTTCACCATGTTGGCCAGGATGGTCTCGATCTCTTGACCTCGTGATCTCCCCACCTCGGCCTCTCAAAGTGCTGAGATTACAGGTATAAGCCACTGTGCCCAGCCCCATAACCTTTGAGTACATAAACAGTTAGGTACAGGCTGTGATTTCTGATTAGCCCACTCTGGGTGCGGTTCCAACGTTAGTTCAGTTTTTAAAGCCTATGCAATGCTTGTTTCTGTCCCGTGTATGTGCCACCCAGTGAACAGTCTGGGAGCTGGGCTGCAGTCTGTCCCACCTTTCAGTTCTCAAAGTCTACGGTATGCTGTTTAGGGTCAGATTCATGCACACACCAATCAGGAATAAGCTCCAGAGTCTAGAAACGACTTCCTTGGGTCACACTTCCTAGCTCCTCCCTCTCTATGCTCTCCTCAGAATTTACCAGTTTCCTTCATCTTTTTAGTTCTCCAGCCCAAAAAGCTGAGTTTTTAGTTAACCCAGCCTGCTGCACACTTTCTGTGTGTATTCAGACTCAAATAGGAGGCTAGAGAGAGAAAAAACCAACAGGGATTTGCCCCACTTTGGGGGACCACAGCTCCTCTGATCAGAGAGGAACATTCTGTACTTGAGAGTTTTAGGGACCTTCAGCCTCTGCTGCCACCCCTGTCTTTGCTGCAACTGTTGTCATGGGATCGTCTGGCTTCTGGAGCATGACAGAAAAATGAAGAAAGGAAAATGATGAATTGCCCCCCTCTCGATGAATGTTAGAATTCTCCTTTCCCACTCCTGGACCCAAAACTAGACGGCTTTTCTTGAAGCACTCTCTGTCTACATCTGGATGCCCACTTCAGAGTTTCAGGCTTCCTTGAGTCCTGGCCAGGAGGGAATAAAAGGGCAAACTCAGTACTGGCTTGGTGGTGCTTTGAATTGTGGTGTCCTTTCCAAATCTTCCTGCTATCATTTATTTTGCAGTGTTCCTAAATAGATGCTCCATGCACTCTATCTAAGTTTTATAGCTGGATGGCTCAGCGGGGTGATGGTCGTGGTGACTGTCATAGCTTTTAAAAAGTAAGTGATTTCAAGCTGGGAGCCCTCCTATTCTTTGACTGTACATTTTTGAATATACATTTAGTGATATTAAATTTTGTCATATTGGTATTGACTTATGTCCTTTTTATTCATTGTATTTTTATCTATCCATAAGCACATTGTCTCAATATGTGTGCAATTGCAATAACTGGCAATCTCCTTTTTTAAAAATATAGCTTCAATCAAGTCATCAATTAAAATGTTAAGACTAAGAAAATAATCTTATACGAATGTTGTAAAAGAGCTATAGATTTATTCATTTATTCATCACATTTAATTACATTGATTAATTAATTTTGAGACAGAGTCTCACTCACTCTGTTGCCCTGGCTGGAGTACAGTGGTGCGACCTTGGCTCAATGCAACCTCTGCCTCCTGGGTTCAAGTGATTCTCATGCCTCAGCCTCTCAGCTGGTATTACAGGTGTGTGCCGCCATGCTTGGCTAATTTTTTCTTTTTTTAACTAGAGAAGAGGTTTCACCATGTTGGCCAGGCTGGTCTTGAACTTCTGGCCTCAAGCAGTCTGCTTGCCTTGGCCTCCCAAAGTACTGGGATTACAGACATGAGCCACCGTGCCCAGCCTATTCATCAGATTTTATTAAGTGCCTACTCTATGTCCTAGAGATATGGAAGCAAATAAAACCAAGTCTGTTCACATGAATCCAGAAAACAATGTACTTTGGGTATTATTGCTCAGTCATCGGTGAATGCACCTAACTATACCAAATCAGGACCCATTTTTGAGCCCGTGTTACGCTCTGTGCGGCGTAGAGGAGATATGGCAGTGAACAAGTCAGTCACATTTTCTGTCCTCATAACGTTACAAATAGGTAAATATTATCACTTTGCCTATTTGTCCCCATTTTGCCTACCAGGCTATCATGAAAGACCTGTCACATGACTTTCTGAAATCGCTAATTTACATCACTAACCCATCCCTGATCTACAATGAAGACAACCTAACAGACCAAAAAAAAAAAAAGTTTTGAAACTTGCTCTGAATTATCACCAGTTTTTCTAAGTATTAACAAATTTTACATTTAAGTCAGTTGACAGACTCTAGAGTCTAGGTTTTTTTTTTTGCTTCCAAAAAAGCAAGCTCTTTGTTTATCTTTTAATCTCAAATCTTCACCGCCAACTTAAACTTTGTCATCCAACCCATTTTGCCTTTTTGCAAACCCCCCTATCATCTTTGGCTATGCGTTCTCTCTTTTCAGACTTTAGTACCTTTTTCCTCTGGGTGTATTCTCACTTACCTCTCTTAGAAGCTCCTCTCGTGGGAGGAAGTGGGTAACTGCCATTAGAGAAATTGATCTTTGCAGGGTAGGGGGAGAAGAGAACCACAGAGGTGATGAATCCCCTGTTGCTATTTGTGCTTAGGATTTATTTTGAATATAGATAATTGTATTAGACTGATATCCATCAGTGGTGTACACACCCTTGGTTTCACTGTTTCAAATCTAGGAGAGTGGATGCACATGGAGCTGTTGGCAGAAACGATTTATTTCAGGACACAGAATGAATTAAACAGAAAGTATTTACATTTTCAAGATGTGATGGTGCCTGTTCATATTATGGGCACTTTCTCAGCTCCTGAAATCCTTAACTCTAAATATGGAAAAAGCAACTACTGTTAAAGGCAAAATCTCTTCTTTCTTCTAACGATAGTGTGATCATCTCTATACAATCAAAGTTGACAAATACTGTCTTTCTTTGGATTCCAGTGCAAGTAACCTCAAAGGTTCTGGTAAACCTTGTGGTCCAGCTACTCTTTCATGACAAGTATAGCTATTGCCTTAATACAAGATACTTTTAAACAATGCAAACAACAATAAGAGCAATAGCAGCAACAACAAAACCCAGTCTCTGGCAAAATCCAGATTCCACAACTAAATTGTGTAAACTCAAAAAGAAAAAAAAAAAAAGGAAAAAAAGGAGATAAACTGTGTAAACTCACTATTTCCAATAATTGCCGTACGCTGTCCTCCCTTTCTCTCTCATTTCACAATACAGGACTTTCCCACTAAAATCAATCATTCTTTGTCTCAGCTCATGTTTTCCTATGTACAGGAGTTAGAATGGTTCTGGACAGTTAATTAGCCATCAATCCATCTCTAAAACACAGAACATGTCTGTTGCTTTTGTAAACCCCCAATGTTTAATTTTGCTTCAGTGCCTTTTTTATAAACCTAATTGTGTTTATGCACTGGCATATTTATTGCTCACCTTTCACCCTTTATGCTGATCCCTGGCTGCCCACGGGGTCCTTTCAGTTGATCAAAACCACAATCCCCTTGTGTAAGAAAGGTCACATTTACTCTAACAATGGAAACCCACAGCCATGTGTTGCCTCGGTGTGGGTCACCAAGGGGCACATCAAAGCAAAGGCATGTATGGATCTGTCTTAATTTTTTTACTTTCCCAGTTTCAGACACTGAGGCACAGGGATTTTTTTTTTCTTTCTCTTGACTGCCACCTCATACTCATTATGAGGTCTAAGGGGGAAAATGGGAAGTTTTTATTAAAAAGGAATATATCTTTTCTCTACTTGAGCTTTTGTTTTTTAAAAAATCTATCTTAATTTTTGTGAGTATAAAGTAGGTGTATATATTTATGGGATACATGAGATGTTTCGATACAGGTATGTAATGTATAGTAATCACATCATGGAAAATGGGGTTTCCATCCCCTCAAGTATTTATTCTTTGTATTACAAACAATCCAGTTGTACTCTTTTAGTTATTTTAAAATATATAATTAGGCTGGGCATAGTGGCTCATGCCTGTAATCCCAGCACTTTGGGAGGCCGAGGTGGGTGGATCACTTGAGGTCAGGAGTTTGAGACCAGCCTGGCCAACATGGCGAAACCCCATCTCTACTACAAATACAAAAATTAGCCGGGTGTGGTGGCACATGCCTGTAATCCCAGCTACTCGGGAGGCTGAGGCAGGAGAATCACTTGTACTCAAGAAGCGGAGGTTGCAACGAGCCAAGATTGTGCAACTGCACCCCAGCCTAGGCAATAGAGCGAGACTCTGTATCAAAAAAAAAAAAGTATAATTAAATTATTATTGATTATAGTCACCCCATTGTGCTATCAAACCTAGATTTTATTCATTCTCTCTATTTTTTTGGTGCTCATTAACCATCTCCACTTTCCTTCAGTCCCCTCCCCACCACCCTTTCCAGCCTCTGATAATCATTCTTCTACTATCTAAATGACTTCAACTATTTGATTTTTCGATCCCACAAGTGAGAACATGTGATGTTTGTCTTCCTGTGCCTGACTTATTTTACTTAGCATAATGACCTCCAGTTCCATCCACATTGTTGTAAGTGATAGGATCTCATTGTTTTTTATGATTGAATAATACTCCATTATGTATAAGTAGCACATTTTCTCTTTCCATTCATCTGTGGACGGACACTTAGGTTGCTTTCAAATTTTGGCTATGGTGAACAGTGCAACAAACATGAGAGTGCAGATATCTCTTTGATATACTAATTTCCTTTCTTTTGGGTATATACCCAGCAGTGGGACTGCTGGATCATGTGGTAGCTCAATTTTTAGTTTTTTGAGGAACCTCCAAACTGTTCTCCATAGGATTATGCTGATTTACCTCTCCACCAACAGTGTATGAGTGTTCGCTTTTCTCCACATTCTTGCCAGCATTTGTTATAGCCTGTCTTGGATGTAAGCCATTTTAACTGTGGTGAGATGATATTGCATTGTAGTTTTGATCTGCATTTCTCTGATGATCAGCGATGTTGAGTACCTTTTCATATGCCTGTTTGCCATTTGTATGTCTTCTTTTGAGAAATGTCTATTCAAATCATTTGCCCATGTTTTAATTGGATTAATAGAATTTTTTTCTATAGAGTTGAGCTCCTTGTATATTCTGGTTATTAATCCCTTGTCAGATGGTAGTTTGCAAGTATTTTCTCTCATTTTGTGCATTGTCTCTTCATTTTGTTGACTATTTCCTTTGCTGTGCAGAAGCTTTTTAACTTGACGTGATCCCATCTGTCCATTTTTGCTTTGGTTGCCTGTGCTTATGGGGTGTTACTCAAAAATTTTTTTCCAGACCAACATCCTGGACTTTTCCTGATGTTTTCTTGTAGAAGTTTAATAGTTTAACAGTTGTTTTGGATACTATAGCTGTGTAGTATAATTTGAAGTCAGGTAATGTGATTTCTCCAGTTTTGTTCTTTTTGCTTTGGATAGCTTTGGCTATTCTGGGTCTTTTGTGGTTCCACGTAAATTTTAGGATTTTTTTTTCTATTTTTTTGAAGAACGCCATTGGTATTTTGATAGGGATTGCATTGAATCTGTAGATTGCTTTGGGTAGTATGGACATTTTAACAATATTGATTCTTCCAATCCATGAACATGGAATATGTTTTCAGTTTTTTGGTGTCCACTTCAATTTTTAAAATCAGTGTTTTATAATTTTCGTTACAAAGATGTTTTGCTTTGGTTAATTCCTAGGCATTTAATTTTATTTGTGGCTATTGTAAATGAGATTATTTTTAAAAATTTCTTTTTTCAGATTGTTCACCATTGGCATATTGAAATGCTACTGGTTTTTGTATGTTTGTTTTGTATACTGCAACTTTACTGAATTTGCTTATCAGTTCTAATCATTTTTTTTCATAGAGTCTTTAGGTTTTTCCAAATATAAGATCATGTCATTTACAAACAAGGATAATTTGACTTCTTACTTTGGATGACCTTTCTTTCTCTTGACTAATTGCTCTAGTTGGGACTTCCAGTACTATGTTGAATAATAGTGGTGAAAGTGGGCATCCTTTCTGTGTTCCAGATCTTAGAGAAAGGCTTTCAGTTTTTCCCCATTCAGTATACTAGCTGTGGGTCTGTCATATATGGTTTTTATTATGTTGAGGTATATTTCTTCTCTCTTCAGCATTTTTTTAGGGTTTTTTTCACGAAGAGATGTTGAATTTTATCAAATGCTTTTTTTTTTTTAATTTTTTTTTTTATTTTTATTTTTTGAGACGGCGTCTCGCTCTGTCACCCAGGCTGGAGTGCAGTGGCCGGATCTCAGCTCACTGCAAGCTCCGCCTCCCGGGTTCCCGCCATTCTCCTGCCTCAGCCTCCCAAGTAGCTGGGACTACAGGCGCCCGCCACCTCGCCCGGCTAGTTTTTTGTATTTTTTAGTAGAGACGGGGTTTCACCGTGTTAGCCAGGATGGTCTCGATCTCCTGACCTCGTGATCCGCCTGTCTCGGCCTCCCAAAGTGCTGGGATTACAGGTTTGAGCCACCGCGCCCGGCCTCAAATGCTTTTTCAACATCAATTGAAATGATCAGAGGGTTTTTATTCTTCATTCTGTTAATATGATGCATCACATTGATTTATGTATGTTGACCAATATTCATCAGAGATATTGGCCTGTCGTTTTCTTCTTGTGACCTGTCTCTGTCTGGTTTCGATATCAGAGTAATAATGGCCTCACAGAATGAGTTTGGAAGTATTCCCTTCTCTTCTATTTTTTCCAGAATGATTTGAGTAGAACTGGTATTAGCTCTTTTTTAAAAGTTTGGTAGAACTCAGTAGGGAAGTCATTGGGTCCTGGGCTTTTCTTTACTGGGAGACTTTTTATTATGACTTTGATGTGGTTACTTGTTATCGGTCTGTACAGATTTTGGATTTATTCATGGTTCAATCTCGGCAGATTGTATATGCATAGGAATTTGTCCATTTCTTCTAGATTTTCCAATGTATTGGCATATTGTTGCTCATAGTAGCCACTAATGATCCTTTAAATTTCTGCAGTATCAGTTGTAATGTTGCCTTTTCATCTCTGATTTTATTTATTTGGCTATTCTCCCTTTTTTAATTAGTCTGCTAAAGGTTTATCTATTTTGTTTAATTTTTAAAAATCCAACTTTTTGTTTTTGTTTTTCATTGATATATTTTGTTTTTGAGATGGAGTTTTGCTCTTGTTGCCCAGGTTGGAGTGCAGTGGCGCAATCGTGGCTCACTGTAACCTCCGTCTCCTGCATTCTAGCAATTCTGCCTCAGCCTCCCGAGTAGCTGGGATTGCAGGCATGTGCCATCACACCTGACTAATTATATATTTTTAGTAGAGACAGAGTTTCATCATGTTGGCTGGGCTGACCTCGAACTCCTGACCTCAGGTGATACACCTGCCTCGGCCTCCCAAAATGCTGAGATTACAGGTGTGAGCCTTCATTGATCTTTTTATTTTCTTTTTTGTTTCAATTCCATTTATTTCTGCTCTGATCTTTATTATTTGTTTTCTTCTACTAACTTTGGGTTTGGTTGCTCTTGCTTTTAAAGATTCATTGTTAGACTGTTGATTTGAAGTTTTTCTTCATTTTTGATGTAGGCACTGATAGCTATAAACTTCCCTCTTAGTACTGCTTTCACTGTATCCCACAGGTTTTGGTATGTTGTGCTGCCATTATCATTTGTTTCAAAAAATTTTTCAGTTTTCTTCTTAATTTCTTCATTGACCCACTGGTCATTCAGGAGCATATTGTTAAATTTCCATGTATTTGTATAGATTCCCAAATTCCTCTTGTTATTGATTTTTAGTCTTATTCCATTGTGGCTAGATAAGCTTAATATTATTTCATTTTTTGAATGTTTTAAGACTTGTTTTGTGACCTAATATGTGATCTATCCTTGAGAATGACCTATGTGCTGAGGAAAATAATGCGTATTCTGCAGCCATTGGATGAAATGTTCTGTAAACATCTATTAGGTCCATTTGGTCTATAGTGCAGATTAAGTCTGATGTTTCTTTGTTGATTTTCTGTCTGGAAGATCTGTCCAGTGCTGAAAGTGGGGTGTTGACCTTTCCAGCTCTTTTTGTATCAGGGCTTATTTCTATCTTTAGCTCTAATAATATTTGTTTTAGATAGCTGGGTGCTCCAGTACTGTGTAGATAAATAATTAAAATTGTTACATCCCCTTGTCGAATCAACCCCTTTATCATTATATCTCCACTCAAGCTTTGGCCAGAATTTGTTTTTGCACATGATTCAAGACAAGAAAAGAACAGAGTAGGGGAGTGGGTAGTTGTGAGAATTTAGCTGTTGAGCTCCCTGGCCCACTGAAAACATGTGGAAAATGCAAATTTTGCCATAAGCTAGGTTAGTTTGTTCATTTATCCTTCCTATAATTCTTTCATCCATTCACCTACTCCTTACTCTGTAGAGGTATTAAACCAGGGATCATAAACTGAAATGCCTCCAAGGTAAGAGCAAGGTTTAGAAACAGGAAGCAGGAACTTTAGTGAACTGGAGAACAGAGGCCCCATCTTCAGGAGTGGCCACTACTCAGCCTTGGCATATTCTAAATAGAAGTGTAGGCCCAGTGTGGCAAGATATTCTGAATCTTCAAGAGAAGCAGGAAACCCATATTTTTATAAGAAATCTCCCAACTTTTAAATGTTGATAACAACTAACTGCAAATTTTGAAATCACTGTGCAGAATGGACCTGCAGTCTGAATTTGGTCAGCTCTTCAAGGTCTCCAAAGCACCACTGTCCTCCTGAAATTGAGAGTGGAGCTGGGAAGCAGAAGTGAGTATCCTACAAGGAAGGCAAAGGCAGAATGGCAGAGAAAATAGCCATTGCTTCAAGGAGGGAGATTAATCTCAGCTGCGAGAATCAAGGCTTCTTGGAAAGCTGAGATTTGACATAGGCCTTGAAGAATAGGTCTTGAGGACCTTGAAGAATGTTGATAGGCAGCAATGGAGAGAGAATTAGAGTCTAATTCTCTATTCTCTATGTGGGGAGAAGGCACAAATAGCACAGAAATAGGCAATCGTGGGGTACTGTATGTAACCAAATGGGAATATGTGCAAATCTGGAATGATAGGTAGGGCTAGATTATAGGGAGCTCTAAAATAAGATTTAGGCTCATGTCTGCAATCTCAGAACTGTAGAAGGTTGAGGCAGGAGGATCACTCGAGTCCGGGAGTTTAAGACCAGCCTAGGCAACATAGAGAGATGCCGCCTCTACAAAAAATTAAAAAATTAGCTGAGTGTGGTGGCACACACCTGTAGTCCAAGCTACTCAGGAGGCTGAGGTGATAGGATTGCTTGAGCCTGGGAGGCTGAGGCTGCAGTGAGCCATGATTGCACCACTGCACTCCAGCCTGGGTGACAGAGTGAGACTCTGGCTCAGGAAAAAAAAAAAACAAAAAAAAAAACCCAAAACAAAACAAAAACAGATATAAAAATTGAATTTTATTAATATTTGGTTGGCAGTGGGGACGTACTGAAGGATTTCAAACAAAGGAGTGATGAGGAGAGAATGTTTTAGGCAGGTTATTTGATGTTTGTGTGTAGGGTGATTAGAAATGGGAGAGACTATAAGCAGAAAATGAGACAATTACAACAATCCAGGCATAAACTGGGAAGAAGGCAGTGGTAAAAGAAAAGAAGAGATGGATGGGGAAAACTCTGAGAAGAAAGCATAAGAATAATTGTGTCTAAAATATGCCAATTCTACCTCTGAGATGTTCCTTCCTTCTCTAGGTTTCTGGCCCTCCTCTAGTCATGGCAGGATATAGGTTGAAGATTCTGTGGGCTGATGATAGCAGAATGTGGACTTCAACTAGGCCAGTTGAGTAGATGGTCCATAACCTTACTAATTCATGTGCTGCTGTAGTCTGTCCTGGGGCTGGTGGGAGTCTTGTAGGAGTATGGGACTGGTGCAAAAATGCCACGTGGGGTATAAGAGGAGTCTGGTAGAAAGGTGAGTGTCCCTTCCCAGGCAGCAGGGGTCACAGGTCACAGGAGCCAGGGACACAAAGGTTTATAGGTATCTGTCCTTGTATTCTTGGAATGGAGGTTAATCACGACAGCATTCTATGTACTATTTTAGTGTTTCTTTGGGGAGCTTGGACAGTCAGTCAGATTTTTTATTTTTTAATTTTACTTTAAGTTATGGGGTACACATGCAGAACGTGCAGGTTTGTTACATAGGTATACACGTGCCATGGTGGTTTGCTGCACCCATCAACCCATCTCCTAATGCTATCCCTCCCCTAGCACCCCCACCCCCTGATAGGCCCTAGTGTGTGATGTTCTCCTCCCTGTGTCCATGTGTTTTCATTGTTCAACTCCCACTTATGAGTGAGAACATGTGGTGTTTGGTTTTCTGTTCTTGTGTTAGTTTGCTGAGAATGATGGTTTCCAACTTTATCCATGTCCCTGCAAAGGACCTGAACTCATCCTTTTTGATGGCTGCATAGTATTCCATGGTGCATATGTGCCACATTTTCTTTATCTAGTCTATCATTGATGGGCATTTAGGTTGGTTCCAAGTCTTTGCTATTGTGAACAGTGCCACAATAAACATACGTGCGCATACGTCTTTATAGTAGAATGATTTATAATCCTTTGGATACATACCCAGTAATGGGATTGCTGGGTCAAATGGTATTTCTAGTTCTAGATTCTTGAGGAATTGCCACACTGTCTTCCATAATGGTTGTACTAATTTACACTTCCACCAACAGTGTAAAAGTGTTCCTATTTCTCCACATCCTCTGCAGCATCTGTTGTTTCCTGACTTTTTAACGATCGCCATTCTAACTGGCATGAGATGGTATCTCATTGTGGTTTTGATTTGCATTTCTCTAATGACCAATGATGATGAGCTTTTTTTCATGTTTGTTGGCTGCATAAATGTCTTCTTTTGAGAAGTGTCTGTTCATATTCTTCACCCACTTTTTGGTGGTGGTGTTTGGTTTTTTGTTATAAGTTTGTTTAAGTTCTTTGTAGATTCTGGATATTAGCCCTTTGTCAGATGGATAGACTGCAAAAATGTTCTCCTATTCTGTAGGTTGCCTGTTCACTGTGATGATAGTTTCTTTTGCTGTGCAGAAGTTCTTTAGTTTAATTAGATCCCATTTGTCAATTTTGGCTTTTGTCAATTTTGCCATTGCTTTTGGTGTTTTAGTCATGAATTCCTTGCCCATGCCTATGTCCTGAATGGTATTGCCTCGGTTTTCTTCTAGGGTTTGTATGGTTTTAGGTCTTACGTTTAAGTCTTTAATCCATCTTGAGTTAATTTTTGTATAAGGTGTAAGGAAGGGATCCAGTTTCAGCTTTCTGCATATGGCTTGTCAGTTTTCCCAACACCATTTATTAAATAGGGAATCCTTTCCCCATTACTTGCTTTTGTCAGGTTTGTCAAAGATCAGACGGCTGTAGATGTGTGGCATTATTTCTGAGGCCTCTGTTCTGTTCCATCAGTCTATATATCTGTTTTGGTACCAGTACTATGCTGTTTTTGTTACTGTAGCCCTGAGTATAGTTTGAAGTCAGGTAGTGTGATGCCTCCAGCTTTGTTCTTTTGGCTTAGGATTGTCTTGGCTATGCAGGCTCTTTTTTTAGTTCCATATGAAATTTTAAATAGTTTTTTTCCAATTCTGTGAAGAAAGTCAATGGTAGCTTGATGGGGATACCATTGAATCTATAAATTACTTTGGGCAGTGTGGCCATTTTCATGGTACTGATTTTTCCTATCCATGAGCATGGAATGTTTTTCCATTTGTTTATGTCCTCTCTTATTTCCTTGAGCAGTGGTTTGTAGTTCTCCTTGAAGAGTTCCTTCACATCCATGTAAGTTGTATTCCTAGGCATTTTATTCTCTTTGTAGCAATTGTGAATGGGAGTTCACTCAGGATTTGACTCTCTGTCTGTTAATGGTGTAGAGGAATGCTTGTGATTTTTGCACATTGATTTTGTATCCTGAGACTTTGCTGGAGTTGCTTATCAGCTTAAGGAGATTTTGGTCTGAGATGATGGGGTTTTCTAAATATACAATCATGTCATCTGCAAACAGAGACAATTTGACTTCCTCTTTTCCTAATTGAATACCCTTTATTTCTTTCTCTTGCCTGATTGCACTGGCCAGAACTTCCAATACTATGTTGAATAGGAGTGGTGAGAGAGGGCATCCTTGTCTTGTGCCGGTTTTCAAAGAGAATGCTTCCAGTTTTTGCCCATTCAGTATGATATTGGCTGTGGGTTTGTTATAAGTAGCTCTTATTATTTTGAGATACATTCCCTCAATACCTAGTTTATTGAGAGTTTTTAGCATGAAGGGCTGTTGAATTTAGCCTACCAACCAAAAAACATCCAGGACCAGACTGATTCACAGCCGAATTCTACCAGAGGTACAAAGAGGAGCTGGTACCATTCCTTCTGAAACTATTCCAAACAATAGAAAAAAAGGGAATCTTCTCTAATTCATTTTATGAGGCCAGCATCATCCTGATACCAAAACCTGGCAGAGACACAACAAAAAAAGGAAATTTCAGGCACATATCCCTGATGAACATTGATGTGAAAATCCTCAATAAAATACTGGCAAACAGAATCCAGCAGCATATAAAAAAGCTTACCTACCACGATCAAATCAGCTTCATCCCTGGGATGAAAGGCTGGTTCAACATATGCAAATCAATAAATGTAATCCATCACATAAACAGAACCAATGACAAAAACCACATCATTATCTCAATAGAGTCAGTCAGATTTTGAATTGCAAATCTCAAAGTCAAAATGTGGGTGGGTGTGGGGGCTCACACCTGTAATCCCAGCACTTTGGGAGGCTGAGGCGGGTAGATCACTTAATGTCAAGCATTCAAGACCAGCCTGGCCAACATGGCGAAGCCCCGTCTCTACTAAAAATACAAAAATTAGCTGGGCGTGGTGGTATGTGCCTGTAATTCCAGCTACTGGGGAGGCTGAGGCACAAGAATCTCTTGAACCAGGGATATGGAGGTTGCAGGGAGCCAAGATTGTGCCACTGCACATCAGCCTGGGTGATGGAGTGAGACTGTCTCAAAAAACAACAACAAAACAAAGTCAAAATGCACTTTGATATGGGATGGTATTGAACAGGATGTTCCAGGAACAGGAGACAAATACATGGTCTTCTATTATTTTATCCAAAAACCTGTCCCTCTGTTTTCAATAATTTTTCTTGTCTTTTCTCTCTCATTACTTAAAATTTATTTAAATAATTGAGATATATAATTCCCATACTATAAAATTTACTCTTTTAAAGTGTCCAATTTAGTGGCTTTTAGTGTATTCACAGATTATGCAATGATCACCACTAATTCCCAAACATTTTCAGAATCCCAGTGGCTGGTTCGTACATTAACTCTATAACTAACTTACTGAGAAACTGCCGAACTGTTTTCCGCAGTGGCTGCAGCCTTTTACAGCCTCACCAGCACATATATGAGGGTTCCAATTTCTCTACCTCTTCACCAATATTTATTATTGTCTTTTTTTTTTCTTTTATTAGAGTCATCTTAGTAAGTGTGGTGGCATCTTATTGTGGTTTTGATTTGCATTTTCTTGATGGCAATGATATTGAATATCTTTCCACATGCTTTTTAGCTATTTGTATATCTTCTTTGGGGAAATGTCTCTTCACATCCTTTGCCCATTTAAAAATTTTGTTATTTGTCTTTTTGTTGTTGAGTTGTAAGTCTCCTGTCATTTTGCAGGTTTTACCTTTGTGCAGAAATAGGTCGTCTTCTTGCAGACGATCTTTTTTGTGGATCCTTTCCTTTCTCATGGTGAATCGACCAGTTAAACCATAACTGGTGTATTATTTGGGACTTAACACCAAGAATATCAGTTGGTCCCCATTTTCAGCATCTTTCTACATTCCCATACCCTTGGAGGTCCCAGTACTAGCTAGGCAGCACCTTCTCAGAGAAGTGAGTCCCAGATCTGTTGGGCCCCCTCCTCTGAGTTTTTAAGTTTAAATGACCCCTCCAACCTCTTTCTTTTGTTTCTCCAGCTTTAGAGGTGGCAGCTGCTTCTGCAGTTACTGTCTCTATGATACCTCAGACTTCACTTTTTGGTGTTTCAACCTTCCAAGATTTGTTTGACTGAATCCCTATATTAAATTCTCTCTGTTGAAACAACTGACATGGTTTTTGGTTTCCTGCCTAGATTTGACTGATGTAATTGTTTAGATTTACTAACTTACTCTATAACTCTAGTTTAAGGTTCTAATTAAGCTTCTGCTGGGCTAAGCCCCTGGCTTTAGTCCAGTAGTTGATTTTTGACAAAGAAAGCCAGTTGATTGCTATACCCCTCTTGCTGACTTAAACAAAATACATCTTTACATTTATTTTGGACAGGAAGGTACCTTAAAGTAAAGAATGTCAATATCTAACATGTTACTCAGTATTCTTATTAGGCATCAGAAATGGGCTCTGCTTGGAATGAAATAAGCACAGAAAGAGTTGAACCCCACTTTCAACATGAGGCTACCACAGTTGTGAAGAAGACATTCCTCAAAGAACCTGAAAGTTTCCCCGACCAAGAAAATTCTGGCCTTGGGCTGTTGCGGATTAGTAATTATGAGCCTAAGACCCAACAAAAGAGGATTCTGGACACTAGTCATTTGCTGGCATCAATCTTGTTGACTGGCGATCCTGTTAAATCCAGCATGTGAAGATGTCTTTCATATGGTTGTATCCTTGAGAAGCCACTAAGCATGTCGGTATGCCCCATGTTCTCTCGGGCCCTGGGAAAATAAGTTGTGATAAACAGGCTCACTCCACCCTGATGGAGTCCTCAGCACCTTCACCCTGACGTTTCTGTTCAGGCACAGCCCTCTCTCTGATTGCAAAGATCTTTGCCTTCCC
Organism: Macaca mulatta; assembly: GCF_049350105.2. Taxonomy (NCBI): domain Eukaryota; kingdom Metazoa; phylum Chordata; class Mammalia; order Primates; family Cercopithecidae; genus Macaca; species Macaca mulatta. The sequence continues at coordinate 74,338,450 of NC_133417.1, read as the reverse complement.
TTTTCCTGCAGCCACCTCTCTCCCTAACTTCTAGTGGCTATTCTGACTCACTGGTGTGATTTTAGTGTGTAAGAGTTTAAGTTATATACCCATCACTAAATTGAAGAAGGTGGCCTAGTTTATTCAGACCTACAGGCTCACTGCAGCAAATGTGCTGGAATAAACAGCTTTTCTAAAGGAGAACACTGTTTCAGACATCACCTGATAACCATGTTTACTGTCTGTACCTCACCCTTAAAGTCAATAGGAAGAATTCTTCTGTGCATTAGGAAAGCACAGAACTTGGGACTCTCTGGTAGGAGGGACCAGCCTCCCATTCACAGCCTAGAACCCCCAGTGCTAACCCAGTGGGTGCAGAAGGATGTCTAGGGATGAGGGGCCAGCAACCTCGGGTGGGGTCTCCTTTGGTTTCCACCTCCAGTTCCAGGGTTATCATCTGGCCCCAGGGCATGACTCCTTTTAGGTGCAGGAGGAACTCTCCTGCCTTCCACGTATACTTTCTCTGGCCTTTTCCCTCCTCTCTGGGGGTTGTTCCAGGTTTATTCCCCTGCACTCCCATGCCCCAGTGTGTCCTGGAAGATGGCCGCAGCTTTCCCAGCTTTCATGGGAAGCCCCTTCCCTGAGCCCTGCAGTCGGATGTGGGGGGTGTTGGGGGCCGACACGAGATTGACCTGGAAATGCCGTCGAGCCCTTCAGCAAACCCTGTTCTTCTGGAGGGAGGAACCCTGGCGGGTGGGCAGGTGGCAGAGTGAGAAAAGCTGGGGGTGAGAACAGGATTGGTGGGTCACACGGGCCCTGTGGCGGAGGCAGAGCCCTGGCTTGCGTTTTCACAGAAGAAACTCTTCCTCGGTTGACTTTCCAGAAAAACCGTGAGTCTTCTGACATTTCAGCAGACACCAGTTCTTCCTGCTGTGGCTCTTGGTGAGAGGACTGGGGAAGAATTGGTTCTTTCAGGGATCCCCTGGCCAATTCTGCATTTGCTGGGTTTGTCAGGCCGCTGTTTACAGGGCGCGGTACTGACGCTCCCGCCTGGCTCTGGGCCACTCCACAAACTCAACTCACCAAGAAGCTTCCTCTGCAGTTCACTGCACACTCGCGGGCCTCACACTGGCAACTTCAGGTTCGTCCTTTTTCACTGGATTTATATGTGTGCCTTGGAGTCCATTCGAAAAATCTGTAGAATTTGGTGTCATGTGGACGTGAGATGGCTTTTAGCAGCCTCCGCCCTGCCTCCAGCTGGTTTCAGTCTGAGGTTTCCAGTTGTGCAATTGAGAACTGTCTGGTGACCTCTTAATTTATCCCATCTGATCTAAGATTTGTTTTTTTAAAAGTATCAGGTTTGAGTTGAAAAATTGTCAGACTATGCCTTAATAGTTTTCAGAAAAAATGTAGCTATTTTCAGGAAGAAGATAAAAAAAAAAAAAATCCCTAATTGCAGCAGGGCGTGGTAGCTCACGCCTGTAATCCCAGCACTCTGGGAGGCCGAGGCGGGCGGATTACCTGAGGTCAGGAATTCGAGACCAGCCTGACCAATATGATGAAACCCTGTCTCTGCTAAAAAATACAAAAATTAGCCGGCGTGGTAGTGGTCGCCTGTAATCCCAGCTACTTCGGGAAGCTGAGGCAGGAGAATCACTTGAACCTGTGAAGCGGAGGTTGCAGTGAGCTGAGATTGTGCCACTGCACTCCAGCCTGGGTTACAGAGTCTTACAAAAAAAAAAAAAAAAAAAAAAAAAGTCCCTAATTGCTTAAAATGATAACTGAACCTCCTGGAACTTTAAGATCTACCCATTTATTTAGCTGAACACCATTATTTCAGTTCCACTTTAAAAACTTGTTGTCTATCTAAAATGAATTCATTTAGGCAGACAGTAAGACATTTTAAAGCAGTTTTTTAAGGTTAAACAATTATGTATATACTATATATATATATATATATAATTTTTTTATTTTTATTTTTATTTTTATTTTTTTTGAGAGGAGTCTTGCTCTGTCACCCAGGCTGGAGTGCAGTGGCGCGATCTCAGCTCACTGCAAGCTCTGTCTCCCCGGTTCAGCCATTCTCCTGCCTCAGCCTCCCAAGTAGCTGGGACCACAGGTGCCCGCCACCGCGCCCGGCTAGTTTTTTGAATTTTTTAGTAGAGACAGGGTTTCACCCTGTTAGCCAGATGGTCTTGATCGCCTGACCTCGTGATCCACCCGCCTCGGCCTCCCAAAGTGCTGAGATTACAGACATGAGTCACCGTGCCCGGCCAACAATTATGTATTTTTTATAACTAATGTCAATGTAAGGTTATAAATAGACCAATAGTACATTTATATAGAAATTACAATGTTAATATTATTTAAGGGAAAATTACAATCTAAAAGTAAAATCCTACAGTACCTTATAAATCAAACTAGGTAAAAGCATTCCTCTTGGAAAATTAGTGGTATTATTGAAATACTGATGACCTTTTAACTTCTATTTAAAAATTAATTATTTGAAATGTAGGTAACTGGAAATGTCTTAATGAGTTGACATTTTCTTACTCCATAACAGATTCTTGATGCCAGGTTATGTTAATTTGGTAACAAGTGACTGTATTCTTTAGGACAGTGGTGTGGCTCAGGTGTAATTACATTCTGAAAGCCTTGCTTAATTTGGCAGGATTTTAGTTAGATACCCATGATGTGTAGCAGTCCTCTCACTAGGGTTCCAGGCATATGAGATATTCTCTTTCATGCTGTGCACGTTTGACTTGTAGTCTGATAAAATTATATTATCTTCAGCTATGACAATGTGTTAATTGGATAATAGTGGCAACTGTCTCATGTAAGTCTTATTTTTCTTAAGAACATTTAAGGATAAAACTCAGTGGAATTTATTTGAGAAAATATACAATCTTAATAAAATGCATGGCCATGGAAATTAAATTACATTCATTGTTATGAATAAATGAATTAATAAATGAATGAGCAAATATTGGCTTCCATTAGGAAGAGAAATTTAGATTGTACATTAAATCAAGGCAGTTAACAGCATATAGCTACTTTAGTGAGATTCTCCTTAGCAGACATTTGCCACGTTTCTGTTTAGAAAAAGTTGTTAGCTATATATATTTTTATTTGTTATATTTTAAAAATACTTCTTCTAAACAGAGAAATATAATAAATGTACATTAAGGAGATCATCTCCAGAATGATCTGAATCAGAATTCAGTCATCTTATGTATTTATAATTACAAATTGATAAAAAGAAATGATATAAGTGGAAAGTCTATTCGTGTAGCCTAGAAAAATGTTCCTTCAAGTACTGTATTTTTAAACAACATGTTGTATTTAAAAATGTACTAATGCATATGTTAAAAACTTGTAACAGTACAAAAAGGTAGAAGAATGTTGTAAAGAAAAGTCTATCTTCTGTCTCAGATCTCAATTTCCAAGTCTTTCCCATCCAGAGGCAACTTCTGATACCAGTTTCTTATTTATGTATGTTCCCAAATATATCCTATATGCACATACATATTCTTTAAAAACAACAAATGGGAATGTAATATAAATATTGTTTTGCATTTTATTTTCTTCACTGCTCTGTCTTGGATATCATCCTTTCTTAGTACATATATATCTAACTCATTCTTTTACTGCTGTGTAATATTTTACTACATGACTTTGGACCATAATTTTTGTCTCTATTGTATAATTTTAGGATTATTTTCTGTTCAAAATAATTATGAACATCTTTTTACGTGTGTCTTTACATGTAAATGAAAGAATACTTGTAGAATAAAATGTTAGATGTGAAATTGTTGGGTGAAAGGGTATATGCATTTATTTATTTATTTCGTTTGAGATATTCTCACTCTGTCATCTAGGCTGGAGTGCAGTGGTGCGATCTCAGCTCACTGCAACCTCCGCCTCCCAGAGGAGGCGGGTTCAAGCAATTCTCCTGCCTCAGCCTTCCGAGTAGCTGGGATTATAGGCGCGGGCCACCATGCCTGGCTAACTTTTGTATTTTTAGTAGAGACAGGATTTAACCATTGAGACCACCTTGGTTTAACCAAACTGATCTCAAACTCCTGGCTTCAAGTGATCTGCCCACCTTGGCCTCCCAAAGTGCTGGGATTACAGGCGTGAGCCACCTGGTGCCTGACCACATTTAAATTTTGAAATATTATTGCTAAGTTTCTTGCAAAGAGACTGCCTGCCTCTTACACCCAATAGTGCTGCCCGTCACATCTCAGTTTTGCCAACACAGTGTATTATCAAATTTTTAGAACATTTCAAAAATAGTATTTCATCGATGTTTTCATTTTTTTTATGAGTGAGGTTACACATCTTTTAATATGTTTAATAATCATTTATTTCCATTTTTTCTAATATTCACTCTTTATTGACCTGGTATAATATACCAGGCATTGTGCTAGGTACTATTAAACTGAATCAAATATACACAATCCGTGTATTTATGGAATTTATTGTCTAGTGAAGGGAAACAATCACAGAAATAATTATTTGATTCCTATTGTGTTTTAAGAGTGTGTCACATGGAGACTTTTTAGGAGGAGATGGAGGGGTTTCTGGAGGAGAAAACTGAGATCTGAAGGAGAACTGAAATTAAAAAAAGGGGAAAATGAGTGGGAAGTGGACGAGGGATAAGCTTTCCTGGCAGCTGAAAGAACTTGTGTGAAGATGTTTAGATAAAAAGGGGCTCCAGGGCCTTCTTGACCGGAAAGAAAGATAGTAACTAAGGAATGGACTCCCTTAGATGAGCTATACTTGAAAGCAACTTCCCAAAATAAGTATACTTCTTGTGGTCTCTTGCTCACATGAGAAGCATTGGCTTTAAAAGAAATCCTTTTACCAGGTGCAGTGGCGGCATGCCTGTAGTCAGTCCCAGCTTCTGGGGAAGGTGAGGTGGGAGGATCGCTTGAGCTTAGGAGGTTGAGGCTAGCCTGGCAACATAGCAAAACCCCACTTCCAAAAAAGTGAAATAAATTCTTTTATTTTTGTCTGTGACATATTTAAATACAGAAGAAGTTACTAACTTTAAGTCATTGTTGTATGCTTAATCTTCCAAAGTAAAAATAAATGGTTTTTAACAATTTAGTGTTCTGCAGGGAAAAGAATACTTTGAAAGTATTCAAATTTGCCTTTTCACTTTATAGCTAACATACAGTAAAGTGAACACCTGAGCACTTTCTATTACAATTTGCTCATTAAGTATCCTTCATCTTTAATTTTCTCATTGCAAGAAAATAAATTGTCGTATCAACTACTCTTTTTTTGTACTGAGAAATACAAGTAATTACATTCACATAAACAATCAAACCACAAATATATTCTGGGATTTGTGGTGGATTCCATGGGGAATACCAAGCTGTGTATCACTGAGATCTTAGGGATCCATTTTTAGTGTTTTAGGGAATGATCTTTATAAATTTAATCTCGATAAATAGGAAATAATTTACAAACTACTATAGACTCAGACCCTGCTATAAATACTGAATTGGCTGAAGAGACCAGGGTGTCAAAGGACCCCAGACAGATCTACAGCCTTCCTCTGTGCACAGAAAGCATCTCCTTACCAAGATAGTCTTGTGACTCTTGAAATTTTGAAAGATAATGAGGAAATCTTCAAGAGGCTGCATTAGAATTTGAAAGCCAAGAATAAGAACATAATTTTCAACACAATATGGTGACATAAGACTTGGAGAACCATCATTCTGATGCAAAGCCATTTTCAGACTGGGATGTTGTGGCCCAGGCAAACTTGTACAAAACTGCACATGATGCAGAGTGACTGAAAAAAGGTAGGCTTTGGTTTTTTTTTTTCCCCTTAAGACCATTTTTTCCCCATTTGTCCTTCTTTTCTTTTCTTTTCTTTTTTTTTTTTTTTTGAGAAGGAGTCTGACTCTGTCACCCAGGCTGGAGTGAAGTGGCGCTATCTCGGCTGACTGCAACATCTGCCTTCCGGGTTCAAGCGATTCTCCTGCCTTGGCCTCCCGAGTAGCTGGGATTACAGGCGCATGCCACCACGCCCGGCTAATTTTTGTATTTTTAGTAGAGACAGGGTTTCACCATGTTGTCCAGGCTGGTCTCGAACTCCTGAGCTCAGGTGATCCGCCCGCCTTGGCCTCCCAAAGTGCTGGGATTACAGGCGTGAGCCACCGTGCCCGGCCTGTCCTTATTTTCTAAACTTGGAACTTAAGATGCAGAGGAGTTTAATCTGGGTTTTCTTTCCCATTTTCTATTCCAAAAGGATTTACATTTAGATCCTACCCTGCAGAATCTGTCTACATTGAAATGTTTTTGCCATCTTATAGAAAAGAAAACCAAACAGGTCTATTTCCAATTTGACTGAAAAGTTCCCAAATTATAAAATATCACACAATTATTAAATATTATATTTGAAAATTGGATGTCAGAAGTGATTGCCTGTAGTTTTATTGATGGGGACACCGAGGCATGGAAGGGTAAAGTGTTATTAATCAATGGTTGGTCCAGGATCTGTTAACATCACAGAGCCTTGGTTCTCTCCCACCCTAGGAAGTGACTGTACTTCCTTCCTACAATAGATCCAGGCTCACCTCACCAAGAGGTGATTAGGGAACAAGAAGGGAGCCAGTTTTAATCAATCATTTTCATTATTTAATTTAGTAAAAGTTTGGTGTTCCAATGGCTGAAATCAATGATTAAATTTTGTTTTGAAATATATGTGAATTTTAATATCTGATTGTTAATTTGTTAAAAGTCAAAAGATGAATAAATTGAAGTCATTTGGAATATTTGACAGACTGACAGTCCCCCTTCATTACCCAGGCCCCACCTACAACATCTTATATTTCCATCTTTGACCACCAAAAATCAGCTTCCTTCATGTTACTGTAATGTTGTTCAATAGGTATAAAATCATAAAAGTTTATCAAACATATTTTTCCTCCCTTCCTTCCTTCCTTCCTTCCTTCCTTCCTTCCTTCCTTCCTTCCTCTTCTTTCTCTTTCTTTCTTTCTTTCTTTCTTTCTTTCTTTCTTTCTTTCTTTCTTTCTTTCTTTCTTTCCTTCCTTCCTTCCTTCCTTCCTTCCTTCCTTCCTTCCTTCCTTTCTTTCTTTCTTTCTTTCTTTCTTTCTTTCTTTCTTTCTTTCTTTCTTTCCTCCCTCCCTCCCTCCCTCCCTCCCTCCCTCTCTCTCTCTCTCTCTCTCTCTTTCTTTCTTTCTTTCTTTCTTTCTTTCTTTCTTTCTTTCTTTCTTTCTTTCTTTCTTTCTCTCTTTCTCTCTCTCTCTCTCTCTCTCTTTCTCTCTCTCTCTCTTTCTTTCTTTCTCTCTTCTTGAGATGGGGTCTCGCTCTATTGCTCAGGCTGGAATGCAATGGCATGATCATAGCTCACTGTAGCCTCAAACTCTTGGGCTCCAGTGATTCTCCTGACTCAGCCTCCTGAGGAGCTGGGACTACAGGCACAAGCCACCACACCCAGCTAATTGAAATTTTTTTTTTTTTTTTAGAGACAAGGTCTCCTTATGTTGCCCAGGATGGTAAAGATCTTTTTTTCATTTGCAGGTAGCCCTTTACCATATTGAGACCTTGATAGTAAACTTTCATATTTGAATTATAGACAAATGAGAGCTGGAAGATATTTTTCTTGATTAAAAAAAAAAAGAATGAATTTGACACCAAATAACTTGAAAAAAGAATCATGTAACCTCAGCCTAGAGCTCATCATGTCACCTAGTGCTCATATCACCTTGTTCTAATCTTGTCTGAAATTATCTGAGGGTTCCATTATGCAGGTAAAAAGATCGAAGTTGCTCCCCAGTTTAAGCCATGGGTAACAGACACTGTAAGATCAATATAGTTATGATGAGGCTATTAGCTTTTTGAAGCCTAGCTGGTTTGTTTTTTGAGGGATGTCAATAGCTATTTTGATAGCCATATGGAGAACCTTTCTTTAGTGTAACCTTGGAAAATTACTTTTTGTGTTTTTATTTGCTTGCTTATTTATCTTAATCAAAATAATCACTCCCATAACTAAAACAATCGAATATTACCTCCTCTCTCTGCAACTCTTAGTCCTGCTCCTTAAAAGCACCCACTCCCTACTATTTTAGCTGTTTCTGTAAGTATGTAACTCTGTGTTTCTAAACGTAGGATTTATATTGCTCTTTACAGTATAGATTTAACACTTTTAGATAGTACATTATATATTTTCCTGTCATGATAGATACGTATTTCGCACTCTCACTACCTGACTACACCTGGCAATTAGAATGTTAGAATACTTTTAAGTGAGGATTTTTAGAAAACTCTGACTGTAGTGGTTTAATAAGGAAATTTATTATCTTCCCTTAACATTAGTCTGAAGACAGTGCCTCTCAAGGTTGGATAATTCAGTGGCATCATCAAGACCCAGGTACTTTTGACCTTCACTCTGCTACCCTTGGGGTGTTGACTTTGTCTTCAGGTCGACTGCCCTCATGATTGCTAGAGGGTGGCAGCAAATTTAGTTGTCTTTTCCGCATATGACAGTATCCAGAGGAAGAAGAGGAGAATGACTCTTCTTGCATTTACATTTAAGAAGCCCCTGAACAGACTTAGGTCATTTGCCTTTTCCTAAACAATCACAAGTAAAGGGAATGGGATTGTCATGGTTGGGACTAATTGGACTTACTCTAATCTAGTATGCTAACTGATCGGTTGAGGTTATGATCAGTCTCCCCTAAAGCACATTGGGAGGCAGCAAATGGTAGATACCTGAATAAAATCTAGCTGGAGGAAGGTAGGAGAGGGAAGGAAGGAAACAGCATTCCAGCCTCATGGTAGAATTATGTCACAATTTTTGGTTCAATTGATAGTCATGGATAACATTATCACAGAATATATAAATGTTGTTCACGTTTGAGTCAAATAATGTATTATGATATAACTTCTTTGCTTTAACACTTCTTGTCCTTGTTTTTTTTTTGAGATGGAGTCTAAGCCTGTCACCTATGCTGGAGTGCAGTGGTACAATCTCGGCTCACTGCAACCTTTGCCGCCCAGGGTTCAAGCGATTCTCCTGCCTCAGTCCCCTGGGTACCTGGGATTACAGGTGCCTGCCACCGCACCTGGCTAATTTTTGTATTTTTAGTAGAGATGGGGTTTCACCATCTTGGCCAGGCTGGTCTTGATCTCATGACTTCATGATCCACTCGCCTTGGCCTTCCAAAGTGCTGGGATTACAGGCGTGAGCCAACGCACCCGGCCTGTCCTTATTTTTACTGGTCTTGATGATTGCAACATTTGTTTCACTTGCATACTTTCCAGTACTTAACCTTAATTTTTTCCAGGAGATTTGTCAGATTTCTCTCACTTGTTTTCCAAATGCTGAGCATGTCAGATAATCTAACTTGATTCGTTTTTCTGGGAACCTTTTTCCTGGAGCCCTCCGGGGTTTACTCTGAACCAGTTGCTCTCTAGGTCAGTTGTCATCCTGAAACTATTCTTGGACTCATTCCTAAATTAGATAACCTGTTTTGGGGGATGCACGATTTCTCTTTTTCTTGATGCATTTGCTTATTTTGCTGTACAATATTAGCTTTCTCTGTGTTTAGTCTTTGTGCATCTGCAAATGCTTTTAGTCTACTCTAAAGCTTGATAAGGTATGAAATTCTAGATTGAAATTCTAGGTTGAAAGTCATTATCTTTCGAAATTTTTAAGACTTCTGATCTTTTGTCTTCTATATATAAGGTCATTATTGAGAAGTTCAAGGCCCTTCTCATATCTGTCCATTTGTATGTGACCTTCTCTTTTTTGAAGACTTAACAGATTTTCACTTCATCCTCAGTAGTCAGTCATTGTGTGAAACTATTGGAATGAAACTTTTGAAATTAATTGTGCTGCTTGCTTGGTGAGTCCTGTTAGTTTACACAGTTGTGTCCTTCAGCTTCACTAGTTTTCCTGAAATATTTCTTAGATTATAACTTTTTTCCTTTCATTTAATATTTTTTTCCTTTCCTGGCTCTCGGAAAATACTCATATGTTCAATAACCAGGATAGATCTTCTAATCTGGTTATCTTTTGTATTTTTCATCTTCTATCCATTCCCCTGTTCTCTCTTTCTTTCTATATGCTGGGAAGACTTTATTTTCTAACCCTTCTATTTTATTTTCAAAATTTGAATGAATAGGTTTTGTTGTTGTTGTTTATTTTAGAGGTGGGATCTCATTCTGTCACCCAGGGCACCGGATGGCTCTATCATAGCTCACTGCAATCTCGAACTCCTCGGCTCAAGCAATCCTCCTGCCGCAGCCTCCCAAAGCACTGAGATTACAGGCATGAGCCACTGCACCTCACCCTGAATGCATACATTTTTTAATTGCCAAGAGCTCTGTCTTATTCTTGGATTATCTGTTTTCATAGCCCCTATTCTTTTTTTCAGGACACATCCTCTCTTATTTCTCTGAGGTTATTCTTTGTAAGTTTTTCTTTCTTTGTAAATTTTCTTTCATGCATCAGGTCCCCCCTCCTCTTCCCTCCCTCTGAATTTTCTGTGATTTTTTTCCTTTCATATGGTTTGCTTGTTTTGTTCTCTCTCTTTCATGTTGTTGTCTGCCAAAAATATCTGATAAATCTTGAGCATTCATTTCTATCTAAGGGTAGAACCCTAAGCAGCTGTTTTTAAGTCTGTGTGTAGCCACTTCTATGAAGCTTTTTATGATTCCCCTAACCTATGTGCTTTTAGGTTTTTAATCCCCAAAGCATTAGCAATCTCTCATAGCCGTCACATTCTGCTTTATATCATAGCTATTTCTCTTTTTTTAGACAGAGTCTCATGCTATCACCCAGGCTGGAGTGCAGTGCCTCACTGCAGCCTCCGCCTTTTGGGTTAAAGCGATTCTCCTGCCTCAGCCTCCTGACTAGCTGGAATTATAGGCATGCATGACCATGCCCAGTTACTTTTGTATTTTTAGTAGAGACAGTGTTTTGCCCTATTGGCCAGGCTGGTCTCAAACTCCTGACCTCAAGTGATTCACCTGCCTTGGCCTCCCAAAGTTCTGGGATTATAGGCATGAGCCACCACACCCGGCCTTATATCATAGTTATTTCTAAACCAGTCTTATAAATGTAAACTCTCCTGTGATATATAAATTTATGCCCCTGGGATAAATGACCCCAAATCAGCGTTGATAACCTTGGAGCATTTTGTGTTTCTTCCTTTTCACTGTTAATGCTGTTTAGCATTGTTAATCAGTGTTAATCAAGAACATGGTTGAAATTCCTGGATTGTACTTGCATAATCTGATAGAAGCAACCACAGAATAGTTTCTTGAATTTACTAAATAAAGGTTCTAGGTGTTTTCTTATTGCCTTTTTCGTGGCTGTGCAGGTGGGGTAGTTATCCCACATGGCGTTGGGTCCTTTCCTCTGTTACAAGAAGACAGAGTTTTAAAAGGTTCAGGGTCTACTGATAATTAGGGAGCAGCAAATGATATACCTTAAGATGCCACAAAAGAGGGCTTGTTAAAAACTAGAGTGATTTATATGCATCCATTATATCAAAGAGGGATGTAGGATAAATGCTTCTCAATCCAAACAAATATAGAATCAGAAAAAGATTTTTTCTTTTAAGGTTGGTAAAGAGCTTCTACACAATCTAGTGTTTCCATCATAGCAAAGATTAAAGAAAAAATGTCTCAGAGTGAATACATGTTTCTCAGCTTCTTTAGAAATAGTCATTATTCACTTGGCTATTAACAATATATTTTTTTAAAGAAGAAAATATTTCTTTTAGTGCCAATCAATTAGGTATTTTACTTTTCTGTTATGGACTATAAAGAACACTGATCTTGAAACATTGCTTATATAACTGTATGACATGAAACAATGGCTAGGGTAAAAATTAATGGTGTTTCAAAAAAAATGGAATCAATTGATGTAAAATAATTGACAGAAAGCTTGCTAAGTTATTCTGAAAGGTGGAGAAACCAAAAGCTTAAATTTGTTGAATAATTCAAGATTTCCCTCCCTTTGCAACCAAAGATAAAATTAACTCTGACAGTTTTCCTGTATCTTAAGCACAACAAAAAAGCTGATTTGCTTAATTAATTAATTAATGTATGTGCTTGTGTGTGTACCTGGCCAAGTGAGATGATCGAAGTGGAGGAAAGCAGAAGGCTTAGTGTCAGAGAAGCCTTCCCTTTTTTTGACCTGATGACTCAAATGGGGAAGTGATGACAAAAACATAGATGTGCACTTAAGACCTTGTTGTATGTATTCAAGTGATGGTCAAGGACGGAATAATGGTTTTTGAAAACTGGCTGCGATTCCTTTGATACCATGTGATACTGTGTGTGCTGTGCAATTTCTGAGGCTAGGTAAGAAGGGTGATGTCGATTCAGCTTTTGGAACCCAGAGCCATCATGCAAATTCCCAGCTGCCATGTTGTGGGAGAATTCAGGTCATGTGAAGAGGCCACCTCTAGTATTCAGTCCCAGCTAACGTCCTGGCTGACAGCCAGCATCACCTGCCAGACATGAATGAAGACACCTCCAGATGATGATTCCAGCCCCTCCCACCATAGCGTCATTCCTAGCAACTGAGTCTTCCCATCTGAGGCCTCAGATATTGTGGAGCAGAGACCAGCCTTTTTTGCTGTGCTCAACTTGTTGCCAACTTGTTTGTTATTTGTCCCTTCACTCTATTACTTTTTCTCTCTTGGTCAGAGAGTTTATTTCTGTTTCTCCTGGGTTCTTCGAGGTCCCCCATGTTTCAGGGCTCTGTTCTACTACATGTATGTGCAGTGCCCAGGGAAAATAATAATAAAGCTGGGTCAAAATTTAGTCATAAGCCATGTGTGGTGGCACACGCCTGTAGTCTTAACTGCTCAGGAAGCTGAGGTGGGAGGATCGCTTGAGCCCAGGAGTTGGAGATCAGCATGGGCAACATAGTGAGACTCCCTAAAAAAAAAAAAAAAAAAGGCAAAAACAAAAACAAAATGTAGTCGTAACATAGATGTGTTAATATTTAACTTTCTTTCCATCTCTGTAACTGAATTTATTTTGTTAATTGGTCCTTGTTTCCTCTAATAGTAGTAAATAAACACTTGTAGTAAGATCTGTAAATGGAAGTTTAAGCTGAGATCCTAAAATGACAAATGCCAGATGCCAGAGTGAATTATGTGATCACCCAGCAGGATTTCTAAAATTTCAAGGGAAATTTCTAGACCTTTCTCCTATGGAAGTTCTAAAGGATAGGGTTGGACATGGGAAGAGAGGATTGGATAGAGGATGTCTTTGAAGAGAACTCTGTTGTATGCTCTCGCTGGCTTCCTTTCCCTCATTTTAAGCCTGATAAGAAGAACTCCTCAGGAATCTTCTTACCATGCCTGGCCTATGTATTTATTTTTATTGAATGAAGCTCTTTTAAATCTTGTTCAAGCCTGGACTGGGTGATGGAAACCCAAGATGGAGAATGGATTGTGGAATGCTGAGGGCTGAGTAGCTAGCCAGAGGAAAATGTACCCTCCACAACTAGAATCACATGTGGCTTATGCGATTGAGGGATGTGGAGTGTGGACTGGCGACTTTTGACTGGGAGATGTAAAAGGCAGAAATGTGGACCCTTCAGCTGGTCTGAGGTGGAGGCAACAGATGTATGCATGCTTCCTTGACCAGATGCAACCACTTGGGAGAGAAAGCATGCCTGGGGCTCTTTAAACAAACAAACAAACAAACAACTTTTAAGTTGTAATTAATATTTATTTATTTATTTATTTATTTTGAGACAGGACCTTGCTCTGTGACCCAGGCTAGAAGGCAGTGGTGCTATCTTGGCTCACTGCAGCCTCAACTTCCTCAGCTCAGGCTTAAGTGACTCTCCCATCTCAGCCTCTTGAGTAGCTGGGATTACAGGCAGGCACCACCATGCTTGCCTATTTTTATTTTTTTTAGGGCGAGATCGCACTCTGTTTCCCTGGCTGGTCTTGAACTCCTGAGCTCAAGCGATTCTCCTACTTTGACCCCCTGCCAAAGCACTGGGATTATAAATGTGAGCCACTATGCCTGGCCTATGTATTTATTTTTTATTGAATGAAGCTCTTTTAAATCTTGTTCAAGCCTGGACTGGGTGATGGAAACCCAAGATGGAGAATGGATTGTGGAATGCTGAGGGCTGAGCAGCTAGCCAGAGGAAAATGTACCCTCCACAACTAGAATCACAATTGAATGTTCCTGGTAAGGACTTCTGAAGGGAATCATGAAAGAGACCACAAGTTTAAGGGGAAGCTTTAGGCATCTTCCAGACCAGAGAGCAAAGACCATTTTATGACAGTCCCAACCAAGTAAAAACTTTCTTTCTCCTCTTCCCACTCCCCTTTTTCTTCTTTCCTCGTTCTGCTTTGGCCCTTGAAGAGTCAGAAAACACAGCTAGCAAGATAGCAAATAGGAGAGAAGGAGCAGAAATCTAGGCTGGGAATATAGCATTGTGTTCCATTCTTTGGTTACCTGCCTACAAAGACCACAGTTGAAAGAGGGGTGAAATTTAACTGTGAAATCAGATCCAATGTTTTGGTAATTATTAATACCTGGGATTGAACACTTTCATTTCCCAAATTGAGACTTTGTTTGCAACTTGATGTGACCATTTGGGCTTTTTATTATCTAGAAATGACCAGAAAAGTCTGGAACTTCCTGAATTTCATCCAGGGTGAAAGGAGGAGGGAAGTGGGAAGCAGACCTTTTACTTACATTTGAACTTCCATTCTTCCTCCAACCTAGGAAGGTCTTTTACCCTCCTTATAGAGGTAAAAGACTGTCCTTACTTCCTCTTTTTTTTTTTTTCCCGTTAAGACAGAGTCTCGCTCTGTCACCTAGGCTGGAGTGCAGTGGCGCAATCTCGGCTCACTGCAACCTCCAACCTCCGCCTCCTGGGTTCAAGCGATTCTCGTGCCTCAGCCTCCTGAGTAGCTGGTATTACAGGTGTGTGCCACCATGCCCAGCTAGTATTTTCTATTTTTAGTAGAGATGGGGTTTCACCACATTGGCCAGGCTGGTCTTGAACTCCTGACCTCAAGTGATCCACTGCCTCAGGCTCCCAAAGTGCTGGATTACAGGGATGGGCCACCGTGCCCGGCCTGCCCTTACTTTCTATATTGCATCATTGCTGTTGCTACCCTAAAACTCTATATTTAGTCCTTTAGTTAAATCCTGTTGCAATTCAAAACAAAATCATCATGGTATTTTCTCAAGCACCTGCAACTCAATCCCTTGGCTTTTGCTTTCAGACTGTTGTGTCTTCTGTGAGCTGATAAAGCAACTCAGTTGTCTTCTTTGTTCTAGGCTAGCTAAGTAGAAAGCCTCAGGGAAACCAGGAATTACTAGGGATTGTGAGACCAAAACTGCATCAGTTGAATATTTTAAAAATATTATTTTGTCTTATATCATTATTAGGCAGACCCATGACACTTATTTCCATTGGTCTCCCTTTGGTTAACAAGGAAGAGGGGCACGTGTACCATTTGTAAGGTTGTCTCTGAGTTGTACAAATAGGTATAGAAATATCAGTTGATTCCATTGTAGCAATTGTGGTGGCTAGAGAGGAATTAATGCTTCCTTCACTTAGTAGACTCATGAAATCTCAGTTGGTGAAGCCAAGTAACATAAAATGAAACGAAATAATAGTCAAAGCCAAATGGCACTAGAGGAAATGCTAGGGGAAGATCTGTATTACTAATCAAGATAGCAATTCTAAATGCCACGTGAACTTGGGACAATATATGTAAGAATTATCATTATCTCACTTAAGGTGCTGGGGGCTCTTTTTCTATCCAATTCCACAGATCCTACTCATTGGTAAAAAAAAAAAAAAATGATGGAAGTTTAGGTGTAGACAGAGCAATGATCCAAATAAACAGCTTTGGGCTGTAGCTCCTAAAAGAACATGTAATATAATGGTTGAATCATCATTCTGAAACCAACTATGTGGACAATTAGACATATAATAGTGTTTATTACTATTACTGAACCTGAAGTGACATTTTAATGATTTGAGACTGAGACAATTTGATTTGGTCTTACTGGCCAACCTCCTTGAAAGATCTTTGGTATTTGCACCATTCTTTCAGACTGTTTACTTGGACAACCGTGTAGATCAATTGCCGTTAGTTTCTTAATTGCAACGTGATATAAATATAGGTGTTGTAGGGAAAAATGTGTGCTTTGATGAAAAACTGTGCACTGTTTAGGTGACACCATTTCATGTTATCTGATTTTGATTCTTTGGGAGCTATATTCAGGTTTGTAAATTGTAGATAACTAATGACGATGTAAAATAATTGTTGTCTATAGACATGCAAATTCTGTTCTGTGCAGTAAAGGTTCTGCTGCCTATGCTCTCCACTGTAGAGGAAGCTCGTTTTGCCTTCACTTGTGCATTAGTTTCAGTATTTCCTTATTCCATATAAATTTGTGCTTTTTCTTGACTTCTCCTTTGGGTATAGTCAAAAACGGGTATAACATATCTCCAGTTTTTTCATTGAGTTAAATAAAATCTTTTTTTTTTTTTTTTTTTTTTTGCAATAGAGTTTCACTGTGTCACCCAGGCTGAAGAGCAGTGACACCATCTCAACTCACTGTAACCTCTGTCTCCTGGACTCAAGCAATACTCTCACCTCAGCCTCCCCAGTAACTGGGACTACAGGTGTGCACCACCACACTTGGCTAATTTTTGTACTTTTTGGTAGAGGTGGGGTTTCATCATGTTGGCCAGGCTGATCTTGAACTTCTGGGCTCAAGCAATCTGTCTACCTTGGCCTCCCAAAGTCTTGAGATTACAGGCATGAGCCACTGTGCCCAGCCTAAAATCTTTAATGTATTTTCATTTTTATATCTGTATGGAAGTATGATTTTACCTTTTTTGGGGAATTGTCTTTTTACAGTGTTGGTAACCTAAAAAAAAGACAATAGAAAAAACTATCCCTAAATATGTTGGGTTTACTCAGGAATAGAAGTAAGAATTATAATCTCGAATGCATGAAATGGCAAGGTACCAGTGCATATGGTAAGGGAAGAGTAAAGGGAAAAGTTTATTAGGAAAAAGTAGATTTCCATAAGATGCTTAGAAACAAGAGTTTTTTGGATCTGGAGGTTCAAAGCCAGAGTTGTTGTCAGCTTGTTGGTGGAGGTGCCATTACTGGGCAGGTGTTCTTCAGAGAACATCTTATCTGAGTTTTTGCAGCCCTAAAGAATGTCTAGTGATTAAACTTATCAAAGCAGGAGCTGTATGAAGGATGCAAAAGGGTCTTTAGAACGTTCTTGGAAACATTTCTTATCTCAGACATGTAAGGATGAGCCCTGTCTCCTTTTGCCCTTCCTATCCCTATTTGTCTGGGGTTCACAAAAGTGATTTCCTCCTGGTGTCTGGGACTTTCACAGTGTATTGTCAAATAGTTGTGTCTGGCAGTTCATGTGTTGCTAACCAGTGACATAAAGCTGTGATTATTATAGCAGAGGTTTGGCATGGAATTATGAGGTTTTAATCAAATTTATTGCTTCTTTCCCTTGAAGCTCAGTGGATTTGCTCTGATCCTCACCTAAGCTACAGTTCTTAGACAAAAAGGAATAATTAATCATAGCTAATATTTACTGACCAGTTATGTGCCAAGTACTAGTAATAAGCACTTGACATGTATTATCTCAATTGCCATATATGGGCAACAGGAAAAAAAAAGTCAAGGAATGTACAGGCTTGGGACAAGAGAAGCCCTATAGCCGCAAAACTACTGTGGGATCCCTCAGCCACTCACTCAGCCCACCCTTCTGTCACTGAACCAGAGGACAACAGGAGCACAAAAGAACCAGAGTTGCAACATCAAATTACAACAGGCAATGCCACCTGTGCATACCTGGGCCTCAGTGCATCCAGAGTGAGTCCCTTTATAATGACATCAAGGAGAGACTATCTCCACTAGAGGCTTAGGAAAGTGTACGGGCCAGTTTCTGTATTTAACTGGAAGACCCCTGATGTTTCTTGGTTGCAAATTAAGAAGAATCCGAGTGGTTCTTTTGCATGAAAATCTCTAAACACACAATATTATAGCAGTAAGTCATGAACAACACCTGACACAAGGTGACTTCCATGACCCTGTCAACATTGATGGGAACTTGTGTGGAAACCAACTTCTGTCCTCTTTGAAGTCTGAAGTTTTGAGTAGATTCTAGCTGTTTTGCTAGGGCACTGACACTAATTAGTTCTGATCTCTACCCTTTAAGACTCTCTTAGCAATTTGGCTGTTGCACAAGTGCTGCCATGAGCATTTACTACCATTCCTCATGAATATGGTGAAGTATTTGGCTTCAGTTTCCTTTCTTCATCAGCTCTGTTGAGGTATAATTAACAAATAAAAATAATATATATTCAAGATGTACAAGGTGATGTTTCGGTATACGTTTATATTCTGAAATTATTTCCACAATAAAACTAATACATATCCATCACCTCACATAGTTGTGTCTGTGTATGTGTGTGGCAAGAATACTTAAGATCTGCTCTCTTAGCAAATTTCAAGTATACGATGCAGCATTGCTGACTATTGTCACTGTGTTTTATATGAGATCTCCAGGATGGACTCATCTGATAACTGAAAGTTTGTACCTTTGACCACCAGCTCCTCATTTCCCCACCATAGTTCTTGACACAGAAGAAAACAATGCCAAACATGTGGAGCATGGTTACTTGTTGAAGAATAACTGTACCCCATCCATCTTGCCTCGCTGAATCACTTTACAGCAAACTAAGTCTGCTTTTGATATTTGTTCAGTTCTTAGACAGGAAGAGAGAGAGAAATGTGGTGTGTGATCACATGTTAAAGTCTAATGAGAGCAAAGGTGTCACAAGGGTCTGGCACATTTCTCTGGACACTCTCTTGGTGAGGGAAACAGAGTTACCCCCATCTATAATAGTTGTTTAAATAGTTGTTTAAATAGTTGCTGCACAGATGCCTCATAGAAAACACACAGTCACACTTTTTTTTTTTTTTTTTTTTTTGAGACAGGGTCTTGCTGTGTCACTCAGGCTGGAGTGCAGTGGTGTGATCTCAGCTCACTGCAACCTCTGCCTCCTGGGTTCAAGCAATTCTTGTGCCCTAGCCTTCTGAGTAGCCGCGTTACAGCATGTGCCACCATGCCCAGCTAACTTTTCTGTGTTTGTAGTAGAGACGGGGTTTCTCCATGTTGACCAGATTGGTCTTGAACTCCTAACCTCAAGTGATCCACCCACCTTGGCCTCCCAAAGTGCTGGGATTACAGACATGAGCCACCATGCCTGGCCTATACTTAACCAGGAGTTGAAGCCACTTTGCTAGACCCTGTGCTTACCTTGGCTATTGGTCTGAATTTTGCTAACTTGATTCATACATTTATATAATTGGAATTATAGGTAAAGATAACTATGTTCACCAGCACATGAGAAGCACAGGGTATTTATTTTAAAGTCAGGGCTTTAAGTCTATAGCAAAGTGACCTGTAACAAAATGTATGGCATCATTCCCATTCCGTGAGATCCACAAAACTCCCTCTTAGGATATCATAGTTAATTTGTGCTTTCTAAATATCTTTTCCAAATACCTATAAAAACTTGATTGTGGAGCTTTTTCCATTTCTCAGAACTTGGAGAATTAGAGTGAAAACTCATTAACGTTTCATGTGGATTATTGCCCTCTACTGGGATTTCATATCAATGTCCCTGAGTTTAAAATGGGCTGGGGGATACCCTCTCACACTGATTCCTTTATATCTATGGAGATTAAAAAGACTTCTGCTACTCACAGATGTTTTCCATCTAAATGACTGCTTTGTCTCTAAAGACAAGCCTAGATGTCTACTGTGGGTTTTTTTTAACCCCTTAATGGTGAATCCCAGTTATCCATCTGGATGAAATACGGTATTTTCCAAGGTAATGAATAATTTGTCAGTTCCTTAAATTATCATTCTAGGGTAATAGGCTTTGCTTTGAAGCGTGCTGGAACCTCAGAACATTGGCTGGCATGAAACAGGAGGACACTGAGATTGAGTTGAGAGAGAAATGGAAGTGTGCATGCAGGAAGGCTGTGCAACACGATGCCCTGAGCCTGAAGGGTGTAGCAATATGGGATTGTCAGGCAGTTAGTAAATCTGGGTACATGCATGTATCATACTGAACACTCCAGTAAGCTCCAGTATGCTCCATTTAGTAGGTGAGTCTTGAAGCAGAATATGGGAATGGATGCCAGTACGGTGGTTCCTGGCAACACCCCTCAAGGGTAAAGGAGATAGGGTCCAGAATCTGAGGGTTGATCAGGCAGGAACCAGACAGGGAATCAGGGTGGGAAATGTTTTAGAAAGAGCATATGATTTGGAGCCAGATTAGCATTTCCTTTCCTAGCTGTCTGACTTTGGGAAGCTATTTAACCTCTGGCTCTCAGTTTCCATAACTGTAAAATGAAATAATAATCGCCACTTCATAGGTTGTTGTAAGGACTGGAAATAACATATACAAAACACCCAGCATAGCAGTAGGCCCAAAATATGGCACCTATTTTTAGCTAACAGGGCATCAGTCCTAGTAAAGGACTAGAGCTCCAAACAGGTGAGCCAAAGCAGATGCTGTCTTAGTCAGATAGGAAATGCTGCAGTCTGGTCACCTGAGATTCCAAAGGTGGATGGAGCAAACCATCCACCCGGTCTCTAGGTCAGAGGTCCTAAGGCTGCTGATAAGGAATAGCTCAGAGTGGGTCCATGCCTGCGAACATTCTGTCTTTGGATCAGAGAAGACAGCAAACGTCCATGCTTTTTGTTGTTGACCACCTGTTGCCTAGCAGAGTGGGCCTTGGTCTCTTCTCTAAAGGGATCAGCCTTTGGGCTGGGAGGATACTGGTTCTCAAGTGTATGTGTGTGTGTGAGATAATTTTATCATTGTTGGGGAGACAGTAGCGATAATGACAATTATTTGTAGAATCCTTTCCCTAACCTATATTATTGCATGCTAATTTGCAACAAGTGTAAGTAATATCATTCTTGCTTAATGGATGAGCAAAATAAGATATAGAGTTGTCAAATGACATGTCCATGTCACAATTGGGGCTAGAATCTAGGTAGCATTCCTTTTGGACCAGAGCTTTGCCCACTGTATAGATTTTAAAATAAAATATATTTAATTCTTGACACTAGTAATAGGATATATTTTTCTGTGTGGTTTGTGGTTTTAAAAAACCATTTAGTAACAACTGTACATGTGTAACTATTAATTGTTTCTCTATATAGCCTACCCATGGAGTAACCATGAGTGGGGAAAATTTCATGATGGCATTTATATTTCCAGTCCCAGAGAAACCTTGTCTGACAGTACATTTTTTGAGGCCGCCTATCAGCTCAGTAAAGAGAGCAGGGTGGTCCTAGATTTGTCAGTAGCCAGCTGTGTGGCTTTAAAAATCCAGGAGACTGGATCTTTCTAGTCCTAGTTCCCTAAGTGATTTTTGAAAGCGTCTTTCACCTCTAAGTGATAATAATACCATGCCAAGCACTGCGTTTTATGGACAATATCATTTGTATGTATCATCACCCTCCTTTGACAGAAGAGGACCCTGAGGCTCAACAAGAATAGGACTCTTGCCCAGGTCACACCAGCACTAATGAAACCACAGTTTTCAAATGCAGGATTGGGTTCATCAAAGCCCTTACTCTTTCCACTGTGCCAGATCACCAGTTTGTCTCTCTCCCCGTTACTGGTGAGAGTCAGAGAACTGTTAGGGTAATAGCTTCCAGAATAGGGGGTACCCACCTCAGGCATGTGCAAGATACTCCATTGAGGGGGAGAAAGGAATTGCCTTCATTTTGATTTATATGTATCTTATACTGAAAAATTTCTATTTTGGGACATATTTTACAATGTACATAATATGTAGTAACATAGCATGTATATGTGATTTATAATTAAGTTAATTTACACACATCATATATGGAGGTTTGAAGGGTAGGTACTAAATGTTTTTTTCTTTCCTGAAAATCCAAGAGTGTGGAGAGCTTTGAGTTTTAATCTAATTTTAATTTTTGAGAAAAAAGTGATTGTGACAGTAAATAGGCCATTAAAAATGTATAATAGGCCAGGCTCTGTGCCTCATGCCTGTAATCCTAGCATTTTGGGAGGTCAAGGTGGGCAGATCACCTGAGCCCAGGAGTTTTGAGACCAGCCTGGGCAACATGGCGAACCCCCTTCTCTAAAAAAATACAAAAATTAGCAGGGCATAGTGGCACATACCTGTAATCCCAACCACTAGGGAGGCTGAGGTGAGAGGATTGCTTGAGCCTGGGAGGTCTAGACTGCAGTGAGCCATGAGCTTGCTACTGCACTCTAGCCTGGATGACAGAGTGAGAGCCCACCTCAAAAAAAAAAAAAAAAAAAAAAGTATAATACAAATCCAGATATAAATGACTCTATTTAGATTGTTTGATCTTTTGAATTATTTATACTTTTAGATTATCTGGGGCCACTGTTCTGCATCAAACTAGGTACTATAAAGTTGATTCAAGAAGAGATATATTCTTCATATGGGTTTGACTTTCACAAACTTGCTTTTTCTGGTAGTAATTATCAGAAAATAGCTACCACGTGTATATATATATATGTATGTGTGTGTGTATTTCATAACATACATGGAGGTACCAAGATAAGCATTTTAAATTTGCATCTCATTTAATCCTCACAATGGGGAGGAAATTGAAATTTAGTAAAATTCAGAGACTTGCTCAAGATTACCCAGCTAGAATTTGGACTTTGAGGTTAAATTCACTACTTTTGTCTTTGGTAATCTGTGTTAAACATGTTAGTTTTATTTGCTAAAATATTAACTTCATCATGGCTGGGTGCAGTAGCTCACAACTCTAATCCCAGCATTTTGGGAGGCCCAGGCAGGTGCTTCACCTGAGGTCAAGAGTTCGAGACCAGCCTGGCCAATATGGTGAAACCCCGTCTCTACTAAAAATACAAAAATTAGCTGGGCATGGCGGTGCATGCCTGTAATCCCAGCTACTGGGAAGGCTGAGGCAGGAGAATTGCTTGAACCTGGGAGGTGCAGGTTGCAGTGAGCTGAGATCGTGCCACTGTACTCCAGCCTGGGTGACAGTGAGACTTGGTCTCAAAAAAAAAAAAAAAAAAAAAGAAATTGAATACATTAGGTCCTCAATGTTGTCAATAGGTTCTTGGAAATGTCAACTTCAAGCAAAATAAGATATAACAAAACCAATTTTATTTTTCTCATCGACATTATAACTAAGCCATCCATGGTGGCTCATGCCGATAATCTTAGTTTCTCAGGAGGCTGAGGCAGGAGGATTTCTTGAGGCCAGGAGTTCAAGATCAGCCTGGGCAACTTAGTGAGACTCCCATCTCAAAAAAAAAAAAAAAAAAAGGCATTATTCAAAGAACTGTTGTACCTCATTTTGCTTAAAGTTGCATTTCCACAGGACTTAGTGTACATTGTTTTGTCAACCGAGTGAAAATTGCTTCTTAATGTTAGGAAAAAATGCAAACAGAGAGGATACAGAAATAAACCTGTTAATTATGTATGAAACAAGACCTACTAATTTAACCTGGCTGTCTAAGATACAGTTCGCTTTCAGTAAACATCACAGATTTAAATGATTTTTTCCTCTAAAACATAAAGGGACATTTTAGAAATGTTCAATTATATAGCAAGAATGTCAGTGAAAAAAAGGATTCTATCTGGCCACTGGGTGTCAATCTTGATCCACAGTCACAAGGAAAGAACACTCTTTTATGACTCCAGCTTTTCTTCCTCATTCTCTCCCCAGAGAGTTAGGGGAGTGATTTTATTTATAGCTAATAGGACACATTTTCTCTCTTAAAATCTTTGTGATTTCTAGTCCACTACTGTGAAGATTATAATCTTCAGAGAATCTGAGGAGGAAGAAAAGACTAAAAATAGCAGCCAAAGAAGCATCTTTAACAAAAGTGCACTGACATTTACGGTTCTAAAATTATTCTGGGCTGGGCGTGGTAGTTCACGCCTATAATCCCAGCACTTTGGGAGACTGAAGGAGGAGGATCGCTTGAGCCCAGGAGTTCAAGAACAGCCTGGGCAACATGGTGAGACCCTCTCTCTAGAAACAAACAAACAAACAAAAATAAAAATTAGCCAGGCATGGTGGCATGGGCCTGTTGATCCCAGCTACTCAGGAGGTTGACGGGGGAGGATCACTGGAGTCTAGGAGATTGAGGCCTCTGAACCGTGATCACACCACTGCACTCCAGCCTGGGTGACAGAGTGAGACCTTGTCTCAAAAAAAAAAAAAAAAAAAAAAAAAAATTCATTCTGGGGTAAGCTTGGCCAGCTGTGTAAGACATTATTTTGTGACTTGATTTCTGTACAGTCCTGACTATGTAACATTTCAAAATTCCATATATCAAATATTGGTCTGGAAAATCTAGCTCTTTTAGTGAAATGGTGTGTTTTATTATATGATTACCATTTTAAACTAGGAAAAAGGTAAAACTTCAGAAGGTTATATAATCTACGGGGATTTCTCAGCCTCACAGTTCCCTTACCATTACCTCCTCTAGTGCATCCTTCCAGAATCTAGATATACTCTATACATACATAAGCATTTATGTCTACATAGCTCCTCTCTTTTTAAATACACAAATGGCATAGTAAACATGCCATTCTGAGACTTTTTTTTTTTTTTTTACATTTAATAAAGCATCTTGGACAGTGCTTTGAATCAGTTAATGTAGATCTGCCTCATTCTGAATTGAGGCCATACTTTAAAAAAGACATTAAATAGTGCCCTGATGTTCTCATCTTTTAGGATTTTATAAGTGGCAGCAAAGGCAAGAATTTGGTCAGACATGCCAATCCAGATTAGAGGAAATGGAACGCAGAGGAGCTGGACGTCCTCACCTCTCATGGTCTGCAAGTTCTTTGATTCCCCTTCTCCTCCTCCTCCTTCCAAACCCCTCCAACAATCTTGAACATATCTCTGACTTCTGTTTATCTTACACTTGCTGACAAATCTCCTTGGAAGCTGGTGGCCCATTTAGCCATGGCCACAGCCATATCATGGCCCCCGGGACACACCACAGCATGGTAAGGGCCCTGAAGAAAACATACCATAAAATTAGATAAAGCTGGATATTTGTAAATAAAATTTTTAAAAACGCTCATTTGGCTAAAACAATGCAGTTTGATTTCATTTACTTCTAAGCTCTTTAACTGAATTGAGCATATTTGTATTTTTCCGAATTCAGTAGATTAGACTCGAATCTCTCATCCCATAAACAGGGATGCCCCAAACGAGTCTCAGTGATTATTGTATGTTGCTGTGGCCGCAAATTCACCTTCCATTATGTTGGACTGACATTCAAACTGTTCTGGACAAAATGCCAGTACTCTTTCTAAAACCAGTGTAATCATGATGTGTTGAGATATACCTTCAACAGGTAGCCGATGAGTCCTAGCTTTCTGGAGTTGTTGCACTCTGCTGCTGGGTTTCAACTTCCCCTCCCAGCCCGGGCACTGCGGGTGGTTTTACCTCGGTTTTGAATTCGTTTGGTTTTGAGCACTTGCGGAATCTTGCTTCATGTCCCTGGGGATCGTTAGTGACATCCTGGGTGTGAAGTGCTGGGGGATACCTGTTACCAAGCTGTGGTCTGTTTCTCAGCCTAGTAGTTAGAACCATTGGTCAGTAAATGGGCTTTCAAAAAGCCTCAGGGCTTTGTAATTCTACAAATGATATAAAACAGGCCCCTTTGGAGCAATTCTGCGCACTGCCTCCTAAGAGTTAAGGGAAATGATTGGCTCTGTGTCTAGAAGGGAATGGGTGTTGGATGTTTTATCCCCTGATTGGATGAACAGAAGCTGGCCTTGATTTGCAACTGAGGTCCCTGTTGGCCTCAAAAGCTCCAAAAACATCTTAGCTAGGAATGATGTTAAGTCAGGGCTGCTAGCTGGGTGCTCTGCAGGCCTTCTGGAGCAGTGTTTCAATGGGCCTTTAGAGTCTGGCTGCCATGTAAGGTATTGAGGCCTTGAAAACACGAATGCAGCATCTGAAAGTGTCCAGCACAAAGGAGGGGTGGAGGTGCAACCAACAGGAAAAAAAGGGGCTGCTTCCTTGCTTCTCAGACCTCCATCACCAGTGATCCAGAAGAGTGAGTTCCTTTCCTGGCACTGTGCTGGAGAGCTCTGGCCTCTGGTTTCTATTTTTGCTTTTAGTGGGTAACTGCTGCTAAACCCAGTGTCAAATAGGCCTTTCAGACATGCAAAGAAGGATTTAGTGCTATTTGTTGTGTCCCCTTGGGCTGGATACTAAGAGTTTCTTTATTTGTGAAATAAAAACAACAATAATGATACTGCCTGTGGAAAAAAAATGAGATAATATGTGTAAAAGGCTTGGCACAAAGCTGGCCCATAGTAAGTGCTCAATTAATAGGAGCACCAACATTAGGAGAGAAGGTTGCTTTCATAGTTACCTATGTGGGATGACTTTATTCCTTGTCTAAAAGTAGAACTACTCCCCTGACTCTGATATGTGAAATTCTGTTAACTAGAGATTCACTTCTTAAAATCAAAATTCTTGGTAAGTGTAAACACTTCTGTGAAAGAGAACATTAAGGCTTGGCAACCATTTACACATCAATGAGAATAAACTTAACAGATTTTGTTAGGGAGAGATAAGGGCAGTGAGTACTTTGGGAAGAGAAAGAGTTCCCACTGAGTACAGGAAAAGTGATCTCTCCAAATCTAGAGATAGGGCAGGCTGCCCTGTTAAGTAAGCACCTCTATTTCCTTGGGTTTTGTCCTTTCGAGACAGGTCATCTAATGACCCATAAATATTCAGTCCCATGGTTCCCTCGCTCCATTATTAAGTATTTATTAATTTCTTTGCTTGAATTAGTACAAGACTGGAAACAGAATGAGGGCAAGAACCCCAGATGTGCTTGTAGTGCTGCATGTGCAATGCCTTCATAAATATTTGTCTTTGAAGAAAGGTATATAGGTACAGTGTTATATAAATATAATTGAAAGTGACATATGATTGAAAGAATATGTCCTTAATATTTCCATTCTGAAGAGTATGTTCTTTCAGAAGAGAGCTTATAGCTTTTCTAGTTAAATGTACTTATTTTACAAAGAGGAATTTAAGGGCCAAAATGGGGAAGTGATTCTTCCCAGCTCTCCCAACTAATTAGTGGCAGAACAGGACTAAATCTGGGGTCTTTTGTTCCAAAATGGTATTTACAATGCAGAATTCAGCATAGTTAAATAATAAATGTCTGGGACAAGTAAGTTGGTCCGATACATATCTGCAGATTTTATCTGAGTCAAGTATGCAAAAAGATACAATTCAATTGCATTAAAACTATATTTCCTAAAATGAATCTCTGTGGTTAGAAGTCAGAATATTAGTTACCCTGGCAGGATGGGAGTGACCAAAAGGGTCATGAAGAGAGTTTCTGGACATGTTCTCACTCATAGGTGGGAACTGAACAATGAGAACACTTGGACACAGGGTGGGGAACATCACACACCGGGGTCTGTTGTGGGATGGTGGGGAGGGAGGAGGCATAGCATTAGGAGATATACCTAATGTAAATGACGAGTTGATGGGTGCAGCACACCAACATGGCACATGTATACATATGTAACAAACCTGCATGTTGTGCACATGTACCCTAGAACTTAAAGTCAAATAATAAAAAAATTAATTAATTAAAAAAAGAGAGAGTTTCTGGGATGCTGACTATGGTCTGTTTCTTGATCTGGTACTGGCTAAATAGATTAATTTATGAAAAATTTGTTTAACTCTGTCCTTGATGATTTGTGTATATGCTTTACTCTTTAATTTAAAAACTCACTTAGAAGTGTATCTATTGGCTAGGTGACGCCTATGCAAGACCTTGAGATGCTGTGTTTTACCCACATTAAAGGAAGGATTGAAACAAATAGTGGTAGGACAGAGGCTCACATTTTAGAAGGGTCATAATTATGCACCTCGGTCCTTTTACTCCTTCCTGGAAATCGGTTCTCCCAAATCAGCAAATTTATTTCAGGAATGTAACAGATAAAAATCTACCCCACGGGAATCTTTCGTTCAAACCATATGGAAAAATACAGGGACCTGTAGGTTTCTGGTTATTGCCATGAGCTCAGGGTTAGAAATGCTTGTCCCCTGTTTGGCCACTGTATAACCTTTTATGTGCCGTTATCTGATCTTCTTTTCACCCCAGGCAGTAAAGGGAGTGATAAGTCCTTCTCAAGATCTTGCAAAGACCTCATAGGTGGATGGAGGAGGGGCAGAGGTGCCAGATGTACAGCCGAATTGAGCAGAGCTATTTCAGATGTTCAGTCTGTTGCTACACTTCTGCTCCTTACAGTGTGAATGGCATGTGTGTGCGAGGCAGGTCCAAACGTATTTTTCTTGAAATGAATGTTAACACAGAAGGGAGTGGGAATTAATGGGTTTTTATCTAGAAATAGAAGGAGGAGGCGGCTGCATGCTATTGATGTGGAACTGACCATAGCCTACCACCAATTTCTCATTCTTTGATCTTCTGCCATAGATTTCTACTTTTAAAAATTTCAATTAATGCTTCACCATGGAAAATATGGCATCCTTAATGGCCCACCAGAGTAAATGCAGCCCTTGCAGTTTTATAGATTTTTAAAACTGAAATTAATTATAGAAAATCTGAAAACAGCTATCAGCTTTCTAGAAATATTATGATAGTTGTCTCAGGGTTCTGTATTCCCATTCATTGGATGCTTTTTTCTTTTTTTAATATGACAACTCACCATATGAAGTTACTCTTTTTCTTTGCATCCAGAGTTGCTCAAAAATTCTTTTGAAGCGTATTAACAATTCCTTCAATTTCACTTTTCCTTTGCTGGTGGGAATAAGAAAAATATTTATTGTCTTTAATATGTAGGTCAATTTTAGGAATGAAAAATGCTTTCCTTACATAGTTGAAACATTAAAAAGTGGCAACAGCCTGTGGGCTCCCTATTTAAAGTGCGCAAAAACACGTAGGTCCCAGCTCTATGCATTTCAAGGCAGACCAAAAAACACCTATGAGTAGATAAAACTAGACCAAAATTCAAAGAGCAAATATTTAGACCTAGTATTTTTTAAAATTTAGAGTTTACAAAATCTTTACCATACAGTTCAGCAATTCCTTCTCACACTCTAGTCATTGTGTATCAAGCTTCATGTTGGGCATTACACAAAATAATGACTTTCAAAGTTGCATTTGGATAGAAGGAGTATGATTCTTCCTTAACTTGAAAATGAGGTAATTGCATTAGACATAAATCCAAAGGGAAAATGAACCTCTAACACATTTTTGTTCTTTGCTTTCACTCTTTTGATCTTTTAGTGTATATTATTTGAAAGCCATGCCTTTACAAATGCAGCTGTGTCCAAAAGAGTTTAAGTGACAAAGTTTCAAAGATAACTATGGTTTTAAAAATTGTATGTAGCTGAGAGGAGAAAACAAAAAAAGACTAATTAAAATACTATAGTTACTAATGCAAGTGGCTGGTATAAATGAAACAGAGACACAAATATTGGCTCAGTACTTGTTTTGAGGTCCCAAAGGTAAATAATAATTCTTTTTTTCCATTGAGTGATATTGGGAAACTTCTTTTTAAAAGTCATATGCCTAGAAGCACATCCATTGAATAGATTCTGGCACTGTTACTCCCAGTCTGCCTCTACATTCCAGCCCTATCTGTAGTTCAGAGATCTGAGAGCCAAAGTTAAAGAGATTGTAGGAAATAGGAATTTTTTCCTTTTTGCTGTAACTCAACTGGAAGGCTTTTCATTTACATTGTCATTCCTGCGGGAAAAACAAAAACCTGCCTCCAAACCTGATAATGCTTCCTTGGTCCACTGCAGATAAGAGAGCTTTTGTCATAAATAAAGGAGTCGATTTGGATTTAGTTTTAAATCACTCCAGTGAATTTGTTGCCAAAGGAGATATTAGCAGTAATTGGTACAAAGTATTTTTATATGCTAACCCTTGTCATCAAGGCATGCAGTCTGATTTAAGATCATCAAAGGTTATCTTTCATGGTATATGTATAACTAAGACTGATTAGTTAATGAGCTGAGCTTTTTTTCCAGCAAGGACTTGTGGACATTGCCCCTTTCCCTAACTGTGTTTTCTAGAAGGTCATTTACTTGCATCTAAACCAACTGATATCTATCAGAAACTAAAAGATGTTGAATGTGTCTCCTTTTTTTTTTCTCCCAGAAGATACTGAATGCGTTTCCTTTTTTCTCTCAAATTATGGCTCACATAGTTTAGCCTGCTCAGTGTTGTACCATGTAATGTTGTTTAAAAAGCAAGTAAATTTATTGCCAACATTTAAAAGTTGGGATGTTTTTCACAAAAATCCAGATGTCTGCCTTTGTTACAGAATTAGGGGAACTAGTAATTCTAGGATTAATTTCTTCCAGGACAACAATTGGCTGAAGCTGAGCAGTAGCTAAGTTACACATGTAGAACAATGTGAGTTTTTTCTTAAGTATGGCCCATATTAACTCATTTGTATTAGCATCCTGGCCCCCAGTAGGTTGTTGAGTTTGAGACTCCTCTTTGAAGCAGGGATTGGGTTGGGTAAGATAAGACTTTGAAGGAAGCAAAAGATTTTTGGTACAGTTGTTCAAAAAGCTAGAATGACCCTAGAGCTTCATGGTCAAGAGTCTAGACTTTGGATCAGACAGATCTGGGCTTCAATCCCTGTTCTGCCATTTCCTACATCTTGGAACTTGGGGCAAATTGCTTAAATGTTCTTAAACTACTTCCTCTTTGGTAATAGAAGCCAATAACGGCTCCCGTAGAGGGCTGTTGTGAGGCGTATCACAGGAATTATTTCTGGTACAAAAGATTTTATTAATCAAGAAATCTCCGAGCTACTTTTAAGAAATTGTTACAGAACATTTACTAAAATTCTTAAAAGAGAAGTTCATTTACATATTTTAGACACATCTAAATTTATCTGTATTATCCGATTAGCTACAATCAATTAATTAATTCACAATTGTCCCTCTTAGTCTTGGAGCCAGAATTTTCTTTTTCTTTCTTTTTCTTTTTTTTATTTTGAGATAGAGTCTCACTCTGTTGCCCAGACTGCAGTGCAGTGGTGCTATCTTCACTTCAAGCTTTGCCTTCTGGGCTTGAATGATTCTCCTGCCTCAGCCTCCTGCCCGGCACATTTTTGTACTTTCAGTAGAGATAGGGTTTCACCACATTGGCCAGGCTGGTCTCGAACTCCTGACCTCAAGTTATTCACCTGCTTCGGCCTCCCAAAGGGTTGGGATTACAGGCGTGAGCCACTGTGCCTAATTCAGGAGTCAGAATTTCAAACCATTTCCCCTTTAATATATTTTTTCCAAGAGTCACAGTGGTGGCTTTCAGGCTGAATAAAACTTCCTACATTGTTTGGCTAGATTTCTGCTTTCACTATAATCATGCTTAAAAGTCACCGTAACTTCAGAAGCCATTCCTAGAGTAGATGATAAGAGAAATGTCAAAAACAAACAAGAAATCACAGGAAAGGATTAAGAATCCTTTTTTTGGTGGGTGTAGGGGGCAGTAGTTGCAAGAAGAGATAAGTCAACTTGCCTGGACTAGAAAAATAGAGTTGACCTAGAAAACTCTTTTACAGGCACATATTTCACAAATGAAATTTATAACAAAGCTAATAGGAATCTTACAATTGCCTGAAAATTCAACCTGCTTCAAGTTCTTCCTTTAATTATCCTGTCTGCCCAGGTCTACAAAGTTATTAACATTGTCTAAACAATAACATCCCCAAGGTCAGAGTTCTCCATCTAGCTGCACACTGGAATCACCTGAAAGATATTAAACATTAGTACTGCTCAGGCCCTACTCCCAGAGACTCTGATTTAATTGGTCTAGGGTACCTGGACATCAATATGGGCTTCTGCTATGTTAGCACTGGGTGTTGGTATGGGGAAGAAAGGTAAATCTCAAGAGAGCAGAAGCCTGGCCATTGGTTTGTCTCCTTTTCCTGACATTCACAGAACTACTCTTGCTGGCTGCAATAAACTGAACCTTCACTTATTTGAGTGCAAAGGAGAGAGAGATGGCAAATGGTTAGTCAGCACTCCAGCAAGGGAAGGAAGGTCCGTGCTAACCATGTCTAAGGGTATCTATAACAGTACCAGAAACCTTTGAAGTTCACTTTTTTACTCTACACAGTATATCTCATTTTGCCATACTAATAGCTTTTGAGATAGATATTATTATTATTATTCCCATCTTGTGGAGGAGTAAAAAAATCTTTAACAGGCATGGATTTTTCCATAATGATTCATCACTTTGTTTTGATTTTTTGAAATAAAATTGAATCTATTTCTGAATTCCAGTTTGCCAAGGTTGATAAACAGTTCAATATAAATCATTCATCTGCCATTGGCTTGTGCAAGAACCCTATCCTTAGAAACATGATGAGGAGAGCTGGGTGTTTGAACCATAGTGGTCACCATTATCAATTTATTCCTCCCACTACTTGATGCCCTTTCCATGTCCTGGTCCTTCACTGTTCACCTCCAGGTGTCCTTCACTGAGAACATTTCTCATTTCTACAAGTTTGGCCGTGGAGAGCCTCATTGCTATTCCCAAGGGTCTGGTCCTCCTCAGGCATCCATGTGCCCAGCTCCCTTCAACATACAGGGCATTTTGAGGAAGCTGGTGTAGACTTACCCTCTAGTAGAATCCTATTCCTCTACTCTGCCAGACTTTCAGGGACCCAACAATATTTGAGAGTCCAGGCAAAGCCTCTCCTTTCCTTGGATGCACAGATGCTTTAATATCATTTCCTTGGATGGGCTGAGCCTTCCCAAAAGGCAGCTTAGGAAACACGTAGAACACTCTTCTCTCTCTCTTCTGGGCAAAGGAACCCAAAACTCAAAACACAAAGACCTGGCTGTATTTTTCGGATGGAAACAGGGAAATAGCATTCTTTTTCTTTTTTGTTGATGAGTCTACAGCAGCCCCAAAGACACAAATTAGTTATTTATTATCCACTCTGATGTAGTGCTATAAAGCTTCTAAAGCAAGTAAGAGAACTTTCTCTTTTCATCAGAATTAACCCATTGACCCAAATGAATCTTTG
This sequence comes from Macaca mulatta, assembly GCF_049350105.2. Lineage (NCBI taxonomy): Eukaryota > Metazoa > Chordata > Mammalia > Primates > Cercopithecidae > Macaca > Macaca mulatta. The sequence continues at coordinate 74,305,301 of NC_133417.1, read as the reverse complement.
ACACTTCATAAGTCCAAAAAAACCCACCAAAAAAACCAAAAAACATCTTTACTGAAGAGGTTTGAAATTAGACATTGTATTAGGTCTCTGATAAGTACAAAACCTCAATCTTTAATGAAGTTCCTCTGAAACAGTTTATTTTTCATGGACTATTCTTCAACAAATATTCCATACCATTTTAGGTTTGTTTTTATGAGACTTCTTGAGTATTAACAGTTAGTGGTCTTTGTCACTGATTCTTATTCTAGTCACATATCTAGTTCTTGGGCCAGAGGAATATCAGCTTACTGAACAAGTGCCTCCAGGTCTTGGGATCCTTGGAAGATTTAAGGGAATCTATAGTCCCACTCTCAACTGTGGAGACCTCAGCTGTAAATATAATACCATTCAGATGGTCTCCAGCTAGACTATTCAGTAATAGATAGATAACTATAATAATAAGAGTTCTAGTTTGTTCCTCCATCTTGTAAATGAAAAGTGCAGACCTTTTCTGAGGCTGAAGTTACTACATCTCACAAAGGACTTCGTGGGAATGGATGAAGGGTGGTGAGCAAATAAATTGCACAGAAGTGGAAGCTTATACTATATGGTGAGATACATGGAGTCACTAATAAAATGGGCCTTGGGAAACACTAAGGACTCCTTGACAGGAAGAAAGAGTGGGTACCTTGATTTCCTAGGGCACTCATGTTGGAGCCACAATAATAATAACTGATGGTTACTGAATATGAATTCTCGTCAAAACCATGTGGGGCAAACACTAGTATTATTCCCATTTCATAGATGAAGAGACTGAATCACAAGGAGGTTACAAACCAAGGTTGTATTGCCAAGGTTATACAGCTGGGGGAATAGAACTGGGATTTAAACTCAGGCAGTGTAGCTCTTATTGGTGGTTGTCTGTGGTAGGCTCATCGGCTCCATTATTGGGAGAATTTGGAGGAACTTGTTGAAAATACTGTCTTTCTATAACACCAACAAGACTCCCTTGGGAAGTGCTGCCTGGCCCCAGCTTTGGCAAAGCAGCACAGTCAAGCTTGTCCATGAAGCCCTGTGCATTTTTAATGTGTACAAAGGCAGCAGCAAGAGCTAAACATTTCCTTTTCTAACCTCCTTCACGGTTTATCAAGTAAAACAGTTACCTTAATCATCTCAGGGTCCAAGGGTTGGATGGAACCTTGCTTTTTCCTAAGAGAGATTTTCTGGGGCGGTTCTAAACTAAGAAAACACCTTGGCAAAGGAGTAAAAAATTGACTACTTAGTGACCATCAAGCTGCAGGGCTTATGACCTTTGGATTACTGACACAGTTCATCTACTTTGGCAGTCATACAGGATTTCTGGGAATTGACACATTTTTATTAATGACCTTTTAAGCCACCACACTTACAGGTATAGACTTGACACACTAATATACACATGAAATGTTGGGCATTTTTTGGGGTAGAATGACACATCTACTCAAAGAGAAATAAATCATAGAGGTTCTTATTCATTTTATTCAAATTGCAGTAGTATGGCTATTGATCAATTCAATCCAAGTGCACTCCATTTCTCAGACTATACAATTTTTAATGCACTTGGCTCTAATAATTCTTAGAATGTACTGAATTGCAGATGATAGTGTTGAGTGAGAATTAAAGTGCTACTGTATTCAAAATTTGATGTTTGTGACTATTCATGACTTGTAGAATGCAATAAAGAGCAGGTAACAAATGGGAGCAAATTATTCTTTGCTTTCAATAATTCTTTTTAACCGTAGAGTTGGGGTGTCTTAAGCCGATAGCCTTTTCTGGCTTATTTTTTTCCTTCTCCTTTCTCTGTGCAAACCCTCCCCTTAATTTAGAATCTTCTTTTCTGACTTCTTTTCTTCTTTTTTTTTTTTTTTTTTTGAGACAAGGTCTCGCTCTGTTGCCCAGGTTGGAGTGCAGTGGCATGATCTCGGCTCACTGCAACCTCCGCCTCGCGGGTTCATGCAATTCTCATGCCTCAGCTTCCCAAGTAGCTGGGATTACAAGCTTGCACCACTATGCCCAGCTCATTTTTGTGTTTTTGTGGTTTTCCTATGTTGGACAGGCTGATCTCAAACTTCTAGCCTCAAGTGATCCACCCACTTTGGCCTTTCAAAGTACTGGGATTCATAGGCTTGAGCCGCTGCTCCCAGACCCTGGATTGTCTCTTATTGAAACTCTTTATCCTTCAAAGCCAGCCTCATGATGCCTTCTTTGATTGCCCTGTTCTCTGTGGTCCCCCAACACTCAGCACAGGGTAGGTGTCACTCACATGGTGTTTAACCCATTCTCCCTGAATTTGCTGTTATTTGCTATTTATTTCACTTTGCCTTTTAGATCATGTATTGGTAAACATTTTCTGTAAGTGGTCTGGTGGTAAATATTTCAGGCTGTATGGTCTCTGTATAGTCTCTGTCATAACTCTTGATTCTGCTGTTGCAGTGTGAAAACAGCCACAGTCAATGCATAAATGAACTGGTGTAGCTGTGCTCAACAAAACTTGATTTTTAGACGCTAAAATTTGAATTTCACACAATTTTCACATGTCACGAAATATTATTCTTTTGATTTTTTTCAATCATGTAAAATCATAAAAACTATCTTTAGCTTGTGGGCTGTACTAAAACCAGAAGTTGGTGGATTTGGCCTATAGTTTGCTGAATTCTATTTAAAATTATTAGTTCCTGCAAGTCAAGAATGACATATTAAACAATGTTGTGTCTATCCCTTACAATGCCTGCCACAAAACCTTTCATGTCATAGCTAAGTCAATTGTTATTTGTTGAATTGATGTGGAATAAAATGAAAATATACTTGCTGGTTGGGCGTGGGTGGCTTATACCTCTAATCTGAGCACTTTGGGAGGCCAGGGTGGGAGGATTACTTGAGGCTAGGAGCTTGAGAACAGCCTGAACAACATGGCAAGACCCTTGGTTCTACAAAAAAAAAAAAAAAAAAAAAAAAAAAAAAAAAATTAGCCAGGCATGGTCGTGTGTACCTTTGGTCCCAGCTACCCAGGAGGCTGAGGCAGGAGGATCACTTGAGCCCAGGATGTCAAGGCTGCAGTAAGCTATGATTGTGCCACTGTATTTCAACCTAGACAATGGAACAAGATCCTGTTCCAAAACAAAACAAAACCATACCTTCATCACTCAAAAATCAGAAAACTTGAGTGTTTATGATTCGTTTCATTTATTCTTTTATTTTTTCAACTCCATACAAAGAAGTTTGTGGAAGTGAAAACAAATAATGGGTTTTGCTTGTGCCTCTTTATATGAAGAGTTAACCCATTGAAATACTATTGCCATTGAAGAGCCAAATGAGTAAGGTAGTCATCCCTCCACCTGGAGGTTGACCAAAAAACCTCCTGAGTTCATTTGGAGGAGAAATGTTTCAAATTACACATTTGCTTTTGAAAAGTAAGTGAGTAGAGGTTTGTCTTAGTTTGCAAAAAGGGAGCAAGAAATTCGGAATTTGTCCCTAAGGAAGACAAAAAACATGAGAAGGTTTGAAGATATTTTTTAGTCTATGTTGATTGCCAAATAGAGAGATCTTCTACATAAAGAAAGTGCAGTGAAGCTGCATATCTATTGTTGACTTCCATTTTATTGTTGTTTGAATTTCTTTTGATTGTGGTCATTTTAACAATTGTAAAATATACAATTCAGTGGCATTAAGCATATTCCCAAGGTGAAATCATCATCACTATCTCCAGAATTTCTCATCATCAAAACTGTGTACCCATTGAGCAGTAATTTCCCATTTTCCCTTCCTCATGGACACTGGTAACCACCATTCTATTTTCTATCTCTGTGAATTTGTCTATTCTATTTTTTTTTTTTTTTTTTGAGACAGTCTTGCTCCATCACCCAGACTGGAGTGCAGTGGTTTGATCATAGCTCACAGCAGCCTTGACCTCCTGGGCTCAAGTGATCCTCTCATTTCAGCCTCCTGAATTCTCCCCTGGGACTACAGGCACACATCACCATACCTGGGTAATTTTTAATTTTTATTTTTTGTAGAGACAGGGTCTTACCATGTTTCCCAGGCTGGTCTAGAACTCCTGGGCTCATGCGATCCTCCTGCCTCAGCCTCCTGAAGTGTTGGGATTATAGCATGAGCCACCGCACCCGGCCTGCCTATTCTAGATATCTCACATAAGTACAATCATTTAATATTTCTCCTTTTGTGTCTGACTTAGCATAATGTTTTCTGCTTAGCATAGTTCACTTAGCACAATGTTTTACAAATTTATTCATATTGTAGCATATGTCAGAGCTTAATTCCTTTTTATGACTGAATAATATTCCATTGTATGTACATACAACATTTTGCTTATTCATCTGTTAATTGACATGGGATATTTCCACCTTTTGACAATTGTGAATAATACTAAAATGAGCTTCAGTGTATAAGCATCTGCCCGAGTCTCTGTTTTCAATTTTTTTTGCTTATATTCCTAGAAGTGAAATTGCTGGGTAATATCATAATTCCATGTTTAACATTTTGAGATACCATCAAGTAGTTTTTGACCATGCCTGAACAGCAATGTACAAAAATTCCAGTTTCTACACATCCAGTCAACACTTATTATTTTCTGGTTTTAATTTACTATGATCATCCTAATATGTGTGAAGTTGTATCTCATTGTGGTTTTGATTTGCATTCCACTAATGACTCATGACATTGAGTATCTTTTCATGTACTTTTTGGCTATTTATATACCTTCTTTGGATAAATGTCTATTCAAATTCTTTGTCTTTTTTTTTTTTTTTTTTGAGATGGAGCTTCACTCTTGTTGCCCAGGCTGGAGTGCAGTGGTGTGATCTCGGCTCACTACAACCTCCATCTCCTGGGTTTAAGTAATTCTTCTGTCTCAGCCTCCTGAGTAACTGGGACTACAGGTGTGCGCCACCATGCCTGGCTAATTTTTTGTGTTTTCAGTAGAGACGGGGTTTCACCATGTCGGCGAGGCTGGTCTCGAACTCCTGACCTTAGGTGATCTACCCGCTTCAGGCTCCCAAAGTGCTGGGATTACAGGTGTGAGCCACTATGCCAAGCTTCCTCATCCACTTTTAAGTTGGATTTTGTCTTTTTGTTGTCAGGTTGTAGGAGTTCTTTATATTTTCTGGATACTAGACCTTTATCACATATATGATTTACAAATGTTTTCTCCCATTCTGTGGGTTGACTGTTCATTCTGTTGAGTGTGCCTTAGATGCCCAAAGTTTAAAAATGTTGATGAAGTCCAATTTATCTATTTTTTTCTTTTGTTGTCTGTGCTCCTGGTGTCATATTTTAGAAACCATTGCCAAATTCAAGGTAATATAGATTTGCCTCTCTGTTTTTTCCTAAGAGTTTTATAGTTTCATATCTTAGGTCTTTGATCGATTTTTAATTTTCATATATGGTGTGGAGTCATGAAGTAAGGATCCAACTTTATTCTTTTGTGTATAGATACATTATTGTGTCATCATCATTTGTTGAGAAGACTTTTCTTTCTTCATTGGATGGTCATGGTACCCTTGTTGAAAACTAATTGACCATAGATGCATGGGTTTTTTTCTGTACTCCCAATGCTTTTCCATGGATCTGTATGTCTATAGTTACGCCAAACGCAGTTTGGATTACTGTAGCTTTGTAGTAAATTCTGAAATCAGGAAATGTGAGTCCTCCAATTTTGTTCTTTTCCAAGATTGTTTTGGCTATTTGGGGTCCCTTTGCAATATGAAATTTAAGATTGGGTTTTGTATTTCTGCAAAATAAAAAATGTCATTTGATAGAGTTTACGTGGAATCTGAGGATTACTTTGGGAAGTACTGTCATCTTAACCATATTGCCTTTTTTTTTTTGAGATGGAATCTTGCTCTGTTATCCAGACTGGTGTGCAGTGGTATGATCAGAGCTCACTGCAGACTCAAACTTCTGGGCTCAAGTGGTCCTTCCGCCTCAGTCTTCCAAGTAGCTGGGATTATAGGTGAGAGCCACCTTGCCTGGCTCCATATTAAGTCTTAGATAGGGTCTCACTCTGTCACCTAGTTTGGAGTGCAGTGGCACAATCTTGGCTCACCGCATCTTCACCCACCAGGCTCAAGCAGTCCTCCCACCTCAACCCCCTGAGTAGTGCACACCATCACACTTAGCTTTTCTTTTTTTTAATTAAAAAAAATTTTTTTGTGGGTAGCGATGCGGTCTCACTATATTGCCCAGGCTGGTCTTGAACTCTTGAGCACAAGTCATCCTCCCACCTCGGCCTCCCACAGTGTTGGGATTACAGGCATGAGCCACCACACCTGGCCATATATTAAGTCTTGTAATCCATGAACACAGAATGTTTTTCCATTTATTTGTGTCTTCTTTAATTTTTTTCAGCAATGTTTTGTAGTTTCCAGCATAAAAGGCTTTTGCCTACTTGGTTAAATTTATTCCTAGGTATTTTATTCTTTTTGATGCAATTGTAACTGGAACTTTTTTCTTAATTTCCTTTTAGATTATTCGTTGCTAGTGTATAGAAATACAAACAATTTTTGTGTGTTGATTTTGTGACCTACAACTTTTCTGACTTAATTTATTAGCTCTAACAGTGTGTGTGTGTTGGGGGGCCGGGGGCGAGTGTGTATTCTTTATGGGTTTCTACATACAAAATTATATCATCTTTGAATAGAGATTGTTTTACATCTTCCTTTCCCATTGGGATGCCTCTTATTTCTTTTTCTTGCCTGATTGTTCTGGTGAGAACTTCTAGTACTATGTTGAATAGAAATGGTGAAAGTGGGCACTTTTCTCTTGTTCTTGATCTTAGGGGAAAAGCTTTTATTTTTATCACCATTGAGTATGATGGTAGCCGCGAGTTTTTCCTATACCAGTTTTATCATGTTGAGGAAGTTCTTTTCTATTCCCAGTTTCTTGAGTGTTTTGTCATGGAACATTGTTGAATTTTGTCAAATGCTTCTTTTGCAGCCACTGAGATCATCATGTTGTTTATTTTGCCTCCCTTCCCTTGTTTAACGTGGTGTATTACATTAATTGATTTTTGAATGTTAAGTCACCTTGCATTCTGGGGATAAATTCCACCTGGTCATGGTATGTAATCCTTTTAATAAGCTACCAAATTTGGTTTGCTAGTATTTTGTGGATAATTTTTATATCTATATTCATAAGGGACATTGTGGCCTGTAATTGTCTTTTTTTTAAATAGTATTTTTTTCTTATCTGGCTCATGTGTCATGAGAATTCTAGCCTCACAGGATGAGTTGGGAGATGTTTCCTCCTCTTTAATTTTTTTTTTTTTTTTTTTTTTTGAGGCGGAGTCTCACTCTGTCGCCCAGGCTGGAGTGCTGTGGCGCGATCTGGGCTCACTGCAAGCTCCGCCTCCCGGGTTCACACCATTCTCCTGCCTCAGCCTCCTGACTAGCTGGGACTACAGGCGCCCGCCACCTCGCTGGCCAATTTTTTGTATTTTTAGTAGAGACGGGGTTTCACTGTGTTAGCCAGGATGGTCTCGATCTCCTGACCTCCTCTTTAATTTTTTTGGGAGAATTTGAGAATGATTGGCGTTAGTTTTCCTGTAAATGTTTCTTAGAATTCACAAGTAAAGTATTGAATTTTCTCTGTTGGTAGGCTTTTAATTACTGATTTAACCTCGTAACTTGTTGCAGGTTTATTCAGATTTTCTATTTCTGTTTGAGTCAGTTTTGGTAGTTAGTGTTACTTGTAGGAATTTGTCCATTTCATTCATTGCATTTTGTTTTATCCAGGTCTAGAAAATCTACCAAATTCAGTAAGAAGCTAAAATCATCAGAATATATTAAAGCCGTCACTTTAGGAGTCTCATAATTTTTCCATAAATTTTCCATAAATTTTCTCATAAATTTTCCAATAATGTTAAAAAATATTTATTGAATAGGTAGGGGAATTTTGGACTGAATAATATGCCAGTGCATACATATTTAAAGGGTGTTTCTAAATTGCCTTTTTGCAGAGCTACCATTTTCTAAGACTCCTAACTTTTTAGGGCCTGTTATGTATCTAATAAGCATCAATGAAAATTTTTTTGGAGTCTGTAACATTGGCCTCCAAAAACGTATAAAAGATAAGAACTTTGACATAAATAATATGTGACAAGGATATCATAGATAGATACAAATGTCTATTAAATAAAGTTGTTGAGAACTATAATGCACTAAATAAATGACTTTGATTATATTCATTGTTCCTCTGTCAGCCATATGAATTATTTACCTTTCAATATTCAGCTTATAGATAACCTTTTTCTCCAATCCTTCCTTTTTGCTCCCAAAGGAGAGTTAAGTGTTCCCTCTTTATGCTCCTTTAACACTCTGTGGATACATTGATTATATTTATCAGGCTGTGTTGTATTATTAGGTCATAAATCCTTGAAAACATAGGGAAATTTCTCCAACCTCTGTGCCTGTCACGTAGATATTTGGTAAATGTATACAGGCTATATCCAGGGCATCACAACTTTAACCATCTGAAATGTCCTTTCTAGCTTGTCTTCAGGATTTTACACATTCAGGATTTTCACTATAGTCACAAAACTAAGTCTTTGTGCCTTAGGAAAGTTTTGAGAAGCTTTTTTTGTTTTTGTTTTTCTGAAAGAAATAAGTTATTTCTCATGAAGAATATATAAGATGTACACACAGATAGAATGAAAGATATTAACACCTAAGCAAATGTATTAGAAACCTCAGATTCTGTACTTATTCTGACATTACTCATTCAAAAAGCCTTTCCTCCTACCGTTGAAAGTATGTTTCTAAAGAATCACAAGCTGGATCATGTTGAGGAGGGCCTTTGCTGACTAACATTTGCTATTGCTGTGAATTATGGAGTCAGGACAGTCATAAACTAGGGGAAGAGAAGAAAGGGGGTTCTAAAGCCAAGATCAGTTACAGTCTGTTGAGAACTAAATAGAGAACTTCATGGTTTTGCCATTCACATATTTTGCATTCACCATTGCTGAAGACCAGTGCCAATCTGTTATCTAATGGGAAAAAGAATTAATATTCTCACTATTTCCCTCCATTAAGGTGCCCATTTTTTTTTTCATTATAAGCTAGATTTAAATGAAGGATCTTGTGGTTTCAGAAAATGACAACAAATTAGCAAATTTAGGGTGTTATCTTAAGGGGAAAATGTCAATCCTACAGGTCTTTCAAGAGAAGCTTGGAGGTGTCATGAGATGTCAACCCAGAGACTTTGGGGAAAGGGCTTATTTTAGCTTCCTTAAGGGTCCTGGAAAAGTCAATCTCTACTGTAATTTCTGTTGGAGTGAAAAAAACAAACTCAAAACAAATACCACAAACAAACCAATAAACAAAACCCAGTAGGAACATAATATGAACCCTAGTTTAGAATATCTGTTTGGGTTCTGGCAGTGTTACCAGCTTATTGGTGACTTTGAAAATTACCCAAATATTGGAAATTGGAAATTTCCTAAATGTTCTTGAGCTATGAAGAGTGATATAGGTGATCAAACAAACTTTGGAAACTAGATGATGGACAGTAAATGTAACTTAATTGTTTTTTCTCTTTTCATAAAGAAAACACGTTTGCTGCAGATAATTTAAACAATATAGAAAAGCTTTTTAAAAAATCATCCCAAAGTCTACCATTTGGAGCAAAACTCTTACTGTTTCAGTGAACATTCTTTGAGCATAGAGCACAATTTTGGCCTTGATTCCACGCACCTTTCTCACCCTCTACAGACTCCCCAACACACATGTGCTTTAACTTAATAGTACATATAATATATGCTACTTTGCAAACTGATTTTTAAAACATTATTATGAAGAGAAAAATAATGTTTAATGTTTATAATAAGCTGACCTTTTCGATTTCTAATAATTGAAATGACATGGCAAGTAAGTTAGAGCCAATTTACCAATAATGGTTGTATGAAAGGCAAATAAAGTTGTTTTTTAAAAAGTATTAAATTGTAAGGTTCTAGTTCTAATACTCTTTCTCTTTTTCTGTAGCTGCAGCAATTGTCTACTTACAATAGAAAGTGAAAACCAGTTGACTGGTTTTCATCTGGGTTCCAGTCTTCACTCACTAGCCATGGGAAGCCTTGTCTCTATTGTTCCTTCTTGTTCATATATGAATAGTTAACAAACTTTTAAATTTAGTATAATTTGCCTTTCAGGTTGAGGTATTTCTATGGTTAAATACTACTTTAAAGTTGTCATTTTTATGCTGACAGAATGTACACATTTTGAAGAGTATAGGTAAATTTTATTTATTTATTTATTTAGAAATAGGGTCTCACTCTGTTGCCTAGGCTGAAGTGCAGTGGTGAGATCATAGTTCACTGCAGCCTCCAACTCTTGGACTCAAGCAAGCCTCCTCCCTCAGCCTCCTGAGTGGCTGGGATTATAGGTGTGAGCCACCATGCCTAGTTTAGGTAAATTTTTATTTACAGCTTTTATGACATATTATCCAAATATTGTCTTGCAATATATTCAAATACAGTAGGTTTTTTTTTTTTTTTTTTTTGGCGTATTTGTTACTAAAGAGGTTCCTGTAACAACAGAATGTATTGAAATCATTAGGCAGAACACGTTATGCTTTCAATTGACAAATTAGCATTTTGGAAAACTTATGTCTGCTACTTGAAGTTTGATAGCTTCACAATACTTAAATAATTTTTTGTTGCGTTTGGTGATATTAACAAGTGTGATTTCAAAAATATTCTATAATGAAATATATCAACATTTAGAAGAACTGGCTAACAGTAAACTAATAGTTTTCAAGTGACCAATGCATAATGTTACAAAACCATTTAAAATGAAAGATAGATCCATGGGTTTTAATATAACTGAGGATAAAAAGTTCATTGATATGGTTTCAGATTTCACATTGCAATGAACCTTTAAGAAACTACCACTTATCAAGTTTTGCTGTAGTATCAGAGAATAGCCACAATTATCTGAAAAAAGATTTACAAATTTAAAATATAAAATAATTGTTTGAAGGCATTGGAGGCCAGGCACGGTGGCTTACACCTGTAATCCCAGCACTTTGGGAGGCTGAGGCGGGTGGATCATCTAAGGTCAGGAGTTTGAGACCAGCCTGGCCAACTTGGTGAAACCTTGTCTTTACTAAAAATACAAAAATTAGCTGGGCATGGTGGTGGGCGCCTGTAATCTAAGCTACTCGGGAGACTGAGGCAGGAGAATTGCTTGAACCTGGGAGGCGGAGATTGCAGTGAACCGAGATTGTGCCACTGCATTCCAGCCTGGGTGACAGAGTGAGTCTCCATATCAAAAATAAATAAATAAATAAATAAATAAATTTAAAAAAATAAATAAAGGCATTGGAAAGCAACGAGATATCCAGCACTTGAGAGACCAAGATTTAGGAGAGAAGAAAGTTAAGATAAGCCTAAAATTCTCTGCTACTTTTTTCCTCAAAGAACTTAAAATGTGTAAGCAACATTACTAATATAATGTGGAAACCAAGATGTTAAAAAATTAATCAGAGCTTTTGAAAGTATCATGGTGCTGGTGAGCTAAACACTGGAATTCAGAGCCTAACGAGGAAGAGACACAATCCTGGGCCACACTCCATGTTTCCACTGAGATACTTGAATACCTGTTTCCTAGGAGTAAGGACAAACCAGAAATAGTTCAGCCCTCAAAAAGACTGGAACCCAGCCCTGAGACAACTCATTCTGATTGGATCAAGGATTTACCTCTATTCTAACTGCCTGCTTGAAGGAAAAGAAATCCTCTTTGGAGAAGATAGCATCATCCAAAACTTATATAACTTTTTCATATCCAATGGAAATTATTCAATTAAAATTTGCCAGGCATACCAGAACCTTGGATGAAAGGACCAGAAACAAAAACAACAGATAGTGACAATTCATATCCAAGAGTTACCAGGTACAGACTTTAAAATAATCATAATAGGCCAGCAGTGGTGACTCATGGCTTTAATCCCAATGCTTTGGGAGGCTGACATGGGAGGATCATTGAGTTTGAGATCAGCCTGGGCAACATAGAGAGACCCTATCTCTACAAAATATTAAAAAATTAGCCAGGTTTGGTGGTGCTTGCTTGTATTCCCAGCTACGCAGGAGGCTGAGGTGGTAGGATCGCTTAAGACCAGGAGTTCAAGCTTACAATGAGCTATGATTGCACCACTGAATTCCCGCCTGGGTAACAGAGTGAGAACCCACCTCTTAAAAAACAAACAAACAAAAAAGCCCCATAAAAGTAAAATAATCAGGATTGCCATGTTCAAGAAAATAGATGACAAAATGGAGAATTTCACAAGAGAACAGCACTCTCTAAAAATAATTCAAATAGAAATTTTGGACCTGAAAACGTAATGACTGAAATAAAAATTTAATAGGTAGGGTTTACAGTATATAAATCCCAAGTAAGTAGGAAGAAAGAAATAATGAACAAAAGGTATAAATGAAATATAAAGTAAAAATAGGGCTGGGTGCTATGGCTCATGACTGTAATCCCAACACTTTGGGAGGCCAAAGTAGGAGGATCACTTGAGCCCAGGAGTTCAAGACCAGCCTGGGCAACATAGTGAGACTGTGTCTCTACCAAAAATAATTTAAAAATTAGCTGTGTGATGGCATGCACCTGTGGTCCCAGCTACTCTGGAGGCTGAGGAGGGAGGATTACTTGAGCCTTGGGAAGTCAAGGCTGTAGTGAGCTGTGATCATGCCACTGCACTACAGCCTGGGCAACAGAGCAAGACTCTGTCTCAAAAAACAAAAAACAAAAATATAATTGAATGAAAACAATGGTTCTTTGAAAAGACTGACAAAATTGACAATGCTTTAAAGAAAAGAGAGGAAAGAGAGAGAAAAGACAGCAAATAGCCAATACAGCAATGAAAAGAGAGATAATACTACAAATCGTACAGATCCCCAAAAGATAAGAGAATATAATGAACAAATTGATGGCAGTATATTTGAAAAGTTTGGTGAAATGGAAAAATTCCCAGGAAAGGACAAATTTCCAATGCAGATATGAGAAGAAACAGGAAAATCAGCTTTTTGGTTGAATGTTGATTACATCAGACCCTTTCCATATGAAGGGAGAAGTGACTTGTCCTTACTAGAATCGACAGATACTCTGAATATGAGTTTGCTTTCACCAGCAACGCATTTACAGTGAAGGAGGTGTAACATCAGTATATGACCTTGGAATGCGTTGGTGTTACTTATACCTTATTCCTAGAAGCAGCCACCTAAATACAGTGATGGAATGATAAATTCTCATTTAAATCACCAGTTCAGTGACAAAACTGGTGAGATTGGAGTGTTGTCCTCTAGGATGTGGCATATGATAGATATATGAATCGTTGTCCCCCAAAGTGGAAGAAAGATTGGTGCCTCCCACCATCAGCTCAATAATTTGCTTCTCATTCCTGACATCTTAGGCTCTGCTGCATTAGAAGTCCTGATTCCTACATGGAATGATTCCACCAGTGAGTACCACAAAGCATTAAAGTATCACAACTGCTGGTCACTTGGCTCCTCAATGGGGCTTCAACTCACTTTATACTGGAAGCATTATGCTCCAGGTACCCATGGGATGTGCTGTCACTTTTTGCCCTAGAGCTTCCCTGGTGCTGTAGACACTGGTGGACTGAGTAAGCCCACATGCATACCCCAAGATACAGAGAACCTGATGCCCTGAGGAGAACTCTTAACCAGTAGGGTATGGGGGCTGGTGAATAAATACTACTCCTGGTTGATCCTCAAGTGGACAATTGTGAGAAGCATTTAAAAAATTAACCGTCATGAATATGGCACTCCTACCTAGTTTTTTCTCTTCCCCATCTCACTCTATGTGATCCTTCATTATTGCTTCTTGGAATTATTTCTCAATAAATTACATACATCCAAGTCTTTGTACCATGGATCTGCTTTCAAGGATAGTACAAGCTTAGATAATCTGGAGCTGATCAGATTGGGTTCAAATTCCAGGTCTGCTGCTAACAGGCTATGTGATCTTGGGAAAAATCACAACCAACATTTCTGGGCTGAGTTTCCTTATCTGTAAAATAGGAGTAATTATGGTGCCTACTTCATAGGGTCGCTGTGAGGATTAAATGCGTTTATATTTATAAAGCACTTTGAGTTGTGTCTAGCACCTAATAAGCACCACATAAATGTTAGCTCCTACTGTGCTTGCAGATAATTTTTCTAGTGGGATACTCAACTTTTTACTGGTTTCTAAGAACTTATTTATATTAGTAAATATTAACCTTTTTTAGGTCATAGATGTGAAAAGTATTTTCTCAGTTTGTCCTTGAACATTGTTCACGGTGTTTTTTGCCTTACATAATCATTTGATTTTTATGTAGACAAAATTAGCAATCCTTTCCATTTTGGATTGAAGCATTCATGCCTTACTTAGGCAGGCTTTCCCATCCTAAGATTAAAAGATAAAATGTTTCCCTAGGCAATTTATTTCCCCAGGCAATTCATTACAAACAAGGTCTCTAGGTTACATACTAATCAGCTGGAATTTTGTTTAACATCAGATAGTATATGCATGCCAGATTCTTAGCTTATATTTGGCACATAGTGAATGTTCAGTAAATTTTGGTTATTATTTTCATTCTTCATAAAATGAAGAATAAAAAGTAGATCTTGACTTTATGACTGGTGCAGGGAATATAGAAGATGAGCCTGGGGCAACTTGCTGTGCTGGAAAGCAAGCAAGTGCTAAAACACAAAATAAAACAATAACAATGAAACAAATAAAATGCCCCCAAACCCCACAATAATGAGGGTATGTCAAAGGAACACAGGAACCAACTGAGAGAGCTCACAATGGCCAATGCTAGAGCAATTTGAGCAATAAAATAATGTAGTATTGGGTTATAATCCAAACTATATAATAAATATCTATGATTCTATGTTGATATAAATATATGATTGAATAAATAAATAAATGGGAACAAACAGCCAAATCTATCCATACAGAAGAATTCCTTCACTGTGTCTGCAAGGAGGAGGAGCACAGCTCTCCAGTTCTAAACAGTGGGCTGCACACAGTGGCTTCCTTCTGAAGAGTACAGAATAAAAAGAAAGAAAAAGGAGTGACTGTTCAATGCAGAAACCTGACAAACACAACTTCAGCCAGGTGATCAAGGTTGATGTATATTTATCCTAAATCATGACTTAAGTCATATTGATAATATCTACCATTGATTTAATATGAAGAGAATGTCTCTTTACTTACTGGTTATGTCCCAAAGCCCCATAACTCCAATATAATCTCGAGAAAAACATCAGACAAATCCCAAGTAAGGGTCATTATGCAAAATACCTGACCAGTACTCCTCAAAACTGCCAACGTCATCAAAAACAAGGAATGCCCAAGAAACTGTCACAGCCAAGAGAAGCTTAAGGAGACAGGCTGACTAAATATATGTGGTACCCTGGATGGGATCCTGGAACAGTAAAAGTACATTAGGTAAAAAAACTAAGGAAATCTGAACACACCATGTGCTCTAATTAGTAATAATGACCCATTAATTGTGACAAATGTACTATACTCATTTAAAATGTTAATAATAGGCTAAACTGGGTGTGGGATATGTGGGAATTCTCTGGGCTATCTTTGAATTTTCAGTCAATCTATTCTACAATTAAAAATTTATTTTATTTTATTTTATTTTATTTTTTATTTTTATTTTTATTTTTTTTTGAGGCGGAGTCTCGCTCTGTCGCCCAGGCTGGAGTGCAGTGGCGGGATCTCAGCTCACTGCAAGCTCCGCCTCCCGGGTTCACGCCATTCTCCTGCCTCAGCTTCCCGAGTAGCTGGGACTACAGGCGCCCGCCACCTCGCCCGGCTAGTTTTTTGTATTTTTTAGTAGAGACGGGGTTTCACCGGGTTAGCCAGGATGGTCTCGATCTCCTGACCTTGTGATCCGCCCGTCTCGGCCTCCCAAAGTGCTGGGATTACAGGCTTGAGCCACCGCGCCCGGCCAAAAAATTTATTTTAAAAAAGAAGACCATGAAGTACAAAGTTTATTGGGGGAAACATAAATGTAATCAAAGAATTTATTTCACATGTTGAGAATCCTAATGAAGGTAAGTGTTTGGTGGGATAGGATTACAGAAAAGAAAGAGGCACTCTGGGAGAGGTGGAGGAGGTTTCACTACCAAAAAGGAAATATTTGAGGTGGGGCTTGAGGAAGAAATAGCAGCTGTTCAACCAGAGAGGAGAGGGGAAAGAAATATGTTTCTTGTTTAGTTTGCATTTGAACATCAATGAAGCGTAGGAACCAATATGCAGCTTCTCTATTTTGAAATGCTTCTTGGCATGCTGCATCTTATGTCTGTTTCTTTTTTATTTGGTTTTATTTTAAGTTCTAGGATACATGTTCAGGATGTGCAGGTTTGCTACATAGGTAAACGTGTACCATGGTGCTTTGCTGCACCCATCAAAATCAAACCATCACGTAGGTATTAAGCCCAGCTTGCATTAACTATTTATCCTGATGCCCTCCCTCCCCGTGCCTCCCACCACCCAC